>NC_142167.1:4955714-5641071 GCF_029865625.1 Vigna umbellata | reverse complement strand
ATTTTTATTCTAAACGAAAAATATAAAAATGAACATTTAAAACTTAAAAATATATATATATATATATATATATATATATATATATATAACTTTTAATTTGAAAAAAATTTAAAATATAAAAAAAATTAATTGAAATTTATGAAAAAAAAACTCCAACGATTCTACGTTAATTTTTTAAAAAAACCTACAGAAACAATTTTAAAAAATTTATTTACATTTAAATACTAAATACTTAAAAATATTTCTTTATATTTACATATCTAGATAGAATAAAAATAATCAAATTTATTTCAAATATCTTAAATTGTTATATTTTTAATTTCTATTTTTGTATTTCTTCTAAAATAAAATTTCTAAAATAAATGTCAATACTTTTTTCTATTTTCAAAGTTTTATGAATTTCAATTAAAAATTCTATATTTTTCTATATTATTAAATATCTATTTTTATATTTTTTTCTAAATATTTAATAAATTTTAATACTTTTTCTATTTCAAAATATTTATAAATTTCAAATAAAAAATTAGACATTTTTTTTATATTTTTAATTTTGTATTTTTATATTTTTTGTAAATAAATTTTTTTTCTAGAATAAATTTCTATATTTCTATATTTTAAATATTGTTCTTATATTTTTCCAAATAGAAATTTATATATTTAAAAAAAGTTAAACTGTATCTACAATAAAAGGGTCTGGTTGATGAAATAAAATGTATGTTATCTAGTGGTTATAATAAAGATGTGAAAGAGTCTACTATAATGGAAAAAAAAATCAAGTAATGACTGTTTGTATTTAGAAACAGATTTCTGTGGATAATATATATGATCACTAGGTTACCTTATTTAAGATTAAGTATGTTTGATTTCACAGTAGGTGGAGTCTTGAACGGTTTATTCGGTCTGATCCACTTGTATAAGATTAACTATTTTATTTCTTTTTATAAGTGTTTCGGATGTGTCGGGCTGTGCTATCTTAACTCTCCAAGTTCTCCTGCTATCTTGCTCCGATGGCTGGCTTCTCTTCAAGTCTTGGTTTCCTTGTTGACCCTGAGGGGTGGATACCTGCAAAAGATTCTCCGATGCCAAAGTCAGTTTCAGAACAATGGCTTTCCTCAGGGATAGCAACAAATGTGCTTTTAATGTCACCTCTCTACCACTCACCCTGGACTTGTATTTATAGTTTTCGCTATGGGCTTGGGATTAGTAAAAAGTTAATCACGGCCCATGACAGCCCAATAGCTTTTAAACTCTACTTACCTTAAACCAAGTCGATTCTCATTAAGCCAAGACGATTAGTAGCATGGCCGACCATTGTCACGAGATCTAATCATCGGGCGGCCGGCCTTGGGCTGTGTTACTCATTCCGTATGACATGGGCGCCCGCCCATGTCGTACTCAAACGTCACTATGTTATTGGTGATGTAATCTCACGGGCTTCCAGTGTTGAAATGGGCGGGCGGTCATTAACCAGTCCTATATCGTGGATGTTGAAATGGGCGGTCGGTAATATACTGCTTTAATGGTACATGTTGAAATGGGCGTCCTTCCGTAGGACGCCCGCCCCTTCTGGTACAATAAGTATTAATGTAATTGTAAACTTAATTAATCAATAAAAATACCATTTAGTAAAACCCTGGACATAGCCCATTTTGATTGAACCATATAGATTTTTTATGTTATTGTTATTTGCTTTTTGTATTGTAATTGCTTGTGTTAATATAAAAATTAACATAAGTTTTTTAAAATTTTAAAATTAAAGAAAATAACTTATTTAAATAACTCTCCTCACAATTAGAAAAAAATCATATTTGTGAAACCATTTTAAAATAATATATTTTTATCAATAATTAACTTATTACAAAAGTCTTTCATTCAATATGTTCTAATTAATACTTACAATTTTCACATTCTAAACTATTTAGATAATAATAAAAATTACTTTTCCCAAAATAAAATAACATTTGTAAAATCTATAAATGAACTTTCACAAAAATTAACAATAAAAGAAAATTTGTTCAAAATAAAAAATGGAACATATTTCAGAATTGAAGACATTAAGTTTAATTATGTTATAATTACATTTAAATAAATTTTTAATTAAGAAATGATGACATTTATTGAGGATTCCTCAAAGCTTTCAAAGCATTCCTATCTCACATGTAATAAAAAAAAAGTTCGGATTACGCATTCAGAAAACTTAGATATAGAAATGAGAAACCAATAATAAATTATAAATATATTATCCGTGATTAATATTTAACTAGTTCAGATTATTCATTCCAAAATATTCCATAGTAAACTTTATCATTAGACAATGTCATTTTACAAAAAGGTTTAAAACTTGTTTCAGTATCTTCATAATTTGTTTCCAAGATGCTTCTAAAACGTGCCATAAGAAAGGTTTTTAATATATGTTACAAATTTTTTTTTTAAATGTGAAGATTTTAAAAGATCATCTCTTTCATTTAGGTGCAAGAAAAAGTCATGGAAATATAAAAAATGATTTTTTCAGATTATTTAAGTGTAATTAATCTAAATTGAACTTTAACTATCTTAAAACAGTTTATCATATATAAAATAATTATCAATAGAGACTGAGTTTTTCTTCAAAAAGGATTTTATTTATCATTAAAGAGTGAAAGATTTAAAACCTAGGATGTTGTTGTGGGAAGTGTAATGAAGCATGAATGATTGGGAGATTGATATATAGGAAGTGGAGAAGAAGCAAATGTTTTTCATAATAAACTTCGAGAAGAAAGTAAACCTTACATAATCAACAACTCAATTTTCAAAATACTCAAAGGAAGAATAGAATTATTACCGTGTATACATGTATATTAGTCTATTTATATTTTTTCTTATCAATTGAGTATCTCTATAACCTCATTGTTCTATTTTAATTGGTATTATTTCTCTTAATAAAGTGTTATTAATTTCACTTTATATTTGACACTATTTGAGAAAGTAAAACTTTAAATTTGTATATAATTGGAGGTTTGGTGTTGAAAATTTAAATGAGTGGTATTAGAATAATATTAAATGGTTATTTACATTGAAGTTTGTTTATCCTTACTAATCACTATTGAAATCATCTAAGTTTATAGACTTGAATCAAGTAAGTGAGTTTGGCTATATATATTTATACTATTTGTATTCTCCTTTCTTTTCTTTTTCATGTGTATGGTTTTCTCTTTTTAATAAAAAAGATAGAGATATCATTTTAAGATTATAGATGTAAACAAATAAAATAGTAAAATCACATTATTAATGTTACTAGAGGGAATCACAAACATCTCCATCTTTGATTATGAAAATTATGAAATATGTATATAAGTATAAATATGTAGTTTATGAATAAGATCTTCAAAATAAGAAAAATGGAGATTTTCATTGTTATTCGGGATGTTGATAAAAAACACTTTAAAATGATTGTCTAAAGAAGATTTTAAAAGATTAGTTTGGATAGTATGATAGACTAAATCCATTTAGTGTTGATATATATAAAATATTTATTAGAAAAATAGGTTTAACTCGTGGAATTATAATTAATATCAAAACAACTTATGACTATATATCTAACCTTTTTTTGACATGTTAAAGCTTATTCTGATATCTTTAAATATTACCTTGCTAATGATTTTTATCTCAATATACAGCAGAACATCTTAATGACAACATATATATAGAATTTTTAACTTTTTTTTTCTCTTTTTAACTTCTTTTCTTTGAATAAAGCTATTAAGGTCACGTTTGCACAATAAAAAAGAAAGACTTAAAATATGACAATGATAGGTTTGATTTCAAGTTAGTACTGAGATAAAGAAACTAGAAATCTTGGAGCTACTTGATACTAAATTGTTGAATCACGTGTTTATAAATTATAATTCATCTTTATATATGTTTACATTTTAATATATTAATATTTAGTAACAAAAGAACCACACTAATAATTTAATGATAGAATTGAAATTTCAACTACAAAGAAAATTTATTAAAATCTAACCAAATTTGTTGAAAAATTTGATTAAGAACTTCACTCAGAATAATGTTTAAGTTGTTAGAAATAAAAAAACCAGTAAAAAAGAGAGGATGTTTTAAGACAATGAATGATAAAAATGAATATAAAAGGACAGATTCTCTAACTTGTTTACAGTTGAGTTTTTCATTGGCTATATTATTCATTTATTTTATAAAAATTGACTTCAAATTACTTAAATAAACATAAATTAATTAGTTAAGATTCTCAATTATTCCAATGTCTATAAGTAAGGCTTTGATCAGACTTCACATGTTTGGAATGTATGAATGTCAAGTCTTACTCTTTTCTACTTTTATACTTCAACAAACAAGTGTATAAGTTTGAATTATCCAACCTAACATTAATTAATTCATCTTAGTTTTTCATTTGTTCCAACATCTACGAGTGGAATCCTAGTAACATATATGAATGAAGTGTGTTATTTATACTTTGTGTGTTCCAATATACACGTGAAGTGGTGCTCATTCACTTAAATAAAAGATTAACCAGAAACCATGAAGAATTCTAACTAAAAATTGAATTATAACCAAACATTCCAAAGTAGTCTTATGAACATAACTCAAAACTAGAAAGGAATTGAGGAAAATATAATATGTTTAAATAAAATAAAAGAATAACACGTTTATCACACTTAACCTCAAAATCAACTATGAAATTACAATAGGATCAACCTAAGAAGATTTAGTCTTCCATGTGGAAGACCACTTGAGAGTGATAAGGTGAATAGATAGGTGCATGAGGTGATCGATCAATGAGAGAAGCAATGATGAGGCTCACCTTTTATAACAATTATGGATGACCAATTATGCTGCTTAGAAACACAAAGCTTGGGCTTTGCTTAATCAATCCACATCAACCACTTCAATTACAAAATGCATAAAAAAGTTAGCTTCACATTGTCAGATATTGTGTATATTTTGTGTAGAGATTTAAGGGATTAAAGATCAATTTTAAATTTATAAAATACAACATTATATCTAAATGTTATCTTGTGTAAGAATGTCCCTTGAATCTCTCCTAAGGAAGAGGGAAAAATCATTCAATCAAGTGGGTATAGAGCGTAGAAGGCATGTCACATGCTCATTTCAAACAAAAAAAAATGAGTTAGTGGGAATACACCAATCAACCTATTCTAAAATAAAACCACAACAAATTTCATGTGCAAAAATTCAAACTCAACAAATGATCCAATGATCACCAAAAGCTTTGAATGGAAAATTGAAATAGCTCAACCTATTTTGTTGTGTGTTACTCCATTATAATTAATAATTTGAAACTAATATGTAAGTCTTAATGATTTAAGTTATAATATTGTTATATATTTTTATCCTTCAAGTCATATACTACAAAAAGATTAATATTTTAAATTATTCTTTATTTTAATCTTTATTAGAAAAAATTTAAGTTGGTGAGATGGGCCAAAGCAAGTTAGTAAGTTGGAAACTCCAACTCGGCCTGCCAAATTTTGGTGAGTAGCTAGGCCCAAGCTCATTATGCCATCTCTATCCAACTTGTAAGACGGTATGTATAGATGAGGTTCTCGAGACGATATATGTCAGAAGAAAATCATCAAGTTTAAGTAGACAAATATATTAGATAGTGCATTAGATGAGTATACTAGACAATTATACAAGTACATTAGATGAGTCCATCAAATGATTTCATTAGACGATTCATACTAGACGAGTTTGGTGAAATAATGAGTAGACAAGTCTAGCGAAGCACATGAGACGAATCTAACAATGTATTGACTAGATGACTTCAACAAGACAAGATGACTTCAATATGCCTAAGTGACTTGTCCTTTATCATCTTCTCTTCTCTATCTCTACAAGAACTTCATTTCTTTTTCAAGCTTATGATCTTAGCTTCTCTTATTGAAAAATCTCTAATTTAGTTATCCTTACATTATTTACATGACATTAGACAATTCACCCTCGTATTATTTATAAGTGATTTATGAACTTGCTTTCACTTATTAGCTACACATAACACACATTAGAACTCAAGAAACATTTATGCAATTATGTAACATAATAAAAACTCAACTCATAGATCATTTATTAAGTTGTCTAGTGAATTTCAACATATAGACTATTTTATTAGACTTTTCTAGCTAAAACATCTAGTACATTTTTGTCTACCAAGAACAACTATCGTCTAATAAAACTTAAAAAGTTGATTTTAGTACATATTTTCATTTAAGGCTCAAGTTATCCCAATTGGTCAAATATCTTGAAATAATGTATTTAAATTCAATTATACCTCAAAATATAGCTAAAATTAAGTGTATCAAAAGTGTATAAAATTATACTACTTAATAATCAAAACATAACTTTTTTACTTAAAAAATGTAATATTTCAAGTGACAATTCGATTATGATTTAATTAACTCACCCTACAGTATAAGATAATTGATTCACACTCAACAAATTTTCCTTCAATAACTTTTTTTTATATCAAACTGTTTGATTAAAACTTAATATATTTAATTCTTTCAAAGTTTAATATATTTTGAATTACATTTTGCTAAATGAAGTAAGGATTTTATAAAATAATTTTGGTATTCTAAGTAACACGAAGGTGAATATCTTGATTAACATTGAATCGAGAGTTAAACATGTCTTATATATAAATTATAAATTACAATTGAGTAATGATTGTTGAATAACAAGTTAGCCAAGAAAAGAAAAGAAAAGAAAGGGAATCTTTCTCTGACAGAAGTGAAGATGAGCGAAGAACACGAGAGTGTTGTGTTCCAATGGTCGCAGAAGGCTTCCTTTCTTTGTGTGATAGTGGTGGTCCTTCTTCCCATGCACGTGAGTCTTAATTCAAGCTTTTGTCAGTCACGGTTAATAAGTACAATGCATCACCATTTTCACTCTTCAACGAATCAATAATAATTTATTGGATAATAATAATTAAACAATAATATTTTAATACGTGTTATTTTAGTTCATGTTAATATTTATGATTATTGTTATTAATTATAAAATAATTTTAAATAAATCACGGAATAAATATTACTAGGATTAGATTGTCTAGGTAGAGATTAAACTATCAGGGTCTCAACAGAATAAATATATAGAAGCATGAGAATAAAATATAAAGAAGAAGAAATCAATATAAGATTCTAAGTGTGTTCACAAGAGGCACGCTAAAAGAAGTAAAGAAAAAAAATAATTAAAAACCTCTCAATTTTGTCAGACTATTAGATCATATAATATTTCTTAATTCTTTTGGAATATTTTACACACCAAGAGTTACAAAAAATATATATGGATGATTCATGTTTTTTTTAAGAAAACACATAGTTTCTAACCAACACATTACTTTCAAAACCGTAATCATAATTGTAACTACTTTGTAGGAGTTTTCCTTGTTTCATATGTCTTATGTCTCTCTTGAAAGTATAATAATGAATTTTCTCTTAACTTTAGGAACAACAATTTGTTTTTCCTTAATTTCAAGGAATCACTTATGTGCATAGACTAATTAAGAGTTAACTAAGTGTTAAAATGAATTAGTTCAGTTAACTTTTATGCTACGAAAAAAAATTAAATAACAACCAAATTTTGAGACAAAAAATATTAGTCATTGACTAAGTTATATATACTTTTAATAATTTAAAAATTATTGATATTTAAAATAGTGTCTAATATTAATAAAAGATTATAATTGGTTTTTAAATTAGATTCTATATTAGTATTTAACATTAACTACCAAAATTGTAGCTACTTATTATTATTAATTCTAAATAAATCTTTAATCACTAGTGGAGAAAAGACTTTTAATGTATTCTTTATACGTTCAACCCTCGAATGTCCAACGTAAAAAATGACCGGTGACATTTTTCGTAAATAAAACAACTATTTAGACGTCGGCTACGGGGGACCCAACTTCTAAATACTCATATACGTCGGCTCCCCCGAATGGACGCCAAAACTTAACGGAAAAGTTAAAAAAAAATTAATTTTTTATTCTTTTTAGACGTATGTTATGGGGGAAACCGACTTCTAAAGCCATTTAGACGTTTGTTGTGGGGGGAACCGACTTCTAAAGCCATTTAGACGTTTGTTGTGGGGGGAACCGACTTCTAAATACTCAGGCCAAAAGTTTAAAAGGTCACTTTTGGATTCCATTTAGACGTCTGATCCCGCCACTCTGACTTCTAAAGTCATTTAGACGTCTATTATGGGGGAACCGACTTCTAAATGTCTGCATTAAAACACCACGAACGCGAGGCAGCCGTTACGCGCACTCATTGTTCATTATCTTCCTTGCGTTTTCTCTCCACGGGCTACGTTTTTCAGGTCCGTTTTCTCACTTTTGCACCATTTTAAATTAATTTTACTCCGATTACATTACTCTTTGATGAATATCTTTCATTTGAACCGATTAAAATGCGTTTTCGTTGGGTTTGGGTGCAGTTTTGCTCGTGTCCTTGGACGACGTTCTTAGGCGGCAATTTCTTGCGTTTTGCACTCCTCCAATTCCCTCCACTACGTTTTTAAAACCATCCAATACAAAGAAAAATTGCACAATCCATTCTCTTCAACTAAAATATAAAGTTGTAAACTCGAATCACCATGAGCCAGGAGCAACCCGAAAGGCCTCAAGCGGAGAAAGATTCAATCAAATACAATGACGTTTTAGACGTTTGATCTGTTCAGGCCAGATGTTTATATAGACGTTCGATCTGTACAGGTCAGACGTCTATATAGACGTCTGATATGTACAAGCCGATCTGTACAAGTCAGACGTCTATATAGACGTCTGACTAGAGTTCGATGTCCCATCAACGTCAGCCGAATAGACGTCAGGTCAGGATCAAACGTAAAAAGCCCAAAATAACAAACGTCTAAAGCATTTTCTGCACTAGTGAATTTAGATTCAATGATAGTAACTAATTAATGTTAGAGACCAATTTAGACTTAATTCACAAATCAATTATAAATTTTTTATTGATAATAAAGATATTTAGAATCAATAATAATAAGTAGTTGAAATTAATGTTAAAGACCAATTTAGACTCTAATTCACAAATCAATTATAATTTTGTTTTATTAATATTAGAGACTATTTTAGATGTTAGTGATTTTAGTGTTAGCTTAAGTAGTCTTATGCTTACATTTGGGTTTCTGGTTAGTCTATATTCTAGATTGTGTCATTCTCTATATAAAGAGCTTAAGTGTATGTTGCAAATCACTCTTGTAAAATATATGAAATCATTTCATGAGATATATATTTATGAATCTTAAGATAATTCTTCTCTTGTTATGGTCCTTGTCTTGAAAAGATTTTCAAGTATTGAATCCTCTTACTTATCCTTTGAAATCATTGTAAATGCAGCATGTTTTAACTTTATTTCAAGTCTTAATCAATTTTATATTTCTTATTTTTCCATGGATTTTGAGTTTCCAGATACCTTTTGAGTTGATCAAGGCCCTGTTGAAGAACAAAAGCATCATTATAAAGTGAATGCAAGTTAAAAATGGTATCGTGTGTGCTATTTCTAAAGAAGATGCTAAAGTCAATGCATTCAAGTTCATTAAGAAAATATGGAACACCCTCATTGTTATGTATAAAGGGTCTAAAGAAGTCAAAAGAAACAAATTTAGTCTTTTTACTAGATGACTTATTTAGCATGGAGAAAACATTCAAGCTATGTTTTTTGAATTTCATAACGAATTTTCTTCTCTAGGTAAGATTTGTGAAAAGTTAGCACATCGAGAAGTTCCTATAAAATCATGGAGATCTCAAGAAAAAACATAGTGGGTGTATAATAACACTTGAAATTTTTTCTCTCTTTACAAAGATTTTTCTCTCAAATGATATTTAGTGTCAAACGATATAAGAACACTTTAAGCTTTTTTCTATTTTCATGTTGTTATTCTTCTTATGCTATCATTCTTGTGTTTTTCATCAACAACATCTTCTCTTCAAGCTTTCTTTTATTTATATAGCTTCTCTTAAAAGATGACTGTTAGATAGATAAGTTGACTTTTGAAGAGTTGGTAGCCCTCAGATGTGAAATTTGACTTTGGTCTACTTTGTAGGGTTCATAACTTTTTCTCATAACCTTAAGTGAAACTTAAACTTATACGATGTGATATGAGAGATGGATTCAGGTAAATATTCCTATAATATTCTTCTTTCCTCACAATGTCTTTTTCTTGGGTTTCGTGATTCTGATTATATCTTTTTACTTTATTGATCTACATGGATATCAAGAAATAAAGTATACAAGCATTGAAGTACTTTTTCATACATATATTAAATGTTTTCAACGTTGATAAGCGTTAAGCAGAATAGCGTGCTCAAGACATTATATCATTTGTCATTTCATTAATAAGTGCATCGTTGGTAAGACAAATCACATGTCTAAATTATTTTCTAAATTACTTAAAACAAATATATAATTACGTACAAATAATTGTAAAATATAGTAGATTACTATTTTTCTCACATTTTTTTATCAAAAGGTTCTTGTGGATTTTATTAAACCTCATTCTAGGTAAATTAATATTTTAGTCGTGACACTTATGCCTACCGTGATCTCCTCTATACAAATTTCCTGTAAATAACAGTTACTAACCAATCTTGACAAGGATTTTATACATAATGGGTTACTCTTGTTACCTTATATGTTTGAGCCACGTCGCTAAATGTATCATTTTTTAACTTTTTCTTCTTCTAACGAACTAGCATTGCCTTTGACAATAACTGTAACATTTAAACATTATTTTTCAGGTCAATTATGTTTAAAAAAGTTATGGAATAAGTTCATGTTTCCTTTTTCACATGAAATTGGTTTTTCAGATGAAATACTTTTTTGGAATAATTAATTAGCCCGAGAATGCAATTATTTTATTGTATTTCATTTTATTTTAGTAAAAATACATAAGAACACAAAACAGGCTTATTTAGACAAAAATAATAATTTAGTCTCTTGCTTGTAAGATACAAAATAACACCAAAGTAGTCCCCAAATTATGTATACCAAGCAATTTATTTTTCCAAACGATAAAAACCATTTTAGATTTCTCCTAAACTAATTGATAGGTCGCATTTTAATTCTTAAAATTACTAAACATTAATGATCATGGTTGGTTTGTTGCAATTTTAGGTACTATTTTTTTTTATAGATTTGTAGGTACAAATTAAATATTATAATGAACATTTTGTAGTTTCCATGACTAAATAACCTATGCTGATAGTTTCTGAATTAATTTAGTTTATTATTACTTGAAAGAAATAATTTGCACACTTTAGAATAGAATAAAGACGTTGGCGTCTCTGTAAAGTGTGGCTCTAAGTGGAATATCTTAATGTTTTCAAATTAGTTCAGAATGAAACATCTCTTTTCATGTTTTGTACGCATCAATCTTAACTTTTCAAATAAAAATCATCGCAGCTTTCAAACTTTGGATAAGGTGGTTATCGAGAGAACTTTTAGGTGAAATGAGAGGAAGGGTTAGTCCATTGTACACTTAGAAAAATTTTCCTAAAAAGATTATATGGGAAAAACAAAAATAAATAAAAAATAATTTATACATCCATTAAGTTTAACTTGTTAGACTTTAATATTATTTTAAGAATTAACTTTTTAACTTTAATGTAATTTAAAAAAAAATTCTTTAAAAATAACTAGTGTTAGATTCTTTAACCTCACAAAACAATAGTACGATATATAACGGGTAGAATAATTTGTCCAATAAACAATAAATATCGTTATGATAAGTTCTAACTTTGCTTTGATACCATGGTAAAAAGTGAACTTTAAGTCTAACTCAACCTCTTAAAATTAGCTTGTAAAGTAAGGTTTACATCCACCACTTATATACTTTAAATTAATTTTATCTCTAGTCGATGTGCGACTTTCAACATATACAAACACAAAAACTTGTCATTGAAGAATATAGTGAAAAGGAAGATAACAACTATAAGCGGGAATGATAACACACTAGTACATTAAAGGAAATGGCACCGGTTATTTTCGCTGATAAGCACCGGTTCCTGAACCGAGGCATATTCAGGCGAGGTAAAAAGTGGTAGACTTTATGCCTCGATTTTGAAACGAGACAAAAAATGATACGATTCGACCTCGGTTATTAGAACCGAAATTGTTCCTCTCCCTCTACTGCCTCGGTTGGAGGCTGAACCGAGGCAGTAGGGTCTTTTTTTTATTTTTTTTCCTTCTTCTTTAGCCAGTTAACAGCACCTCCAATGAAGTTGATCATGCTCATATTCAAAACCAGACCAAACAAACGTACAAAGAAAGCAAGTAAAACAAATCAAAACAAAATCTCAGATTCAAAAGATCATTATCAGATTCAATTCAACAAAATGCAAAACTCTACTGATGCAAAACTCTACTGAAACCAAATGCAAAACCCAAAGCAGCTACAGTCAACATCAGAAAAACCCTAATCTGACCACCACCACTATCACCGCCGCCACCATTGACGCACCACCACCGCTTGCCTTGTCCACCATTCCGCTCCCTTCCTCCGCCACTTGCTCCACCAGCAACTTCACTGCCGTGGACGCAGATATGGTTGTTCTGCCGCAGTCCGTCGACGCAGATCTTCACCGTGGGCTGAAGATCCTCTGGCGACAACGCCGTGACCGCGTGCTCCTGCGTCCACGGATCACTGCACCGTAGCAATGGAACCAGACCGGGCACCGCACCAGACTCGCCAATCAGGGCACCGCTGCTCCTGCGTCCGCTCTGTTCTTCGCCAACAGCCTCAGCTTCGCCGTCGCCGATCGCTTCACCGCCACCAACGAAGAATGTAGTCCGTCGACGCAGATCTTCACCGTGGGCTGAAGATCCTCTGGCGAGATCCTCCGGCGAGATACTTCCAGGTTCGTAGGAGAAGCATAGAGATCGGGAGCGCAAACCCAGATCTGGTGGTTGTTATGTTCTGCTTGCAGCTTTAGGAAGAAAGAAAAATGAAATGGAAGAGGAACGGTCGTGCGAGATGAAGGTGTAGGGGGTGGTTTAGGCATCGGTTTCCCAACAAACCAAAGTAATAAGGAGTGGTTTAGGCACCGGTTTCCCAACAAACCGAAGCAATAGGGAGCTTGACTTTTCAGACTGAGATCAGACTAAGTAGCAAAGGCGTAGCAGAGTAGCAGCACAGGTTTAGCAGAGTAGCAGGAGAGGTACTGAGCAGTGTTATAGGCACTGATTCTCATGTTAACTGAAGCAATAACTTAGTTCCACCACGAGTTTAGTTGTGACCGAAGTATATATTATGTTACGCTTCGATTTTCGCATGACCGAAGCGTATATGGCGTGACAGAATCAACATTTTTTACTAGTGACAGATTCACTTCAAATGTTTTTTAAATCCAATGTAAATTTTGATATTTATATACGAGTTTAATGTAAATATTGATTGTACCTTCTACTCCAAAGTTTTCAACATAAAAAAAATATTACACTTATCTACAAAAATGTTGCCACATTTCTCTTTTGTTAATTTTGTTTTTCATCGTAAAAAGTATGACGTGTTTACACTATTATGACAACAAACAAATTAATGATATTAGGTTTAGATTCTCTTAACTAGAGGTACAAGAAGTAACTCCAAAAACAAAAATTAATTAATCCAACCCAACACTGCCAAATGCTTCTGTTATGAATAAAAATAAGTGACATCTTTTCTACTTGCAATTGGGTATTCTAACAAGCATGCATATACGACAAATGTGGTTCTTATCTAAACTCGCTCCTCACTCCTCAATTTAAATGTACAAGTGTTTGACTATACAATATGTTTCACATAGTTTATAAATATATTTATTGCAATATACTCAAATGGATTAAGAACAAAATTACGATATATACAATTATCCGAAGACAGTGGTTTCAATAATGTCAGAACATTAGTGTTTAAAAAAAGTCTAAATCACTTGTAATACGTTAAGAAGTTTCTATTAATTTAGAGCTTGCAATGGAAACAAGAGATAAAAGTAAATGAATATCAACATTATCCACTCACAAATATAGTAAAAATTCATCATAAAAAAAAATGAATGAACAAAAGAATTCAATACCTATACAACCAATAATTTTAGACCCTTTGACCATTTCATCAATATACCATGGCCTTTACACATTAAGAAATACAAATAATTTACAGACAACTCGGTCTGGTTTAAGGTTTTAAAATCACAATCACAAAAATCATGATTCTGGGGTTTCTGAACCTTAATCAGGCCACCCTACAACCTAAATTGTCTGAACCTTGTGCAAGTTGTAATCTTAAAACCTTACAAATGACGATGACTTAACTCTGAAGAGAGGGTGATTGAGGAGCCTTTGGAGAAGGAGAAGGCTCCCCTTCTGGTGGAAAATCAGAGATCAAAGCCAGCATGCGACGAATGCTGACAGATCGAGCAGGCCTGAAGCTGTGGGATCTCTTGATGTTCTTGGAGAAGATGTTCGATGAATTGGAAAGAATAAGGTACACCAAAGCTTGAACAAGAATGAAGACACCAACCTTCATGAGCATGTCTGCTAAGCTGCTCTCCATCTTTTGAAGTTCTTTTGTAATGTAAGCGATTGTTGATGAATGAATTGTGGAGAGAAAGTGGCATGCGTGGTTCCTTTTATAGTTGTTGAAGACATTCATTTGGAAAAAGTAAAGTATGGAATACACCATGCAATTTTGACCCAGTGTTTCATGAGGTGGAACTTTCGTCGTCATCTAGAAATTTACGTGTACGAATACGTGTTGAGAGTGTAATGGCAATAAAGTATTCATATTTCAGAGGAGCATTGCATGTTGACCCATTGGGAATATGATAAGTTGAGCACGTTTTGTAAGAAATATATAAATTTGGTCAATTTGGTATCGGAGCTGCTGATTCACCGGTTCTATCCGATATGGTCCTATTCTTATGAGTTAATAATTCTTTTATTGGTTTGTCTTACAAGCCAACGAAATTTCTCCTCACCATACTTTTAGCCATCGCTGACAACACACAAGATTTTACTCTTTTTCCTATTTCATTCAACCATGCTTAAATCTCAAGAGCAATACCGTAATAATTATTAACCTAACAATTTTTTACCTACGGTAAAAATCAAATGTATAAATATTCTTTTTTTAGATGTATTTTTGTACGCTTTTCTCTTTACTTTCTGTACTATAACTGGCAACTGACTGGCTGTCAGACAAATTAATCAAGAAAGGTAAATATCATTAATGATCAATTAATACATTTAATAGCTATATTAAATGCAAATATACGCTATTTATGAGTGATTGACCGGTCATATTGCAAAAGAATATAGTATTAATGGACAATTAGCAGGTATAGACATCATTTTTTATCCTAATAAAATATAAAAATTTTTATGAAACATATCTGACTTGAGCGTCGGAGTGTTTTCTGTAGGTCAACAACTCATCAAAGTGGATTGCATTCTCGGAGAGGACTGAAAATCAAAAGAGAGCAGAGAAAGGAAGAACGACCGACCCTCGGACCAATTCAACCGAAACATTTTGGCGCCCACAGTGTGGCCGAGCGGCATCCCCATGATTCCACGAGGAACCAGACGTGTGCTCGGTCTCAACATCGCTACTTCGAATCAATACCAGGTTTTGCAACCAGAGTAAAATATTCCGTAATAATTTCTAAAGGCATGTTTTTTGTTTTGAGAACTTTTAGTCCTACGTACTTTCAACCTTGGCAGGTTCCGCTTTTCATTATCATTTATAAATTATAATATATTTGTTTAACTGATATTTTTGTGAGTAAAAATATTCTGCACTGGAAGGTTTAGTCCTACATTCAACCTTGACAGGTTCCACTTTTGATTATAATTTATAATTATAATATATTTGTTTAACTCATATTTTTGTGAGTAAAAATATCCTGTACAAGAAGGTTCAGTCCTACGTTCAACCTTGACAAGACTTACGTGTCTACACTTTTGGTATGAATAAAGCCAGACAATTTCCATCCAATCACAGGTTGCGGGGCGATGGCACAAAACCTAGGGAACGCTCTCCGAGAGCTCCTGGTCCTAAACCGAGCCGTGAAGAGTGTTCGTGAACTCTTACCCTCATCCATAAAACCTAGGGAACGCTCTCCGAGAGCTCCTACTCCTAAACCGAGCGGTGAAGAGTGTTCGTGAACTCTCACTCTCGTCTACAAAACCCAGGGAATGCTCTCCGAGAGCTCCTGGTCCTAAACCGAGCGGTGAAGAGTGTTCGTGAACTCTCACCCTCGTCCACAAAACCCAGGGAACGCTCTCCAAGAGCTCTTGGTCCTTAACCGAGCGGTCATAAGTATTCGGCCATTCGGTCTCAAACCACAACAGCACACCGCCCGGTGATTCAAAAGGGTAATCACTCTTTCCCGCCACTTTAAATTCGTCTGGCGTATTTAAATCCCTTCGCACCTGCAAACAGCTGCTCAGGACTTGAGGGGCTTAATGTACTATTTCTGACAACCGACCGGTTGTCAGACAAACTAATCAGAAATGGTAAATATCATTAATGACCAATTAATACGATGACACTTTCTTTTGGAAAAGAATTTGTAAATTTTCTCTTACCCACCTTTTGTTATAATCACAAAGACAGTTTTAAAAAATAAATTATTTCTACGTTTATTTTATACATCTTACAACCACTCTCTTTTGCCCAGTTTCACTATACAAATATGTAATAATTGAAATTTATATATATATATATATATATATATATATATATATATATATATATATATATATATAAATTTTTTGTCTATGAGTTGTTGGAAATTTAAATGAATTAGAAATTTTATATTGAAGAAAAATGAAAAAATTGAGTAATATATAAAATAAAACTCAAACATTAAGTATTAAAATTTTGTTAAAAATAGTGTGAGATCTCTTATGTACGTAACTCGTACTTTTCGATCTCTTCTGTTTATTTCAGTAAAAAATGCATAGCTTATCTTTTATCTTAATCCCGTTCAAACGGAGATAACTATATAGTAAATTCGATCACACGTAGAGTTAGTGGAAGTATGTTAAAATAAAAAGATAGGATAAATATATCCAATGGTAGAAATTATGAAAGACAACTCTCACTTATGAAGCAAATCATTAGAAATTTATATGAATCGAAAGTTCTACATTAAATATAAATGAAAAAGTTAAACAATATATATAAAAACATCAATAAATATTAACTTTTTAAGATTTTTTTTTATTTGATGTGATGTAAAATCTTTTATATGGAAAGCTCATTGATATATCAATTTCCCGAATCTTTTCCAGAAAAAAAAATTCCAATATGAATTATAGGTAAATTTATTGTTGAGCCTGAAAAAATTTAATGGTAGAAGAAAGTTGTTTTTTTTGTTGAAAATAGTTGTGATAGCGTGAAATGGTAAATGAGGAAATGTTAATAACTTGACTTGCACCACACGGGTGCCATCTGCTTGCGTTTCAATTCAAACAACAAAAACAAAACCTGTACGTACGTGTCTGTCTTACGATCATAAAGTTGGCAACCCTTTAAAGTGATATCTAATTAACTGTTTTGGGTGACTGCTAACGTTTCTTAGGAGTATGATCGATGTGGGACATAGGTACTTCACAAAATGCAATTCATCAAAAGTTTATCTATGAATTATTAAGACCAGGAATCCATCAATGAGTGAATGCCAACATGACCCTTTCCTAGGTAACCTCTTAATGATTCCTCTTGTACATCTCGCTCAGAAATTAAAAAAAAAATTCTTTATAAATTAAAGTTAATTCATAGAAATGATTTCTACATGTAAACTAGTTTTAACTTCTAAATAAATTAATTTTAATTTTTGAAGAAACTCGTTTTATCTTTTTTAAATTATATTTTTTATTGCTTTAAGAAAAAAAATTGTCCAAACATTCTTATTCTCTAGTGTGGGCTAAGGTCATTTTGTATAAATTTTAAATTTTAGATTTTAAAAAAGTTTAAACCCTCGTTTGGTTCTCGTATTTGTGTGTCAATCTCAAGTGGGTCCTCGTTTTTTTTTCGGTCTCAATCGGGTCCATAAACTTGTAAAAATGAGCCAATTAAGTCCTCTATGTTAAGTTTTTACTATTTAATTTGTTATTAAGTCTTGTACAACTGTTCAAACGCTGCCTCATATCCCTTTGGCGAAAAACCTTGCACTAATCAGCTTCTTATTACAATTTGATGGGTTGAAGTTCTTATCTCTCTCACACTCACCTTTCCTGCGATACATCGGGCAGCAAGAAGATCACACTGCTCTGCCCAATTACACAGGAAATCAAACTATACCCATTTTATAGTACCAGCAATGATAGAATCATTAAGAAAATAAAAGGAAAATGACAAGGAAAAAGAAAGAAGAAATTTGTTTGTTTCCAATCCCTTAATAACCCTAGCAAATCTTTCAAATTGAATGATGAATTCACTCATGGAGTTCTCTTGCTTCAGAGCCAACAACGATTCAAAAGGCTCTCCCATAGAAACTGATTGCGTTCATGAAAACAACCCTAGATTGGCTTGGATTGCACATTTTCCACCACTGCAACCAAGATAAGGCAAGGTGAGGTCGAGGCGGTGAGGTCGAGGCGGCGGGGTCGATGCGGCGAGGACGAGGTGGCGAGGTCGAAGCGTCGAGACGGCGAGGCGTCGAGGCGGCGAGGACTTTGTTGAAGGGTACATATGACCTTGGGGTAATTGGGGAAGTGGATGTTGGAGGATCGACCCAGACAGCATCAACCTCTTCGACAGCGCCCACGTTGTCACCAACAACGACGCCGACCCCCACGTGCGCCTCACCAAACCCTCCCTTTCTTCCTCCGGTCTCCTCTGCGTCCCCGGTATAATTTCTTCCAACGGTGGACATTCGCTACAGGTTGTGAGTATCTATTCGTGGAAGCTTACATTGAAGAAAGTTTCAAATGGATTGCAACGTGAGTGACGTTTGTGGTGATTGTCTTTGTCTTCGAAAATTCTTCCGACCCTAATTCTTACACTCACTCACCAAATGAAAATCCCTAACTCATGAAATCCCTAATTCCCTTTAAGTATTTATGTTTCAGTTAAAAAACCACAATAAAAATTCCTAATTCCCTCATTTCCTCATTTCCTCATTTCCTCATTCCCTACCACGTAAAAAAGGTTTTTTTTAAATATTAATATACACGTATTTAAATCCTTATAATTGAGCTAATTTTTTGTGCACCATGTCATCACAGGCAGACGACGTCAGTGATAACATAACGAAGATGGCTTAATTAGCTCATTTTTACAAGTTTATGGAGCCGATTGAGACCGAAAAAAAATGACTCACTTGAGATTGACACACAAATACGATGACCAAACGAGGGTTTAAACCTTTTAAAAATTAGTTTTAATATATTTTGAGTTTTTAGTTTGAGTCCTAACAAATAAAATCTAATTTTGTTGGAGTGAAACTTTTACCTAAAGACTCTGTTAAAAAAAATTACAAAACAGTTAATTGATAGGAAAACTCACTAAATTTAGTTAAATCAAAAGATCGTTTTTTCCTCATGTGGTTCTTAGTTAAGTTTCTTAGATAATGTTCTTTAGAAGATCATAACATAAGACCTGAGACTTAAAGACGAAGTACTATTATAAGATAGAAATTCAATTTGAATTTTAGAGTCACAAAATGCGATTAACACGAAGCAAGATAAGTTTTTGCAGTTGAACGCTAAAATCAGCGTAGTCACTACAAGAATAAGAAACTTAGAACTACACATATTTTCTAATCTAAAAAAAAGTAATAGTTAGCATAATATAACCGAACATCATACCCAATTATTTTAAAATATAACCATATATATTATATTGTAGTTTTATATTTTCTCAGTTAGATGATTTATTCTCCGCATGATCCTATGGTAAAAGACTAATTATCCAATTTTGATTCATACCATTAAAATTTGAAGTGAGCAAATTCTTCTCAGACCCTCTTAGCGCGAATGAGGTTAGAGAGCAAGGATCTTATTCATCTGTCTTTCTTCTGATGGAAAATTTAACGTTTAAAACTGCTTATTTTTTATACACACTGCTTATGTTTAAATAAAACACTTACCAGCTCTAGGAAGCACCAAATTCAATCACAATAATCATTTGGAATATAGGAGGTTGATGTTTAGCAAAGTGGTGACGATACAATTAACCAGCTACATTCGTTCATCAATCATAGATCAGAACACAACTTGCACACAACAAGCATTTTAAAGTTTTTTCATGGTACACAGCCTACACTCAAATAATTCAATCCCTCAATAATCTCTTATCGTAACTACAGAAATATTGGCAGCAAAAATATCATCTACTGAGGCCAAAACAGAAAACATGTTCAGGGGGAAGGATCCATCCACTTGATCAATTCATACATAATACAAAAAAAAAAGCTAAATTTTACACGATATTTTATTACCTAAAATGGAGGGGAAATTTGGCTTAAGGAAAGACAGTTCCTAGGACCAACATAGATAGTGGAAGACGGGAAGAGAAGCGCATGTTGCTCTTGCACTCCATCAATTTATTGTATTTTTTGGCCATAACACTACAACTAGCTAGTTGGAGATTCCCAAAAAAAGAGGGAAAGAAAAGAAGCAGCATAATCGTCGGTGCAGATTTACACTTGATAAGACGATCCATGTGATACAACTTCAACATTATTTTAATAGACTATATACCTGCAATCATTTACCGTAACAGCAGCACCATTAGTTTATAAGCAACAATTGAGTCCCTTTCAGTAGAAGATATAAGATCAATAAAACAGAGTGACAAAGAGATCAGAGCAAGTTAATTATCCGATAAGGCATTATTAGTACTAATTGACTATCCTGCAGCAAACAGAAAATGGTTAAAGATGCTATACTTATTTTGAGCTTATTTAAGCTTCCATTTAATCTAAGCATTTTTTAAAGTTTTGAGAGAGTTTATGAAAATAATTTGTGATTTCTTGGTAAGCTGTTCTTTTCTTATTTCAACCTTTACAAGATAGCTTACCAAAAAATAAAACTAAATTGTAACTTCTAAGATAACATTTAACCGAATCTAAAATTTATTTGAATAAATTTCTCCGTGAGTGCTATTAGAAGAAAAAGAAACTTTGAAGATTAAATGAACCAAGCTGCACCTGGCTTTTATAGGTTTTCATTTTGGCTCCTATTTGATAAATTTCTCACTTGACACCTATAGGAACACTTACGAAAAAAAGAAAATAACCAAAAGTGAAATAAGTTTATTTATCCCAAAATGTAAAATTAGCTAATCTGAAAGGTAAAATCAACAGTAAGGAGAAGTTAAATGATTTTAACTTTCTCTGAAAGGTTATTTTAACTAATACGTAAATAAATTTTATCGTATAATAATGTTTTTTCATTTTTAATTTTTCCCTATCAATACTTTCGGAAAAAATTATCCAAACATGATCATATTCAATGTCCCCAAACATGATCAAATAGCTCAATTCATTTTATCATCTTTTACATAAGACTTCATTATTCATCTACAGAAACAATTTATTCATTAAGCTGTTAATTAAAATGCTTAGATCAAATTCCATTCTAGCACATAAAGATAGAATCGCCTTTAGTCTGCTGACACTCCCCTTCCCCAACTCAATTGGAGGGAGGAAAACCAGCTTCAGGTCAACTACAAACATCAAATTCATAACACTTTTGAAGCAAAAACAAGCCACCAAAAATTTCAAGTTTCAGCAATCTTGAATTATGTAATATCAACTCGGTAATCATAACGTATTCTCTCCTTCAACAATATCAACCTTCAAATTTCAAGATCCCAGTTGAAAAACACAATTAGGATTGGTCATCAATAACACTCTTCAACAATTACAACACACACACATTAACCTAACCAAAATTCTATACTCTCTCCAATGGTCATCTCCAACTCCAACCGAAATTGGAGTTTCAAACTCACAATTATCACAATATAATCAGCACAATATATGTTTACATAGAGGATCTGGTAGAAGACTTTCTCCATAAGCAATTATACTGGAGAAGAATAGCAAGAGAAATTAAATTTTATATATATAATTTTTTTGTAAGTTTCATTCAATTTGTCATTTCTAGAGTTTATTACAGTGAAGCTAGTTGATCAGAGCAGAATTCTGGTGTAATTTAGCACTAAAAAAGCGATGCATCTAAGACAAAGAAAAGAAAAGAAAAAACAGAGCACCACCTTATAGCAAAGGCGCTTGGGCACCTCGAGGTTCGCCAATTTGAAGGAGGTTCTCGTTCTCTTCGATGAGCGCGTGGCGCGAGGCAATGTGGCTGAGTGTGGTCCTCAGCCCGTAGAAATCCTCCTCCGTAAACTCCGTGAGCCTCGCGATCAGCTCCCTCCGGATCTCCGTCACCACGCCATCACCTTCGTCTTCCTCCTCCTGTGCCGCCTCTTCCTCAAGGCGGAGCCTACACAACGGGCACGACGCGTGGAGGTCGAGCCACGGCGTGATGCAATCGGCGTGGTAGAGGTGTTTGCAGGGTAATTGTTTGGCCTCGGCGTCGAGGACAATTTGGTCTTTGCAAACGGCGCAGAAAACGACGCCGTTGGGGTCGAGCGCGGAAAGGAGCGAGGGTGTGACGTTGACGGAGGGAAGAGGGCGGGGTTTGGCGGGGAGGGGCTTGGGGGAGAGGAGTAAGAGCGCGTCCTGGAAAACGACGTCGAAGAGGGGTGATTCGGCGTCGTTTTGGGAGAAGGGAGAGTCCATCAGTTCAAGGAAGGAGGTGTGGCAGTGGGGACAGAGGAGAGGCGAGGGAAGGAGCGTGAGGGACACACTCATATCGCATTCGTGGCACCAGTAGGTCTTCGCTTCTGGCTCCGCCGCCGTCGCCATCGGAGGAGAGGGTGGTGGTGGCGGTGGCGGAGGAATGAGGTGAGAAGCACTAATAATAATGAGTGTGAGGTGAGTTGGGTGAGGAATTTAGAGAGAGAAAAAGGTGGGACCCCCACCGACTCTCTGATGGTTCGTTTCTCTATCGCTTTTTCCTTTTTTGTTTCCTTCCGTTTGGTACCTTTCCTAGTGCAACCTTTCAACCACATAAAATATTATATATAAATACAATTTAGTGGACCCAGATTCCAACGACGTCGCTTTGGCCGAGTGGTTAAGGCGTGTGCCTGCTAAGTACATGGGGTTTCCCCGCGAGAGTTCGAATCTCTCAGGCGACGATCATTTTTTCATTTTCTATTTTTTAAAAACAAAATGTGTTAAAAAATGGCTGCGAAGACTTGTCCATGTTTTGACCTTTTTATTCAGTGCATGTATCATGTTGCTTTAGACTGGCATAGTGTTAGGTTTATATCGTAATGTTTTGATGAATATAAATATATTAAAATTATAATACAATCATATCCTAAGAAAACTTTAAAAAATATAATAAAATTGAAATAACTCAGATTTTAATATTTTTTTCATGGATATTTGTGAAGTGTTAAATTTTAAAAACGGATTAGTCAACCGATAAAATGTTTTCATTAATTTATTTGATTAATTAAATTAAAAATTGATTGGTGCTGCAACATAAATGCCAATTAAGAGAAGACTTTCCTTTCGAAAGTCATATTTAAAACTGCACCTTTAAATAATACAAATCCCAGTCAGGAAGAAAAACAAAAGAATCCAAGTTAGGATAAGTATTTTTTTTTTCAAATTAATGTTTTATAGATAGAGTTGTTTTATAAATATGTTTAAAAATTATTCTCGAATAAATACTGTAGAATTATTTATATATTTATAGAGTTCGTTCTTTCTATCACAATTAGGTGGGTTGAAAGAGAAAAACATATATAAATATTGTAGTCTTGACTTCCTTCAACTTTTGTGTATTCAATAATAAACTTTGAATTGAAAACTATGAAGTAAGAGAGTTTCCTTCTCAACCTCATTCTTTTATCACAAAACTTTTATAATGTTTCAAAGTAGAAATAGTATTATTTAAGTATTATATTTTGAATGAGAAAAATTAATAATAAACATATTTTAAATATTCTTATGGATATTGTGAATTATAATTATATTAAACACTTATTTCAATAGTTTGTTTTTAGACATTTTATATATTGTGTTTTGACATGAAGTACCACTACAAGAAATGTGGGTTTTTCCGGTGGTATTTTACCGAGGGCCTACGACCCCTCGGTAATGCTGTGGTGAAATAAAATATCGAAGGCTTATGGGTCCTCGGTAATGTTTTCGAAGTATATTGGCCAAAATCAAGCTATTCCCTCTATGCAATTCATTTTCCAATAGCCCAAGTTTCGTCGTCCAAAACCCTTCCTCAGAAACCCTTCATCTTTGCTCCTCCAAAACGTCATCTTCCTCTCCTCTCCAACGAGAACACCAAACCCCAAGACCCAAGCATTTTCGATTTTCTAATTTTTTTCTTAATCAATGTCTGGATTATACATTTTCAGGTAGCATCTGCCACGGTATTTTCTCTCGAGAATCATTGTAGTTACACAGTTTGGCTGGGGACGCTTTCCGGCAACGGCGCTGGCATTCTCGGTTCTGGCGGTTTCGCCCTGCAGCCCGGTTTGTCGGTCCACCTCACAGCTCCGTCCGGCTGGTCAGGCCGCTTGTGGGCTCGGACTGGATGCACCTTTGACGACTCCGGTGCCAGAAAATGCGCCACCGGAGACTGTGCGGGGGGACTTAAATGCACCGGCGGAGGAGTCCCGCCGATGACGCTGGTGGAGTTCACGATTGGAAGCTCCGGGAACGGTAACAAGGACTTCTACGACGTGAGTCTCGTGGACGGTTACAACGTGGGAATGGGAGTGAGGGCTCTCTCCCCAAATTACCAAAATTTGGAATCCCTCTCTCCTCTGCCGAAATTTGGAATCCCTCTCTCCTCTGCCCAAATTTGAAATCCTTCTCTCCCACCCTTCGCAAATTACCGAAGGCTTTTGCCCTTCGGTAATTACCGAAGGCTTTTGGCCCTCGGTAATTGTTAGCGACAAGGGATTTACCGAGGGCTCATTGGTCGTCGATAAGCCGTCTGTAAATACCATATACCGACGGCTTATGGCATTTTTCGAGGACTTTTGGCCTTCGATAAAGCCTTTCTTTTTGGTAGTGTACGAAGAGACTGAAAATTGAAATTATTTGAATTGAATAAAAATGAATGAAAAAAATAAATAGAAATATTATCATAAATTTTATTAACGTGATAGAAAAATAAATGGAAATATTATAATAAATTTTATTAAAGTGATAGAAAATAAATAAATTATATCTTCTTGTTTAGATTGACATATCAACTTTAACAAAATATAGAAGGGAATTTAATAATAGCATTAAAGAGTTGTATAATAATCTTCACACATCGTTTAATATAACAAAATTAACTGATCTATTACAGTGATTAATATGTTCTTATGAAATACAACCAGTTTACAAATATTTATAAAATGTTGTCACTAGTGCAAAATTGATCTTTAACGTCACCTCATAGACGTCCGTCCACCAAAACCCCAACGTAAATAATTGACCGGTGGCATAAATGTAAATAATTGAGTGTGGAGACGTCCGTCCTAGACGGGGCCGGACGTCTATAATACAGTAGACGTCCGACCCCTCTAACGGACGTTCAAGGGGTTGACAGGTTCAACTACTCTATCAGCCTCTTGAACGTCCGTCCTGGAGGGGGACGGACGTTTAATATATATAGACGTCCGTCCCCCTCCAGGACGGACGTTCAAGAGGCTGACAGAGTAGTTGAACCAGTCAGCCCCTTGAACGTCCGTCCTGGAGGGGGACGGACGTCTATATATATTAAACGTCCGGACGTTCAAGGGGCTGACAGGTTCAACTACTCCGTCAGCCTCTTGAACGTCCGTCCTGGAGGGGGACGGACGTTTAATATATATAGACGTCCGTCCCCCTCCAGGACGGACGTTCAAGAGGCTGACAGAGTAGTTGAACCAGTCAGCCCCTTGAACGTCCGTCCTGGAGGGGGACGGACGTCTATATATATTAAACGTCCGTCCCCCTCCAGGACGGACGTTCAAGAGGCTGACAGGTTCAACTACTCTGTCAGTCTCTTGAACGTCCGTCCTGGAGGGGGACGGACGTTTAATATATATAGACGTCTGTCCCCCTCCAGGACGGACGTTCAAGAGGCTGACAAAGTAGTTGAACCAGTCAACCCCTTGAACGTCCGTCCTGGAGGGGGACGAACGTTTATATATATTAAACGTCCGTCCCCCTCCAGGACGGACGTTCAAGAGGCTGACAGGTTCAACTACTTAGTCAGCCTCTTGAACGTCCGTCCTGGAGGGGGACGGACGTTTAATATATATAGACGTCCGTCCCCCTCCAGGACGGACGTTCAAGAGGCTGACAGAGTAGTTGAACCAGTCAGCCCCTTGAACGTCCGTCCTGGAGGGGGACGAACGTTTATATATATTAAACGTCCGTCCCCCTCCAGGACGGACGTTCAAGAGGCTGACTGAGTAGTTGAACCAGTCAGCCCCTTGAACGTCCGTCCTGGAGGGGGACGAACGTTTATATATATTAAACGTCCGTCCCCCTCCAGGACGGACGTTCAAGAGGCTGACTGAGTAGTTGAACCAGTCAGCCCCTTGAACGTCCGTCCTGGAGGGGGACGGACGTTTAATATATATAGACGTCCGTCCCCCTTAAGGACGGACGTTCAAGGGGCTGACTGGTTCAACTACTCTTTCAGCCTCTTGAACGTCCGTCCTGGATTGGGACGGACGTCTATATATATTAAACGTCCGTCCCCCTTCAGGACGGACGTTCAAAAGACGTTTAAAATAAGGACTTACTAACCAAAACGCGAACCCGCGAGGAGTTATGCGAACCCGTGAGAGTTCCCTCTGCGCCTTGCATTTCCAGGTTGGTTTTTATCTGTTTTGGACCATTTAATCTTACTTTTATTCCGATTAAATTGTTCAGTGATGAAATATCTTTCATTTGAACCGATTAAAAGTCGTTTTCTGTGCATTTTTGTGCAGTTTGTAGCGTGTTCTTGGGCGGCGTTTTTGGCCTACGTTTTAGGTCGTTTACTCCTCCATCTCCCTCCATTTTCATTTCGAATCTGCTCTTCAGACGTGTTGCAGTGCACAAACAAACGTCCAAACCCTGTAATCCTAAATAACCCGTAAATAACCCTAAATAACCCGTCTAATAAAGCCCTTTCTGCAGTAGTGTATAGACGTCCGAGAGGTTCACAGCGGACGTCTATATAGACGTCCGTCTGACACAGCGGACGTCTATATAGACGTCCGGCCTGACACAACAGACGTCTATATAGACGTCCGCCCTGACACAACGGACGTCTACATAGACGTCACCCACATAGACGTCCGTTGGAGGTCGGACGTCAAAAGACCCACAGAACGGACGTCTATAGCCCGTTCTGCACTAGTGTGTTAGTTTATAAGAAAAACAAATAAATTAAATTCTTAAAATTCCAAATTCAATCCAAGCATATTGACTTAAAACAACAAAGTTAACTGATCTCTAAACTTATTTAGTTAAGCGATATGTTAAAAGTTGCACTTAAATTTCCTAACCTTATTATACAATCACCATAATTTATTCATAAATCAAAGGTTTTTGTATTCTTATAAAGTTAACAAAAAGAGTAAAATGTGAAACAAATTCTTATACTTTAGTTGTAGATGAATTTTAATTATCTTATTTTTAAAATTTAAGAAAATATCAATTATTTTTAAATAATTACATATTTATTTTTACTTCACTTGAAATTAATTTATAGGTGACTTTTCTTATTATGTACAAATTGAGAAGAGTTAATATAAAGCACTTCTTAACTTGTTTAAATCAAAATAATTTATTTATTTATTTAATTTATAATGGCTATAACAAAAATTTACATGATACAAAAAATTGATAAAGAGCGACAAAAATTCATTTCAATAAAAATTGGAGTGGTTTCACAAGCACAACGTAATCAACTTATAAGATAATTTTATGTTCAATATTAAAGTTAACGTAACATTGATGCAACGAACAATTTAATTTTACAATTTAAATTTAAATTTAATGAATTTTTTAAATTATTATGATTAGAAATTGGTTATATTAAATAATATAAATATATAAATAATATATGAGTATAAATAATAAACTACTCACATCTACATATTCACATATAACAAACTCATCCTTTCTATTATTTTCCTTCTCTTCAAATCATCATTGTTCGAATATCTTAATAATCACATTATTCAGAAGTTGAAAGATTAAAAACAATTTAAATACATTTTTTTTTCTTTGCTTTAAGATAATTTTATGAACAAAAGTGTAAAATAGGTTCAGATTTAGCCTCAAATGTGATAATAAATCATAAAAATATTTTAAAACAAACTCATATAATAATAAAAGAAATATATGCATATTAAGATGATGTTTAAAATGATTTGAAGTGGTAATTAAACAATGGTTACATGAAAGATGAGACATCAACATCGAGCAAAAAGACATGTAATCAACCCAACCGATTCCTAATATTTTGTAATATTCCATAAGAAAACAAAAGCAATATTCCAACCACTTCACTCACTGGCCACTAAAACAGTCTACCACTCACTAAGTTCCATCTTTCACCCCACTACCTTGCAACCACTCTCACCACAACTTCACACCAATCATTTCTAAATTCGACATAGATGTTGATTCAAAGAAAAAAAAATCATGGTTAGATGTGATTAGATTTGCCTTGAATTTGTGATTTTTTTTCTTATCTTAATTTATTTGATTTAATACAAGTGTTTATTAGATTGGATTATATATTAAGTGATTTAACTCGATTCAATCAAACTCAGTTAAAATTGGGATTGGGTCAAATGTAACTCAACTTAAACCAATTCATTTTTATAAAGATTAGATCATTGGTGACTCAATACTCAACACTTATTCCTATTTTTGTGTTATAGATATATTGTATTATCCTTTTTTTTATGTTTTGAATTAGTTTTGATAAATTTAATTTATTGACTTATTTAAAATATTGAATTATTTTTTTAAAAAACTTATGTTACTTTTTAATTAATCAAATACTTAAAAAAAACTTTTAATAAAAAAGAAATTCAAAATTTGATCCATTTTAGTGGATTGAATAATGTATTTATCTAAATACTATTTAATCTAACCAATATAAACGATATGATATCCATTATCGATAAATGATAACCTTGTAAGTGAACCTCTAAAGATAAAATTAGTAAATGAAACTTATTTTATAATAGTAAAAAATAATAATCAATTTACTTGCACAAAAATGAGAACCATGAACATGTCAAGTACTAATTAGTCGATGTTGTCTTGAATCAGAAGGTAATAAACTACGTAATGGGAAGATCGTAATATTTTGAACCAATGCAAATAGACTAAGATGATATTATATCTATTAGCAATAACATAGCTCATGCCTTGTATAGTCGTTCATTTGTCTATATTAGCTTGTAATTGATGAAACAAATTATTATGGAAGAAGAAGGGAACACATAATAAGTACAATGTTAAGTATAGCAACATATACCCTAATTGTGAGTCGACTAGCAAAGACTTCCTTAGTTATTCTAGTTGATCATAGCTTCTCACTAATCTTGCATATTCATCACGCCACTAACTAAGTTCTTTAAACAAATCATGTTGGAGAGGTCATGACTTTTCATCCATCTCCAACAAAGCAGCAATGCTTCTATACCCACAATGTCATCAACAACAACAACATCGAGAATATAAGGGTGACAAATTGGATGGAATTGATCTAACATGGGTATTCGCCTTTGTTGCATAAATCCAAATATTGTATTAGATTTAGCCATAGATTGTTGTCTTTTTTTACTGAAGAACTATCATGCCTAGAATACAAGACATTTATTTGCTCAAAATACGAGAGTTCATGATTTGTAGACCTTTGAGATTGGTGAATTTTAATATTTCGTTCACCTTTCGTTTTAACTTTATGCATTGAAGATAACATTGATGTCAAATCAAGACAAACAATTTCAAGTAACTTCTGTTTGATTGTCACTTTTCCTGCAATGTCAACTCCTTTGAAACGATTGAGCATCAAATTAAAATTCTTTTGAATGCATAACTCTACCTGCAATTCATTTGATGAAATATCTAAAAAGTTCAATTTAGTCCACATGATATGAATTCAGACATATGAATCACATATGGTCATATCGTACTAATTCATAAACACTTGTTAGACCATATGTTCGTCTCAAAACACAATCATAACTTTCACTATCGAATCTTATACTTTGAACTCGATCGAACTCCCCACCAATGTGTCCCAAAGCATATTTTGATACATATCCAACCAATCTTTTATACTTGCTTGGCTTAAAAGTGTCACTAAGATTTATACATTTTTCAAATGATGCCTTTATTTTATTATATTGTAGGATGATGACATTATAAATTACATCTCAACAGAAGCAAAGATCTCCCATACTACTTTCAATACTTTCTTCAGGCTTCAGTTAGCAAACTCAACCCTGATACAAATGACATGAACAATTTCATAAAACATCTAACAAAATCAACTCAATATAATAAGATTCAAACATACATGTTTGATGTTGTGTTTTCTAAATGCATTACTCAGTTTGTCCACGCCTTTACAAAGTGTTTCTTATACGAAATGATCTAAGAGTCATTGACATATTCAAATAATAAAGGCTATGAATTACAAGCATGATGAAGACGATCAACAATATCACTAAAGATTGACTCATGTTCATAATCCATGACAATTTTTCATGCTTCCATGATAACATCACATGCCTCAGAATTGGCTAACATTTTGCACTTGGCTTACATATTTTTTTGAATTTGGTAACGACATAAGAGATAATAACATTCAGGGAATACAGTAACAATGGCATAAAGTTAGGTCTTTGTCGCTAACAATGACCTTTGGACCACCTTTATATGTCATAGTGAAATTATTTTGTCGTTCAGTTGATAATTATATACTTTCTTGATTGTTGTCACATTACACTCATGATTTTCTTTGAGAGTAAGGAGAATGTTTTCAAATTTCACTTGACTCTTACTCATATCAACAAGCAATAAGAGTTCAGTGGATTTTAATATCCTAACAAATGGGTGACCAACTAAAGTGTATGACAAATCATGGTTATGATATCCACACATTACCTTCAATACTCACCCCTCTTCGTTATAAATTGGTTTGCCTCTCAATTTAAAAGGACAGTCGCATTTTCTTGTGCCTAATATATAAGGTTGAACATCATATTTGTATTTCTTATACTTTCCACCCCTTTCACATCCTAACAATACATACGTTCTCCCAAGTTGAGCATTGGCTTAGATCTTATAATAACAACAACAAAACGAAGATCAAAATCAACCCCTCGAACCCACTGAATTGACTCATCACGTGTGAAAAAAATTTAATTAGTTGTAAAGTTATTTGTGTAATCTCCCTTGCACATTTCATTTATAAAATAAGAGATATTTGACATGAAGCTGAAATTTACTTATGATTCCATAAAACTTAAAGGATAATTTCTCATCTTAGACTATAATCACCTACAACATGCATCACCAAAGAATACCTCACTTGTTCAATAATAATTAGAGATCAAGAAATTCATAAAATAAAAACAAGCAAAATAAATTTAAAATTTGAGTGAAGCGTTTATGAACATCTATGATAGTTTCTCCTTGCTTCATGTAGAACATTTCATACTCTTGGATTAGAGTATTCCTTCTTGCTCTCCTAACATCATATGTTTCTTCGTGAGTGACCCTCAACATCTCCCACATCTCTTGAGCTTTCTTATAGGTAAAGACCCTATAAAGCTCATCGACAATTAACGCAGATGATATTATATTACGAGCCCTTACATCCTGTTAGGATCTCCTTCTATCGTCAGCATTCCATTGGTCATGAGGTTTAGGCTCCTGCAAATTGTTAATAAAAATAGTAAGAATAAAAGAACCATTTGTGATAGTTTCCCAAATCTCAGCATCAATAAAACTGATTTATTATTCTCAATCATAAAAAATATATTCTGATCCCCTCTATTTGTAATAATCTAATTCTCCTAAAAAGGAAAATAGGAAAACTAGAAAAATAAAATAAAATAAAAGATTATATATCTATTTCCTCTAATTAAGAAGATTATAAAGATATTATCTCAAATTACAACAATATACAACTCCATGCAGTAAATATATTTCTCCTTACCTAATTAATTTAATATTATATATATATATATATATATATATATATATATTTGGAAGAGACATATTTATCATCATAGTAAATTTTGGAGGTGCAGGAAGAAAAATTAGAGGTGCAAGAAAGCCCCTAAAAATTAATAGGCTTAATACCCTATTTTGTCCCCAGTTTCGCTCGAAAATGTCAAATTAATCCATCCTTTAAAAAATGCGTCAATTACGTCCTCACTTAATAAAATTTGCATCAATGAAATCCCTTCCGTTAAATCCGTACAAACTGCGTTACTTAATAAGAGAGAAAAATAATTAACGCCGTTTGTACGGATTTAACGGAAGGGATTTCATTGATGCAAATTTTATTAAGTGAGGACGGAATTGACGCATTTTTTAAAAGATGGACTAATTTGACATTTTCGACCAAAACTAGGGACAAAATAGGGTATTAAGCCAAATTAATATTATCTTCGAAGCTTCTATCATTTGAAACAAATGGTGTTGGGTCAAGAAATTGAGCATGCCTCTTTTGGAACAGGTATTTTAATACCATTTTGGAAGCTTATGTCATTTAAAACAATTGGTGTTGGGTTAGGGGATTGTGTGAAATTTGGGCATGTGGAAATAAGTCTCTTAATTATGTTATTTGGGCAGTTTCTTCCTGCATCACTCTATTTCTTCGTGCACCCTCGTAAAATCCTTAACCCCTAAAATACCCTTAATACCTTAACCCTATCCTCCTCACCCCCTTAGCCTCCTCACACTAAGTAGAAGGAACTTTGGCAACAACTGTTTGATTAGAAAAAAGTGAGATACACCCCACATTGGAAAACTGTTTGATTAGAAACAGTTGAGAAATCTGGTATTGGATGAGGGGATTGGGCAACATTTAGGCATCATTTGAAACAGTTGAAACAACAGATGTTGGCTGAGGGACTGGACTGGATTTGGGAATGTGAGAATAGGTCTTTTAATATCACCTTGGCTGAGGGGATTGAAAGAACTTGGACAAATTTGAAAATCTACTAACAAATTTTGATGGCCATAAGTCTCTTAATCTCTTACTATTATTCAAAACACTACAAAGCTTCTTAATTTTCATCTTTCTCATAACATATTTTACTAAAGACAAAACACTGTTTAAATAGTAAGATTATGTGAGACTTCAATTGTTTTTTTAAACAATTTTATCAGACTCAATTTTTTTTTAAATAAGTTTAATGCTTTAAGTTTTGTTTGAGATTTCAGTTTTAAACAAATTTCAATATTATTTAAATAGTTAATCTAGATTATTCAATAAAATCAATATATTTGTCAACTTTTAATTATTAAAAATTATATTTTTAAAATATTTTCTATATATTTTAACATAATTTTAAACAAAATATTTTTAAAAACATAATTCCTTTCGTACAAATACTATATTAATACAAATTAATGAAAAAAAAATAGATAGAAAGAATTTGAATTATTTTGAATAGTTGTAATGACTAATAGCCATACAAAAATGGGTATCAAAACACTTTATTAACACAAATCAAACATTAAAGAGTTATATTAAATAATTATGTTACAATCCTAATTAGCAAATAATATAATGTTAATTACATCATTACATAAACATCAATTTTTTTTATATTATTTAAGAAAGTTTTTCGAAAAGCTTTTTAACTTGATATAATCAAGTTAGTCCTTACACCCGACACACATTCTATTTTATATTTTTATAATATAATACATGTTTACATTATTATAAAATTTAGTTGCAAAGTCCCAGTAATGCTCCTCATAGTCCTTTACTCGAACATCTACTTGTTCTTCTACTCACATATAATATATATACAATCATGGCAAGTGGGATATCAACACCTTCAAAAATAAGGTGTCACGATGGCACAACACCAAGCTGCCTTACAAGTGTTGGAAAGGGGCATCTCAATGTCATCAGCGACCTCGTTCCTTGAGTCTAGAGGATTTCATGAGGCATAGTTGCTCCAAGTTTCATTGGAAGGAAAATCTAGATATGATTGATCAATGGGTGAGAGACATTAAGATGATCTTTAAAGCCACCTAATGTCCTCAAGAAAATAAGCTATCTTATGCCATTTATATGCTCACTCGAGAAGTTGAATTATGGTGGATGGGATGGGCATGAAGCAGATGATGATGATGGAGGATAGAAGAGAGATTGTAGATTGGGGAAATTTTGAGAGATTTTTTGAAAAATATTTTCTAGATAGTGCTAGATATGCAAAAGTAATTGAGTTTATGTACTTATAACAAAGGAATCTTTCTATTACTGACTATGCCACTAGGTTTAAACACCTAGCAAGGTTCTCTATCCAGGCTATGACTGAGGCTTGGAAATGCATACAACCTGAGATTGGACTGAAGCACAAATTGAAAAAAAGTTGTGATTCCTAAGTCCATTAGAAATTTATATGTAATAATGGCATTAGTACAAAATATCGTATAACGTTTGGTTTATCACATAGAATTCGAAGCCGATGTCATATTGGAAGACGTTAAATTGACGTCAAACTCGTCAAATTTAAAAAATTAGACATTAATTGACGTCAAACATAGAGAAAATTGATGTCGGATATTGCTTTATGTCCGACATCAATTAACGTCGATTACATTTATAACCAACATCAATTTATGGTTTTTCTTTAAAAAAAAATCATCAATATTTTCTTCCACGGGAAAATTTTTTCAAAATTTTAGAAGTAGTAACAACCAGTAAAAAGTGCAATAACCAATAAAAATGCAACAAGGAATAGACAAAAAATAAAAATTAAAACTAATCGTGAAGGTGAGGCAAATGGTGTATAAACACGAAACTAATCGGTTAAAATGAAAGGAAATCATACATAAAATCAACAGACATTTGTGTTAAGTGGAAGAAACATTATATTTGGTGGTCGCCGAAGAGAACTCGAAAACTCAATTGTGTTCCAAATGGTGTCCATGCACATAAACAAACCTATGATTTATAAATTATTTGATTCAATAAAATTGAAAATACACCATTTAAACATAATCATGGTAATAAATGAAAAAAAAATATTTTGAAGATATGAGAGAACATTGTAGATGTAAAACAAGCCAAATACCTGAGAGAGAAGAAAAATATTCTGGAACAAAAAAAAGAATATAAAACTAAGAACCAAGATAAATAATATATATATATATATATATATATAAGTGTTTTAGTTACTGAATAAATTATATATATTTTGATAATTTAAACTAGAACAGAATAATATTAAGATCGATACGATGACAAAGACAGATAAATACATACTTATTCTCATTTTCACATATAATTTAAAAAATTAGACATTATTTATACTTACATCCTATCAATTTGAAGAGTTATAGTGAAAAACAAGAACAAGTTTAGACAATTATAAAGAAAAAGGATTTATCACTAATCAAGATTTTTTTATTTGTTTTTCTTAGTCAAACCAAACTTCTGCAACAGCTCATTGTCAAACTAATCGACTTAGATTGATGATAGAAAATATCGTAACTTTAGATGGTCAATTGGTTATCAATTCAAACCTTAAACTAAATAGGTGAAGTGCAATCTTCCATAATTAACGGCAAAACAACACTACTGGTCTCTACACAGTTTTGAATCATTTTCTGGAAGAATCCTTCTTGTAGAAAAAGTGTCATACATGAATGGAATATGATCCACTTCATTATTTGACATTCCCTGCACTTTCCACTTTATTCTGATATCCCAATAGTCGGTTTCTGAACTTCTCACTTAAGTAAAAATTAACTGTTGTCTTTAACTTCTAAACAAGACCTCTTAACTTCACTTCTATAAAAGGTGAGATTTACAAGTTGATTTATCTATTCATTTTTACACCAATATAGAAATTCATCCAGAAACTTGATTTTGTATTTTTGGTAAGAATGATAGTCATAACACTGCTCTACTTAGCAGTTTGAACTAGTATCTTGATGAATTGAAATTGCTATGCCTCTCGTGCATTGATGGAATATGATCCATTTGATCATTGACATTCCAGGGAGAACCTCTTTGTGACTTTATTCTTGATACCCCCATTTATGCAGGGCTTTCTCTCAAGGCTGACCTACACTGAAATTTTTGCCCATCTCCATATTCGTGGCTTTTAATGCCACCATACACATGCCTCTTTTTCTTTTCCTCCTCCTTTTATTTTCTCTTTCCATGTTTCCTTTCTCAAAATTTCAACCATTTTATAAGTAGATACCTAAAACCATTGAAGAGGCAACAAAGATTAGATAAGAACGACAGCCAAACACCATAGGATCATAATCTGATGGTGCCAATAGCGTTGCTTTAGTAAAGGAGATTTAGACAAATTTCTGTAAAGAAGCATAAATGAAACTTTGTTTCAAAAGCATATAAGCATGTAAAAGATATAAAAGAAATGTAATGCACAAGAAAGAATACCACCATCTGCATTACTTTAAAGATCTATACATATCAATCTCATAGACCCCGTCACCACCTCAACAATAAAAGCCTAAAATAATGTCATGAAAAGTTCAAAGCATATACATAGAATTGCCCAACCAAATAAGCAAACCAAGTTACAAATCGACATTTTCAGTAACAATCTAATTACATACTTTTATATTTGTGCAACTGTGGATTGAAATCTAACAACGTCATGGCCTTTAATGTTCTACACAGCATATAAGTAGAAAGGTGAAAAATAAGAAAAACCTGAAGAGGATATTATGAATAAAATATTATCTAAAGGGTCCATGCAAAAAGATATAGTTAATATAAATTTATCCAGTGGGTTCGTTCTACCAATTTGATCAATTTGAACAGTTACGGTGCAATAAAACATGACAATCATCACTACAATACAGTCATCATCCCCTTATAATCATCTCCAACATGACACTCATCATGAGTGATTGATGAGTTATAATAATTCATCAGAACATTCTGACCTCTGAAGGCACAAATAACTAGAACTATAGGAAAAAGATAAAGTGTGATTTGTCAAGAAAGAAACAAAAGCAGCTTCAACTCAACGAGATCCACTCCATACTGTTCCGTAACAAACCCCGAGTGTCTGCATGCGCCCGCCGTGATTCATTGCTGCTTGAGAATTATCTCTTTAAGACCTTTACTAAAGCTAGCTGGCGCGTGTGCATGTAGAATTATGGGAATCAGGTGCAACTTAAAGACCAACTTAAAGACCAAGATGTTTGTAAAAATTGATTGAATTTTAACGAATATACCTAAAGTTCAATGCAACCTTGAACCTGTAAATAAAAGAGATAATTAGAGTTGGGAACATTTATAAGGTCTAACTCTTCGTGATTTCTTTTATTTTCATTTACTAAATTTAGATCTTGTTTAAGAGAATAATAGTTATAGCCTAATAATGTAAATTTTTCCAATGGCTACTGTTAATCTGAAATTTTTTCTAGGCTCAAACATGCAATTCTAACCCAAAACACGAGTTTTTTTCATATTCAAATATCAAATTCATACTTCGTTTAGGAAAATCAGAAATATATTATCTGAAGCAGCAACTTATTAATTAGTCTATTTTGACATTTTGTATTTATACATTAAAGATGTAAAAAAAACTCCATGCTGTTTCACGTTATTTATACATCAAAGATGCATACACGCTCCATGCTATTTCACGTTATTTGTAAATTAAAGATGTACAGACAACCCATGCTATTTCACATTGAGAGAAAAGAGAGAAGATACTATCTTCTTTTGGTGAACCAAAAGTTAAGTGACTTACGTCCCAAAGATTTACTAGAGTGAAGAGAGATCTCAAGACTCAAAGCAACCTTTAAGATAATTATTTATTAACAAAATCCTTGCATCGACACGAAAATATAGGCCCACATATTCGGGAAATATGAGCATGATCCATACCAACTAGACTAACTTTTAATGACATGCGTAGATATGATATAACTGGAGTGAGAGATAGCAAAACAAATTAGGAGTGCCCATATCATTATTCATGAATGGAACATGTAAGACAGTTTTTATATTTTTTTTTTTTTACAAAAGTTGATGGATAGATCATTGATATGTCTCATACTCTTAATTCGTCATATGACCGCTTTTTATTTTACAAAAAGTAAAATAAAGTAATGGCGGTACATCACTTCAATGGAAGAAGTAGCAAGAGAAAACAAAATTACATAAATGTTTAGAGAACAAAATTTGTAACTGACAACCATATATATCTGCATGCAATTTTCTTTAATTTCGACACTGCAACAAAAACCACGATATAAATCCATGCTCACTGTATAGAACAAGTAGAAGCAAATGCAACAAAAGGGAAAAAAAAATAACAACTGAAAGTTTTTCTTTTGGTCCATAACTATTGAAAGGTTAGTTGAAATTTTGGCAATTGGCAAAACATGGCATTTTTGTGTGATTTTGGTGTTTGAGCCCACAACAGGAACCAAACCGTTCAATCGATTCGATTCCAAAGCAGAAAACAAGCAACAAAACGAAAGACGGGACCTTTGCTAAGCAAAAATCTGCATTTGCTGGATTCTGTACGCATGGGAATGTATGTGAATGGGCAAGGCTATGGCCATGAACCCTCCAAAAACTCAATTATCACATTCACACTTCTTCAAACGAACAAAGCAAAAAGAAAAAAGCAAAGCTGTCGGCTTCATCACCATCTTTATCTTTAACTTTTACCTACTCTACGATATGCCCAACCCAATGCTTCTTTTTTTCAGAACCATGTTCCTGCTTTTACGCACTGTATAAGAACCCTAAACCCAAACCATTCAAAACCATTTTCCAATTTCCATTTTCCACCGATTCTCAATTCCCAATCAAGCAAACACTAAATCACACAAAAATGGAGATATTATCACAAATGTGGTCTCTGTTAGGGTTACTCACCGTGCTCCAAAACGTTCTCCCATCCCAGCTTCTCTCATTGCTCCATTCCTTATACGAATCTCTGCAAGATCTGCTTTCTCCATATTCCTATTTCGAGATTCCAGAGTTCAACGGCTACTGCGGCGTCGACCTCAACGACCTCTACCGCCACGTGCACCTCTACCTCAATGCCGCAAACCACGCCCCCGGCGCCGCGTGCCGCCGACTAACGCTCTCCCGCTCGCCTTCCTCGAACCGCATCTCCTTCGCCGTCGCCCCGAATCACACCGTCCACGACGCCTTCCGCGGCCAACGCGTCACATGGACGCACCACGTTGAGACCGCGCAGGACTCACTTGAGGAGAAGCGCAGCTTCACACTCCGCCTCCCGAAGCGCCACCGCCACTCGCTCCTCTCTGCCTATATATCCCACGTCACCGCACGCGCCGAGGAGTTCGAGCGCGTCTCGCGAGAGCGTAGACTCTTCACCAACAATACCACCGGGTCGGGCTCCTTCGAATCGGGTTGGGTCTCCGTCCCCTTCCGTCACCCGTCCACCTTCGAGACCCTCGCCCTCGAGCCCGAACTGAAAAGACAAATAAAAAACGACTTAACGGCTTTCGCTGACGGCAAAGAGTTTTACAATCGAGTGGGCCGGGCCTGGAAACGTGGGTATTTACTCCATGGCCCACCCGGGTCGGGTAAATCAAGTTTAATAGCCGCTATGGCAAATTTTCTGTGTTACGACGTTTACGACTTGGAGCTAACCAAAGTCTCTGATAACTCCGAGTTACGGTCGTTACTTATCCAAACGACGAACCGTTCTATTATCGTTATCGAAGACATCGACTGTTCCGTTGACTTAACGGCAGACAGATCAACGAAGAAAACTCAGGCAGCGAAATTGTCGAAGAGAAAGAAGTCTCAGACGGCGTCGTTCACGCGCTGCGAGGAGAGTGGGCGCGTGACGCTTTCGGGGCTTTTGAATTTCACCGACGGGTTATGGTCTTGCTGCGGTGACGAGAGGATTGTGGTGTTCACAACAAACCATAGGGATAGTGTGGACCCCGCGCTCGTGCGGTGTGGCCGCATGGACGTCCACGTCAGCCTCAACACGTGTGGGGTTCACGCGTTCCGCGAGCTCGCGCGAAACTACCTCGGCGTAGATTCGCACGTGCTGTTCGAGGCGGTTGAGGGTTGCATTCGCTCGGGTGGGTCTCTCACGCCCGCACACGTGGGAGAGATTTTGCTGCGGAACAGAGGAGATGCTGACGTGGCGATGAGGGAAGTGCTGGCGGCCATGCAGGGACGGATGCTGGCCGCTGCTGCCGTAGCTGACCAGGCGGAGAACGAGGACACGACGGTTGGAGTGAGGTCGCCGGAGAGCGTGCTGCTGATGGGGTCGCCGGAGAATTGGGATGCTTTGAGCGGAAAGAAGAGGAAGGAACAAAATGGGGGTAATAACAATTGGGATAAAAAGGTCAAGTTTTTCGTTAGGTTAAGGTCGTTGACCAGATCTGACCCTGGTAGATAAATTTTAATTTTTTTTTTCTGAAGTTTTGGATGCATGTAGGTTTGTTCGTGTACTGTGATTAGTGTTTTTTTTTATCAACTTATTTATTTTGTGTAGAACGTATAAAATTGCTTCCCTCGTGTTTTTAATGTTTTGATTTAAGGTCATGTTTTTTAGCAACCTTGATCAATGTCTTTCCGACAGTAGCACCATAAAATTACACGTGACCAAAAAATCATTGATTTTTTTTTCAACAAAGTTCGTTGATTCAGTTGCCATAACATAATTGTAGGTATATCATTTTAAAAAAACATCATTTTTTAATAAAATTCTATATCAAAAAATGTCTTTAAATTTTAATAAATGAATAGAATTTCAGAGATTTCTTTATCTTTAAATAAGGTGACATAAAATTAAATTTATTTATCTTTTAGACTGATTAGAAAATTTTGCTTATATTAAAAATTAGGAATAAAATGTATTATTGTGAAAATGGTTCAGATTTGACACATTTAGGCCAGTTAAAGCATGAAAATCGAGTAAGTTTGATTAATTTGATGAGTAAAACTATAGTGTAAAGTCATTAAGACGATCTTAAATTGTTCTATATTTAGGGTTTATATTAGTTTATATTTATTCTGTGAGAAAACCTTAGTATGTTAAATATATTTGATAGAGGATAAGTTTGTCTAACTTAAAAAATAAGTCTTTTCAAAACAGTGATTTATTCATACGTAACTTTTGTAAAAATAACTTAAAAATAATGTTTGAGTAAGTGTTTTTTATTTTTTTCATTTTGAGATTTCATAAAAGAACTTTTAAACATTTATAAAATAAGGTGTTGGCTTTGAAAAAATCTTTTTTAATTAGAGTAATTATCATACCTAATGATGCAATCGTCTTTTCAATTAATTTGTGATAGTACTTTTTACTTCTTGTATAGTATCTACATCTACTGGAGTTATAGAATGACATAAATGAAATATAATATGAAACTCGTTATTACAACGCAACACCGTTATCTCAAACATAATATTTTTCATCACTAGACGCACTAACAACAAGAAGTACAAAAGTAATTAAGAAAAAATATTTACAAAATTGCAAACCAATGTGCAAAGTCTAAACTCTACATAGCAACAAATGTAAAATAAAAAAAGGAAAATAAAACTAGGAAAAAGAGAAAAATAAAATAAAATCTTTTTTCATACCGGAAACCTGCAAAATATTCATCGATAAAGTTTGACATAGAGCGAATTAATTAATGGTTATTATTATGTATATAACTCTTTTTTATTTGAATATTCATGTCCAGAATGAATACCCTTTGTATGTGTGGGATAAATTTTGAAAGTTAACATCACTTAAAGCTAATTATATTATATATGAACAAATTTTATCTATTTATTATAAATATCACTTCAAAAATACTAAGAAAATGAAAAACTATTTGTAAATAGAAGTTTTTGGCAAATTTTGTTCTTCCAATCTTCTTTGGATTTAGGGTTTAGGTTCAATTTTTAAAGGAGATTGGTCAACTGTTAAAAAAAAAAGAGAAAGACAAATTATTTTGAAAAATGATTAGTATAAAACTCAATTTAACTTATTTAATGAATTAATTCTTTAGAATTAGTTAGTAAAATGTTTTGTTAATAAATTTTTTTAATAACTTTTTTATAATTGTTTATATAATAACTTATTATTGATTCATTTTAAATATACTGATCAATCAAAACAGTGATACATATATATTGTAAAAGAATTATTAAAAAACGTTTTTAACATATCATATCATATCATGGTTGAATAAGTTGCGATGAAAAATAACAAATGCATAAGGATTCTTGAAAAATAAATCCTCTTGATTTGGTTTTTTGTGGAATCATCAAAGATAAGGTATGCCTCTTCCTCCAGTAATGAAAAAAAAAACAGAATCTGTGGCTTCCAATACTGCATTGGCAATCCTTTCAAACAGACCCAACATTATGAGTCTTGGTGATTTTAACCACAGAAGGAACAAAATTCCTTGCCCATGAACAAATTCCTCTCAAACCATTTAAAATTACTTATATAATATTTTACATACCAAGTCAACTTTTTTTAAAATAATATAGCTCTGTCATGATAGTTTCACATTCCAATTTTAATTTAATAAACAATAGTTCAGTCCTTCACATGCGAAGAGGGCATAAGAGAATAAAATGTGAAGTAATTTTTAAATATTATCAGTAATTTTATATTTACATTTAAGTATTATATTTATATTTGATTCTTAATTATATTATAAAATATAATTTTTTTTTATCAAAATGTTAAAAGTAACCATATACAAACTATCCATTTTAATAAGAGAGAACACCTTTGTATCTTTAATTATAGTTGTCAAAAGGATTATCTAACTTGGTCTAGTTATAGAATCAAATTAACTTGACATAAGTTTAAAAAATTAAAGTTTTGGTTCGATTTATTAGAGTTATTGGATTAAATAGATAAATATATTTAATTAAAAAAATATAAATTTTTTTAATATTTAACTAAAATTCAAAAAGTATAAATTTATTTTTATTTTAGACAAAAATAAGTCATTCGTTAAAAAAATATAATTTTAAATAAAATCTAAATAATTTTAATTTTTTAGTTGAATACGAGTTCAATACGAGTGAATCAGATTTTTAGTTGAATAAGTCCATTTTGATCCTATTAAAATTTATAAAATTTTTTAACTCAATTCAACTTCAACTATCATGAACCAGATTAGTTCACCAATTTTAATAAACTTTATAATTCTATTCTTAATAACTCAATACAGAGAGTGATTACTGTCTTTATGAAACCACCATTATTAATTTTATTTTTTAAATAAAAATATAATTTTTTTCTTTTCTCTAATCTATAAATATATGTAAAATATATTCTTCTTTTTATATTTCTAGTTTAATATTAATTATATTTTACAATTAAAACAAATATATGACAATGTATAAAAAAAACATATTTAATATTCTTATTTTACTTAAACATAAATTATTTTCGTAAATTATATAGGCACGAAGTTCCTCTTTTTGTCTGAACAAATAAAAATGTCTTGATTTATTGTTAAATTGGTTTATAAAATTATATTACCAAATGCTCCCTACACCACCCTATACTCAATTTACTCTTAAAATAGATGTTAATATCCGTTTCACCTTCAACAGATGTTGACATCCGTAACATCCGTTTACATATTTTAACTTTTTTTTTATATTTTAGTCTATTATATTTATTTTAAACTTTATTTTAATAATATTTTTTATTTACATAATATATTATAAAAAATAAAAAATAAAATACTTTATAAATTAATTTAAAATATAAAAAAAAAAACTTAACGAATGTCGTTTAAATAATTATATAAAAAATATTTAAATAATTAATTAAATAATAATACATAAATTAAATTAATAATAATTATTTTATTAAATAAAATAAAATTAATTTATATATAATTACGTAATAAATTTTTAAAAAATTTAAATAATATTTATATATTAATTTAAAATACAATAAACTAACTAAAGACTAAAAAAAAAAAAACCTTAGCGGATGGATGTGGCCAATGGATGTAGCACATCCGTTTAAGTAATTATATAAAAAATATTGAAATAATTAATTAAATAATAATACATAAATTAAATTAATAATAATTATTTTATTAAATAAAATTAATTTATATATAATTACGTAATAAATTAATTTATTTTATTTAATTAAATAATTATCATTAATTTAATTAAATTATAATTTTTTTAATTAATTATAATCAAGCGGATGTGCCACACATCCGTTTAAGTTTTTTTTTTAATTTTTAGTTTATTTAAATATTATATTTTAATTAATTTATAGATTATTATAATATATTACATAAATTAATTTTATTTTATTTAATGATATAATTATTATTAATAAAATAAATTAATTAAAAACTAAAAAAAAGCATAAAGTTTAAATGGATGTGGACACATCTGTTGGATGTGGCATATCCTTGAATAATTTTTTCTTCAACAAATGTCGACATCCGTTGAAGAAAAGAAGTGGGGGTGTAGAATTTTTTAAAATATAAAGGTTAGTTTTGGAATTTTTAAAAATGTGGTGGTGCAGGGAACAATCTGGGGTGGTGTAGGGAGTAAATCTAGGTCCATTGTCAGACCCCATTAAAACACACTCAAAAACCCCAGGTAGTGGGATCCATGTGCCAAGAAGAGAGTGAGCGTCTCAGTCAGTGGAAAATAGGTGGCTGCAGGAGAGTGGTCGTTCGTTTTGGGTGACGACAGTATTTAAGGCCCAATTTCAAATGTCGTGTCACTTCTCTGCATGCCTTTCTTCTTCTCCAAACTGCTGAAACCATTTTCTCCTTCTTTTAAAAAAATATCCTCCTTCTCTCTAAGAAAACCTCAATTTTTCTTCTTCCGATCACCTCTCAGGCACCGTCTGAACACTTCCGGCGTCAAGAGCTTCCGTTTAAATCGATCGGTTTGTGATTCTGAGCTGGTGAATTTCTCCTTTTTAGCACGTTCGTTTATTCTCGCATGCAAACCTCTATTTCTGGTCGCCTGAGCGAGTAGTATTATTCTGAGCGTTTCTGGTTTTCTGTTTGGTTCAGTATTCCTAAAACGTGGCCGCCGGACGTTAAGTCTTTGGTAGTGGGGAGTTCTAATTCTGCATAGTTGAGCGTTCGGTTACGTATAGAGGTAAGAGAAGCTTATATAATTTGATTTAGATTGTTATGTTGAAAGTTTGTATGTTTGCATGATACGTTGTTTGATTATTTGATGAGTATGCTATATGCTTGTACTGCGTGTTTAGATGTGAGGATGGATGAATGATGCATGTGGTGAATTGAGTTGAGATAGGGATTGATCGTCAACTGTAGTATTATGAGTAAAGGTAGTAACCTGGTCGAGCGTCCGTCTATATTAGGTTCTTCTTATACAAGGAATTTCGGTAATAACGATCGTGTTATAATATTAGATATGTGTGAATGAGTATTCGGCCTAAGTGTAGTCCTTCTTTAGGTTTCCTAAACAGTGTAGTTCATGTATTATATACTACTTAAGGTCGTAGACGTTATCGTTCTTTTTCAGTAAAACTAAGTGTGGAGAAATTGGTTATATATATATATATATATATATATATATATATATATATATATTCATCCTTTTTTTATGTAAGTTTATCAGTGGTCGATCTTGGACTAAGTGTTCAGTCTCAGTAGCGCTCGTTCCTGATAAGCACGTGGTCTTGTATCAGTGCTCATTTTGTAGCGTTCGGTTCTACAAGGCTCGGTCTTAAACCAAGCGCTGGGTCTAGTTTTCTGTAATATACATTATTACCGTTCTTATAATAAGATTCTTCATTCAAACTCAATAGCGTTCGTTACTTAATTGTTCTTCATCAGTATTAGTATTTGGTGTCAAACAATGTTGGTCTTTAAAAAGGTGTTCGGCTTAGAGTCTTAGTACTCGGCCTAGGCTTCGTGGCGTCCGTTTGAACTCTTAGGAGTCTGTTGATGGAAGTGGATAAGTAGCACTCAGTTATGTTAATTTCTAAGAAATGTTATTTCAGTCGTACTTACACTATGATGAAAGAATGTGATCGTATTCCAGTTGAATGTATTAATGATGTGTAAGGAAATTTGAAATGTGATGTGAATGAAATAGTTTGATTATGAACAAGTATTCCAGGGAGGAATATCTCAGAAAGTGGTTATTGATTGGTAAAGTATGAATGCGGTCAAAGCTTAGCGGGCGTTCATCCTAATATTCCATGCTCACTCGTTCTCATGTAGAGAGGAGTAAGTCATGTGTGGGAATGACAAGAGGTCCTAGTCCATAAGGTTAACTTGGACGGAACGGATCAACCTCGGGTGGCAGCTGTTAAGGGTATCCCAATTACTACATCACCCGGGTACACGAACGTCGTAGCTACACAAGATTCATACAGTCTAGACAGTCATAGTCAAGTGGTCGTTCTTTGCATGCCATGATGAATTGGGTGTTGTTGATTTAATTATAATTGTTGTATGTTGTTGTGGAATAAATTGAATTACATAAGCTTACCCTATTTATCATTTTTTCTGTGTTGTGCGTCTTGTTGTTGTTCTGTTGCAATGATCATCTGTGTGGATGTGAGCAGAAGGAGAAGAGCTGCTGGAAGAAGTATTGGAAGATGCAATGGAAGTGAAGGTCGAACCTTGAGAGCGTTCGGTCTGGTGTTAGCTTTACCTTTTGTAAGATCGTTCGGTATAATTTATTTTGTACACCGTTCGGTCTAGTAGTAGCTAGAGTAGTGGTTTTAAATTCCCTGTTATTGTGTAAGGCCGTTCGGCCATAATCGTATCTTGTTCAGCGTAGAACTGATCTGTAGTATTGTTAACATGTGATTATTCTCTATATGATTTTACACTGTATTTTTGGAATGTTACATCCATTAAACTTAATACTATGAGAACAATTAGAAAATATTTAAAAGTATGTTTATTGAAGTAAATATTCACATGTTATAATAGTTATTATAATAAATCTCATCAATTTGATTATATAATGACATCGTTATTATTATTTACAGTAAGGTGTTACAATTATAATAACAATAATAATAATAATATTATTATTATTATCATCATTATTATTATTATTATAATTATATTCATTGTTTTATTAATATTACATAATATTACATTTTTAGTTTTATTATATAGATATTAAGGTCTAAAAATTCTATAAATATATTTAATATTTTTCAGAAAATACACATTTATTTATATTCATTTTCTTTTACTCAAAAGACAATAACTCTTCTACTGATTTGAATGTTAAATAGTCTTTTGCAGATGGATCTCTCCCTTACATTATAACCCTCACAAGTGCACATTAGGATCATTTAACCTTCTGAAATCTAAGCACATGTTTGAAGATTCACACTCAAGATCCCAATAAAAAATAATGAGAATTTTCATATATTTATATACTAAATTGGATGTTCTTTTCTTTAAAAGATTAACTTAACTAAGTTTTTTTATTTGTAACTCCTCAAACATCCACTATGATAAGTATATAATTTAATGGAGGATTTATACAAAAAGTTTTCATAAGTCTATAACATAACATAACATCTGGACAAAAATTTAAATTATCTTAAACAAACTTAAATATAGAGAATTTATTCCTTTCGTGATAAGCCTAGCTTTATTTCTTATCAAGTTTTCATCTTCATCGAACTTGTTTTTTAATATCCACTTAGCTCCAATAACATGTTTCTCGTGAGGTAGCTCAACTAGTCTCCAAACCTTGTTCTTCTAATATTGGTCAAGCTTTCATTGCATATTGTTGATCTAGGAGTATCCAAGCATAATTCCTTCATCACTTTTGGATTCAAATTTTCCTAAATTATCTTGAGTATTTAGAATGAAACATTGATAACCAAAAGGATGGAAATAAGATATGTTGAGTTTCCTATCTTTCTATATTTCTATAATTCATTTGGAGTCTTGCACAAGATAGGTCTTATGCAAATCTTTTTTTGAAGATAACAAGCTGTATTAATTTCTTCAGCTCAAAAGTGTTTGATGTGTTAAAATTATTTAACATTGATTTGATCATTTCTTACAAAGATCGACTTTCCCTCTCAATGACCCTATTTTGTTGTGGTGTCCTTGGAGTTGAAAAGTTATGTCTGATGTCAGAGTTTTCACAAAATTTTTGAAAAAGATCATTTCAAACATTCTACCGTGATCACTTCTGATTGAAATTTTACAACCTTTTTCGTTTTCTATCTTCTTGAACATTTTATAAAAGGCCTCAAATGTTTCGTCCTTATGGACTAAGAATAAAACTCATGTCCATCTAGAAAAACCATCGACTAGCACTAGTCCATATTATTTCCCACTTACAAATGTAGTTCTTGTAAGTCCAAATAGGTTTATATGAAGCAGCTCAAGAGTTCTTTTTGTAGAAATAATGTTTATGCTTTTGAAAGATTCCTTGAACTGTTTGTCCTTCATGTCCAAGCTTTTTGCATTCATAGTAGACAACATGCCTTTCCTTGCATTTATCCTTGTTCTCGTTTCTAGACGAGGATCTAACACATCTACCCTTGAAGGGTATATTCTTCTTCTTCTTTTTCCACATTAAATGGATCTTTCTAAAGATGAATGACAATTCATCTTTGTCGCAACCGGAATCGCGACGGGACGACGATCCAAAAAAGGAAACGGGTTTTGAAAAAGAGATTTGGAGTCGCCACCATAGTTTATTCTGGAAAACTACGGAAAAACCATAAAAATGATAAGGCATGGTCTACAAGAACCAGATTCTAGGCTCGGGAGTCGGTTACGTGTAGGGAAGGTATTAGCACCCTACAACGCCCGCCCTAAGGCAGTACCTTTAACTAAATACGCGAATATGATGTGCTTTTCAAAATGTTTAACTATCCCCTAAAATACAACTCTAAAGAAGCAAAATATATTTTTTAGGTTTTTGGGCCCGACAAGGATTGACCTTGCTCCTACGTATTCTCATTCAGAATGAGAAATCAGGGTTACGTAGTTCTTTTGGAAATTGGAAAGCTTGTTTGAGAAATTGTTTAGAAAATTTGTTTGAAAAGTGATTATGGATAAATTTGGACTTTTGGGAAAGTGAACCTGACAAGGTCTAGCCTTGCTCCTACGTATCTCCACTTTTGATGGAGAATCAAGGATCACGTAGTTCTGGCCAGAAATTGTCTATTGCCTTGAAATTGTTGATGTTTTTAGTTTTCGAAAATTTTATATTTTTTTGATATTTTTATAAAATAAACGGAAAAGGTATTTAGCACAAGGACGATGCGTGCGATCACACGTGTGCTCAACCTTTAAAATATTTTTTGTAATTTTATTTAAGAAAGAAGAAAAGGTTTTAGCACAAGGACGACGCGAGCGGTCACACGTGTACTTAACCTTTAAAACGTATTTTTTTTGTAATTTTATAAGGAAGAAGAAAAAGTTTTTAGCACAAGGACGACGCGAGCGGTCACACGTGTGCTTAAACCTTTAAACGTATTTTTTGTAATTTTTATAAGAAAGAAGAAAAGGTTTTTTAGCACGAGGACGATGCGAGCGATCACACACGTGCATAACCTTTAAAAATATATTTTTGTATTTTTTATAAAAGAAAGAGAAAAGAAGAAGAAAAGGTTTTAGCACAAGGACGATGCGTGCGATCACACGTGTGCCTAAACCTTTTAAAATATTTTTGTATTTGTATTTTTTTCTAGAAAAGAAGAAGAAAAGGTTTTAGCACAAGGACGATGCGTGCGATCACACATGTGCCTAAACCTTTTAAAATATGTTTGTAAATTTTGTATATATATATAAATATTTTATTTTTTATGTATTATTAAATATGCATTTTAAAATAAATAGATATTTAGAATAAATAAATAAAATAAAATAAAAAAACAAAAAAACAATAACAACAATAAAAATAATAAAATAAAAAAACAAATAGAATAAGATAAATAAGGAAAAAAAAAATAAATAAATAAAGAAAAGCAAATAAATAAATAAGTAATAAAAATAAAACAAATAGTAGGGGGTGCCTAAATAAGAAACTGGGGTGTCTAAACTATTTTTTCCATGTAGATGGACTGGGCCAAAACCCAAGCAGACAGGAGGTATGGAAGTGAGAAACAGAGAGTGCGGGAGAAAATTATTCTCGGGCTTGGCCCAGCACTGGCTCGGGGTGTATGGGGGTGCGCGGATGAAAAGCGGGAGGTGCATGAGTATTCGCTGGTCAGGCCCAGTTCTCTCTTTTTTTTATTTTATTTTGTTTGCAGAGTGGGCTTAAGCCCGAACGAAAACGGGGTGTGAATGGGGTTGCAAGTGGTGTCTAAACCATTTTTCTTTCCAATACCGGACTGGGCTTAAACCCAAGCAGAGAGGAGTGTGAAAAGGAAAGCAGGGGTGCAAGGAAAAACATTTATTTTTTGTTTTAGGGTTTGGCCCAATTATTTTGTTCAGAAATCCTAGGGGTTTCAGCATTTCCCCTTTCACTCCCAACACTCATACTCAGTTCTCAGAGATTCAAGGTCCCTTTCCTCTCGCTGCCGGTGCGCTCACGCCTCAGCCAGAACCGACCACCACTCCAACGCCTTCCACCAGTCTTGACGTCGCGTGCCGCCGCCCAAACCGTCGCCAGCTCAGCCGCCCACCGTCGAGACCATCGCCGGCCGGAGTCGTTACCAGTCACGGCGCCGGACCCTCCTTTCCTTCTCTTCTTCCCGCGTGCGGGAAGTTTTCCCCTTTCTCTGTCGAACACCGCCTGAGTGAACCCAGACGTCTCGAATCAAGACACCACCGGCGCCGCCCGTCACAGCTTGCTTGAACCAGCTGCCGCGTCACTGCTTCTCTGGACCAACCACCACCTCTTTTTTTCTCTTTCCCTCTTCTAAGGGTTCTTTCATCTCCAGCATCACCACCGAAACATTCTCCCCTCTCTTTTCACTCATTCATTTTTTGGTTTGGTTGCTTTGCCTACTGGAATTGAAAAATTACTAGTGTGTTGGGTGCATATGAGTGTGAGGAATATCAATTTGCAGGTTGAAGAGATGAATTTGAAATTGAGTTTGAAGTTGGGAGATAAAAATGGGAGAAGAAGATGAGGCGTGCTTGGGTCACGGTGGAGGCGAAATGGATGGTCGGCTGAAGATGGGGATGATGAGCAGAGGGACCAGTGTCATGAAGGGAGGGAGATTGATGATGGCCTTTGGCCGTGAGTTAGAGGTGAATGAATGGAAAGGATTTCAAGAGCAGAGATATTGATATCGGTGATGACCAGGGAGGATGACAGTGGCATGGAAAAAAATACTAATTCACATGTGCAAGACCAAATGGGACTAGCAAGCAGACACATAAATGCTAACTCTTAAACTGAAACACATACTAACTGGAGTAGTAAGACTTACCTCTAATGGACTGATTTCGCACTTGTAATATGGCTTGTAGTTGTCGGTCAATGCTCCTTACTAATCCTCCTCTCTGAACATGGTTGTTCTCCTTCTTTGTTGTGGGTGCAGTTAGCTGATGAATGATGAATCCTCTTGGGGTGAGGGGAGTCGAGACTGTATTATAGTTGAAGGTGGAGGTGTTGGAGATCCCTTGTTTTTTCTTCTTCACGCTTCAGATACAGCTTTAGAGTCAAAAGAATGCCCTGTCGAATGGTTGCTTCCTGCCATCGCCCCTACTCTGCTCTGCTGTGTTTCCTCTTAAGGTAAGCTAGGTAAAGGCAGTGTAGACGCATGCATGGTGCAGCAGAAGATTTTGCACAAGAATGGAAGATATCGTGGAAAAAGAAAGAAGAAAGCAGCGAGAAAGTTAAACTTTGCCATCTTTTTTGTTCCTTTTTTTTTTAGATTTAACATTTAGCAAAAAAAGAATTAAAGTAAAAAAGAAAAAAACAAAACAAATTGACTAAAAAAAATAAAATAAAATAGACTAACATAATGAAATAACTCTAAAAAAAGGAAAAAAATAAATAAATAAATAAACATAAATAATAAAAAAAATAAAAAAAATAACCAAAATAAAATTAAAATAAAATAAATAAAAAAATACAGTATATTCCAATAGACTCCAATACAATAACTTAAAATAACAAAGTAAAATAATCATAAAATAAAATTAGAATAAAATAAATTTCATCAAAACTATATTATTTAGTCACCCGGACGAAATTGGGTGTTGACAGCTGCCCCTCTTTAGTTAGATATTACCGGATAATATGAAAATTTTATATTTTCGTATTATCTGAGTAAAAGCTAAGTAAAGATTGAAACACTAATTTCGTCTGGGTTTCAAAAGAGAAAAAGTAAGAGTAAGAACTGATCCAAATACCATAATTGAAATCAACGAAGAGTGTCATGGCGCAACAAAGAAAGTTCGACCATTGCCTAGAAGAAGGCTGGAATACAAAAGGAACACTTGAACTTAGGGTGACAAAGAAAACTAGGCTTTGAGGGCCAGGCGAGCTGGGCTCGGGGCCAGTGTAGAAACTGGGCTTTGTGGACCAATGTGGAAACTGGGCTTGGGGCCAGTGTAGAAACTGGGCTTTGGGACCAATGTAGAAACTGGGCTTAGGGGCCAGGCGAGCTGGGCTTTGTGGGCCAGTGTGGAAACTGGGCTTTGGGGCCAATGTGAAAATTGGGCTTGGGGCCAGTGTAGCAACTGGGCTTTGGGGCCAGTGTTGAAACTGGGCTTTGGGGCCAATGTTAAAATTGGGCTTTTGGGCCAGTGTGTAAACTGGGCTTGGGGGCCAGTGAAAACTGGGCTTTGGGGGCCAGTGTAGAAACTGGGCTTTGTGGGCCATTGTAGAAACTAGGCTTTGTGGGCCAATGTAGAATTGGGCTTGGGGGCCAGTGTTGAAACTGGGCTTTGGGGGCCAGTGTTGAAACTGGGCTTTGGGGGCCAGTGTAGAAACTGGGCTTTGGGGCCAGTGTAGAAACTGGGCTTGGGGGCCAGTGTTGAAACTGGGCTTTGGGGGCCAGTGTAGAAACTGGGCTTGGGGGCCAGTGTAGAAACTGGGCTTTGTGGGCTAGTGTGGAAACTGGGCTTTGGGGCCAATGTTAAAATTGGGCTTTTGGGCCAGTGTGGAAACTGGGCTTTGGGGGCCAGGCGAGCTGGGCTTGGTGGGCCAATGTGAAAATTGGGCTTTTGGGCCAGTGTGTAAACTGGGCTTTGGGGGCCAGGCGAGCTGGGCTTGGTGGGCCAATGTGAAAATTGGGCTTTGGGGGCCAGTGTGGAAACTGGGCTTTCAAATTTTGAAATTCTTGAAACTTGTAATTTGTGAAATGTTTTGTAATTTTGACAGAAATTTGATTTATGAAAAGACATCAAGGTTTTGAAACCCTTCATTACAAAGTGTTAAAATCTTGATGTAGGATCAGGATGTCAAGACCCTAATATGAGAGAAAAAGCTTGATCGACCTGAAATAATATGGCTTGAGAGAGAAAATCTGAATGTTACTCTTTTTGTGTTTTTTAAGAAAGATTCGATAACCATTCATATGAATGAAGAAGGTTTCGATCAGAAGGACTTTCTTTTTGATGGATTGATGGCAACTTATGTTATGCACATATGAAAACATTTGTTTTGTTTTGTGTTCCCTTTTTTTTTTTTTTTTTTTTTTTTTTTGCTTGAGTCAATTGTCTTACTTGCAATCATCAAACTGGTCATTGTTTTCAATGATTCGAAAAGCGAGGAATGTCATACATCCGAGATCTGACTTGGAGATTATTACATTTTGACTTTTTCTTTCGAGACATCGATGCACACATGCTTGAATTTACGGGCAAGTGAAAAAATGGGAGCTGTTTAGAACAGTTTGGAAGAGAATGAGATAGCCATGCGGGCAAGTCACCTCCTACACTCCTCAAAGGAGATGCAATATGGAAATGTAAAGGGGAAACATGAGATACCCAAAAGTTGCCCCGGTTTGGTGTAATGAGTATGATGATGAATCCATGATAATTCGGGTGAAAAATTCAAGTAAGATCCGCAAAGCTGCCCCAATCTTGAGATTATGGGTTGATGAATTTCAAGAAAAAAATGTGTGGTGAGGTCCACCAAGCTGCCCCAATTTTGTTGTTGTTTTGTTTCTTTGCATGGGGTTTTGTTTGGGAGAGGTAGCGGGTATGAAAGGATTGGTTAAAAGGATGACCCCAATCGGTTTGACTTTCTTTTGCATGCCGCTAGCTGGTTGGCAAAGAGATCCCTTCTTCCTGAGACATTAACTTTTTCCTTTTTTTTTTTCATTCATTTTCATAGTTTTTTTTTTGTTTTTTTTTTTTTGGACACATTGCAAGTCATTTTGTCTTATCGCAAAATTAAGCTTTACGAAAATTTGAGCAAACATTATTCAATCTGTGTGGACTTTATTAGGCTTGTAATGTGGCTAGGGCTAGAAGGTATTGAAAGAAAGGGTTAAAGGCCCAAATGAATGCTTGTCGGTTATTTTTTTGAAACAAGGGTTATCATCTGGCATTGTGTCAATAATTTGATCTTTTGAGCACTCTTCTTTTTTCTTGAACTTTGTTTTTCATTCACCTCGTTTATCACCACTTGTGATTTTTCTTTTGTTTTTCTTTGTTCACTCTTCTTGATTAAATTTCTTCGTTTGATCATTGAGTGTTCTTCATTTGCATCATGAGTTGACTCCTACCTGATGACAACCCTTGCTTGGGGATAATTTTGAAAAAGAGTTTATTTTTGGCTCAAACGGGGTGACAATGAATATATATTTTTTGCTTTTTAGATAAAGAAAAGATGGCCACACATCATTTCAAATTCTGATTGCTTTATTTTCAAAAGATTAATTCTACGACTAGATGACCTCAACATGAGTTCTTTTTTTTTCCTTTCTAGACTGCCCTTTCGGGTTTTCAATCTAGTGGGCTTATTTTCTTTTTGGAAGTTCTTTTGTTTATCTCTATGGATTCAGGGATCACCCAACTAGCACAAGCGAGAGTAATTTTGGTCAGACCAATCTGCCCCAGTGTAAAGGTTCACTTTGTTAGTGAGGGCAGTGATAGTGTTTGTTGGGGAAAATCCTTTATTTTGGAAAAGGTAAATGGTGAAGGTTTTCAAGCAACATGCACACAAACGTCTCGACAAAAAACGTCAAATTGTCATTTTTGATTCAACATCTGACCTCGGAATAATCTGACACTGCAACTTTTGTTTTCGATTATCATTTTTTTATTCCTTTTTTGCTATTTTTTTGAAAAAACAAGAGTTTGATGATTTACAAGAAAGACAAGTGACTCAAGATTGCCTTCATCATTTTTGTTTTTTTCAATTTGTTCTTTGCGGCTTTCGTTCTCCACGACACCCTATTAGGACATGATTTCCAGTAAACCTTGGAGATACCTCGTAATGAAAGTTCACATTAAAAGTCATGGATGGAAACATGATATCAATGAGCATTGCCCTCATAGCAAGACAATTCAAAACACGAGCAAAACAACATCAATTTCGCCTTTTACAATAACCTATGCTTTCCCACATAGTCCTAGAGTCCTCTTCATTTGTTCATGGCATTTGTAGAGGCGAACTCACGCCTTGTCAGGGTGCTGGATTGACTTTCTTCAAACTTTAAACATCCTGAATCGATCAAAGATTGCACTTTATGCTTTAGAGCCTTGCATGCCTCTGTTGAATGTCCACGCGCTCCTTCATGATAATCACACCTGGCATTTATGTCATAATTCTTTGGGTAAGGAGGTCGTACAGGCCTGGTGGGACAAACCTCTATGAGGTTGTTGCGGAGAAGATCTGGCAGTAGCTCTGTATAGGTCATGGGGATTGGAGTAAAGTTGGCGACCTTTTCATCACGATTGTAATTTCTTCGCTGAATGGCTCGATTGGACCCATAGGAATGTGACATTTGAGGATAGGCAGTAAAATGTGAATTAGATCTTCGTTCTTCATGTTTAGGACCATACTCATTTAAACTTGCTACTAGCTCTGGGCCTAGTGCAATCTTTCCATTTCTCATGCCGCTCTCAACTCTTTCTCCAATTACTACTATATCAGCAAAACTCGAGGAGACACTGCTTATCATGAGTTCATAAAATGGTGGTTGTAGAGTATTTAGAAATATGGTAGTCATCTCCTTGCCATTCAGAGGAGGTTCTACTTGAGCAGCAATTTCTCTCCACCTTTGGGCATATCCTCTGAATGATTCAGACTCTTCCTTCACCATATTCTGCAGTTGTACCCTGTCAGGTGTTAGATCTTTACTATATTCATATTGCCTTAGGAATGCATCAACCAGATCTTTCCATGAGTAGATGTGGGTTGTTTCTAAGCGCATGTACCAAGTTAAAGCCACACCAGTTAAACTTTCTTGGAAGCAGTGAATCAAAAGTTTTCCATCATGGGCATAAGCTGCCATTTTTCTGCAGTACATGGTTATGTGGCTCTTTGGGCAAGTATTTCCCCGATATTTCTCAAACTCTGGCAACTTGAATTTTGGAGGTATCACCACATCAGGAACTAAACATAGTTTTCTAGCATCTCCAAATTCAAAACTTCCTTCGCCCTCTATGGCTCTCAACCTCTTCTCAAAGACTTCTAATTTACTCTTGTCGTCCTTAAAATCTGCTGGTGTAACGACATAAGATGAAGACTTCGTCTCGGGTTGTTTTTCCATTATCATGCTCTCAATACCTGGTTGGATCGTTTTCCCAGGAATTGTGAAAGTGGTTGCCCTAAGCTCGTCTTCTACTTCAACTGCATTATCTTCAGCCTTTTGAGCGTCAAGGTGTTCCAATTCCACTCCTGAGGGTGGAGTGTAATTCGGGGGAAGACCATAGCAAGGGAAAGTTTGTGCCTCTGGAACTTTTTGTTGTGGTTGTTGTGCGCACGAATCTCCAGGGCTTTGTAAGGCATTCAAAGCCTCTAAGATTTGACTCATTTGTCCCTTCAGCTGTTGAATATCGGCTTTCATCCCCTCTTGAACTTCTCCTTGGTTCTCCATGATTTTTCCACTGGTTCGTGTCCCTTAGGGTGTTTTGGAGACTTAGCCGTATTATTATTTTTAAATCTGAATTTCATTAGATGAAATAAATTAAGAAAAAGAAAATAAAAACGAAAAGAAAAAGAGTAAAGACAAAGTGACGCAATTACTATAGTAAGAAATTATAAAGATGTGAAAACATTGCCAAATGTATAATCTGGAAATTAACATGAAACAAAGTCAATAGGACAGTTCATCCACAACATTTAAGTTCACCACATGTGAGTTACGCAAAATCACGATCAATTATCACGAGCCTTAGCCATCACATTCTTCATTTCTCTCATCAGTTTCTTGCAGTACTTGAGGAAAGTTTCGACCTTCTTAGGCGGATTAAAGATCGGCATTACAGATTCAGCATCAGCTAATAACTTAGGGACATCCTTAATGGCTTCATTAGCAAGGGAAGCTAGTTGTGAGAAACTTCTCTTCCAATTTTCTATAACTCGCCCTTGTTCAACGGTATATTCCTTCATCTGATTAATCAACTCTTGATGTTTCTTCTCTGATTCAGCCCGATGCCAACGTTCCTTCTTTAGTTTTGTCACCGCTGCTTTCGCCTGTTGTTCGGCGTCGTCCATTCTAATATGCATTTTGTGCAGCTCCTCTAGTGCTTTTTGCTTGTCCCTCTGGAATTGGTCACACAATTGCTTCGTAACACGCTCTGATATCTCAATTATACCATATTCTCGATCTTTCAAAGTCAGCTCAATGTTGGCCGCTACCAGCTCTTGCTTTTGTCTTCTTAACAACTCCTCGTATGCTTCGTTGTTTTCCACACTATCTTGCTTAAAATTCACGTAATCATGTTGTAGGTTCTGAAGATTATTAGTCAACTTGGCATTTTCTAGTTTCATTTGCTCGAGTTCTGCCTTCAACAGCTTTACTTCCTCATTTTCAGCCTCATGAAATTGTTTTCCATAATCTAGGTTAGGAGAAATTAACCTGAAAGGCAACTTCACTGTCCTAACCCTCTCTGCAATCCAATGGCGGTAAGGAATTCCTTCATCGATAGTCCATGGTCTGGGGTCCCTTTCTGCACGAACAATGTTGCCCCAAGCATTCCTAACTTGATGAAGCACTTCAACAAAGGTTCCTTCCTCATAATAGATCTGCAATATGGCAAGAGATGCAGGTGTAGGTGATCCTCTCATAGGACGCCCAAATTGCCTTTGTGCTAACACAGGATTGTAATTAATACAACACCTGATACCCATGAGGGGTACATTAGGGTACCTCCCGCAATGATATATGATTTGTGATCTACGCTGCCAAGGGACACACCATTTAATCTGCTCCTCATTTAAACTTGCACAAAGTTGCGCCCATTCATTTGCCCCTTTCACATTTGGTTTACACTGCAGTAGCTCATCCATGGGACACGTGGCATTCAAGGCGTCCTCACTCACACGGGAGATGAACCACGTATACAACACTGGTAGACAGCATAACATTTTTCCTCCCCTTAGCTCATAACAACGATTAAGGGTCCCATAAACTTCAGCCAGGATAGCAGTGACCGGATTCTCACAGCGCTCTTTGTATCCCACAAATGCATTCATGGCGGCATAGTCGACGAAATTCTTGACATTAGGAAAAAGCATGACACCATAGAGGAGAAGAGCCAATACATCCATAAATGTTTCCCAGTTTTCCTCTTCAGCCAAACGATGCAAGTATCCCTTTAAGTATGCTTGAGAAAGGACCCTCACTTTGTCCTTGATTGTGAACTTGCTCTCCAACTTCATAGGGTGTACTTTTATGATTCTCGCTAGCTGCAAGACAGGGGTATACTGCCCAAGGTAGTTGTATGGAGCTTTTCCCTCGAGAGGTATGTTTAAGATTTGCTCGAATTCTTCCACTGTTGGCACCAATTGGAAATCCCGAAAAGTGAAACATCTCAGTGGTGGATCATAGTACTGGGCTAAAGTAATAATTGCTGATGTTTGGACCTCCACCTCTAACAGGCTCAACAAATTCCCATACTCCTTCTTGAATGCATCTTTTTGGGATGTCGTCATTTTTTTTACTAGTTCTCTCAGACCATCCATATTTCCTTCCTCTACTTCAATGGCTAACCTTTCCTTTAAAATATTTGAACTTGAAGGCCGGTCAACTTCAAATCTCATGTTAATTTCCATTTTACCTCAAGGGCTTAATCACAAATTTATAACTTCCTACCTAGAACCAACAACAAGACCATAAAATGCATGAGAAAAAGAAAGAAAAGAAATAAAAAAAACAAATGTATCAAAAGATATGGTGATATGTACGAGGTGTTTAATTTTATTAAGCAAAAATAACGATTACAAGACAACACACATCTCCCTTTGTGCCCTAGGAGGGTTCAACGGTCAAGATTCAAGGTTAGGTACATGCAATCTCACAAGGATGGTTCCCTAAGCCTAAAGATCAATGGTCACTAGAGTTATGGCCCCCTTCACAGCATCTCCACAACAGTCGAGTAATCAACTAGATGTGAAAACACAAATGAAGAAAACAGACTCTAGCTGGGGTTCTCACGATAGCCAAACAGGAAGTACATCCCAGAGTGACACCGCTACACAACCCCTCTAATTCTAAGTTGCGCTCAGACCCGGGTATAGGGCCTCACTCATGATATGCATAAGGTGCGTGTGTGAAGGGAGAATGCAATGCATACCCAAACCCTCACCTGCAAAACAACCAGAAAAATTCCAAGGCAGATATAAACATGGTTTCTACCCTAGGGTTCAATATCCAACCAACAAATTTATTCACATGCGATTATTCGAATATCAAATATAGATAAAGAAAAAGGGAAGAAAAACATAAAGAAAAACCACATTGAATTCGCGCATATAGTTAAATGGCTTGACTCTCTAAAAAGGGTCCCCAGTGGAGTCGCCATCTGTCGCAACCGGAATCGCGACGGGACGACGATCCAAAAAAGGAAACGGGTTTTGAAAAAGAGATTTGGAGTCGCCACCATAGTTTATTCTGGAAAACTACGGAAAAACCATAAAAATGATAAGGCATGGTCTACAAGAACCAGATTCTAGGCTCGGGAGTCGGTTACGTGTAGGGAAGGTATTAGCACCCTACAACGCCCGCCCTAAGGCAGTACCTTTAACTAAATACGCGAATATGATGTGCTTTTCAAAATGTTTAACTATCCCCTAAAATACAACTCTAAAGAAGCAAAATATATTTTTTAGGTTTTTGGGCCCGACAAGGATTGACCTTGCTCCTACGTATTCTCATTCAGAATGAGAAATCAGGGTTACGTAGTTCTTTTGGAAATTGGAAAGCTTGTTTGAGAAATTGTTTAGAAAATTTGTTTGAAAAGTGATTATGGATAAATTTGGACTTTTGGGAAAGTGAACCTGACAAGGTCTAGCCTTGCTCCTACGTATCTCCACTTTTGATGGAGAATCAAGGATCACGTAGTTCTGGCCAGAAATTGTCTATTGCCTTGAAATTGTTGATGTTTTTAGTTTTCGAAAATTTTATATTTTTTTGATATTTTTATAAAATAAACGGAAAAGGTATTTAGCACAAGGACGATGCGTGCGATCACACGTGTGCTCAACCTTTAAAATATTTTTTGTAATTTTATTTAAGAAAGAAGAAAAGGTTTTAGCACAAGGACGACGCGAGCGGTCACACGTGTACTTAACCTTTAAAACGTATTTTTTTTGTAATTTTATAAGGAAGAAGAAAAAGTTTTTAGCACAAGGACGACGCGAGCGGTCACACGTGTGCTTAAACCTTTAAACGTATTTTTTGTAATTTTTATAAGAAAGAAGAAAAGGTTTTTTAGCACGAGGACGATGCGAGCGATCACACACGTGCATAACCTTTAAAAATATATTTTTGTATTTTTTATAAAAGAAAGAGAAAAGAAGAAGAAAAGGTTTTAGCACAAGGACGATGCGTGCGATCACACGTGTGCCTAAACCTTTTAAAATATTTTTGTATTTGTATTTTTTTCTAGAAAAGAAGAAGAAAAGGTTTTAGCACAAGGACGATGCGTGCGATCACACATGTGCCTAAACCTTTTAAAATATGTTTGTAAATTTTGTATATATATATAAATATTTTATTTTTTATGTATTATTAAATATGCATTTTAAAATAAATAGATATTTAGAATAAATAAATAAAATAAAATAAAAAAACAAAAAAACAATAACAACAATAAAAATAATAAAATAAAAAAACAAATAGAATAAGATAAATAAGGGAAAAAAAAATAAATAAATAAAGAAAAGCAAATAAATAAATAAGTAATAAAAATAAAACAAATAGTAGGGGGTGCCTAAATAAGAAACTGGGGTGTCTAAACTATTTTTTCCATGTAGATGGACTGGGCCAAAACCCAAGCAGACAGGAGGTATGGAAGTGAGAAACAGAGAGTGCGGGAGAAAATTATTCTCGGGCTTGGCCCAGCACTGGCTCGGGGTGTATGGGGGTGCGCGGATGAAAAGCGGGAGGTGCATGAGTATTCGCTGGTCAGGCCCAGTTCTCTCTTTTTTTTATTTTATTTTGTTTGCAGAGTGGGCTTAAGCCCGAACGAAAACGGGGTGTGAATGGGGTTGCAAGTGGTGTCTAAACCATTTTTCTTTCCAATACCGGACTGGGCTTAAACCCAAGCAGAGAGGAGTGTGAAAAGGAAAGCAGGGGTGCAAGGAAAAACATTTATTTTTTGTTTTAGGGTTTGGCCCAATTATTTTGTTCAGAAATCCTAGGGGTTTCAGCATTTCCCCTTTCACTCCCAACACTCATACTCAGTTCTCAGAGATTCAAGGTCCCTTTCCTCTCGCTGCCGGTGCGCTCACGCCTCAGCCAGAACCGACCACCACTCCAACGCCTTCCACCAGTCTTGACGTCGCGTGCCGCCGCCCAAACCGTCGCCAGCTCAGCCGCCCACCGTCGAGACCATCGCCGGCCGGAGTCGTTACCAGTCACGGCGCCGGACCCTCCTTTCCTTCTCTTCTTCCCGCGTGCGGGAAGTTTTCCCCTTTCTCTGTCGAACACCGCCTGAGTGAACCCAGACGTCTCGAATCAAGACACCACCGGCGCCGCCCGTCACAGCTTGCTTGAACCAGCTGCCGCGTCACTGCTTCTCTGGACCAACCACCACCTCTTTTTTTCTCTTTCCCTCTTCTAAGGGTTCTTTCATCTCCAGCATCACCACCGAAACATTCTCCCCTCTCTTTTCACTCATTCATTTTTTGGTTTGGTTGCTTTGCCTACTGGAATTGAAAAATTACTAGTGTGTTGGGTGCATATGAGTGTGAGGAATATCAATTTGCAGGTTGAAGAGATGAATTTGAAATTGAGTTTGAAGTTGGGAGATAAAAATGGGAGAAGAAGATGAGGCGTGCTTGGGTCACGGTGGAGGCGAAATGGATGGTCGGCTGAAGATGGGGATGATGAGCAGAGGGACCAGTGTCATGAAGGGAGGGAGATTGATGATGGCCTTTGGCCGTGAGTTAGAGGTGAATGAATGGAAAGGATTTCAAGAGCAGAGATATTGATATCGGTGATGACCAGGGAGGATGACAGTGGCATGGAAAAAAATACTAATTCACATGTGCAAGACCAAATGGGACTAGCAAGCAGACACATAAATGCTAACTCTTAAACTGAAACACGTACTAACTGGAGTAGTAAGACTTACCTCTAATGGACTGATTTCGCACTTGTAATATGGCTTGTAGTTGTCGGTCAATGCTCCTTACTAATCCTCCTCTCTGAACATGGTTGTTCTCCTTCTTTGTTGTGGGTGCAGTTAGCTGATGAATGATGAATCCTCTTGGGGTGAGGGGAGTCGAGACTGTATTATAGTTGAAGGTGGAGGTGTTGGAGATCCCTTGTTTTTTCTTCTTCACGCTTCAGATACAGCTTTAGAGTCAAAAGAATGCCCTGTCGAATGGTTGCTTCCTGCCATCGCCCCTACTCTGCTCTGCTGTGTTTCCTCTTAAGGTAAGCTAGGTAAAGGCAGTGTAGACGCATGCATGGTGCAGCAGAAGATTTTGCACAAGAATGGAAGATATCGTGGAAAAAGAAAGAAGAAAGCAGCGAGAAAGTTAAACTTTGCCATCTTTTTTGTTCCTTTTTTTTTTAGATTTAACATTTAGCAAAAAAAGAATTAAAGTAAAAAAGAAAAAAACAAAACAAATTGACTAAAAAAAATAAAATAAAATAGACTAACATAATGAAATAACTCTAAAAAAAGGAAATAAATAAATAAATAAATAAACATAAATAATAAAAAAAATAAAAAAAATAACCAAAATAAAATTAAAATAAAATAAATAAAAAAATACAGTATATTCCAATAGACTCCAATACAATAACTTAAAATAACAAAGTAAAATAATCATAAAATAAAATTAGAATAAAATAAATTTCATCAAAACTATATTATTTAGTCACCCGGACGAAATTGGGTGTTGACAATCTTCTTCCTCAGAGTCTTCATCAATGTTTGATTCCTCTAAAGGTTCTTTAACCTTGAGGGCTTTGGTGAGCATTCTCCTTATGCCTATGAGAGCTATATTCTTTTCTTTTATGGTCAACCCATCTTGTTGAAGCTCTAACTCATGGACCTTTAGGATGCTAACAAGATCTTTAAGGCTGAGACCGTCAAGGTTCTTAGACGCTCTTAACATTGTAACATGAGGTTTCCACTAACGAGGAAGGTTGAGTAGAATTTTATCAATGTGACCAAAGTTTTAATAAGTCTTACCTAAAGAGTTTAACTCGTTTAGGATATTTGCAAAAGCCTTCATTGTTTATCATGGTGAACAACTCAAAATGTCTGGTAAGCAAGCTAAGCTTGTTTCTCTTAACTTTGTTGCAACCTTCATAGGTGACCGACCTCCAGTGTATTCCACATCTCTTTAGCGTCTTTGTACGCATGTACCTTTATGTACTTCTCTTCAGATAAAGCACACATTAGTGAATTTATGGCTTTTGACTTTAGAAGATAACATTGTATTTGGTCATCTGACCATAAGCTTCTTGCCAAGGGCTTATTTTGTTGCCATTTTTTACTCCGTCTCACATATGAATGTGATAGGATTCAAAGAATTTTATCATTCTTTATTTCTAGTAGTCAAACTTTCATCCCTTGAATAGAGGAGGGTGGTTGACAACAAATCATTCATTTTCCATTTGTGGGAAGGATGATGGCAACTCCTTTAGGGACTTCCCATCCAAAGAAATATCAACTTAGACTAAGACTAAGAAAGGGAAGTGAATAAAGACTTTTAACAAAAAGCTCTGTCCTTATCTAAGTCCTAGATGAATTGTCTTTGCTAAATGCATTTGTATTGTTTTGTAGGTCACAAATAAAGGTTGAAAACCATGCATATTCATCCTAGGAGGCTTGCCAAGCTAAAGAGAGCAAAGGAGGAAAAGAAGGAAAGAATTTAAGCATTTTTCGGATTGGAACCAATACATTCTGGAATGGAAAAGCAAAGGGAATTGCCTTCCAGAATAGAACCTGCGCCCAGCCACCTACTGCTCATGCCCAGCCAAAGCGAACCAGCCTTCATCTTTTTAAAGTACGTTTTTAATGTTCTTGGCATGGAACTTGCAGCCCAAGCTTAGTAGCGTCTTAGATACTCTTCTTTAGTGATCTTATAAGCTTGATACATTCAGATTTAGAGCTCTCTCCACCTATAAAAGAGAGGTGCATCTCCATGTAAAACTCAACTTTGAAGAGATAATGAAATGTTGTTGAGTTTGCTCCAGACATATCCTTAGAGTTCAAACCATATAGTTCCAATTTCGCACTCCTTCCCCTTTGGAAGGCCTTCTGAGCTTGAAAAACCTCACACACTCACCAAACCTCCACTGAACCATTTCACAAACACTTAGCGTGCACTTGCATCTTCCTTCATCAATTCATTCTGCTGCCTCGATTATGAGTTTGGGAGAGCTCTCACTTGAAGCGTGGAGCTGCTTCCATCAAAGGATATTTCCTCTGGTTCGATGAAGAACTAACCCTAAGATGTTAGCTTTGATACCAACTGAAATAACAGGTAAACTCTAGAAGGGGAGGGTAGGGGGAGGGGGTTGAGTGGGTTTGAATAGAGTTTGAAATATCTTTGCCAAAGGTGTTAGATGTTGTTTGCAAAGGTTAGACAATATGTAGATAATGTTGAACACTTGAGAATTTCTAAAAGTGTTTGGAAAGAAAGTAAAAGGAGGGTAGAGATAAAAGCTCGTTTTATATTGGTTCACTTAACCTGAGCTACTTCTAGTTCTCCTTTAAGAACTCTTAAAGGGTTCCACTAACTTCAACAACATTCAAACAAGTTTCACCACTCCTAATTTACAATAGCCTAACTGGCTAAATACCTTTTAACTCATTCTAAGCTAAACAAATAGAGTGTTTTGAATCACTCCTAATTATCCAGAAATAGATGTATGTTTAAAGCAAGTATAGAAGAATAAATCTCTTTGAGATGATATGATCAAAATAATACAGATTTGAGAAAATTGTTACAGAGATGTACTACCAATGGTAGATGATGCATAAGCAGAGAGAGAGAATTTAGTAGTGTAAGAGTATGTGCAATGATATCTTTCTAGTTCTTTTCTTCATGCAGTCTCCAATTTATAGAGAATTTCGAGAAAGATTCATTACACTTAAGCCAGTGACCTTTGATAAAGTTGATGTAGCCTTTTGTATACTTTCATATGCTACTGAGCTTTTGCAAAGAAATATTGTGTTGTTGTACGAATGATTAGACAAAAAGCAACGAAGAAACATTCTTAGAATATGTTTGTATCTCTTTACGTCTTTCTGGACCAACACAAAACTTTGAATAAAACATTTCATCCTTAGTAGGCTCTGCACAAACGTAAAGGCACTACACAACATATAAAAGAACTCTTTGTGATGATTAAGTACATCAAATCTAAACAATAAACCTTTTACTATAGCGTTTAAAATAGTGTTTAATGAATTATCCTGAACAATCTTTGTGATACATACTATTTTTGATAAACAATATAATTAAACAATTTTTAATAGAAAATTTTAATCATCGAACATTATTATTATTCTATATTTGATAAGATTGATCTATATTTATCAAATTTCACATATAACCACTTATTCCATGCAAACAACCCAATGAGAAACTATCTGAAAAAAAGAAGTAAAACGGAATTTAACTTCAATAAAATTTTGATAAAAAAAAAAGAATGACGCAATTTAATTAATCTAGATTGTTAAAAATGAAAAGAAATTAATTAAAGAAAATCCAATATTTTTTTTAATCTAACCGTGAAGTTACATGGGTGATAAGAAAAGAAAATCCAACTTTTTTTTTTGATAGACTAAGATCAATCAGTTGAAAATATTTGAATTAATTAAAAAATGCAGCAGATATTCTCCATATATGTGAAGATGTATTGATTTGGGTGGACCCTTATTTCTTTTAATCGTTGAATGATGAAATATAAGTGATAGGAAACTTTAGAAAATGGTGATGGATATGTAGGGTATGCATGAGATGATGAGAAGAATTACTTAAACCCTAAGACTGTGCATGAATGTGTATAATTCTCTTTTAGTTGAGTTATTGAATCGCCTTCGGCGTGTCTTGGAAAAGGTACATGTTCTTTAATAATAGAGGAAAGTTGATCCAATTAAGACCTGCAGCTATGTGTATTGTAAGTAGAGAGAGATTAAGCAGAAATATAATAATGTTATAATAATAAACAGTGGATTGCATTGAGCAGTGTATATCTTTGGAGGAACTCCTTTGTCTTGTGCCAAAGTTACAAAGGTTCCAATTCATGTTTCAAATTTTAGTTCCAAAAGTCATTCCTACTAATAACCACCCTTTCCAACTCCCTATCAAAACAAATTATATTACCTCACTGTTTCATTCATTTCATCCATTGACAGTGATGTTGATGACATACCCAAAATATAGATATAATTATCTAGTTTTTTTTTACCACTTTATATTAAATATGTTTTTTTTTTCAATTACTATAAAAATTTGTGTTTTATTTTTAAATTAAATTATAAAATATTTAGTTTTTATATTTTGTAAAATTATTTATAATTTTTTTCAATAAATAATATATGAAATATTTTTCACCTAAGAAACAGAATTTCACACTTTGAAAATAACATTTTACTTGACTTTTCTAAAGTATAAGAATGATATACTTTATGATTTAATTTAGAGACAACACACAATTTTTTATAATAATTTAAAAATAAAAAATATATTTTAACGTATTAAATTAAAGTTTGCTGCTAAAATAATTACAATTACCTTTGGTTTGGTAGAGTGAGGAAAGTAATTAGTATTAGTTATTTCAAAAAAAAAAATGTTGAGATTTAATCTTCTTTCAATTTTTTTTTTTACCATTCTCTTTATTTTGATCAAATCAATTACATTATACAATTTTTTAGTATATTTTCTCTCTGCTTTTCATATATTTTCGTTTTCTCACAAAAATAAAATATTCAATTTTGTTTTTAATGTATTAATATTTCTTAATTTATTCTTCTCTACTTTCCTCTTTCTTTTTCTCTACACAAAACATAGTGTTTCTTTCATAAATTATAACATGCATATATAAGAAAGTTATATATGTTAAACACAAATAATATTATATGGCTAAAATTTTCTTTTCGACAAAAATACGATACTAAAATAAGGACTTTAAAATCGGTATGAAATTATGGAGAGAATAAAACATTAAATAAGTTATGAAATATTTGCAAATTTTAAATTAGCTTTTAGAGTTTGACATAGTATCTTTCATTTTTCTTGATTCTTAATTATAATTTAAGTTTCACCCCTCTAATGTACATTATTTTTTAACGTAAATATTTCTTACGTACATTAATGTAGGGAGTTAAAATTTTAATTTTGAATTGATATCAGGACGAATAATACTTTTTAAGTGCTTATTACTTTTGAGTTTTTCCTTTAAGTTCCTAATTTTTTTATCATGATAATTGAATTTTTAAAGTTGTATTTTTTTCTTTAATTAGTTTTTTCCATTTAGTCATCGTGATAAATTAATCCTTAAACCCAATATTGTCGTCCTTGCCCTCTACTAAATGTTTATATTCCTACATATCAATATTTTTTATACAAGTTTTTAATCAATATTCTTAATAAGTCTTTTGCAATCAATATTTCATATTTAAACTCAATTCAAATACTCTTTCCCAGATTTCTTTTCATTCGAGAGCAATCGTACTATGGATTCATATAATAATATAAGGATACTTAGATAAATGACTAATTATAAAATAATTAAAAATTGAAGAATCCATTAAAAATAATCTAAACATCAAATAATTTCAAATATATTATATAATTTAAAGCCCAGACACATGTAATAATCAGATAATTTTCAGGTTAATAGTAAAATTAGTTGGATTTTAATTTATTTTCAAAAATTCATTTGATTCCCAATTAAATTATTGTTGTCTTAGCAACTTCTGATGAAATCTAATCAGAAGATATGTTTAAATTTTTAATTTTACTTTTTACATATATTTACTTTTTAATAAAATGTAATGACAGACGACATGAAGCCATAATTTATTAATTGTTAAAATCACATACACATTTTTAGAATATTTGTTTTATTTATTTAAACTTAAAATAAAACTAAATTAAAAAATTTCAAAGCAATTTGATAATTCAACCATATTAATTGACTGCTCAAATAATTAATATCTAACTGACATGATAAACAAATGACTAAGTATATATTTTTAAATATTAAATTTGAATTAACTGGATTGATATATTAAACTTAATGTTGCCTTTGACAAGGCTATTAAATTAGGAAAGAATGAAAAATTTAAATTTAATTCAGCCTTATTAAAATAAAACTGATCTGAGTTATATAGTATAATTTATGTTATTTATAGTTAATATAGAAGGTATAGAATGTGGATGCATTATTTAAAGACGAAGGAGGGTTAGGTATATAGAGGCTAAAATCTGGGGTGAGTCAGACATTTTCCTTTGTGCAACTCTTTATAAGAAGTGATTCATCATTTTCCTAATAAGCAAGAAAAGTCATGGAATATTGGTCCTGGTCGGTCGTACGTGGCAGCTTCTCCTTTGTTACCTAGTTATCAATGAACCACTACCATATAAAAAACTCACCGACCCCCACACCATTTCTGCCAAAGCTGTTGCCTTCTCAGAAACCACAACCTTTGTCCCTAACCTACTTTTAAAAACTCATAACTACCTTACATATAAATTACTTTTATTCTTCATTTTCTAAACAAATATTAAATTTGGCTGTCATATACTTTAATTTATCATTCTCACATCAAATTATAAAATAAAAAATAATTTTTAATCTAATTAAATATAAAATTAATTTATAAAATAAACTTTACAATTATTTACTATAAATTAAAAATTTATTTCTAATGGATAAGATTTTTAATATATTTCTCACACTAAACATATATTTCAAGTGTAAAACTGTTTTAATAAAAAATAAAACCATAACCTAAACAAACAATAATTTTTTGTTATAAATAACACTTGTTAAAATAAGTTTTAAATAACTTTAATACCATTTCTCAACTTTAAACTTAATTTAATTTTATAAAATTAATTTATAATGAAAATTTTCTTTCACTTATATATTACGTATTTGACTTATTTATAATAGATGTGAAATATACAACAAAAGTAATTTAAATATATATCTATCAAGATGCTTTTAAAACCGTAACAAAATTTTAAATTTTAAAGTAAATAATAATTCAAATACAATAATTGAATCTGCACCTCGGTATATTAAATATCTGGGAACAGTTTTCATCTAAAAAAATTTGTATAAAAATGAGGCATATAGACTGATTTAAAAGATAGGTGTAAATTTGTTATTTAAAATAGGAGCTTAAAAGTCAGAAAAGAAAACTTGAGACTTTACTTAGATTCGACAGCAGTTAGCATGTTAACAACTCTATATAAAACCTCGTTTGCTGCTAATTTTCTCCTCAAAGATTCCACAACAGCAACAGCTGCTAAGACCAACAACACAGTTTGATCAGAAAAATGGCCTACCCTTCTTCTCAAAATTCTCAACCTGCTCTACCTCTGCATCTGTGTTTCTTCTTGCTTACCTTGTTCGTGTTCCTCGGTTTCTCATGGTACTCAAGCTACGAGCCAATAATGGAGAGCTTCATGGACCAATTGAAGTTGGTGTTGATGGTTTCTCCACTGCTGCTTCTGATAGTCGTGCACTTCCTTTCAAACTATGGTGGTGGTGGAGGGGTCTTCTCTTCACTGCTTCCTTTGCCAGAGAGAGACTCACTGCACAGAGCAGGTGGAACTCCTTGGGGTGTTGGCTTCCTTCTTGTTCTTCTTCTCTTCATGGTTTCTTACCAGTCTTCTTTCCAAGAACGCTGGTTTCCTCTCCTCTCCAGGTGAAAACAGTGCATCATCACATATGGATCTTTCTCTGTAATTACTGTAATTTAGTTTCTTCTCAGTGTTTTTGATGAAACGAGAGATTTCACCTTTTTGTGTATTCGTTTTCTGTTTCTGTTTAAAAGGGTCGGTTGTTCTTGCAGTGAAGCTGTATCAGTTTCAGTTTTTAGAAATAGATACTTTCTGTATAATTAATCACTGATTTGAGTACCCTCTTAAATATTATGTTATTTATTTACATTATATACCAAGGAATTATTATAATAGTTTGTGGCCAAAGAATTCATGGTGGTGTTTGAATGATCAAGTTTCATGGAGAATGAAGGAAAAAAGAAAGAGAAAGAATGGGAAAGTGGTTTTATATGTTAAAAAGAAAGTAAAAAAGATGTGTCAGCTCCCACATGCTTAGGTAAACAGATTGCAAAACTATTTCTATTTCCTGATTAAACCGTGGTGATTAGTTGATACCTGCATTATTTATTATTATTTATGAGTAATAGTAGGTGGATATTTTAATACTTTTTTATAAATATATTAGCTATATTCACAAATATAATATGTGGGATAACGATAGATACTTCTGGATAGATACTGTTCATGTTTGATCTAATCCGATCCGTTACTATTTTTACTTAAATATATCATGAAATAATGAATCATTTAATTAAGATTACTGTGTTATGTATCATAAACTAGATTACATTCGATAAGTAATATTTTCCCACACTTTATAATGACTTTTTTATTATAGATGTGTTCATTTTTATTTATCATTTTTCAAACGGAATTAAGATAATATTATTAATTTTCTAATTGTATCTTTAAATTGATTAATATGAAATGGAAAAAACTGGATGGAATTGCAAATGACTTTTACAACAAAATTTAAACTCTTACAATTGCATAGAACAAATATTTAAATATCAAATTTTGACTATTATTACATTATATTTCTTCTAAAAAAATTTACTCTTCACCTAATTTATATCTCTATTTAAAATGTGTGTGATTCAGAATACCTATTACACATCTTCAAGGAGTAAGTCAATGTCATCAATAATCATATTCTTCCCCTCCTTAAATAAGCAACAGAGGAACAAAATACATTTCTTATTAACTTTTATAACCATGCCACATCCATAATTTTCACTCCATCAATTTCTTCAATCAATAGATAAAATTATAATGAAATTCTAAGAAAATAAAATCAAAGATACACATCAATTCAAAACTAAATAAAATGAAAGTGAAGATGAAAATGAACACCAAATATAATCAAAACAAAAATGAAAAAAAAAAAGACTACCTGATTGTATGCAGTTGATGAATACCATATAAAAATAAATCAAAGATTAGATATTAAATATATCACATTCATATACGAGCTTATGAAAATGGTTGTACAGCTTTATGAAAATCGTTGTAGACGATAATGTTGATAGATATTTCAAAAGAAGAAAATTTATCCAGGCACAATACTAACATAATATGAACTCAATTCATATAAAAAATTAACAAAAACATAGTACAAAATAAAGGTAAAAGTAATTAAGACAGCGAGACTTAGAACTAAAACTAAAGTGAGAACTAGTAGAAGTAAGAATAAGAGTTAAAGTGAATGAGTGAAAGAATGGAATTTTAAATTCAAATTCACTTTTATTAAAAAAAATCTTAAACAAGTCATTATACTTTTTTTTAGAATATTTATTTGTAAAATAAATTATATAATTATATAACCAATATAAAAGTAGATGATTTTTTAAGTATTGAAAATATGTTATTTGATCATTTTTCCCATACTAATTCACCTGTATTTGAAGCGGAGTTTTTTCTTTTTTAAAAGTGTGAAAAATATTTTACATGAAAAAAAGTGTATATATTTTCCACCCAATTTTTTTAACACAAAATTATGTATGTAATAAATGATTCTAAAGAAATTCTGAAAGACAAACTTGTCTCTAATATTTTTTAAGGTAGTGTGCAGAATTGTCACACATCACGTGCTAAGAGAAGGAAAATACAACATCAATTTCAGTAAATACTTGTCTTAATATGTATGTACTTACGTCCTTCTAATATTCTAGTCCGATTACAACAGAAAATAACATATAGTTAATTGTTAATTATAATACTTTCAAGTAGGATGCCGTATTAAAATTGTTCTCAACCCCACTCTTGTTGAGGTAATATTTTCCGTTTAATTATTATATTTGTGACCTCGACTACTAAACAATAAAAAAGGTGCATTTAAAATTTTGATACGAGTAAATTTTGAACTCAGCTTATTAAAAACTCAATTTACTCAAGTTGAACCCGTAGAAAGTCGGATTTGTTCGCTAATTCATTTAATTTTTCTAATAAATACTTTTTGTTAGGTTAGTCATTTTATAAAATATTGAAGCATAGGTTCATGTGAAATTATTTTTGTATAAAATAATTAGGCAACATGAAAATTCCACATATCTCTCTTTAGTAACTCAATTTTTATGCAAAAACAAACTTGAATGACTATGAAGTCATTCAAAATTTTGAGAAGATTTTGTGATATCTTTGTGTGAATGAAATCTTTTGTTTGATTGATTATAAATATAATTTAAGATCCTTCTCCTTTATTTATATTTTAATTAGAAAATTTTTGTTACTTTTTTGAATTGAAAAAAAAAGAACTTGTAATTAAGTAAGCCCGTGAATCAACCTATTTAACCTACCAATCCGTGGTGGACCAAGTTGGGTTCAAATTTTTTCGATTCGCTAATAAGTGAGCTAGGTTGGGTTGACTCACTAAGTGATCAACCCGTGGTGGGCCGAGCCAGGTCGAACTAGGTGACCCATTTTGACAGTAATAATTCCTTTAGTAAAATCTATTGGTAAATCAAAATCTTTATTATTAACTAATATTTTCATCGGTAATGAATATTTATAGTAATTTATAATTTTTATTACTGAAATATTTGTCCATCGACAAAATTTTGTTGGTAAAACAGCATCAAACTATTCATTTCTATCTTAGATTATATTTACAATGGTTTATTTATGTTGTTTAATACCGTCATTTCAGGGTTTTATGAGGCGTGTTGTTAGGATCATGTAGAGCATGATATCATGTTGAGACGTCACAGAGGGTATAATAGCTTGGGAGTATATTATTATTGAGGCCCTACAGGTAGCTCGTAGGTCGGTTAAGGAGCATGAGCTTAACCGTAAGAGTAAAGGTGATCATAATGTACATGGACGATCATCATTTTTTCTATTTATGTTAGATTTTGTATACTTTGATTATTTATAATTTATTTTGACAAACTTGTGTACATCTGCAACATATGTGCATGTGAGTTTAACGCATTATATAATGAAAAGACTTAATTGAATAAAATTATATAAAGAGACATAATTGAAATAATTGACTTAATACGATAATCAAATGAAAGAATGAATGTTTATAAGCTACTTACAAAGAAAGAATGGATATAAACTACTTACAATGAAAGAATGGATATATAAACTACTTACAATGAAAGAATGACTATAAACTACTTACAATTGAAAATTTAAAATAATACATGACAAACTTTTTTTCAGGAGTCTTCCATATTTATACAAGTCGTACTAACTCTCATTAACTCAACAAATGATTGCATCCTATGTATATAAAATGAAGACCATGTTCGTGTCTCTAGGTAACAATGGGTTGAGAAAATAATGTCCACCATGGGTAATGGATAACCATCTTGTAAGTGAACCTGCAAAGTTAATATTAGTAAATGAATTATAATTTGTAATGGAACAAAAGAAATGGAACTTTACCGGTACGAAATGACATCCATTAACGTGTCCAATGCACGTCAACCAATGTTGTATGATATTAGTAGGCGGTGAACTGTGTAATGGGAATATGCTATAACTCTAACCATAGGACAAACAAACTAAGATGACGTTGTATCGATTTGCTATGGCATACCCAATGTTTGGGTCATCCACTACATAAGATAAATTCTTTTTCTAATTGTATGCTCAAAGTGTTGATGAAAGATCATCCATGAATGAGTATTTTGGACCTATAATAGGATCCAAGACTAAGAAGATTGAAGAAGTAACAAAAATACTCAACTTATTTGGAAACAAGAATATCAAAAGTTTCTTCTTTTTAGGCTTGTAAATATTTGTATAGAATAAAAAGTTGTAATATGTTAGTTTTTTAGTAGATTTGTAAATAAGTTTAGATTTAAAATTGAGCCAACATGCATGCGCCTAAAGTTGTGTTATCATGGTTGCCCAAGTGACTCTTCCAAGATTAAAGAAAGCAAAACATGATGCATAATTGGAGCAAAAAGTGCCAATTACACATGAGAAGCTTGCCTTGCAAGTTACTTTAGAAGCTTACCTTGCTGCATGTAGATTACACTTAGATAGCGTTTGAATTTAAGTTTCATTTAGACTAAAGTACACATGAGAAGTTATCTATAAATAGTTTTCTCATAAACCTTGTAATCACTATTTTAATCTAATAAGAATTAATGTTTTCTAACAAATCTCTTTCTTTCTCAAAGGTCATAAAGAATAACACTCATTTGAATTTTATACTAAAAAGAACGAGAATGAGACACAAATCTCATATCCAATAAGAATGGACATAAATTTTTACTTTAGAAATAAAAAACCGTATTGTCAAACCCAAATTCGTCATGTTGATCTTTAATATTGTGTTAAAATTCATAAAGTATTTTTTTTCCTAAATTTGTTTAGTAAAATTTTTAATCAACTTGTAACTTTTTTAAGGAATGTCAATTAGGCTATTTTTTTATATTATATTGATCAATAATTATATTAAAAAAATCTTTAACCAATGATATATAAAAAATAATTTCCTCATTTTAAATGAAAAAAATTCTAAACTTTTATCAAAATATAACCCCAAGCAACATCAATAATATCAATAATGGAAAACCACTATCAACTTTTATTATTAAATATAATTTAATATCAAAATATATTTTATATTTAATAGTTATTGAAATATTCTATGTAGACAAGAAAATTAAAATTTAATAAATTAAAATTTGCTTTACTCAAATAAAGTATTTGAAAATAGAATTGGTTGAAAATGAAAGCGATTTAAATTACACTGTTTTAATTTTTTAATTTGTGAAAAGTTTTATCCAAATACATGCTTAAATAATACTTTGGGAGACAAATAATTCATGTTAACAATATTTAAAAAAACAAAACTTTCAAATATAGTATTATCTTTTGTATAGTTACAAATGTGATTTTAGTCTTTAAAGTAGGACTCTTGTTGTTTTGGTATTACTGTGATTTTCTTTCATTGTAGCAAAGATTATGATTTAGGTTTTATTTTGTTTGCTTTTGTGATACCCATTTGTTTCATATACCAATAAAAAAAACCCTAGTTTTGGCTTAAATGATGGCAAATGCTATCAATGTGGGGGCTGTGATCAGGAAAAATGGGTGTCAGTAAATAAAAAAATTAACATATGTTCTGTAGTTAGTAATCTATGGGGTGCAACACAGAAATAATAAGAAAAAGTAATTAATTTCTATAATATGAAAAATAACTTCGAATTATACAATTGACAAAAAAAAAAACAAAATGAAAAATAAAATTACTTATAAATTAAGAAAAAAATGATAAAAAACAAAAAAGTTCCCTACAAAAAAGTCTTCTCATAACCTATAAATTAAGAAAAAAAGGAAATTGTATATGGCCTGCTTGCCATTACGTTTTGCAACTCCTCTATATTAAGTAAAATGATAAAAAACAAACCTTTTAAATTTCTTATACTTTCTAAAAAGAATAATATCCATAATATATTCATACTTACATATTTCGAAGGCATTATAATAAAAATATGAAACAAAAGTTTTAAGTTTTTTCATCCAGAATATATAATTTAAAAATAAATTTTAATATTATGAAGTATTTATTCTGAAACTGTAAATTTCTAAAAGAGTTTAATATTTAGGTGAAATGTTTCTAAAAGCGTGAAACTAATAATTTTAATATTACAAAATTAATTGTTTGAATATATTGAAACTCCAAAAATTATGACACGTAAAACTATTTTTTTAACATCCTATTATTAATAGGAACACGGTTAAAGAAATATCACAAAGTTAATAAAACTAAAACAATTGACTAAGAAGGTATATAAAATATTCATACAGCTATTTTAAATAATTATAATTCAAATGTAACTATTTACTTATTGATAAAAGGTTTCTAGAACTTATAATCCAAAAGAAAACATTATTATACTAATCACTGAGTATTTGCACCATCACCTCCATAGAAATCTTATTTTCATTTGTTGATATCATCGAATTAACATTTCAAAGTATACAACAAGTATAAACAAAACAAGACACAAGAAAAATAAACTAATATTAAAAGAATCCATTCATGTAATTATAAAATATCATATAACATAATTCATTTTCAAACTAAATCCAATATCAGCATATATGATTTCTAGATTCGAATATGTGTATTAATGTCGGAATATAACAAGTTATACATATAGTGATAAATCATACTAATCATACAAAAACATGGGATATGTGAGAAAACATTGTAAGAATGAGTAAAGCAGAAAAATGATATTTTCTTTTTTTTTATTAAATTTTCAATGTATATATTATTATTATTTGTAATGTTTAAGAAATATTATTTTATTATTTTTGTATTATATTAATTTAATCACTCTATAATTATTTCATTTATATTTTTGGCCACAAAACATTACTGCTTTAATTCATATATTACATATTTTTAATAATAATTATATTAACGTTTATACTTGCAGTAAAAAATATTATCAAGAGAATGACGTTATTTTAACAAGTAATTTATTTATGGCTGTTTTTTATTTTGAAAAACTTTAAATTGCATAGTAATGAAATATTATAATAAAATATTATTATCACGGTTTGTCTATTGAATGCATAATTTATAATATCGTATATGGTAGATATCCAGTACCAGATTCTGTTGTATGATTCCATTTATTAGAAGACAAAAATACATATTTTAATAATTAATTTATAACATTTAAAATATCTCAAAGTTGAAGAATGAAAATATAAAAGAGAGTACATCTAAATCATAAAACTATTTTACTAAACTTTAAATAAAATATAAAATATTTGCAAAAAGACTTTCTTGAAGAGTCTTACCTTAAATCAAATACTTGATAATGCAATAAGTGGCACCACGTCTTTATCTATGTATATATCTATCTTCAAAATTATTTAAGTTTTTCTACCAATGTTTATCCGTAACTATAGAAGACTTTTTCTAACAGTTAACGAGAATTCAACTTCACGTAATAAAGAAAACAAGCAGTTGAATTAAATACTCATTAATATAGTTAAATTTCCGAAATTTAAGCGGATAAAACCTCAATAATTAATTTTAATTGTGGTCATTAAATAATAATAATAATAAAATTATTATATAAGTTATTATTTGTATATATATTTTATTAATATTGAAATAAAAATAAACTATTATCTATTATGCGCTATAAAATATTATAAAGTGTATAATAAAAAAGAAATCTGTAACCGTTTTATAAATTGGAACCCCACTATAGTAGTCAATTATCTATTTAATTTAAATAAGAGTAAGTTTACTTTCAATAGAATTTTTTTTATTTATTTTTTCATTGTTAAAGATGGGAAATATGTAATGTTAATTATTATATATGCTAGATAAATATGTTTTTAGTCATTCTCAATGTAAATTAGATTTTTTTCAAAATTTTTTGATATATTTTGATTTTTAAATTTTAAAAATAAATTAATATAATAATTTTAATTCAATTATTTTTTTTCTGTTATGCATTTTTCGATTGATACTGAATGAAAATATGTTAAACATAAATAACTCAAATGCTAACATAATTGATTTAAAAATATTATATCTATTTATTTTTAATTAAAAATAAATGTATCAAAATTTAAGTTAAAGAAAAATTATAATTTAAAAATTTAAAAATATATTTAATCGAATAATTTATACCTTATTATTATACAAAAGAGTAAATTTTTTAATTAAGTAATATCATTTCTAAAAAGACTATTTTACCTTTTATAGACCTATATTAAAGATATAATCTTTTGTGATTTACTTAATATATATTTTGTAGGACAAGTTTAATCATTAGTAAATTAAAATATTTTTATTTATATAATTTTCATTTAAAAATAACTAAAAAATTCTTTGAGTAAAAATAATTATTTAAGAAACTCATTCTCACTATGCTAAATCATGAATGTTTTGATTATATGTTTAAAATCAACAAAGTTTAAAAATCAATAACTTAAAAGAAGTTGCATGTTTGAAAATGCCGTATAAAATTATGAGTGCATGTATTGATGTAACACTTACCACATATATATAATGCTACACCAAAACAATTGTTCATGCAAAACTTTTAACCTAAAATACAACTCCAAAATCTACAACCAAAGTATTCAATGCAAAGGAACTTCCTACATTAAAATCAAATATTTGTTCATAATAAAATTAGTCACAATATGAAGACAATCAACCCAAAACATACACTATAATGTAAATCACATGACCATCTTCAATCCAATCATTAGAAAAAATATTTGACAAAAAATTATCTTAGATTTTATTACGAGTGTGTGTCCTTCTCACTAATTCTAGATTATTTCTCTTAATACTATTGTTTTCACCAACCAAATCAACCAAATTGGACCTACACGAATTTTACACACCATAAACACACAAGAAATCTATATTCTTCTAGCCAGTCTTGAGGTTGAATTGTTTAAAATTCTTACACAATTTTCACTTTATATATACATACAACTTACACAACAAAAACATAACACCCTACTTTCCACCGTTTACCTAAGATTCGAACTACTCCGATATCAAAATGTTACACCCATTTTTTAGCTAAATTTCTTGTTAAATGAGATATTACCCGATTGATATAAAGCACAATCAAACATATAAATATAGAGTATATTTATAATTCACATTTATTTTATTACAAAAAATTTATAGATTCTATAAAATACCCTAAAAAAATAGATCATTGCACACATAGAAATAAAAGACAAGACCATAAATTCCATAACAAAGTACTTTTGTCAACTAAGCTACATAACACTTGTGAAGAGCATGCACTTTCTTATTACATTGAATTTTTCCAGGACTTACACCTTTCAAGACCGTGAGTTTAACTACGATTTTAGAAGTAGATTTCACAATGACATTGTTTAGGGACGAAACGAAATCCAACATTCGCGACCTCAACTTACTGTTTATGAGCTCGCATTGTATCAAATTATAGTATTTTGAATGAGAAAAATGTTAAGGTTTGGTTGACGAAAAAAGAAACATAAATGACTGCAATAAAATTTATCCAAAGAAATCAAAATGGATTTTTGTAAAAAATAGGATTCTCACACTCACCCTTTCAAATAATTGTTATTTTAAATTAAATTAATTATTTGATCATTTATTCTTTTAAATCACAATTTATTTACATTTAGTTATTCTTTTTTAAATTAAAGAAATTATGTATCAAAAAAGAGTGTCTTATTGCGACAAATACGTTACTATTTTTCATCAATAACGAAATAATATATTAACTAAGGGTAATTAATTATGTAACTAAAATATTCCACAAAAAACAAAGTTACGTGTTCCTAAAATTATTGGAAATAGAAGTAAAAGTATATTTGAAGGTTGCTTTCATTCTAGTACTTCTCACAGGAGTTATTATTCAACAAAGGAATGCATCACACCATGTTACAACATGGCATTCGGATCCGATGAAGTGTGTTACACGTCAAGGTGGGGACATTGTTGTCATTTTATAACTCTCAGTTCCCACCGAACCGCCACCGTTCTACCGCACACAACGGTTCGAGCAAAGCGAAGGCTCCTGAACAAGACAAACTGTTATTGATTGAGAACATGTTTTCTATCGGTTTTTTTACACACATAACATACTATTCCAATTCTATGGTGAAGATAGGTTGTCTTGTGGATATAGTTAACTAGATGACATCTTCGTTTTTCGTTGGTTATTTACAAAGTGTTTTGAAGTCGCCATCTTGGGGTTCTTTCCTCTGTTTTAACCAACTTGGCTTCCATATTCGGATTCTTTGGTTTGTCAGACTGTGAAAAGGACGTGCTTTTCATGATGGGGTGCTTTTGCTAGCTTAGCAAATTGTTTCTGTATGTGATCACAAATCCTCTCGTGGAATTGTTGCATTTTTTCTTTGAATGTTTTGAATTTTGTGTTAAAGATTCTGGGTATTATTGAAAAAGGTGGGGTTTTGAGGACTGTGGGGGTGTGGTTTTTGTCGCTGCTCAATCACGTGTGAACTTTTCCGTTAATTCAGAGTGGTGTGAGTGCATTTGATGGCATTTTCAAATGGTTGTGTTGTGTAAAAATGACTCTTTTAGGATATTTTATCTTCAGTAGAAATTCTTGGATTTGGGTTTTGTGGTTCGCTTTCTGTGTTTAGAGTTTTCCTGTATAATATGTCGTGTAAAGATTATGATCTGTTTTCAACCTTTGCCATGAAGTGGTTTCGAATTATCGTAATCTATGTTCCTGTCATGTATAATGTTTTTTTTTTCTTTCATGCTTGAAAAGTATGTTATTTTGGTTTAGTTTTATGAAAGGGATGAATTTTTAAGTTCTAAACTACATGAAGGAGGAACCAAAATCTGTAATCTCCTTTCATTTTCTCCTCCCTGAACCCTTTATTTCCCCAGTTTTAACATTTGGGTTTGTTTTTTTACCTGCAGTATGGGAGATGAAATAAGTAAGCAACATGAAGCGAGAGAAAAATTGAAAAGGATTGCAAGCTAAAGTGTTGCATTTATTCCTAGCAGGTTTATATTTGGTAATAGCTCTGATTAAGGGCCCTACAATGGGTACTATCATTGAAGCAGATGACATGTATACCAGGATCTTGGGAAGATGGCCTATCTTTTATTATGGAATGGGACACATGCTCAATGACATAACTGCAGCTTGTTGGTTCACATATTTATTATTGTTCTTGACAGATATTGGACTTTCACCAAGGTGCATTTAATATATTTTTTTCCACTTATCAACTCGTTTAGCTAAGTGTTGTCTAATTGCTTGTTGACTGTTGTTTGAAAATTGGAAAATATAGACCTGACATATTTGAACTGTTGTATAATATTTAAAATTGTTGGACAAGCATGCTAGTTTTATAAATTTTATCAGCAACTATTCCAGAAAAAGAGATACTTTCAGTTGGTTTAGATGGCTTAGTTTTTTGTTCTGTAGTGAACATACTGTGAACTGAACAATGTTGTTACCTTGGCCTGAGGGGAACTTGGTAGCCTGTTAGAAGTAACCCACTGGTGTGACTAAGAGTACTATGGTAGGTGACATTGACATTGTGCTGGTTTTTCTCACTAACAATTTTGGTTATATGCATTCCTTTAGATTTACGGTTTACCATACCATACTATGCCCTTTTCTACATCTTAGGTTGCTTCTAGTGATATGTATTTACCCTGCTATAGAAAACGAAAGGAGACAGAAAAATGACTGATATTGATGGCTAACTAAAACAGAGTTAACATGGCAGGTAGTAAAAATACAATTTCAAGACCAAAGGAGAGTGTCAATTCACTTGGTAAATAACTGATACCCCTTCACCTCAAAAACCCCTTTTTCCCAAGACTCAAATAGCAAATCCTAACCAACTTGCACCCACATACGAATTACATATTTTCGTCCTCCTTTGGACACCCTTAGCCACTTGGTCATATTTGCATCTGCCACAACATTTGTAGGTCCATGTTCAGTAGGCCTACCAATGCCTCCAATCATTTTGGACAAACATATGATAAAGGTTTTTGAGGCATAAAATGCATTCAATTTGTACCTCCGGATAAAAAAGCATGATACTCTCAGATCTTGCATAAAAATCTGTTGGATGCTTCCAAATTTTTTTTTTTGACATTTCTTTGCTGCCCGTTTCACAGGAATGCAGCTGCTGTGATGCTTTCAGGTCAAGTGGCTGATGGATTTGCCACCATATTTATTGGAGAACTGGTATTTAAGCCTTATTTTCTCCGTTCATTCTAGGGAAATATTTTATATGCTTCTTATAGGTCACATTCATCTGACTTCATTTTCTCTTTTCTATACCTCCTTGTGTCAGAGAGTGGTGCTCTTACTGTGTATAGGTTTACCCTGCATAATAACTGGGTAACCAGATTTTTTTTTCTGGAGACAATGCTGAATTTACTTGATGGTTTTCTTAATACCTGATATTATCCGATGAACCTTCGCTGTATGATAAAACAGTAAAATTTACTGCATTTCTTCACCTAATTCATTCAAATAATTTAATCTTCATCTCATTAGTGATTTTATCCAGAAATGACAAACAGAATCTAAGAAATTTGAAAAATTTCACTTTTCTTTTCCTTGATGCTGCTCTTTTCCCTTGTTCTATTATGTGCTTCAGACCTGCCTTATTTCGGTTGGCATGCTCATTTATTTCGCCTTGCTTGACAGATAGATAGATTTGGACACTTCAAGATATGGCATGGTGCCGGTTCTGTATTGGTGGCTGTTTCATTTTCTTCAGTTTTTGGGGTTTGTTTACCTTGTAAAATTTTTAGTTCCTATTCATCTACTTTTGAAACTGTGAGTTATAGCATATTTGCAGCAATCTTCAACCTGGGCTGGGCTGCTACTCAGGTTTCACACATGTAATAATTTCATCAAATTTATTTATTTATTTATTTTCATTTGATGCTAAAAAATATAACTATAAGTTTGAATTTCAAAATAGAAGTGGTTTACTTTGTGATGTTTTTGGCATACTGATTGTAACAATGATGTTTGATTTTTGTAATTTCATCTTTAATTGCCAGAGCTAAATGCCACTTTAATAACCAAGTCTCAGAATGATTTGAAGCAACATTCATTTATAAACCAAGTAACACCAGTGAACTTCTCTAATCTGATAATTTACATGGATAAAAGAAGAATCTAATGAAAAAGGCACAGGCTCCTAGCTCTTCAAGTTAGCATAAGCTCACCAATTTTTATTGTTCTCTTGAAGGTCCATGGTGACTTGCATCACACTGAACTCGACAAGCAGAGTGGCACTGGCTAGCTGTCGCAATGCTTTTACCATGGTAAAGCTTCTAGTGAACTTTCCATACAAATCAATACATTAATATTATTAATTACTAATGTATGTAATTAATTCTCTTTACAAGATTGCCAACTTGAGTTTGTATGCAGTTGCATTGATAGTATTCAGTGTCATTGATGGAAAAACACATACTGATGTTCAAAATCAGGTATGTATCACAGTAATTATTCGGATCCATCTTTAATCATCTATTGTTATGCATAATCACTTTGTTGTCCTTCAAATGAGCAGTATCGTTGGATTGCATTTCTGTCTATTTTTATTGGATGTTGCTTTGTGAGCGTATTTCTTCTTGCAACCAAAGAGCCCAGGTGTGCTTCTTGGCTTACTTCTGTCACTATCCTTGGATTAAAGCCATTTTTCTCTCACAAACTATAGTAGATATACCATGATCTTGTACATACTCTTTACATTATCAAGATGCTGTATGTTTAAGTGGTAGATATGAGGAAAGAAATGCTTGAATTCCCCCTTTGCATCCAGATTAATTGAAAGCATTAACAAGCTCAGCGGCTACCTTATAGAGAGAACTTATAATTGTAGAAGTTAAACCAAACAAAGCTATTTTTCATGCAAGTCAATTATATCTCTCACTAAGTTCTTACAAACTAGGCTGCATGAGTAGTTTCAGCAACTAATTTAGAATTGAGTTTGTTTTCTTCTTAGGTTAAAGGTAGGTGTACATGGAAAGGTTCATGCAAGGATTTCATGGAATTACTGGTTCAAGAGAATTCTGTATTACCAGGTTGCTCTAATTTACGTGATCACAAGATTGGTTCTCAATGTTTCTCAGGTAGTATGTCTTTCTTTCTTTCATGTTCGTGTTCATTATCTTGGAAGAGGATAGGCTTAATATGTGTTCTCAATGTTAAGGTTGAATATAGTGTAAGACAATCTTTCAGAAACATAACTCTTGCATTTGAATTTCGAACAAAACATGATAATATGGTATATGAATGGATATTTTGATACCAAAATACCTTGTTTTTTTTCAGGCATACCTTGCTTTTTTTGTCATCAATGATCTTCAAATGGCCCAATCAGCCAAAGCTTTGGTACTCCACAAATTTTGTCCATTGAGCTTTAAATAAGTTTGAACAATGGCATGTCTGATTTCTCTGTCTTATGTTGTTTGGCACAGGTTCCTGCTCTCATATACATCTGCAGCTTCGTTGTATCTCTAGTGTTACAGGTTTCTTCATATGGATATCTTTCTGCATTACATTTCCATATTTTCAATCTCCAATTCCACTGTTAAATTGGTCATTAACCTTTGTAGGAGATTTCATGGACTGGGAGAATGCTCAAGGCCTATTACTCTGCTGGATGCATTCTTTGGATTTTTTGTGGGGCAGTAATCTTTCTTTTGAGTGCAAATATGAGTTATGTGATGTACATAGTGTCAGTAGTTATCGGCATAGCAAATGCTCTTATGACGGTAAGATATGGTGTTTACTTGATTAAATTGACAACAGTTGAAGAAATATGTATCTTACTTTTATGTGGAAATGATGTCTTGGTTTGAGTTTTTAAATGTTTTTAATTAACATAGTATCATAAATTCATCTTGTCACAGTTTAAATCTTTTCAATGATTTTTATTAACAGGTAACTGGAGTAAGCATGCAGAATTTTCTGATTGGAGAGAACCTTAATGGTTGTGCTTTTGTTGTTGGATCATTGAGCTTTTTGGACAAAATTTCATGTGGGATTGCTTTATATGTTCTTCAGTCAAACCAAAGTAAGTTTCTTAAATTTCTTTTATTAGAAAACTCACTTCGTTTTATTTTACATTGTTGAAATGATGAATGCAGAAATCTCTTCACAGCTTGAGGGAACACAGTTTGCCTTTACAGTTACGAGGTATGGTTTGGGTGTTGTTCCTGCAATATGTTCACTAATTGGGGTGATAGTAACTTACACAATGGATTTCCAGAATCTCTCAAATCCCTCAAAGTCGTTGAGAGCACCACTATTAGTCTAGTTTTCTCACTCAACATAACCATTATCCTTTCTCGTAGCATCTACCATACAGCAACCTTGTACCAGCATATATTTTTTATTTGAAATATCTTATTTGTACCTAGGAATTTCCTTATACTTTCCACATCTAACCTTATTTTTAGTTTATTTAGTTACCAAATATTATTTGTATATATATATAACCATTTTTTCCTTTTCAATCCATTTTCAAGTTGTGTTACATAAACTTAGAAGCATAGTCGATTTGTTATATTAATGTCAATAAATTTATAGAATAAGTCATACATAGATGTTTACGTTATTTTTGGTATGTCAAATTCGATCAGTTATATTTTTGTTTTGATCATACATTTGATAATGAAATCGTTGAAATCCGAGTAATTTGAGAAACTTTGAGTCAATTGAAGGTGAGATTCATTTATGAAGTAAATTTTAAATTTTCCTGCAATAAATTGTTTTGATTAAAGTTTTCTAAATAATTTATCGAAAATATATTTTTTAAATAGTTGAGTTAGGTGGCAAGATAATTTGAATATAGCTTCTTCTATTCTTATTTCATCTTATAAATTAATGAATACACTTTGAAATAAAGGTGTTTAGGACTTTCCACTACAAAATTTTAACTGAATAATAATAGAGGAATTATGAAATGAAATTGGGAACACTGCAGCATAGCCTTGCTCATAAAAGCTTAAACGGATCATTCCAATAAGAAAAAGAAAAATGTTTTTTTACACTAAATGCACCACTTGGCACTATAAAGCTTATATGTGAAAACTTCTCAAAGAAATTAAGAATATAAAAAACTAACTTTTAAAATTAATTTATACATAAGGTAGGTGTAAGAGCTCTTTGTTATAGTTGTTATATATATATATTTTTAATTTATGTTTAACCAAATTTTAAATAATAAAAAAAATTAATATTTTCTTTGTTGATATAAAGAATTTCTTTGATATAAATGTGAAAGTGTTAAGTTTGGTTGCATGAGTTGTACGTGCATTAGTTTTCTCTAGGCTATAATTTGATGGTAGCTCAAATGGCCATTTTGAAGTCTTATGTCGGTTGGAAACATTAATCAAAATGTCTTACTTTCTAAACTTTCTTATTTCCTATCAATTCATTTTTTTCATAATTTTAAAACTTGTGCCTCTAATCTTCTTTTCCCATCATCACACTAACCTCAAACTTAAACATCACGAAATCTAAACAAAATTGCTGTCCAATTTTATTAACTTTGAAAACAAAAGGATATTAATTGTGGAAGAAAATGTTCTGGCAAAATTATCAAAAACATTAAAAATGAAGAAAAGAAAAATAACATGGGTTTTCTTCTTTTGAATACATCTACAACTAAGATTTAATAGGTTATAAATTATTAAAAGAGACTCATAAATTCCCTTTCCACACCAAAAAATTGGCAACTGCTTTTTCTAAGATGGTCCTTTTCTTCATTTGAAACTTGAGTCTTCTTAAATGTTTATCTCTAAAGCTGAAAAATAATGTTATCCTTTTCTTTCTGTAAAAAACTTCACAGTTTTCGATTTGTTTGAGGCAAGATATATACATGTATCATAAACTACTTGCTCAGTTTTGGTATTATGCTAAAAACTGACTTATAAAATGAAGTGCAATTTATACTGTGAATGATGTTATATATCTTGAGTCAAACAACATTATGAAAGAAATCCACAGAACTGAAAACTGGTTAGTTTGGTAATGCCAGAAAATTTATAAATTAAGAGGAATGAAATTGTCTAGTATAAGAAAGTATATCAATCATATTATAAGACATATTTTGATGATACAACTAGTATGCATAAAATACAAGCCATATATATATATATATATGCATGAAGGATACAGAGATGCAAGAGTATAACAGGAGATGGAGAAAGCTAAGTAGAAAAGTAATAATAAGTAGAGAGAAAACAGATGAATGAAGGAAGGAAATCAGCAAAAATTTTCCTAAGCTGATAACTTGAAAAGAGGTTTTTTCCCTGCATCACCTAAGTGAGGATCACGCTTAGCCTTCAGCAAATGCCCCAAAACTTTGGCATAACGACTGACCAACTTCTTGAACTTCAAACCTTGGAGGTTGTCCTTCTGTTGCATCCGAACCAGCTGAAGATGCTGCTTCTCTTCCTCGGTGAAATGTTCACCGAGTGAGTTTCTTGATCCCTTGCCTCCCTCATCACTGTTATTATTACCCTTTGTTTCATTGTCATCTCCTATGATCAACTGCTTCAAGCTTTTGTGGTCACTCTCGCCACCGTGTTTCACCTCAGCAATAATACCATTGGTTTGAGCAGTGTCCACTGTGAGTTTCTCATCACCCATTGCCGATTTGGGTTTCTCGTTGCCTTGCACTGAAAATTGATGTTTCCTTGTTCTTCTTGACATGGTGATGTCATAGGGGCGTTTCACCGAAGGAGATTGAACCTCCATTAATTAACTTGTACTATGATCTTTCTTTCTCTGTAATTTTTGTGTGGAGATTCTCAAAGGGTAGCCATGGGTGGAGCTCTTGGACGGCAAGATCAGTCCTTGAGGGAGAGAAATGGTGAGTTTCTTAAAGAGGAACCAAAGGGGTTGGTTAGTTTAGAGGGTTTTCAAAAGGTGAAATGTCTGTTTTCTGGTTGTCCATGTGTGAAAATTGAAAGATTAACTCTCCAATGCCAATGAACCTCAAGAAAATGAAACGGGGAAGCTCACCAAACTTTACAATTTTTTCATCATCTCAAACTTATGGTTTTTGTAAGTATATATAGACAAATTTAAACAAAAAAATTATGGATCTAAACAACAATTTTTTTAAATTACGGATTTACACAAGTCATGGAATCCGACTACAAATAAAAAAGTCATGTACTCCAAAAATCATTTTAGAATATTGTAATAGATTACTACACCTTTTTTATTATAAACTAATAATAATATAAATTTATTATTTGTTTATAATGAAAAAATACATAATAATAGATTATGATGTTCTAAAATCGTTTTTTAATATACAACTTTATCTTTAATTACTGTTAGGATGAAGTGGTGAAGGAACACGACTTCTTTATGCTTCACAACTTGTCTAAATCTTAATTTCCAAATTTTTTTGCCTAGATTTATAATTTTTTTTTGTTTAAATTTGCCTCTGTACAAAAGCCCAAACTTATTTATTCGTGTATAGGAGTGAGTTGGTGGGTTTGCAGCTTTCGGGTGCAGTGGGAGCTAAGGAGCCTTCAATCGACATCGATCACAGATAGCTTCTCACCTGATGATTTATATTATTTCCATGAGCATATGGTAAGGTAGAAAGGACAGGGAAAAACCAGAATTGGAATAAGGCCTAGTCTTGCATACTGCATTAATTCACTTTTCTTAATCTGTGCCTGTGACTTTTCTTTCTTCTAGTAGGTCAGTGGAAAGTCAGCATTTTCCTCCCTTTAGTTAAGTTCGTTACCTTTCAGCTAACTGTCTAGATGCCAAAAACAGATTATGTCTCTGCCAAAGGCTACCCTTGTACTTTCATACCATATTTTCCCTATAATATTTTAGGTTTAATCCTTTACTACATCCCTATTTATGTACGAATTTCTCAATTGCGTCCTCGTTTTTTAAAGTGTATCAAAATGGTCCTTAATTTTGAAAATTGATATCAATTGAGTCCTTTCCGTTAAGTTGGCTGGACGGCGTTAAAAAAATTGATGAGTGGATGCTGTGATGACGAACGAACGCTCGTCCACCAGCGAACGAACGCTCGTCCACCAGCGAACGAACGCTCGTCCACCAGCGAACGAACGCTCGTCGACCTCTTACTGCTGGACGACCGTTCGTTCCACACTGGACGACCGTTCGTTCGGTGGTCGACGAGCGTTCGTTCGCTGGTGGACGAGCGTTCGTTCGCTGGTGAACGAGCGTTCATTCGCTGGTGGACGAGCGTTCGTTCGTCATCTCAGCATCCACTCATCAATTTTTTTTAACGTCGTCCAGCCAACTTAAAGGAAATGACTCAATTGATATCAATTTTCAAAATTAAAGACCATTTTGATACACTTTAAAAAACGAGGACCCAATTGAGAAATTCGTACACAAATAGGGATGTAGTAAAGGATTAAACCAATATTTTACAAACATATAAAACTTAAAAAGATAACGATACTTTGACAATATTTTTTTAATAACATTTTAACATTATCGTGTCATTCTGTGATTATTTCAAAATTACTTCACAATCAATAATAATAATAATTATAAACATTAACACAAACTAATCACAGAATGACGATAGTGTTAAAATAATTATAAAAAAAATATTCTCAAAGTATCATTATCCAACTTAAAATGCTCCCACTATTCTTAATACATCCACATTATTTTAATAATTCATGTTAAAGACATTTTTATCCTTTGACTCTTCAAGATGTGCCTTTTAAAAATAAAATTATAAAAAAAATCATTTTAAAATGAACATACTTCAAATTTCACATGTGATGATTACTCTTAATAATATTATATTAATAGATTTTAAATTAAACTATATATATATGACTTTCTACAAGTTAATTTAAATGTAAAGGATTTTAGTTGGTTAATTTGATCTTTTTTTCTTAAATCTTTTATGGAAAACTTTATCCTAGCACATTCCTAATTTGAAATTCATGATAATATCATGTCTTCAATCTACCAAATTACATCTTAGTCTCACGTGAGGCGAGATTAGTTATAAAAATATATATATAGAACAATTATTTTTTTACTCATTTATTTTGTTGAGAAGAGTTATAAATAGTTCGTTTCCTAGGTCTTCTCTTTTGAGTGGATTTAAGGGAGTGAATTTGAGGGGATTTGAAAGGATTTGAAGATAAATTTTTTTATCGTTTATTTGAGTGAATTTGGAGGTAAATGAAAGTGAATTTGGAAATAAATTTTTTTAATTTGTCACGTTAATACAATTCTATACTAATTCTCACAAATTTTATTTTCAAATTCACTCTCATTTACCTCCAAATTTATTCAAATAAACGACAAAAAATCTACTCCCTCAAATCTACTCAAAAGAACAGGGTATTAGTTATTTTATATTTTTAATTTTCTTAAACGAAGTATTTTAGTCTCTTATTCATTTGATTTATTTTTAAACCGATTTACTATAGATATAACAATATATTTCAACTCTATAATTTAATATCTAATAAATTACATTTTAGTTTTAAATAAAACTATTACTTTCTCAAATTTAAAATTTTCGAATCATTCTCTAAAATATGTCAATTATGTATAAAGTTATAATTATTTTATTAAAATATTATAAACTTTTTTATTGTTGAATATTCGTCTTATAAATTACACTAATATTATTTAATAAAAAATTAACATAAATTACATATATACATATAACTTCGTATAAGGATTTAAATAATTATATTTATAAAATAAATCAAAATATTATCTTAATAAATCATTTCAAATATTTACTAACACAAAATTTATATTTTTTAATATTATAAATTTTGTTTTATGTTCACTTACTTTATTGTTCCTCTAATTTCAAATTGGTAGAGTTTTATGATTTTAATAAAACAAAATCAAAAAGTAAAATTTATTAAACTAATTATTTTAAAATATAATATTAATATATTTATATAATCATTAGAAGAGTCTATGAAAATATTGGCTGTTAGATTTTTTGTATACATATATATATATAAACGAATTTAACAATAAACATAATATAAAAAAATTAATAAAAATAATTTATTAATTCTTTTTTCTATACTATTTTTATATTTTGAATTTTGTCCTTTTGTAATTTCTAATTACATGGTTAATAATAAAATAAAATTTAAAAAAATGTATTTTATTTTTATTTCTTAAAATAATATTATTTAAAAAACAATATACATTTATTAATAATAAAAATTATTTATAATGTAATATAAAATAAATTGTAACGTAAAAATTTGTCTTAAAAAACTACATTTATATATTTTATATTAATTTGTAATATAAATATTTTTATTGTTGAATATTTTTCATATTTTTAGGATGTAAAAATTAAATTGATATTTGTTTAATAAAAAAACTAACATCAATAATATATTCATAAAAATTGGCATAAAATTTTAGATAATTATATTTGTAATAGAATAAATTAATATATTGTACTTAATAATTCATTTCAAAGGTTTAAATTAGATATTTGTAATAAAAAAAATCATACTTAATAATATAAATTTTGTTTTATATTCTTTGAATTCACTTTTTACTATTTTCAACTTGAAAAATGTAAAGTTTAAAATCTTAGTAAGATCAAAACAAAAAGTAAAAACCAACAAACTAATTGTTTTAAAATATATCATTAATATATTTATATTGTCGGTACTAGTGTCTAAAAATATATATTATATGTATATTGATTAGACGAGTCTATCAATACACACTAGACAGATATTAAAAAAAATATTATATGAGTTTAACAATATACACGTTAGACGAGTTTGTACATACATTTATTAGACAAGTAAAATAAAAATTATTAGACAAGTCTAGCTATAAATAATAAACAAGTTTGTTCATACATTAATTAGATGAGTATAAATAATAAACAAGTTTGTTCATACATTAATTAGATGAGTATAGTAAAAAATATTAGATAAGGCATTTTATACATTCATTAGACGAATCTAAGCATACATTGATTAAACGAGTATAACAAAAAATATTAAACACCAATTTGTCGATGTACTGATTAGACAAGTTTAATAGTGTACATTAGATGAGTTTGTTTATACAATCATTAGACAAGTATAGTAAAAAACATTAAATGAATCATTCTACACATTGATTAGACAAGTCTAGGATACCTATTAGATGAGTATTTGCATACACTAATTAAAAAAGTCAACAAACACATATAAGTTTCTCCATACACTAATAAAACAATTTTACCAATATACATTGCAGAAATGTGTTTGTTCATACACAAATTATAGGAGTCTATTAATACACATTAGACAAGTTTGTCCATTCACTAGTTAAACAAGTCTTACAATACACATTAAATGAGTTTAAACATATGTTGATTGGATGACTATGTCCATACACTAATTAAACGACTTTAGCAACAAACACTAGACGAATTCTATGTCTATACATTGATTGAACAAGTCTAGTAGTATACATTAGACAAGCTTGTCTATACACAAATTGGACGAATTTACTAATACACATTAGACGAGTTTCTCCACTCAGTGATTAAAAAGGTCTAAATATACACTAATTAAACAATTCTAGCAATACACGTTATACTAGTGTGTTTGCATACTAATTAAAAAAGTCTAGCAATACATATTAGGCGAGTTTGTCGATGTATTGATTAAAGGAGTCTAGCAATGCAAATTAGAATAATATAGCAAAAAATTTGCATGAGACTGTCCATACAATAATTAGACAAGTATAACAAAAAATATTAGACAAGTCTAGGAATACATTCATTAGATAAGCAAAGAAGAAAATATTAGACGAGTCATTCATATATTGATTAGACGACTCTAACAATATATATTAGATAAGTCTTTATACATATAAATTAGACAAGTCTATTAATACACATTAAACAAGTATTTTCATTTACTGATTAGATTAATCTTGAAATACACATTATACTAGTTTGTTCGTACATTAATTAGATGAGTATAACAAAAAAATTACATATGTCTTGCAATACACATTAGACGAGTTTGTCCATATACTAATTTAATGAGTTTAATAAAAAAATATCAGATGAGTCATTCCATATATTGATTATATGCGTTTAAGAATATACATTAGACGAGTATGTCCACACATTAATCAGACGAATCTTGGAACACATATTAGACGAGTTTGTCCATACACTGATTAGACCAGTCTAACAATATATGTTAGCGAGTTTGTTCATACATATATTAAATTAATATATTAATACACATTAGAAGATTCTATCCATTTTATGATTAGATGAGTCTTGCAATATATATTATACATGTTTGTCTATATATTAACTAAATGAATCTAACAATACACATTAGACGTGTGTGTCCATATACTTATTAGACGAGTCTAACAACACATATTGAACAAGTTTGTCAATGCATTGATTAAACAAGTCTAGTAATACACATTTGAAATAACATGCAACATCCAGAAATGAGAAGGGGGTGGAGGAGTTTGAATAAAGTTTGAAAAACTTTTCGCAATTAGTGTTAGACGTTGTTTGTAGGGGTTAGACGGTTTGCAGACAATGTTTAACATTTAAGGATTTGTTAAAGGATTTAGGAACACAGTAAAGGATAAAAGAGATGAAAGCTCATTTTTATATTGGTTCACTCTAATTGAGCTACATTCAGTTCTCCTTTAAGCACTATTAAAGGGTTCCTCTAACTTTAAAAAGTTACAATGAGTTTCATCACTCCTGGTTTTACACTAGCCCAACTGATAAAACTATTTAACTCCTTCTTAGTTAAACAATCAAGCGTTTTAATTCACTTTTTGTTATCCAAGAACAATAAAGTGTTTTCCAAACAAGTACATATGAAAATCTCTTTTAGAGAGGATATTAATAAATACAAAATATATTTTGAAAAGACTTGTTACAAGAATTTTTCTCAAAGCTAGACAATGCAATAACAAGAGAATTTTGGCAACATAAGAATATATGCAGTTGTTATTTTGTTTTTCTCATGCAATCTTCTATATATAGGCAACTTCAAGTAAGATTTGTTACTCTGAAGCATTGACTTTGATATAGGTATTGTAGCCTTTTGTACATTGTCACTACTTTGCTTGTGCAGAGAAACTGTGTTGCTAGACGGATTGGCCAGACAGAAGGCATCATTGAAGAAACATTCATAGAATGTCTTTGTATTTCTCAACGTTCTTCTGAAACGACATAGAACTTTTGAATAAAGAATTTGTCTTTGAAGGATCTGCATAGATAAAGAGAAACAACGTAACAAAAAAAAATATTATTTGTATGTTGAATTTAAAACGTTAGACATTTATTATAACAATTAGCGTAGTCCACGTACTATATCGTTTATTGCGTGTTAGAATTGGAGCCCTTATATCTCAATCCAAGAGGGGGTGACTTGGATTTAAAACAACTTTTAACAAATCTTTTAAAAACTTAAGTTCTTGGAATCTATTTACAAAAGATTTTAAACCAACAAAAGAAAATGCAAAAACTTAAACAAGATCACATATCAATTTTATACTGGTTCAACTATTAATTTGAGTTTATTCCACTATATTGCAAAGGTCAAGAATACAATGAAACTCTCAATTGTATCCTCACACACTTCAATACACAAAATTATAAACAAGAGAGGTTCAACACACTCTCATACACATTGCCTTCTTAGCTGAGGCAACTAAGAAATTTATACAAGAAAAAATAAAACTTGGGAACACTACTTATGTGTAGATCTTACAGATGAAAACCACTGCAGTCCTCTTGATTGTTCTTCCTTTCTTGGAATCTTGCATATCTTTGAGATTCTTTAAAATGTTTGGTTGATTGCGCCAAGAATGTCTCAAGACAACTCTTTGATCTGTTCTTGTTTCACTTTTGTCAAAAAGATGTAATGTAATTCATAATTGAAACAAGTTAGATCGCACATATATATACAAGATACAAAAACCTGATGCACTTGATCGATTAGATTAATTCCTTAATCGATTAGGCCAACTCTCTGTTTTAATCGATTAGGTTAACTCTTTAATCGATTAAAACAGGCAGTACAACCTTATTGTGCTTCTGAAACACTTTAACTGATTGTGGACTTTGTCAATTAATACAACCATATTTATGTACATTTGCTCTTCTATATAACTAAGACTCTTCAATACATGAATTATGCATCTAAGACTCTATCCTATATGAGTTTAATTATATTCTAATAATTTAAGCACTTAAAAAAAACATTTTTCATAGTTCATCATCAAAAACACTTTTAACATTGCGTTTAGGATATTATGCTCTCTTTATCGTTTAGGATATATATTGTTGAGAAATATATATCATTTAGCAAGTTATTCTAGACGGTATTTTTGATAGATAATATTTTGTTAAACGATTTTGTTAAACTTCAAAATAAAGAATTTCTAAAAGATCTTGTCTTAACAAAATTACATCAATATATTCATTTACTGATGATATTTTTAACAAATCAACTCTACACATTTATGCATGTTTTAGAGAGTCTACTTTGTTTTTACACACGTTTTCAGCCTTGCATCTGTGTTTTTTCATTGATTGAAGTTGAATTGCCTTCCACGTTGCAGTATAATACGGGTACACTCCCAAGCATATTTTTCATTTTATATTTGTTTACTTTATTATTTATTTTTGTTTCCAATAACAAATTAAATCATATTTAAAAATTTGATTAATCAATTTTTACTCAAGTCTTAATCAATTTTATAGATTCTTAAACTTTTACTAAGTGTAGTTTTGGTGCTAGCAAATATTACAATTATATTCCACTTAGAGAAAATATATTAATTAATTAAAATTAAACTCTTTAATTTAATCAATAATATTTAACAAAGACTATAACATTTGTTAGTGTGTGACTCCATAAGCCCATTAAAAACACTGATAATAAATTACCTCATTATTTTATTAATCAAGGTATAAAATATCTTTTATTTTAAACTATTAGAAGATTAATATAATATTTTCTTTCATCTTTACTACTTTATGTTAATTCTAGAATATGGTATAGTTGTCAAATTGTAATTAGTTTAATAAAGACTCTTTCCTTTTTCATTGATAATACCTTGATCAATGTCTTTGTTCATATAAAACTTAAAATTATTACCAATGATGGATAGATTCTATTTTATTAATCATTAATTCTACAAAAAAAATTTAATCATATCCACTTATCATTCAACTAACATCTAATACAATACAAAAGTTTAAATTATTATAGAAAATAAATTTTTAATATATATAAATTTTTTATATGTGCACAAAATAAACTTCATAATTTACTTTACTTTAATAATATTACTTTATAATATATATATATATATATATATATATATATATATATATATATTCTTTTTCATCACTATTAATTTCACACGTTATATGATGTAATCTTTGTTTTCTTTTTCAAATTGTAAATTCTGAATCCAAAATTTTGAAATAAACATCAATCCTTGCTTCTAGTTGGAAGCATGCATGGGCCTTTTCGTCCAATTTCATATTCTCATAGACAATTCTAAATACACATGAAATCTAAACAAAAAGCTCGTAATTACTAAATTATTATAAAATAATAAAGGCTTAATTGTTATTTTTGTTCCTACATTTAGCGTTTATTGTCTCGTTGGTACCCGCTTTTAAAACTATCTTTATTGCGTCCCCATGTATAATTGTGTCAATCAAGTCTCTTCCATTAAATTAGTAGAAATAGAGTTAATTTTGTGCTGACGTGACAAAAAAAGCATGTCACTTTTTTCTCTCTCTCCTGTACTCTTCTACGTAACTCTGACACGTCTTTTTCTCTCTCTTCTGCTTCTTTTAAAAAAAAGTTTGTCACATTCATCGTTTTCCACATTAAGAGAAGGAACATTGGTTGAAGAGAATCAGGGGAGGGAAAACAGAAGTAGAGGAAGGGAGGAAGAAGAAACAATGCGCACCTTAGCATGGATTCCTCTCCGTCGTCTTCTCTCTCCTTGCTCGCTTCGACCCCACGACATCATCCACTCTCCAATTGAGAAAGGCACTGATTCCCATTCCCATCCCCATTCTGCCTCACATAAACCCAACCCTAACTTCCATCTTCTCCCTTCTCACTCAAGGAGATGTTGTGGCTCATGAGATTCTCGGGCTTTTTCTCCGCCACAATGTTCCTCATTCTCCTCTCCCCCTCCCTCTAATCCTTCCACCTAGCCAAAGCCATCCACTCCTCCCACCTCAACGCCGTCCTCCGCCTCCCGCTCCAGACATCGCCACTCTCCTTTTGTTGCACTGCCCCATTCTACAATGCCAACAAATGCGCCCCAATTGGACCTCCATTCCCAAGAATAACAACACCTGCGATCCCTCCCTAGTCCACGTTGCCATCACTCTCGACGTCGAATACCTTCGTTGTGTGGGGAGGGTTATATATCTAAATTCGGATCTAATTGTGGTAGACGACATTGTGAAACTGTGGAGCACCAATTTAGGTTCTAGAACAATCAGCAGGTCCGAGTACTGTCACGGGAACTTCACCAAGGGGTTTTGGTCGGACGCGTAGTTCACGGACGCTTTCATGAAAAGGAGACCGTGCTACTTCAACATGGGTGTGATGGTGATAGATTTGGTGTGGTGGCAGAAACACGATTATAGTAGAAGGATATAGAGGTGGATGGAGATCCAGAAGAGCGACCAAATCTACGAACTGGGTTCTTTGTCGCTGTTTCTATTGGTGTTTGCAGGACACGTTAGCCCATTGAGCATAAGTGCAATCAACACGATTTAGGTGGCGATAACGTGAAGGGGAGTTGCTGGGACCTTTACGCTGGGCTTATGAGTATGTTACATTGGTTCGTACTTCTTTCTTATTCAAAGTAGGTTAGCATTCCATTGTCACAAAAGTCAACTTTATAATAAATAAGAAAAAACTTCATAATAGAGGTCACCTAGTGGAAATGGAAAATGATGAATGTGGAAAACTTTATTTTTAAAAGAAGCAAAAGAGAGAGAAAGAGATGTTTCTCACAGGAGCAGAGGAGAGGGAGAAAATAGTGGCAGATTTTTTTGTCACGTCACTACGCAGTTAACTCCATTTCTGCCAACTTAACGGAAAAGATTTTATTGGTACAATTATATCACATAAGGACGTAATAGAGGTGTTTTTAAAAGTGGGTACTAACGAGACACTAAACATTGAATGTAGGAATCAAAGCAACAATTAAGCCACAACAATAAACAACCTTTTTGCCAATAATAATTAAAATTAAAACTTTTGTTGGCACACTTTTTGTTTTTTACTTTTAGTATGAATTAGATAATTAATCAAATTTGTTTGTTCATCTTGTCTCGTATATTTAATTTGTAGGTAAAGTAATCATTTACTAGTTGAAACCAACTATTTTGTCCTTTGAAGAACGTAACTATGGGTCTATATTAGTTAGTTCAAAAGGCTTGGTCCACTAACCAATAGACATATTAATGACTCATATCTATTAAAATTTAATAAGAATAACTAAATTTAGTAACAATAACTAAAAGTATTAATTAAAATGGAGATCACATACTCGCTCAACGATCAACCCTCGAAGAATGTCCACTCACTCAATGATTAGGTATCTCACCCACAAATCCAGCACTGAAACAAATCACATGATAATTCTCCCAACGAGGTCAAACTCGTTCAACGAGTCTCTCTCCCCTAACTCTCTTCTAAACTCAAGTTTGGATTTTGCTCATCAAGAGTCTGCTCGCCTAGCAAGCAGGCCTCCCTAACTCTCTACCAAACTTAATTTTGACATTTACCCAATGAGAGAAAGGCTTGTCCAATGATTCTACATAACATAAAAATAAAAATCATGCAATTTGTAAGTTCCAACCATACCATAAACCAACTCATGCTTCACACAAGTCACAAAACACATCAATCTCATGTTAACTTACTTATCCCAACCAAAATCATAACATTCACAAGCACATTCTCATTTCACAACTCAATATCAAGTTTAATATATATGGATAATTTTACATTTAACAGTGTACATCATAAAAATCTCAATGCCAAAGAAACCAATTCAACATTTTCATACCAAAATTGTTTAACTCAATACTGAATTTGACAAATTCCACATTCACAAATTATACATTCAGTCCAACCAACTAAATTCAAAAGAAAGTTACAACTTTAGGCTCAATATCTCAATTTCAATACACAGTTAACAATTAAACAAAAATTAATATGCAATAGCTTAAATTTAGCTTCCCTCACTTGGGATGACTAGTTTAGATGCTCTAAAACACTAAACCACCTTCAATCTTACAACATGTTCTATCTACATATATAAATATCACAAAAATGATCAGGACAAACCATTATGATCACTATTAATAGAGACGCACATAGAACACTCAAAACACATGCAAACAAAAAAAGATTGCATGTAATAAAAGAACATATTAACATAAGAAAATTGTATAAAAAATAGGGTTAAATATGTTTTCGTTTCTGGTTTTCGTCCCTCTTTCAAAGTAAGGTACAATTTGGTCCTCATTCTTTTCGAAAACGTTCGTTTTAGTCCTCGAAAACTAATACCGTTTAAAAATTTGGTCCTCATTTAGCAACAAAATGAGGACTAAAACCAAAGTTTCGAGGACTAAAACGAACGTTTCGAAAAGAATGAGGACCAAATTGTACCTTACTTTGAAAGAGGGACGAAAACCAGAAACGGCCAATAGTTTAGGGACTAAAAACATATTTAACCCTAAAAAATATTACTCAAATAAAGAAACTAATCAGATAAATAGAAAGAACTCGTTGAAATGATTACTCGTATGATCTTAAATCTTTGAAATGATGAAGAGAGAGTAAATAAAAAATAAAAAGAAAATCAAAAACACTAAAATAGATATTTTTAAAAATAATATGTTTTAAAATAATAAAATTTATTTATTAAAAATCGGTTTATATTAAAAACATTTATTATGGAGTGTTACCATTTTAAAAATCACTACCATTCTTAAAAATCATTTTTTAGATCTCACAATTTTCATAAAAAAATTAATTAAATTAATCAAGAATTGAACCTGATTTAATTTTAAAAGCAAATTACTATAAAAGTTTATACCATACATTTTTCTCTTTTTAAACTTATTTTAAATTGCATCTATAATAATAAAAGAAGGTTTTATTAAAACAATAAATTTTAATAAACTATTTTAACTAATTTTAAAACCTTGTGGTTGTTATCATTATATATATATATATAACTTTGTAAAATATTGAAAATAATTTAATACATAATTCGATATATTTAACATATATTTAGATAAATAAGATGAAGACGGGTTATTCGAGTAACTAGAAGTAATAAATATTGTATTAAAATAAAGTTACACAAATAAAGTAGTAATGCTATTGCTAGTTATGGTGAAAAAGACAAGTAACGATGTGACGCCTAGGAGTGAATAACGATGTTGCATCACCAAAACCCAGAACTATGTTCTCACACTCGATATGTTATATTCAGCATCTTTTTATTTTTCCAAGTTTAAATTTATATTAAAAACAAATGATTTTAAATAGAAAAATTGTGTTTCGAAAGATTGATAAATTAATTTTGGTTTAATCCTTTTTGACGTCCCTATTTGTGTAGGAATGTCTCAGATAGGTCCTCGTTTTCTAAAGTGTATCAAAATGGTCCTTAATTTTGAAAATTGAGATCAATTGAGTCCTTCCCGTTAAGTTGGGTGGACGGCGTTAAAAAAATTGATGAATGAGATGCTGAGATGACGAATGAACGCTCGTCCACCAGCGAACGAACGCTCGTCCACCAGCGAACGAAAGCTCGGCGACCACCAAACGAACGGTCGTCCAGTGTGGAACGAACGGTCGTCCAGTGTGGAACGAACGGTCGTCCAGTGTGGAACGAACGGTCGTCCAGCGGTAAGAGGTCGACGAGCGTTCGTTCGCTGGTGGACGAGCGTTCGTTCGCTGGTGGACGAGCGTTCGTTCGTCATCTCAACATCCCACTCATCAATTTTTTTAACGCCGTCCAGCCAACTTAACGGAAAGGACTCAATTGATATAAATTTTCAAAATTAAGGACCATTTTGATACACTTTAGAAAACGAGGACCTATCTGAGACATTCCTACACAAATAGGGACGTCAAAAAGGATTAAACCATTAATTTTTAACTTATTTTATAAATACATATTATCAACATAAAAATGTATGAGAAACCATCTAAATAAGAATTTATATTGTAATATATAAGCTACACATAAACTGTATAAAACCTTCATACAATTATATAATCTTTCAAAAATTATATATATATTTTCCTTACATAATATTTTTTATGTTGTGAGATGTGATGTGATGATTGTATTACGTAGACAAACAAGTATATATATTGGTGAACATTTGTAAAAGGACTAGAATTTATTTATAATTTTTTTTAAAACATTATATATATATATATATATATATATATATATATATATATATATATAAAAGAAACATTATCATTAGGAAAGAAAAAAATACCATATGAAATTATAAAAATTACAGTTGGATTAATACATCAAAGATATTTAACGAGTAAAATATTCATTGTCGCCATCTTTGGAAGATATTGATTTTGCCTTTTGAAATACTTATATTAGATATGTTTCATCAAATAATAACATGTAATCCAAAATGTTCAAACAACATTTTTCACTTATTTCAATTAAATCTTACTCATTCCAACTTAATACATATTTCATTCACATCAAACTAAAACCAATATAAGGGTTTGTAGGAGAGAAAGATAGGCCCTATACATAATATATACATAATAGTATAATCTAAATCAATTATCTAATTATGCACAACATAATTACAACAAAATTTGTGACCTAATTACAGAGATTTAATTTGCTTTATTACAGGAGATTAATTACTAATTCGCTTAATTTTAAAAGAATAATTTGGATTTTATCTCAAAAAGTCTAAACAAGAGGTTCACATACACTTAGACTAGTAGAAAATAATCAAAAGGAACTCAAGGTAGACCTTCGGTGAAGATGTCAACCATTTGGTGGCACGAAGAGAATGAAGAACTCGTGTTTGATCACGTGCTACCTTTTTCAGAACAAAGTAAGTATTCATTTCAATATGTTCTGTGTACTAATACTAGATAGATAAATGACACTAACATTCTCACAGTATACCAAAGTAGCTCGAGGGAGAGGAAAATGAGGTTTTAGTAAGAGATTGTGAAGCCATAAAGATTACAACATTTGCAACACTTTTGTATTCAGCCTCTGCACTAAAACGAGAAAGAGTATTATTACTTTAAAGACTAGGAGATGAGGTTGTCACCAATAAACACACAATAACTAGATGTAGAGCGTCATGTTAGGATACCTACCCTAATCAACATCAGTATAAGCAAGAAGTTTCTCAATAGAGGTTGAATATAGGTGTAAACCATGTTCTAGGGTACCTTGAACATCACGTAAAATGAATTTTAATGCTAGTATGTGTTTAATACATGGGACATGCATGTGAAGACAAACTGCTAAACAACAAATGATATGTGAGGGCAAGTGAAAGTGAGATATTGGAGGGCGCCAACAAGACTTTGATATATAATGGGATCCTCAAAAGGTGTGTCGTGGGATGTATTGAGTTTTTGTTTGGTATTAACTAGAGTGACAACAATGTTGGTGGGTTCTAGGGAAGCCGTTGTGGTGTGGGTATAAGGACTATGACTAAGAATGCATGCTTGCTTTAAAGATTATGTGGGGCGAGTCCATTGAGATGTAGGATAAGGGTAAAGAGATATGTCTCAATGTGGGAAAGTTTAACCTTAAGGATTCCAAGTGGCATATTGAGGTGGTTGCCATGATGGGGAATAAGTTGCAACAAGAGAGCCACACGAACCAAAAGAATTGTTTGAATGGAAGCCATTACATTGATCATGGCCCTAGAGCGACCCTGGCTATTATGATTGCAGTAGGATCCAAAACGAGTTTTCGAGCAACTGTTGGAGAAGTGTTGAGAGGAATGATCAACGACCCATGGGGCTAAAGTGTGCATGGTAATTTGGGAGGTAGGGGTCTGCACCTTTGCCAAAACAAATTCCTCGAGAGTCAGCATAGAATGGGCCTGGAGAAAGGAAGAAAAAGAATCGCCTTAACGGATGAGGGTAGCAACATTATGAAAGGGCTTACAGAATCTAGAGACTAGTTGCAACACCAAACGAAGAACGCTGACAAAAGCACCAACACTCTTTAATTTATCAGAGAGTTGTTTGCAATGCTAACAATTATGCAAAAACAATCGAAAGTCATCCATGTGAGTGGAAGAGAAATCATGATCAAGAACAATAACACGAAAGTTCTTATTATCTTAAAAAAAATTGCAGTGATATAGTTATATTTGTGGAGCCTTTCTCCATGATATTGGCGAGGAGATCAAAAGAGATGGCAGAGTAGATCCATTAAAGTACAATAGAATCAAGGGTGATCTATTATTCGTTATCAGGATCACTTGGATTTGAACGTTCCTTCTTAGTTTGAGGGATGATATGGTGAAGAATTATGGTACCCCGAGCATGATTTAAAATAGTTCAACCCATAGAAAAAATGGTCTTTCTCCATTTCCAACACAAATGGAATGCTATTTTTAATATTAGTGACAATGAGAGTGAGGTGAAATTCAAGTTTACTCGAGAAGGACTATGGAGGAGAAGAGCCATGGAGTAGAGTTTGTTGAAGACATGGCGATGCGTCAATGGTGGGGCATATGTGAACAAGTGGAGGCAGTGACAATTAGAGGCACAATGGTGACATTTGACACGATGATAATTACATCACTATGTTTCGAGGAAAGAGAGTAAAATATGAAGTGATGACAAAAGTTGTGATCGTAACCAACATCGGTAGTAGAGGTTCCAAGGCATGAAGGAGGTGTAGTCGCAATGGAGGTTCTAGGGGCGGAGAAGGCACGAGCCAACAAAGATTCTAAGGACGGAGGATGTGTGGGTGTAGTGAAGGTTCCAAGGGTTCGGGTTGCTCTATTTTACAGATTGTCGGCAACCAACAAACAAACAACCATGGAGCTCAACGACTAGGAAATAAGGCAATGCATAAAGAAGAGCAACACTACGTAAGGAGATAGGCGAAGATAAAAAAGGCTAGTGATACCATGTATGAGAGAGAGTAATTTAAATGTGTATCTTATTATTTATTGGAGATAAGTATATATACTTACCAATATGATCTAAGTAGGTATGTAATTATGCACACCACGTATTTGATTAGCTTAATTACATGAGATTAATTGCTAATTGGCTTAATTTCAAAAGAATAATTTGAATTTTGTGAGGGTCAGCTAAATAAATTGACTTTACTCATCAAAACCATATTTAAAATTCAGTTTAATAAACTATACACCTTAACATGCATAATTTAGCCACCAAATAAACTTCTAAATAACAACACTCAATTCTAAATATTTTAAAACAAGAAGTTTATCAACTCAAAACTCAAATAACATTCCATTTCAAACATTAAATAACTTTCAACCAAAAAGATATTATTGCATAAAAACCAAAATCTTATAAACAAATAAGTCTCTTTCACATCTAAATCATTTATCCAAAGGTTATGTGAAGAAACATAAATTGCTTGAATTACCTGTAATTCCTTATTCCAAAGAAAATTCTACATGAAAAATTAACTTATTCAAAATCTAGGAACATAGAAGAAAGATTCAACACAATCAAATTTCAAAATCATTTCAACAAGTTTATGATAAATTTTTTAATCGACTCCACCAATATTAATAATAAGACCATAAGAAAAAAGAGAACAATAAATGTAACAACCTAAATGAGTAGGTATCACACTAAGAATTTATTCATCACATAATTAATAACAATAAAAAACCTCATGAAATATACATATACATAATATACTTACATTCTTCAAAAATGTATTTCAAAATTTGTCAAAGAATAACATAAACATCACAATCCTTAAAGAAACTATAAAATATAATAATATACATATATAAAAGTTCCACTTTAACATTTTAAAAGCTTTGTAGTCTCCACCACCTGCACGATCTTCTACTAATGTATAACATACGATCATTATAAGTAAATATCATTCACAAAATAGAAACAAAAGATAAACTAGTAAAAATTAACAATACTACATAAAACAATATTATCCTTAAACCAAAACCAAATAGTTCAACCATATATAAGTTAATTTTGTGTTCCATTATCTCTATTTATATCATACACACTAGTGCAAAAATAGTATATAACGTCACATGTTCAATGTCCAACCACTAAATAGTCAACATTAAAAATGATCGGCGACATTTTTATAAATAAATGCAATTTTTAGATGTAGTTTAGAATTGTAAAACGTCGAAGCTCTATACAATTCGACGTTCTATGATGGTAATTATTTAAACTAGTGCGCCATTCTTTTTCTTCTTTCTTTTAAACTATCAATAGTAACGTCGAATTCTATAGGGGCTTCGATGTAATATTTGTCAGCCAGAAGCCAAAGAGTCACCCTTTTTAATTCTTTTTTCTTTTAAACCATAAAAAAATGTGTTAGACGATATCTCTGAAGTAGATGGCGGTTGATAGAAAAATTATGACCATAATTGCCAGTATAAGTACTGTATCCAACATGAAACTTATGGTTGATGGTAAAACATCTATTCTCTCGTTGAAAACTCATTGGATCTTCATAAATTTCTCGAGATATTTTCTTACGAAGTTTTGTTATAGCATCTATAATGTCCTCCAGTTTAGGTGGACAGCCCGACAAATATACATCTACAGGAATTAGCTTATCTACGCCTCGAATAGTACTATAAGAATCGGTACTAAACATCCCCGTAATTGTACAGGCTCCCATAGCAATAACAGGCATTTGTTGTCGAATTCTGAAGAGGCTTCGACATATTATTTTTCAGCCAAATGCCAAAGAGTTACCCCTTTTAATTTTTTTTTCTTTTTTCTTTTAAACAACAAATAATACGTCGAATTCTTCAGTGGCTTCGACGTATTATTTGCCCGCCAGAAGCCAAAATGTAACCCCATTTTTAATTCTATTTTCTTTTTTCTTTTAAACCACAATATGTCGAATTCTATAGGGTCTTCAACATATTCTGTAGTGAATTCAGTAAAAATTTAAGCGGAAGATTGAAAATTCATTCACTTTCTCTTAGCGCGCAAGACTCCTGTTCTATTCTCAAACTTTTCTCGAACGAAGTTTGATGACCATCTCATGTAATCTTTCTTTCATTTGATACAAATGCATGTTAATTAACTACTTTATGTATGATTTTCGTTTGTTTTGACTGATTATTTTCGTTTGTTTTGACTGATTCTACTTTCTCTCTCACTGGTGACGACACTTTATTCCGAAAAACCCACCTTTTGAAGGTTTTGTTTTGAATAACTTATTTGTTGAACTTGTTTGTTGTTTTTTTTGTTGAACTTGTTTGTTGTTATTTGGTTGAACTTGTTTGTTGTTATTTGGTTGAACTTGTTTGTTGTTATTTGATTGAACTTGTTTGTTGTTATTTGGTTTAACTTGTTTGTTGTTATTGTTTGTTGTTTGTTATTATTTGTTGTTGATACTATACTACATTTTCATAGTTCATACTTTATAAAATACCAAAAACTGAAATTTGTTGTTTTTTATGCTTTGTAAGTCTTGTAGAGTTGTTAAAAAAGGTCACAATTAATTAAAAAATAATAATTAACGTCGAATATCGACAAATTTCGACGATAATTTGATAACTGTCGAACTTTTTAAATTCTGTGAAAGTAAAAAACAACGACGGTATTTTTATAATAGTGACAATTTGATTATATAATAAAAATCAATTTGGCAAACATAGTTTTCAAATATGTAGAACTTTTGATATCTGAATTATGTTCACATTCCAAAATCTATCTATATTAAATGAATAATTAACAACAAAAATAAAATGCCTATCCAATAATACAAGCCTTACGATCATCAAAACACAACCCTCGTAACTTAACTTTCTTGAAACATAACATAAACATTTAATTTTAGTTATATAAGACCAGTTCAATGTTTTTTCATGCTCCGAATTCTAACAGCTTTCTTCAACTCATAATAATAATAATAATAATAATAAATATAAAGAAATAATAACCTGTGTGAACCCTGAGCCTTGTACTGTCCATTGTGCTGTCCCACTCTATGTAATGAAACTCACTTTTTTTTTCCCTCTGTTTCTTCACTCAAATATAAAGAAAGGTGACATCTCTGGTTTGCCATGTGTAATCACCCTTCTGCGTCTGTCACACCTGCACCTTCCCCCCCACACTCCTTCCTCTGTCTCACTCTCTAACTCCAACGTTAGATTTTTTTCACAAAATCACATATTATATCAAATATTTAAATTATATTTTAAATATTTCTTCCTTTTCACCTTCACCCTACTAGGAATAAAAGAGAAAGTACTACAGTTATTCTGGTGGGAATAAGGTACGGGAAGTAAAGAAGTCCAAATATTAAATTTATGTTGAGAGTTATCCTTTTCTTTAAATGATTTTTTTAAAGATAGTGAATATTCATTAAAACAAGAAAAATAATTATTTATTCACTTCGTTTTAGAAAACCTTTCACATGACAAATTTATATTTTAGTTTCCTTATTTATTCAAATAACATATATTTTTCTGTTTCAGTTATTGTTCTCATTTCCATTCCCACTACTCAAACTGCACCTTCATGGCGTCCCTCACTCCCGGCGTCCTCTCCAAGCTCCTAGAGAATGCCGGCAGCAAGGTAACCGCCGCACACCGCCAGGCCCTTCTCCAGGTCACGGAGATCGTGCCGCGTCTCTCCTCCACCTCCGCCCTGCAGACCCGCGGCTACTTCATCAAGCTCTCCGACTCCCTCCACTCCGCCTTCGTCTCCGTCCCCGACGACGACGCCCACCTCATCTGCTCCGACAAGCTTCAGCTCGGCCACTTCGTCTACATCACCCGCCTAGACCGCGCCTCCCCCGTCCCCATCGTCCGCGGCCTTACCGTCCTCCCCAAGCGCCATCCCTGCGTCGGCAACCCAACCGAGCTCCTCCCCGGCGCGTCCCTCCACGCGCTCCAGAGCCAGACTGAGGAGGTGAAGAAGAGGGTCGCTGAGAAGAAGGTGGAGACGAGGAGGTTGAGTTTGGACTCTGCGAGAAGGGTCTGGGATCATAGCCCTGTTCGCAAGGAGAAAACCGGTTCTGCGAGTTCCGGTGGTGGTAAACTCAAGCACAAGAAATCCAACCCCACTTCGCCTAACGTGTGTTGCTGTTCTTTTTCTGCTGTTTTCTTCTTCTTTCAATCATTTACTCACATGTGGGGATGTGTGGAGAATAGAAGGGAAGAAAAAAGAGGGAAAAGGAAGTATCTTTGTTTTTTTTTGGTAGAGAGAAAAATTATTTTTGTATGTGGGAATGAATTTTTTAAATTCAAAATTTTTAATGGACTTTCTTTGTTTTTCATTCACCGTTCCAAGTTCCTATTTTGGCAGGGAGTATGATGGATGGAAAATAAGAGAAAAATTTTAAAATTTGAATTGACATGGAGAGGAAAAAAGGATTTTTTATTTATCAAATAAATATTTTTTTTTCTTTCACTTTTTCTTCGAGTAAAAGATCTGAACTGCATTTAAGTTTGTGTTTTATTTTAAATTCTTAGTTTGTTTGGTGAATGAAAGGTTTTTCCTTTTGGATCCCTTGGGCTGTTTGTTGTAAATTTTGCATGGGTTTTCTATGAAGGGGTGGTTTAATAGAGGGTTTGTCAGGGAGTGAGTGAGTGTGTTCTTATAGTATGTATTTGATGGCGGACATGTTATAGTAGTCATTAAGTTGTGTTCAGCAATGTCCCAAGTTTAAGGTTGTAGATTTTTAAGGAAACGTGAGGTTGTCGTCCCACTGCTGAATGTTGTTGTTTTCCTTTTGTTAAATCACCGTTTTGGATAAATGGGGGCCCTCTTTTTTTATAATTTTTTTGCGCTTTTAAAAGGCTTTAATTTCTGTTGTTGTGGACCACGGCCACAGGTTTTTCTTCGTAAGCTTTGAAACGTTGTCAATTTTTTTTGGCAATGAATTATGTAAATGTGTTTCGTGAACGTTTGAGGTCAATATGGTAGGGCCTTTGGTTGAGGGTACTTTTGAGGGTGCTACAAGCTCTGATGTCTGCACTGCATGTAGCAAGATTTTAACACTTTTACTCTGATGTTGTATGAGACAAAAAGGTTTATTTTTATGCGTCGTTTGTTGTGTTTTAGCTTTCTTGAAGCTTATTGGGGGTACATGGTGTATGATGCTGTAGGTGATAGACAAGAAGCTTTCTACTAAAGCTGATTCTCCGCTAAAATCTCCAACTTCTAGTGTCTCACCCTTGAAGAAAGAAAACGAGAATCTGTGTCCAAAATCATTGACAAACACTCCTCTGAGGAAGAGTACTGGCAGTAGGTCACCCTGTGGTGGCACTGTTCATACCCAACTAGTAAAGGTTCCCCTCAATTTCAAGACTTGGTCTTACGATACTCCTGAATCTTGGGATGATCTCTCACCCTCCATGTGTGATCTTGCAAAGGTATTGAACTGGGTTTGTGTCTTGCTAATATTCAAACTTGCTCGCAACCATCTCTAGTTTTTGAATTTTGTTGTGTCACTCTTTTGCAGCAAGTTGTAGGTCATAGAAATTTTACTTTTTTGGTGGCTGTGCGGTCTCTTGAAGAAGCATCTGCTACAGATACTGTGATCCAATGCATGTGGTATTTATTTATTTAATATTTTTATTGTAGACAATACAGTTCTTATGTTTTTGTCACCTCATTCTGCGCTTCCTTCTTCTCATTGGTATTGGCCATACTTATGTCTAACAAATGCATATTATCTGTTCATGCAGTATTTATAATATTGCATTTAATGATATAATGAACCTAAACACTTTCTAATTTCAGAAAGCATTTCTAGTTATTAAAATACAGAAATGCTTCTGTTACTGTTCGTTTCAAAATATGGTTAACTGATTTCTGTTGTAAACTGTACCTGTACCCCTTTCAGTTTTAGGGTACAAGTTGTTGTGGATTTTATCTTTCTAAATGTGTCACTATTTGAATGTTATTTCAACTAAATTTCTTGCCAAGCAAATATCATGACAAGTCTTATTGTTATTCCATCACTATCATTGTCACTTGTTGATAATCAGAACTGGAAGGAAATTTCTCTGTTTTCTAATAATAGCTTGTCTGGATCAGCTTCTTCAGGGAAATAGTTGTTTCTTTTCTGAAGCTATCTTAAAGTGATTGCTTTTCTTGAAGTTAGCTAAACACAACATGCACAGAAACATACACATTGTTTTTTCGTCCTTTGGGTAAAGATGAGCTACTAGAATGGCTTTATAATTTTATCGACTGAGATGAGGCATTCTTTCTCAGCATGTTTGCAGAACTTTGCAAGTCATATCAAACACATTCTGCTGGATCACTTGTGAAGCAGTTTTTGGAGCTTCACCTGAGTTTGCGGAGAGTTTTAGTGCTGTTTGATTCTTTACTCACCCCATTTCCCGAACCAAAGCCATGTGGCCACTCTACCCTGCAGTGTGCAACAGAAGATGCTGGCAAAGTTCCCAGTGGAATGAATGCTATATCTTGGGTACAAGCTGCCATAGGTACCAATCTTTCCAGATTCAATCTATTTGAAAAACAGGTGAAAAGTGAGGTTCTGAATGATGAGAAATGTCATTATGTTGTCATTGAGAATTCTCCTGAGGACATCAATACTGAGAATGCAACTGCTCAAAGCAAGCAAAACCGAGCAACTCAAGCAAGTCCCTTACCGAATTCAATTGCTAAAAGGCTTCCTTCTGCGAAGCGGAAACTCTTGGCAACCAAGAACAAGGATGCTGCCAAGCAGGATCAATCAAAAGGAATTGAAATAAAGGTGGCTGTAAGTTTGGCTGAAAAACTGCTCGAGGCATCTAGTGAATGGTTCCTGGAGTACTTGGAGGAGTCCCTACGGAATGAATTTGGGTTGAAAAATGAAGTGAACACTGAAATTGCAAGTCTTCTCGGACAGCTCAAACAGGTGAATCACTGGTTAGATAATTTGGTTGGTGGAGATAAGGTCGATCGGAGAGTAGAGAAGCTAAGGAAAAAATTGTACCGGTTTCTACTAGAGCATGTTAATTCCACTATTGCTTCTAATTAATAAATGTGCAATAACACAATGACTAACAAAATTGAGAATATGGTGATTACTATTCTCAACTGACTCTGCATTGGACAGCTGACATTGGTATTACAGTGAAGATTTAAAGTTATAAGGTCTCTGTATAACTACTTTAATTAGGATCTTAACCCCTGTATAATTTAATTTAACTTTCTGGCTGAACAAAGTAATTCCCAAGATTGTACTATTTTTGAGCTGTATTCTATGATAAGGATATGTCATTACTTACTATTATTGACTGTAGATTTATGCTGTAATTTATTTTGGATTAACCTTTTGGTCATTTGTTTCCAAAACGGTATTTAAGCTAACCTTAGAAATCTCAAGTACACTCTTAAGGTGTAGTGTATGAGCAAATGCCATTCTTTGCGTTTATTGGCTATAAACCGTTAATTCTTGGTTTGTAGTGTTGTGCCAAAAGGTTGGCTTTTTTCTGTGGTGCAGAATGTTTTGGTTTCGTTTTCAAGACAAAAGAATAATCGTGCCAAAGGGTATGGTAGAGAAAAAAAGAGACACTGATAGAGACATTTTATAAGAGCACTAGGACCAAGTGTGAAAACATCAAAATTCAAAAGCTAATGCCTTCTGTGACGAAGGTATACTTTGATATTTTAGTTGGTCAAAAAGTAATGTGTATGGGATGAAGTTGATGATCTCGGAAGCTGTGCCTCCTCAACAATTGGAGCTGACTTTCCCAAGGCTTTCATTCCTTTACAAGACTTCATGTGTTTGTACATTTTCTCAGGCTTAAACGACTTCCCACATTGCCTGCATCATCAAGTCCTATTTATGGTCTTTCTCATTGATGATTATGATAAAAACGTGAAATTGAAAGTGTCTCGAAACATATGGGCATCAAGTACATAGCTCATACATACTACACTAACTACTCACATTTAATTGAGATGCATGAAACAACTGTGAAATCTTTAACACTATACCCCGCAGCCAAAAGTTGGTAAACATCACAATCTGCTAATAAATGTCAACCCTTTTTTATATTTTATATTTTATTACAAGAAAATCTAAATTATGGATTTTGACTAGACTTATACAACCACCACCCTGAATCTTCACTTCACTGGCCTTTTTGTTGGAAACTTTTGCCACTTGTCGTTTCAGTATATATGTTTTAATTTTGTTCATACTTATTAGACTAATAACAAACAGTCTAGTGCAGCTTTTCTGGTCTCCATGCACCTCATTTAGCTGAGCCTCAATCAGGTCCTGACAAGTCCTAATATTGTAATCCTATTGATCTTCAACAGAGCTAAAACATCTTCCACAAATATAACCGTGAGTTTTCATGCAAAGTTGCTTCTCACCATACTGCTGAAATGGTAATAATTGAAATTATATTCAAGAGGTGACATTTTGAGTCACTTACGAGCAAATTGGTCCACCAAATGGTTTGGAAGAACCTTGATTTAGCAAGTCGGCTAACTTTTTCCTGCTCCTGTTTGTTTCCTCTCCATCAAAGCTTTTTCTGCAAACAAGAAAAAAAAATGAGTAATCAAGAAGCAACCAAGTAGATAATAATATTAGGATCATTATTTTAAAATATATTCAAAGTTCAATTGATACCATAACTCATCACCTTGCGCCATATTGCTGTTTCTGGTCTTGATGACCCCAAGAAGTCCTAAAGCACCTCTCTGATCCTCCCAATCGGTCTCCCTTACAAATCTCAGCTTTTGTTTCAGGTATGTTGCTGGGTTCCTTGGAAATTTTTGTTTGAGCCGGGTTCATCATGATGAGTGCTGCATCATTTGTTTCCACAGTTCCACAAGTGATCCAATTTCGAAAAATATTAGAAACTTTGGTAGAATTGCTTCTGATCTTAGTGAAGGATGATTGAGATGATGATGTGGATATGGTGGACAGGGATGAATCAGGTGAGTGAGTCTTATTTTGGTCATCTTTGTGAGTGCCCTTCTTACTCAACAGATTGTGATACAAGGAAGGCAATGAGAAAGTCTCTAATTTCTCCTGGTGCATTTCACTGCCTGTTGTGATCTCTAAGTGCTTCTCTTCTTCAACCTTAGAAGAGTCATCATCTGTCACAGAAGACCTGTCTGAGCTGAAGACCAACGAGTCCTGACTGATTTCTGATGACCCTTTTGTTGGAGAATTTGTCTTCGAATTCTGGTCTGGTTGAATCTGAGATTCTTCTTCTGCTAGAGACAGTGGCGGCTGCTGCTGCTGCTGGTGTTCTTTGTCCTCTACAACTTGTAATTGAGGGCAGATCTTTTCAGCATGGATATCACAACCTACAGCTTTCTTTTCTTCCAGTGAAGGAGTTGTTGCTGCAGCATTATCCAAAAAGTTGTCCAACTTAATGAGGCTTTTGACATTATTGGAAAAGTGCAGAATGCTTTGGAAATGTCCATGGATAGAAATTATGGGTGGCCATACTGAAATATTAATGAGAATAACAAAAGTGGGAATAGAAATTTTCTCTAAGTACATACCAAATGGGGTAGTGTGGATTTGTGATCCTTTGAGGATGTATTCATTGTCAGAGATGGGGGTTATGAGGTCGTCATCCAGCAAGTCTTGCCACACATATCCACTCTTGTACCTTCTGCCGTTCAATAATTGTTAGTTACAAATTCATCACAACGCACACATATGGTTAAAGGTTAAAAAAATGAAGTATAGAAATGGACCCAAGCAAGGATTAGGAGGGTATCACTCAACCTCTTGTAGGACCAAGAAAATGCCTCAGGCAAGTCTTTTCCTCTCAATTCCCCAAGCCATCTCTTGACATCTTTTCAGGAGATAAATAAAAGGCAATACCGTTAGCTAATAAAAATCACATTAATCACAGCAAAAATGATCCATCAACACCTAGAAAGAGATTGTAAATGTGAAAGGTAATATGATGTGACAAGAGAAAAGATAGAAACCAAGAGTCTGAAATGTAACAAGTGTCTGCATTTCTTTACTCTCTATTCACATCATCTTATGCGTAGTGCACCAGAAACAACAATATGCAGAAAAGGAAGCATCGAATCGAACAAAGGAAACACAACACACCTCTAAGATAAACCCCATTACGAGTAAGATGAAGAACACGAATTAGATGAGGATGATCTGCACGACCACCTATCTGACTGAGGAAGTAAACGATGTGAAGCCTTCTCACTTCTCCTAAAGCTTTGCCTTCCATTTCAATTTCTCTTGGTGTGTTATTCTTCTTGCTTTTGCTGCAGTAAACACCAATACCCTCTTAACAAAGGAACCCTACAAGTACTCTTCTTTTGAGGAACAACACAAAGCACCCTCTATTGTTTAACTCAGCTATCTTCTACTATGCTTCAAAATATTATATAAAACGTAGAAAGCAGCAGCTAACATTGGAAAACACACAACACAAGAGATCTTTGTCTCTCTGCCGGCCTGCGACACAAGGAACTGAACTGACATCACAGCATGCAAACCTTCATGTGAAATAAAATATTCACAAATTTCATATCATTATCATATAATATATGTTTAAGATAATGCAGGCCTGCTAGGTAGCTACATGAGCATATATGCATGGAGTGCTTACTTGTTCTTATCTTCTAACAAGAAAACAAAAGCATTTTATCTCCCTAACATAGACAAAAGAATGAGAAACATCGAGACCAGAGAATACCAAGCAAGTGATTGGTTTGTGGACTAGAACGCAGTTACCTTTACCTCTTCTTTCTAACAGAAAAAGCAGATAGAGAGAGAGAAAAAAAAGTGTGCAAGAATTGACCAGGGTTTGAGGATATATAAAGATGTAGTTACAGAGGGATAATCTGATTTCTCGCGATTTAAGAAATCATATAATAAATGTATTATAGTCAGCTTTTGACTTAACATCATTGTTCCCTAAAAAGTTCTTTTCTGTTTCTTCTTTTTCTGTTTCATAGAGGGATGGTATGAAGAAAAGAGAGAAAAAGAATGAAAGAAAGATAATTAATGTGAGAATTAAGATTTATTGTTTGACTCAGAAACTAGAAAATTAAATTATTTTATTTCTTTTTAATAACTTTCTTTATTGTTATTATTATAATAAAAATTATGGATGTTGAATAATAGCACAAATAGTATTGTTTTGGAATATGTTGAATAACTGCCTCTACATGTCTTTTATTATATTGTTTCTTTTTTTCTCTAAGTGTTTAATGTGCATACTATTATTACACATACTTGCCTATAAAATTTTTCATACCTTTTGCATTGGAATAATTTTGATAATTTATTATTATTGTCATTGTTGTTGACTTTCTCAAATTCAACAAACAGAATTCATGGATAAACCAATTAGAAACTGAAATGTAGTCCTAATCAATTATTAAAATTATTGATGATTAAGAAAACATACCACTTTGACTTGGTCAAATAATTAAATGAAATGGTATATTGAATTTATTGAAAACTATTTATATATATATATATATATATATATATATATATATATATAGTATATGATAATTAAGAAAAATATTAAAAGAATAATATTTTATTATTATTTTTGATGTTTTTGTTATAAAACATATTATTCTTTTCATTTTATAATTTTATTGTAAAGATGCAGCAGCATGATTTGGAAACATATTATTTTGTGAATAATTAAATTAATATTTTTACAGAATAATTAATACAATTTTATTTTAAATTATTCATATAACGAATACCAATGCTTATTATATATATCAATGTAAACGATCTATAATATGTGAAATTGATTATCACATTCCCAATATTAAATCTTTAAAAGAAATATTTTGTTTATCTATAATTTAAGAATTCTTTTAATATTTAAAAATGAATACTTAATATAATTAATACTAGAAATGTTATATATATATATATATATATATATATATATATATAAATAAAGTGCCTCCATAAATCTAAAAGTACGTTCAGTTTAAATATTTTATAAAGGAAACGTACACTTTTTTCTTTGTAAGAATAAGTTTAATGACACGTTTTAGCAGTAATTTTTTTTACAAATTTAAAGAATTATGACAAATCAATAGCCATACATAATAGTTTGTGATAATATAACGGCATAAAAATATAATACACTTTTAATTCTCGTAATATTTGTTCTAAAAGAAATGGACATGAAATTTATTTACGAAGATTCTTTTTTGTAAGAGATGTGAACATTAAATGATAAAATGAAGAATAATAAAATCAATTGATATTTTAACAATTTTAGACTTTATTTCACATGTATTAAGAAATTAATGCATTTTATCACAAGAACCCTACATTTCAAGAGATTGGGACCAGGTTTTTCTCTCACACATTTTTTCTTAACATATAATTAACAAATTTTTTTCTACGTATAGAATAATAATTACAAATTCAATGAAAAAGGATATAAAATAAATGAAGGTGTCTATTAGACAAACTTTTTCGATCATAAATACTTTAAAGAGAAAAAAAATTATATGAATTTCTCCGTGAGTTATTGAAATTAATTTATTCATTAGTTGTAATTTGTACAATCTTCATGTAATTTTTCTGATTTTTAGTTTAATTTGTATTAAACTAATTACTTAATCAGTTTTTTATTTTGTTGCCCATAAGAAATTTAAATTGTTTATGTTTTGCTAGCAGCCTAACACAAAGATGCACCCAAATGCAACCAAAAAGAAAAGCAAACCATGCTTATAGAAAACCAGTTTGACCTAATTTAAAAACACAAATTGTTGAAGACAAATAGATGACAAGAAAGACTAGAAAGTGTTTGACAATTTGAAAATACCAAATGGCAATATTGGCCAGCAAATACAAGAACACTATACAGAATAATAATCATATAAAGTGAAAGTGGAAAAAAATATACTAAAAAAATTAAGAAAAACATCAAACATAATGGTCCAAAAAACAAAGGATTTTGTTGAGATATTGACCTTTTCATGATGTGTAGATCCTCCTTTGTATAGTGTGAGTACCCTTTTGATGATTCCATTGCCATTGAATACATGACACATAAGTTTTGTTTTATCCCTTTTGTCATTCCTTCCTTCAACATCACATTGCAATTTTCATCACAAGATGACTCATAAATAAGTAGCTGAAAATACAAACTAGGAAACTATAATAATAATTCTCTGAAAATCATTCAATTAGAGATTGTCACCTTCAATGAAAAGGAATCATTCCATTTTTGTATCATCATGTCTAATATGGAAAACGATTTCTTCATTGAAGAACAAATCCAAAACGAAACATTTTTTTTTTACTTTTTTTTATATATTTGTAAAATTTTGATTTAGATTTTCAAAATATAAGTGTGTTTATTGTTCTCTGATTTCTTCTCTTTCGGTGCCAAGTTACCAATAATTTTGTTTGTGGAATATAGTTTTTCCCTTTCTTTTTCTTTTTTACATTTATGACTAATTAGCTATTGCATGATCTCTTATTTTTGCCGAAAAAGGAAAATAAATTGGGACCATATAGCTTAATTTAATGAATTGGATGAACAATTATAAAGATAAGGAAAAGAAAAGTAGTGAGCAATATTTATTAAATCATGTGATGTGAACCTAGCTTACTAATTTGAATTAAAAGTTCATGAAGAGGGTCAGCAAAATAATGGAAATTTTTCTGCTTAAATAACTCATGCATAGACAATTCAACAACCTATTCAAGTAATTAAAACACTAGTCAATTTAAAGGTCAATAATAAATATTTTTTTTATAACAAACATTGTAACAAATAACCAAGTGAAGATGCAAAACATGTATATATCATATCATGTATGTATGTGTACTTTACTATTTTACTGCATTCAGCATAGACATGTAATTTCACTCTTCTTAATTACATATATAACCCAAAAGAATGATATAGTGATATAAAAAAAGAGAGTCAATGAATCTCTCTATCTTCAACTTTACCAAACTTAATTATATTTTTGTAGTCAGTTCGATTATTTTTTGTATAGTAAATTATGATTGTGCTATAAAAGAAATTACTAAATATCTAATTCAATAAACTTAATTGAGCCAAATTATATATATAATAATAAAAATAATAAATACAAATGCTCCAAAGAAGATACAATATCGTATAAATCTCTAATTACTCTAATAAAAAATACTAATTAAAGTTTGAAGATTGTTTCATGTGCAGAGAAAAACAATAATGTCCGACATGTGTAAGATACATAAATTAAGCTTTAACTTATTTTGTAAGTACAATTTTATGTTTAGTAAAAATGAGTTTTATGTTTAGTAGAAGTGATTTTAAAAATAATGAAATTTAAAAGTCTAACTTATAGTTAATATATAAATTAAAGTTTTATACATAAAAATTCATTTTACAAACTTTACTATTTTTCTAATTATTCTTTTACATTATTTTTTCTAACTTCTCTATAAAATTATGGTATTACCTTCCGTCTTTTCTCCAATTAGAAGTCAACATGTAGAGTACAACATAGTTTAATCTAATCAATGATTTAGTTTAGAGTAAATATTTTCACCTTAAATTTCTAGTTGTCTCATTTTCTCTTGTATTTGCATGTGAGTTGTAAGATTTGCAGGATTGAATAATGTATATGTTGGTGAATTAGTTTTTTTTTTCTTTTTTTTAACAAGTTAAGACTTTTTTAATTTCTTTAAATCTTTTTTAGCGAGATGTGAGATAAAGAAAGTTAATATGATTCATTTAAGTTGAGTTGTATTTCGATACTCTTAATGGTCTCATATAATTTAGGTTAGAAGCCAAATGTAGTTTAAATATTCATTTTTTATTTTATCCTTCGATTTGTCTTTAGAGAAAAAATTGTGACGGAACTCCAGACTCTAAAATAGATAAAACCTTGGATGCACAGTGATTGACCCCAACGAAGACAATTAACAAACTTTGAATCAGAACATTGACATTCATCGTGGACCGAAAACCAAGTTCTAAAATTTTGGTAAGATATGAGTCACTAAATCAACAATTGATGTTAGAAATAGAAATTTATAAAGTTAAAATACTTTTGTTATTTTATAAAGAATTAATTTGATGATTTTGTTTTGAATTTGAGAGTCCATATGAATTTAGAAATACAAAACAATTGTATACATGTTGATTTTACGATGATTTGATTGAGATTAATGATATTATATCATGGTGTTTATGTTTTATATGCATAATTTTTTTTATTTAATAATATATTTTTTCAAACTTTTAAGCAAAAGTAAGAATGGGACAAGTTTATCTCTTTTGATGAATTTTTTTGTACAAGTGATTGTTTTGTCACTTGAGTGAAAATTGAAATAGGACATCTCTTTTCTTGAAATGTTTCTTGCTCAAGCAACAACTTGGTTATTCAAGCTAAAGTCATGATAAGACAATGCTCTCTCCTTTTTATGATTTTCGCAAGAAAAAAACCAATTGCTTAAGTGACATTTATGTGGTAAAAATGTTGAGAAAAGTCGGTCTGGGTCGAAGAGTAGAGTCAAGTCATTGTAAGCATAGCGTTGAGCTAAGTTAGCCTAGGTTGGAAAATTGAGTTGAGCCAACTCAGGCCAAAGAATCAAGCAGAGTTAGTCTAAGTCAAAGAATTGAGCTAAGTCTGTCTAAGAAGAAGAATCAAGCTGATTCAACTTAAGCTAAAGGTCAAAATCTGTTAGCTTGAGTTGAATATTGAGACGAGTTAGCTTGAGTCTGAATTCAAGACGAGTAAACCCAAGTTGAAGCTCAAGTCGTGTTAGCCAAAGTTGAAGTTCGAGCCAAGTTAGCCCATGATGAAGGTTGATCCGGGAAGGTAGAGTCAAGTAAGCTTGGGCTGAAAGTCAAGCCGAGTTATCATGGACTTAGGTCAAGTCGAGTCAACCTTACTAAAGGTCAAGCCTAAGTTATCCGAGATGAAGGTCAAGCCAAATCGACCTAGACCGAAGGGTCAAACTGAGTCATCACAAGCCTAAGGTCAAGCCAATTTAAATTGATCCCAAGTTGAGTTGACTCAGCCCAACCCAGGTGACACCGAATCGACATAAACCCAAGTCGTGTCAAATCAGTTTCGCATAAGTTGTCTCAAGTCAGTTCTTGCTGATGTTGAGATGAGAATGCTCAAATACAAGTTGAGCTGAGTGAAGCAAATCCAAGTTAACACAAGTCGACTTGAGTCTAAGTCGAGCGAGTCAGCCTGACCATATCTAATGGACTTAATAATTAATAATCATGTATATTAGATTAATCTCATTGAGTTTAATCTAATTGATAAAGTAGATTGGTCTAATTAAAATTGGATTGAAAAAAAATCATAATTAATTTAATTAAAATAAAATTGGATTATATAGATTATTTTATTAGATTTAGATTCGAAAAATCCAATCCATGATGTACTTTCCTCATAATATCTAGTACTCCAAAAAGAGTTAAAAAGTTCATACAACCTGATTTGGAATTATTTTTTTTGGATTACGTTACTCGATTTAAATAACTAAACTAAATTTTACACTCAATGAAGCTTAAATTCAAAATGTTCGAGAATTGATTGAAAAAGAAGTAAAAGAAATTGGCATTTCCTTTCATAAAGTTGTATGTTTTGATTGAAATGTCCAAACTAGTGGAATATATATTATACTTATAAAAAAAACATTTTGAAATAAGTGGGAGTTGATCCAAAAAAATTTGAGATAGATAAAAAATATCCTAAAACTTAACTTCTAAAATGTTATATATGCTTTTTTTTCATTAGCAACAAAACGCTATTTTTAACAAAAACCTCAAATTTACATTCTTAGAAACTCTTTTGTTCATTAAAAAAGAGAAAAAGAAAGAGAGGGAACTTTATGATATTTATAATGTCTACACGTCTTTGCATTTTTTACAATGTTTGTATATCTACAACCTTGAAGTAAAAGAATCAAGTCATGAAGGAAAGCACACTCAGAAAACAAAAGAAGGAATGTATAGGTTTTACGAATTAGAGAAATAGTCAAATTTTTAGTTAACACTCACATTTTATCTCTCTTTGCAAACTAGCTATAAGAAAAAATCTCCAAAACTTCAAACCAGAGAAGAAAAAGGTGTTGTTAATCACTCTCAAGTGTTTTCCAACCAAACCACAGGAAGAAAAATTCTTTCATGTGCAAGAAAATGGTACAAAACCACACGACAGAGAAGATCACATCACAACGCATAAATGAATGAGTCATGAAGAAATAAGGGAAGAGATATGTCATGTTCACCTGACGATGCAGGAGGTTTTAATGGCTGTGATTGTCCATTGGAGTGGCTGAATGTGCTTATAAAAAGTGTCAACGATGTTACTTTATGAACATTTATATGGCTATAGTGAAGTTTACCAAAAGCACGTTTCTATATCGTGAAAAATAGCTGCATAAGCTCGATTATAAATAAGTTAGCAATAGTAACGTAGAAGGAAATTCTTCAAACATTCTCCTCTTTTGCCTTAATAAAGGGAAACCTTTAGAGAAAAGTTTATAGGTTTGCCTTTCCTTGTAGAGAAACTTTGCCCTAATAAGAGTGTCCCCACTTGCCACTAATTTTGAGCTTCTCATAGAAGAAAACACAATTTTCTTTACCTTTATAAGGAAGATTCCCCTCATGATGCAGTATAATGACGATAGATGACCAAGAAAATGTGTTTATTAATTTTCTTGAAGAAAAAAAATTCGCATTGAGCAATTCTAATATAACCCTACGTACTTTCTTTATTCCACTAATATCGTTGAAGAGCTTAAATTTATTTTAATGAAGGTTTAGGTCATAGACGTCATGGTAGAAGATGAATCTAACAAAATAATTTTTCCACTCTTTCTCATGCTGTCCTATTAAAATTTAGTAAGATAGGGAAATAGTTCATCACACTTGTTAAATTCAGCTTATATAAGGGAATTACACCTCAAATATCCTCTGAATTTTGCATATGTATCTTCTTTCGGATTGGTAGTCTTTATGAAACAAAGAAAAAAGGTAAAGAAGATTACGCCATAATTTAAATATTAAGCTTTATATTTTTTACTTCGTAATTCAAATTTTTAGATTTTTTTTACACAACTTACCAATCCTTACGAGACATTATTTACATAAATGAAACTTTATCATTATTGGTCACCATGATTTCTCTCATCAAAATATTTGTTAGAACAAAAGTTCAACACCCTATATTTTTTTATTGCGTGCTTGAATACAAAAACTTTATAACATAACAAAAATTGTGGTTAGACAAATTATGAGTGCAAGTGTTTTGTCTAACAAACAATAAACGTAAATATTTTCACTATGTCTAATAAGTAATTAATGATTATCACATAATAGGTACAACCTATCACTAAGCTAACGTAAATAATCCTAAAATTTAATTTTGTGATATAGGAAATATCTTTACTATTCGTCCCCAATGAGATCGGTGTTAAATATAAGCTGTTTTAAATGTCTCTTGCAATGTGAGCTAAAGTTGCATCGTATGTAAATTAACACTGTATATGTTACTATGACATTATATGTAAATTTTGAATAATTAATTACAAGTATGTTATCAATAATTTTTTATGTTTATTTTTTGTAAGTAATATGTAAATAGATGATAGGCGAGTTTAGTGTTAGTATGAGTTGGATGAAATTATTGTAAATTATAAAATAGATTAAAAATCTTAGTCTACCTTAATTTAGAATGAATTCACGTACTAAGAAAACAAATCTCAAAAAAGTAAAATATTTAGTCATAAAATTAATTTAAATAAAAAAATTTACCTTGGATTGATAAACCAATTACTTCTCAGGAGGCTAATGTTTCTTATTGAAAATAAGAGTGATTGACATATGGTACCATATTTTACCTTCAAACTATAAAAAATGACAACTTTTTACCATTAATCTTTGACAAGGAACTTAAAAAACAGAAAAGAAAGAAAAATATCAACCAAAAAGTTCAAACTCTAACAGTCAAAGTCTAGGATTATTCCAAATGGAGAGCAAAGTGAACCTAGGATCTCATTTACCAAAATATATATAAGATTCTAAACAACCCAACCTACATTTGATAATATATCTTCCAATTGTACTATATGAAGTCAAAACAAGAAAACACAGGGTAGAGTGAGTAGCATATAGTTTTATAGAGTCCAATGATGTCAACCTATTATTCAAGTCTTTATCTTGTCCCTTTTGGTTGTCCCCCAAAACCACAGTGCCAATTAACAACTTCATACAACATTGTTTTTGAAACAAAAATCAAAATGCATGCAATGTTATTATTCGAAGCCGTATTACATTATCATTTGAAAATGATAATGTCATTTTAAACTATTCTGATGAAATTGGATAATAAATTAGATGAAACTGGTCAAGATTGATTGGAGAAGATGGCACTATTCTAAGATGCATACAGTCTATGATGCTCACCACAATTATTTTAAAGAGTCTTGTCTCCATCTTATTGTGCATCTTTCCTTTTATATATATATATATATATATATTATTGATGTTGTCAAACACAGGTGGAAATTGGTGTGACCATAACACATTCCAAGTTATAGTGGCAAACATTTCAGGGAAAACACAGCTGATTTCATTATCCTTTTTTTTTAATTTTATGTAAAAATTTACATTTTCTTTATCTATTAATGACTATAAAATTTGTCTTATTTTTGTCCTTGGTAGATAAAAAGTATGTCTATATTTGTGGTTATTTTAGAAAAATAAAATTTATAATAGAGAAAATATAATGCTAAAGGGATACGTGCTTTTTGCTTTTATATTAAATCAAGAAAGAAATAAATTATAATTACATAGATATTAAGATATTGCATCAAATGATAATCACATAAATGTAAGTAATTATACAAAAAAAACATACATAAGTAAAATTTTATGACGGTTAAATGTTTTTGTAGATGATTTGATTCGATTCGATAAACAAGATATACAAAATAAATGTATAATCCAATTGATGGAAGAGAAATTACCTTGGTAATATGAGTGGGAGAGAAAAAAATTATGTAGTGAAAGTTCTCAAATGAAAAAGTAACACTGAAAAAAACAATGAAGATAATTTTTTAAAATTATTAAATAAATTAAAGGTGTAAAGATATTTTAAAAAGGAAAATAGTACAAGAATGAAAATAATATATATATATATATATATATATATATATATATATATATATATATATATATATATATATATATATATATATATTATCTCTATAAATAATTTACAAAATTGAGTATTGTTTATATTCTTACTCGTATATGTGTTTTTTAAAATTATTTCTAGTGCATATTAAACAATTTTCTTTTGTCTATAGTTTCTTAAAAGATGGGTATTTTACACATTTTTATATTTATGCGATTTTCTTATATTTATATGATGTAATTAGTTAATAATATCCTTAAATCATTGTAAGGTAATGCACAGAGGTTGTGATGTTATGATTTGATTTTGGTTCACAGATTTAGTTTGATAAATCCTAAATTGCAAAACTATTTTACAGCTCTATTTCATATTTTCTCATACTTATCTTTAACCCTTTCCTTCGCCTTTCAATGCGTTTGTGATTTTGTTTAATAGTGTATATTTTATTAAGTTTGGTCTCGGATTGTCATGGAGATTGTCAGGGGAGATTATCAAGGAAAAGACAAAGAATGTAGAAGAAGAAAACAAAAAAAGAAAAATAAAGAGAAAATTAAGGAAACAAATAGAAAAATTATAATTGCTAATTAAATAACAAATTTGTTTCCTATTAAATAATTGCTCCTCTTTTTCTGTCAGGACACTCATAAAACCTATAATCCTCAAATGATCTCTCATTAAATTATAATAAAAATTCTTGCATTTCATTTTTTTCATGCTTTTTAATTGGATATTTAAGAAAATGTTTCTAAATTTGAAAAATACATTTTGAATTATATAATTAAAAAAAATACATTTCGGAATTTCGGAAGGAGTATTTGCCAAATACCTTCTTATTCTATAATCCCAATTAGTTATTTTGGAAAGTGCTTTTCGAATCTAAAAATATCTTCGGAAATATCTAATCTGAAATATAAAAAAGATTTTTTAAATTAGGTGTTTCAGAAAATAATTTCCAAATAAAATAATTAACCTTTTACATTATGGTAGAGTTTAGAAATTGCATTTTTAGTTTGACATGATGCAGATTGTGGTAACATGTAACAGCAAACCTCAAAATCCTAAAAGCTTATGCCAACTGGGAAGAATAAATGCATGTATTTGGCGTTATTCTTACAGTACAGTTACCGTAGATGTCCTACACTCCTGTTGCACAAAACTCCATGAAAATGAACATGCATCAATGCACACTGAGGAGACATAAGTAGACCTACTTGATTCTCTTATTTGGTTTCTTCTTCTTGGAAACATTCATAAACTCAATCATCAATTTTCTATATCACTTCATGGACAGCCTGTTTCACATCACAACTATATATGTTTCACCATTAATCCATCTCAACATGCTCCACTTCTCTCCTCTCAAAAACATCACATTAATCACACCTATAATACATATTTTAGGGTTTTACAACCACTCCCCTTCTCATCATACTTATAATTATTCTCATATTTTCTTTCTTCTTAGTGTATTGTGTAAGGATTCTTGTAATTTTAGAAGCTCTAGAACAATTGGGGACTAAGACCATTCTTGTCCTCTAACACTCTTTTCACTAGTGCAGAATTGGCCTTTAATAGACGTCGGTCCACCAAAACTCCAACGTAAATAATTGACCAGAGGCATAAATGTAAATAATTGAGTGTGGAGACGTCCGTTCTGGAGGGTGCCGGACGTCTATAATATTATAGACGTCCGGCCCCCTCTAACGGACGTTCAAAAGGCTGACGGGGGGTTGAAGAGTTGATTGCTTCAGCCTATTGAACGTCCGTTCTGGAGGGGGACGAACGTCTATAATATTGTAGACGTCCGGCCCCCTCTAGAACGGACGTTCAATAGGCTAACGGGGGGAGTTGAAGAGTTGATTGCTTAAGCCTTCTGTTGTGTCAGAACGTCTATATATGAGAATAAGTTGAAGAGTTGAAGGGCCAAACGGACGTCTATATAGACGTCTGTTGTGTCGGAACGGACGTCTATATAGACGTCCGACCTTGCACAATAGACGTTTGGTTAACGTCACCCACAAAGACGTCGGGTGCATGTCGGACGTCAAAAGGCCAAAATAACATACGTCTAAAGCCCTTTCTACACTAGTGTTTTAACCTTAATATAGCAATACTTCAATGTCTTTTGTCAATCTAGTATTAATATTTATTAGAAAAAAATAATGTATTTTTCTTTTGTTAATTATGTCATTAAAGGAAGATGACTTAACAAAATGATATAAACATTTTTTTTCTTTTACAAAAATACAAATATACCTTTTTGTCACGTCATCACATTCTAACAAGTTCAATCCTAATTTAATGAAAGGAATTATATTGATTTTGTCTAATAAACATTGAAACTATATTAAGTAAAAAAACACGAAAAAAAAACATTAAACAATTGTTACAAATATTGGTACCGAATGAAATATTAATACTTTTTGTCTAACATTTTTACTCCTTAAAAATATTTATTTTTAAGAAGTAACAGTTTTGTCTATATCCCATATTATTGTCTAATTTATACATGAATAAGAAATATATGTTCTACTTTTTTAATTAGATTCTATTGTTAGCTACAAAGTATGCATGAAGGCCATGTATGCGCATAAGCCTTTCTTCTTCCCAGTGAACTTTTATTTGAATTTTGTTAAATTTTTTGAAAATTTTAATCAGGAGAAGTTGTCATAACTATGATCCAACTGAGACAAGTTCATTTTTTCAAGCCTAAAAAACAATCGTTACAAACATGGTGATAGTGGTGTGTATTCTACATGAAGAAAAGCAAATTGGAAAGAAGCAGAACAACCAAAGCACATGAATAAACTTCACTTCTGAATAACACACCAATGACCAGTAGAAACATAGTTTTCACAAATTCTTTAAGGAAAAGATTATAAAATATGTCGGAAGAATGTGAAAGAAACGAGTACCTTCTTTTGCACAATGGAGGAACAGACTCTATCAGAAAGTGATGCACTACTACATATCATTCTGCAAAAAGACACAAAAAACCTGAGAAAAGAAACAACACCGTGCATCATGAAAGCATTAGTTTTAGCAGAAACCTTCATGGAGCAGACGATAGTGTTTGCTCTGCCTTGTTGGAAAATGCTCCATACCATTTCAAATTCTCCTCATCTGTTACAGGATTATGTTGCAGAGGAATGTGAAAAAGTTTAAGCCTGATGTGGAGGGGCATTAGTTTTATACATGTTAAGTTCAAATGTATGAATCTCTATATTTCTTGTACAGGCTTCACAATTTTAATTTCTTACTTCCTCCTAATAACCCCGTAAAATAATTTTTTATTTAATTTTAATTTTTTATTTCATTTTAATATTTTATTATTAACAACAGTTGTAAAATGATTTATTTATAAAAGGGTGTCAAAATAACTTTTTCCTTACAGAAAACACTCTTTCTGTTTTATACTGATAAAAAAAAATCTTAGATTTTAGTTATCTTTCGAGATATTTCAGAGAGTATGCAAATATACAAGTGTTCAAATTTTATAGTTTCTATTTGAGATAGTTAATGATTTTAATTAATTTCTCCTTTTAAGGATAAACACATTTTCAATTTTTTAGAAGTTTAAAATTTTTTTTACTGACCTTAAAAAATTGAGTTTAAAATGATATAACTTGTATATATCTCTTAAAATAATCAACTCAAGTATCTTTTCCATTTAAATGTAACAAATTAGTAACTAATCACTTAAGGATTTAATATCAATAATTGAAAAATGTCACTACTGCTCTTAACGAGACATTTGGTATGTCCCAAAATGACAATCTTTAGGTACCTTTTGTACTAAAAAAAATATGCCATTAAAAGTGTTACTTTTAAGGATACACTTTTTCACATTATAAGAGTTAGTAACATGATATTTTAACAATTTATTTTAACATTTTAACATGTGTTATTTTATTAGTTCGTATATTTAAAAATATTCAATCACAAACCACAGGCTATCGAGTAAGCAATCAAGTAAGCAGTTGTAAAAAAATGTTAAAAGAAAATTATTAAAAAAATATTTTCCTAAAAGTTAATATATATTCCTTTATCTTTTATGTTTACTGGTTAAAATTTCACTCTATAATATAATATTATATATGTTAAATATGATGAGTGATTCTATTTTGTAAATCTAAAATCCTAACCAAAATTGTGGGTTAAGAAAAAAAAAAGATAAAGAGAGAAGTTTCATTTGGATAGATGTTGATGATAGTTATCAAACTTTTTACTATGTGTTTGTTGAAACATATAATTTGGTAAATAGTGTACTACTTACACCTCTCATCTCCTTCCCAGCTATCCTTCTGTTTAGGACCCTCTGGCCCATTCTTTGGACCCCAATTCATGCAATAATTTAACCATGGTGGCTCTCTAATTTCAGACCCCAAATATTCAGCACCAACTATTTGAAACCCATTTGCCATATCCATCACTGCATCACTTTTAGCAGCATCATTCCTCACCCCTAACCCTCTCATCCCTTGCATAACCAGCCCAGTTTTTGGGAACAATGCATGCCCATGCAAGGAAGAATAAGACACAACCCTATTCCCATTTTGGAACTCCAACTCACATGCATCCACCCATTCACCCCTACTATGCTGTGACAAATATACCTTCCACAGTTCTCCATTGAAGTTGCTTACCCTTAATGTCACATGCTCCCAATCCCCAACGTGTTCCCCTTTTCCCCTTAGAGTAATGTTGGTGCATGCCACCTTTGCCCTTGCACCCCCATTAAATGGGTAGAAAACCCACATCACAATGTCACTGAAACTCCCACCCAGCATTGGTTTCACATGAACATAAGCTTCTGCACTTTCCAAATCTCCTTTCTTTACCTTAACTCTCTTGGCTTCATCCAATGGAAGGTCCAACCAATAGGTAACTCCATCATCAAAAGAACCACCTTGGGGAAGGTTTGAGCCATTTGCTCTTATTGCATTCTCCCTTATCACACCCTTTCTTTTCTCCATCAGCACTGCCCCATTGCTGAAAAACCAGTCCACAGAAGAAGGGAGGTACTCTTCCATGGGGTGCAAGTACATGTACGGAGAATAGGCCTTGATCATTGCCTCAACTTGAGATAAATTGGGCATGTAGGAAAAACTTGCCTTTGTGTTTTTCAAACAAACTATAGGTAAAGGTTTAGGGTTTGTCCCTCCTCCACTTTGAGCTAGGAAGGTTCCTACACTTACACCTTGAGCTCCAATGCCTCTCTTCATTGGTCTAACATCAAACACACCAAACCTCTTGCTTTCTGTTCTCCAAAGCTTCATTGAATTGTATCTTGTGCATTCATCGGTGAGGTCTGATCTGACACACCTGATTCTGTCAAGAGAAGGCTTTTCTGGTGAGGTGGTGACAACATAGCCCACAGGTTTGTACTCATCTGGGGCTATCGGTAGCCAAATGTAACCTTCTTCATCTTGCTTTGTTTTCAAGGACCTAGTGGTCCACACCAGGTTGTAATCAACTGGTTTGGCTAAAGCTCCATTAGAGAGTGAAGAGTTATCTTTGCCCACAAGAACCCAACCATGAAGAGGCATGTTGTTAGGTTGGCAGTAACATCCTAGCATGAAGAATCCTTCAGATAAACCTGTTGGTTCAAAAAATGTCACCCCAAGATTGTTTGCTCCACCTTCAAAGATAGTCCAAACTTTGTTGAATGTTGTGATTTGTGACACTAGCAACCCACCACCAAGGTCAATGATGCCTGTTGCAAATCCACCACCTACAAAATCCATGACAAGCCAGAAAAAACCATCACGGAAAATTACCATAACCAAATGAATCAGAAATTTTGGCCACCTTGTTTCTTATCTTATTATGCAGAACAGAAATGAAGATATGCATATTGAATATATAATGCTGCTACCTGGTGGCCAAACTGGTATTTCAGCAGGAAGTTTAAATGTGCTTCCAATAGGCAAATTTTTCTTTTTCTTGTGAGAACCTACCATTGCTGTGTTTTCAGAAGTTGAATATTACGATGTCACTTTTGTTGCCCAATGAGGTTATTCATTGAACATTAACAAAAGATGAGCATTTTGCATGAAGAACGTGAAACATAGCAACAAAAATATAATTTAAATGGGTTTTAGTAGCAATTAATTAATGAAAAAATCCTTCAAATATTCCTCTTGGCGTGAACAAACTAACCAAGATATTGTGATCCATGCAAGATAGAGGTTATACTTTTGTGTATAGGTTATCCAGCACCTTTGCTTTTTCTTCAAGAGATACTTTATTTTCATGAGAATGAGGGAATCTTCTTTTCTTTTGGAAAAGGTATTTCATCACCAACCAAGATTCTAGATGGAGTTTTTATGAGAAACAGCCAGAAAAAAAATAAACTATATAAAACCAAAATATGCATTTTATCTTAATATCGGATAAGTTTCTTTATCATATAAACGGGTTTTGTAGGGTTTCCCTATCTTAACTATTCATTGTCCTTTTGTAATATTTTAGTTTCTTATGCTAATCAAACATTGTGTTGTCCTTTTATTTTGTATGTGATTAGTATTTATCGTCTTTTTTTATATTATTTAATTAAAAAATATGTAATTTTCCTCTTATGTTAGTTTTTACTAGGATGTTAATTCTAATTTAACAAAACAAAATGACCAACATTATGTTTTATATAAAACATTTTATCTTTATTTCGACGAATTCTCTTGGTTACATATATACTAATATTACAACACATATAACATAATTCAATAAAACAAAACACAAATTAATTAAATATAAAACTAATATTCATTTTATATTTATAATAATCATTCTAATACAGTTCATTAAAGAGAGAAGAAGAGACTTTTTTTACGTAACAAAAATAGTTGACTTTATGCAAAAATCTAGTTAAATCAGGAGTTAAGTTGCAAAAATATAACACAGAGATTAAGGTCTAGATTTCTATTTTATTTTTACTACATAAAAATTCTCCATTTAAACAAAAGTATCAGTAAATCAACCCCATACATAGACTCAAACACTTTTCAAATATTTTACTCAAAATTAATTTATAGAAAATAACTCAAACACATTCAAAATAATCACTGAGAATCCAAAATTTATTTAAGTAGCACTCTTTACTCATCAATCAATCATAATCATTCAAACTTAATTAAGCTGTAATTGTCTTCTAATGATTTTGCTAACTTTGTCTTCTCTACTTTTGTTTATGGTCTCTTGAAGTCTCTCTCAAAGCTTGGACTCTTTCTTTCTGCTCTTGATCTAGTATTTTCTCTTGCAGTGATTCCTCCTTAAATTGGTTCTTTAAAATGTTATATATGATTTTCAATTCATATGAGAAAATTTACAAAATTAAATGTGTAAGATAAAATGTGTAAAAATAGAAAAGTGTAGTGGAAAAGTATTCATTTAAGTCTTTTTATTATAAATTTAGTGGTGACATGTCAAATAAACTGAATAAAATTAATTAAATTAAAACAATATTTTTAATTAAACTAACTAAATTAATTTTAAGTGTGTAATTAAATTATATAAATATATTTATTATATTATATAAAACAATAATTGCATATGTATACTAGTTAATTTTGTCACTTATTTTTAATTATAACATATTATGAACAATTCTTCTAATAGTGTTATTACTTGTTCTATTTATTAATTTACTTTCAACATTTTACTTTTTTTAAATACATTGATCTACACTATGATATTTTAAAATATATTAAAATCGTTTTAGTATACAAATATCAATGTACTTTGTAAAAAGTCATCAGAAAATTTTTATGAACTGGTTTGAAGCAATTGGTTGATGTTAGCTATTCATTTTCTTAATATATTTTTTCAGTAAACAGTTGGTACTATTCAATTCCATTGTGCAGACAATAATTATCATTCCTGTAACCAAATTGAAGTTTACAACAACCAATGTCTCCAAATTCTACAATCTTCACCTTTCATCTCCATTCCAATTATCCTTCACCTTTGGCCCTGTTGGTCCTTCCTCTCCCAGCACTTCACTAGGCAACTTCTTCACAATATTTTCCAAAGTAGATTTTAGCCTCCCTGGTAACATCTTCTCAAGCTTCTTCACCTCTTCATCTATGTCATAATCAATTTTAGGACCCCATTCTCTGTAATAGTTCAGCCATGGAGGCTCCACAACCTCAGAACCCAAATACTCAGCAGAAACCAACTGAAATGCCCCCAAATCCAAAACACTATCACCTTTAGCAGTATCATTCCTTATGCCTACGTTATTTTGCCCTAACAGGTGAAGGCCAGCATGAGGGTATGATGCATGGCCATGCAGGGAAGAATAATACATTGGTTTGTTCCCACTTTGGTACTCAATCTCGGAGGAATCAAGCCACATACCCTTACTGTGTTGGGAGAAATAGACCTGCTTTAGTTCACCATTGAAGTTGCTTAGCCTCAGTGTCACATGCTCCCAATCACCAACATGCTCACCTATCTTCCCCAGATTAAGAGTAACAAACTCAACTTTGGCTCTTGCAGGTCCATTGAATGGATAGAATGTCCATATTGCAACATCAGTGAAGGTTCCTCCAAACATTGGTTTCACATGCACATAACTTACGGCACTTTTCAAATCCCCTCTCTTCACCTTCTCTTGTGCTGCTGCAGCAGAGGGCAGGCCTATATAATAGGCACCATCATTGTGAGGATCCTGAGGTAGGTTAGACCCATTTGGTGTTATCATTTCAGGATTCTCTTGCCCTTTCTTATACAACACTGCCCCATTGGTGAAAAACCATTCCACAGAAGATGGAAAGTAGTCTTCATCAGGATGCAAGTACATGACTGGAGAGTAAACTTGGAGTATTGCCTTGATTTGTTCCGAGTCAGGCATGTATTTTGGGATTGGATTGTTGTTTTTCAAACAAGCAATAGATGGAGGGTTAGGAGTCCCAGTTTGGGCTGCAAATGTGCCTACTCTAACACCAGGAGCTTGAATTCCCCTATTGCTTGGCCTAACATCAAACACATTGAAGGTGTCCAATGCCCAAATCAAGTTATTTGTCTCACATTGATCTGTGAAGTCTGACCTGACACACATGACTCTGTCAAGGGAAGGCTGATCTGTTGTGTTGGTGACAAGATGGCCTACAGCTTTATAGCCATCAGGTGCAATTGGAAGCCAAACATAGATGGGACCATCTTGGTCAATTTTCAGAGATCCACTGTTCCACACAAGTTTGTAATTAACTGGTTTCTTTAAGGTGGGGTTGTTGGTGTTTGCAGACACATCTTTTGCCACAAGATTCCATCCAAAGAGAGGCTTGTTGTTAGGTTGGGAGTAGCTTCCCAACATGTGGAAACCTTGAGGTATTCCTGTTGGTTCATACACTGAAAACCCTTTACCATCAGCTCCACCCTCGTAGACCCCCCAAACTTTGGTTAATGTTGATGCTGATGTCGATGTTTCATGCACTTGCAACCCACCCAGATCAATTATTCCACTAGCAAAATTACCACCTGAATGTAGCAAGTCACCACCAAATAATCAGCATGCGTTTAACTAGATTATTCTGTTTGATAAACTTTTGATCAACTTGAAACAAGTGTTTCTGCATAAACCATTCTTGATATAATCACACTTGCTTAAGAAGTAGATAATTTCTTTAAACGAAAGGTAGAGAACTGTTCATTTTAAAAATAAGCAAATCCAAAAAACACACAAGAAAAGTTGAAATCTGCTTATTTTAATGAAACAAATTCTAAAAGACAAGACATGCAAGCTCACCCTTTATCATAATAATAAGAGAACTTGAGCATTTTCTGATTATGTTTACCTGGAGGCCAAGCATTTTTAACAGGAACAGGAAGATTGAATGTGGTATCAATGGCAAGAGCTTGCCTTTTGTTAATGGATTTCTCTGCACAGTAACATGAAGTAAGACAATCACCCATTGTTGAGTTTGCAAAGACTGCTAATATATGCAAAAACATGACTCCTCTACAATAATAGAGGTTTTTGCAAGAATTATAGTTTATTCCTTTTAGGATAATTTTGAAATTTGAAGGTATTATTAAGAAATGGACTTTTAAAGGCAGATTATAACTTCATGTATTATATAATATTAAAAAGTAAATTTTAAGTGTAATTTAATTTTACATTAATAATTTATAAGAATTATAATGATAATAATATAAACTTATTTTATGTCTGATCTATGTTGGTCTTGAAGTATAAATTTATCTGGGATCTTCAACATCATGAAACGCACTAGACAATTTACTTTAGCATGTGTTGGGAATTCTTCATAATTGATTGTTTGGAATATCTGTGATGTTAGTAGAATTATTATTATTGTATCAGCTTCACTTTTTATGGACAGAGGGGAGGAACTGGTGAAAAACAGAGTACTCTGTTATGTATTATTGACTGCTTATTTATGTTCCTTATATCAACAACCCAAATAATAAAATAAAGATATTTTATTTTAATTTAAACTTTTCATGTTCTTAGTTTAGTTTTTGTGACACTAATTTGCTACAATTTGCATGTTTGTATTTAAATAAAACTGAGCAGAACATTTTAGGTATCATCTATTGTGAAACTCTTCAGAAATGAAATAATTAATGTTAATAAAATAAAAATACATTGAATAGAAAACACTAAATGAAGTATAAAACTATTTTTCGTATAAGAATTATTATTACTACTATTAAAAATTTATAAAACAAATATATTAAAATAATTATAAATCACAAAAAAAATTATCTTGAGATTTTTTAACTATACAAGACAGAAGAACAATTCAATTGTATGTATGAAGTAGTATAAATTATATTGATTTTTTTTTAAATGGCTTATTTATAATGTTTACTTTAAAGATTCACTAAAAAGTATTTTAAACTAACAATTACAACATTTACAACAGTTATACGATAAAAAGTATTTATATATATATATATATATATATATATTCCGCACTACAATAACAATTATTATTATTATTTTAATTACTTACATCTCATATTTTAGTCACATCTTTAATTGTTTTTAATCACATTCTTAAATATTATTTTTTATCATTATTATCTCTTGTTCATTAATTATTTTAAGTATGATTTTAAAAAATGTCTTACAATCATACATAAAGTTAATACTACCATAACGAAGTTAATCAACTTTTGTAATTAGTATAAATCACTTATAAGTGTCTTGTATTTAGGGACAAATAGAGTAAAACGCGTGCATTTAAAATCTATTTTCGATTAAATTGTCCCACTAATTAATGCTCTTTGGGTCTCTAAATATAAGACATTGATAGTTAACTTACACTAAATAAGAAAACTTAACTAATTTAGCTAGTAAAGTTAAATTTACCTGGAATTGTATTTTGTTAAAATTCCTCTTATATATTTATCATGTGAAGAAACAATAACAGTAAAAAAATTAAATTAAATTCTTCAGTTCTTTAATACAGAAAAGATACTTCGTACCATTTATTAATAATTAAATAAAATAATTATAGATATTTTCATTAAACAAAACTAATGCAAATTATAATTAGAAAATTGTCAGACAATAAAATTTCAAAACAACATCTTATAATTGGAAATAAAAGAGGTGTGATTTATTGTGTAAATAAATAAATTATATTAAAATTACTTTATTTTTGGCCAAAACAAAGTGCTCCGACTTTTTCAATTTATATTATAAAACATTTGCATACTTGCTTTTCTTCTTAACTGTCTATCTTATCGATTTACTATTTTAGTTTTGAATAATACTTCACTTTTTTTGTATTTAAATAAAATTTGTCAAAAAACAAAAGTAGCATTGCATCAAAATGAATATTGTTTGCTAAATATAAAATATAATTTATAAATTTTCCTAATTTATTGTTTTAGAAAAACAACTAAAATACTCTCTTTTTGTTTATTATACCATAATTAGAACTTCCTTTTTCGTAGAAGCTTGGTTCCTCAAAGTTTTATTCTCAAGACTCTATAGATTGAAGAGAAAATATCATGAGAAGAGATTGATGTAAAAACTAAATTAATTTTTTTTCTCAAATAAATAAATATATTTTATTTTTTATTTTCTTCTCACACGCTTTCTTATATTTTTCTTAATCAATAACCATCTTTTTGCACAACTTATTTTTAGCAAAACGGTGTGACTTGAAATAGTTTTATTTAACATTAAAAACAAAAATATTATTGTTTTTATAAAGATTAAATAAGTGAAATATAAATAATATTTTCCATGACAGAATTTAAAAAAAAAATGTGTGGCTTCCTCGTGTCACAGTCCCCAATTTATTCCTTTTTGGTGGAATTCTTCATAAACTAAAACCAAAATGTTAATGGAAGCATATGTCAAAGACGAAAGGACAAAGAAAGGCTTTAAAAAAAAGGTTTGGCCATCCACACCTAACTAACACCAACAAAACTTTACTTTAATTAATCTCTAATCAAATAAAAATAATATATTAATTAAAAATGAGATTATTTCAGTAAAATTAATATATTTAATCAATAATAGAGAAAATAGGGTATACGAAAATTAATTTGTTTTAACACATATTGTTTGTCTTAACAATGTTAGTGTGAATCAGAAGCAGTTAAAAACTTAAAATAAAAATATAAAGAAAATGTAATGTTTATAGATGAGTTTTAAAACATAGTTTTGATTTGTGAGTGTTGTTATATATACTGTTTTTCCCTGTCCTCTTTCTTATGCAGAGAAAGATCTGAACTAAAGGAGAGAGAAAAGAAGAAAAGCAAATCGAAATGAGCAAGTAAAACAAAAAAAAGAAAAGAAGATAAAGCAACAATGGCAGAGAAGAGAAGAAAAGAAAAGAAAGTACCTTTAGAATGATGGTTCTTCCATGGCACATGAAGCTTCTTCCATGGTGGAATTGCAGACAACCCTATTGCCTGTGTTGCCAGCAGAAACACAGAAAAAAGAATCCTCACATTGCCAACCATTTGTGACACTTTTCAACCGTTGTTAGTCTCAGATCTCTGAGACTCTTTGCCAAAGCAAAATAGTGAAAAAAACTCACCCCAACTGCAGCAGAAAAAGCACAGTATTTTTTGTTGTGGTTGGTGTTTGGCAATAATCAAATTAATATATGCTCTAAAGATATATATAATGGGGGTTTTGTTGGGTATGGGTTGGATTCACTATGGGTTTTGTCTTTTGGTTGATTGAAACTCTTGTGGCTATGTCTCTTCCTCTTAAAATAAAGTATTTGCAAAAAGTTTAGCATTAAGTTTTTTCCCTCTTTTTGTTCTCATGATTCCTCATGTGATTCTTTAAATCTATCCTGTTTTTCGAGATAGGAACTTTTTGGTTTTTCTCCACTTGGGTTCTTCCTTCCATAAATGATGCTGATAAATTTATAAATATTCTGTATAAGAGAAATGTCAAGTACAATAGTAAAGAGAAATGTCAAGTACAGTATTAAAGAAAAATATTATTTTGATATCATCACTTTGCACTGATTAACAACTCACTTTTTAGAGTATTTTAATTATTAAAAAAATTAATTTTTATATTTGTAAAGAAAAAAATATAATATGTTTTTGGAGTTTTTTAGTCATTAAATATATTTTATTTTTATCTAATATTCTTAAAAATTATTAAATGCTGCATAAAAGCAAAATAAGTTCATGTAAAGGGTGAAAAAAGGTCTGTAAGCGGATATACAGGAACTATAATAAATAAGAATTAATATTCTACATAGGAAGATTGTGAATGAAAAGGATAATTGAGGTGGAATGATATTACCCTTTTAGCCAAAAAAAAACATTTGGAACTTTCTTTTATATGTAGAATAAAAATACAATAAATGTTCATAGTTATAATAAAATGCTAGTTGAATTTTTTTTTTCAGCTCAAATTTATAGGCGCATGTGTAAATTAATTAAAGTTAATGAGATCTTAAAATTTCAAATAATAAATAAATAGATTTTATTTTTCAAATGTTTAATTACATGAAACAATTTTAATTTCAACATTTAACGTGAAAAAATCTTGGATGTTTTAGTAAGAGATGCCAATCTAATATTGGTGTTGAAAATGGATATTAAAAAATGTTAGTGATAAGAAAGTTCGATGTCCTTTTAACGATGGATATCACAATAGACCAATGTCTAATTAGCATCACATCACTTCTAACAAAAAATGGATAGTTTTGTTAATGCATTAACAGACATTCATTAAGGTTAAACTATATCATAGTTGATGTCTATTAATGTACTAACATACGTTAAATGCTACATTTTTTTAAAATATATTTTTTATATTTACAATTTATCCAAACTTGAAAAATAAAATGCTCCAAAACAATTTAGAAAATTCCCAGAACATATTATATTTTAAAATTAAAACTATTAAAATACAAAATATAATTACTAACACTAAAATTATTAAAACAAAACTAAAACTAAAATGATTAGAAACTTGTCCTAGACAATTTTCAAGCAAATACAATTTCTATTGTGGGTCCTAACTCAATCGTTCCAATAGATATGTTGTCTACTTTTATGTTATATCTTCTTCATTGTGTCATCCATTATAGGTAATGGATTCTTGAAGTGTTACAAAAATAACACAACTTCATTGTGTATACATACTTTGATGTCATTTAATATGTGAAAGATTTGGTTATTTCAGATTTGTGTTATTTCATTGTGTATACATACTTTTTAAAATTAAAATACTTTAGTATTTTATTTCAAGTTCTCACGTAAAATGACATGACATAATGAACGTTACGTTAGCCACGTTACGAGAATGTGAGGTTGAGAGGTAACGTAGATTTGGTTATTTCAAGGCTATGCGAAATTTCGCAGCACAATCATCCAATTACTCGCAGTTTTGTTGCGGAAGCTCATGAACATGTATTCGTCGAAAACTGCGTAATTAACCTAACCAACGAGAAATCCACGAAAACGGAACACAAAATAAGGTTGCTTCTTGTGATGTATACTTGTTTTTCAGAATTCTTGAATTTATTTTATAACCACTCAATTACACATTATGTTTAGCAGTCTTAATTAAAATTTGTCAAAATGTCAGAATATTGTTGATATTTTATCAAAGTTTGTGTCCAATATTAATGTGATAAACCACTTTTCAAGAAATATTTATTAGTCTTTATTGCTACTTGTCTTTGCGTCTGCCAGACTTAACAAGATAGCAAACCATTTATCTATTAATTTATAAGTCAACTTGAGTAATTCAAAGGATAAATCCTTAATGTTATGTTTGTTTTTGGAAGAAATTAGGAAGGGTAGATTTGAAGAGTAGATTTGAAGAGAATGAGAATGAAAATTTGAATGTTTAGATTAAGAGAAAGATATTAATTTTTGAAGAAAAATAAAGAAAAAATTTATGAAAATTAATAAATGATAGGATAGATGTGATGGATTAAAAACAATAATTTAATTAATAAAAAATAAGATTACTTATAAAATTAATTTAACTTAAATTGCAAATAGTGTAAATTATATTATAATAAAATGCGAGTGATTATTTAAATAGAAAAAAATATTGATACAAATATCTTAAATTAAAATATGATTTTAGAAATTAAGATGAAATAAAAATTTGGGGATTATTTTAAATAAAATTAAGAAATAATTTGATATTATGGAATTATTTTAAATTGATATGTATGCCATGCACAATGAAAAAGTAAAAAAAGAAAAAGAAAAAAGACACCGCACAGTGCAAAAGTGAAAAAGTGAAAAAATGAAAAAGCATAAAGACAATATCCTCACTTAAGATAATATTACTCTCACACACTCAAATCCATTCTTGCAAATCCTCCGAGATCAATGGTTACAAATACAACACTCACATGTATTTCCATCCTCTGCTATAGTAAATAATTGGAAACAAACACAGACTAAAATTATCTTATTTTAAAACTAACGTAAAAGTACTCATAATTTAATTAATTTTATTTTACTAATTTTCTATATTTTTTAGTCTATTTTTTATTATCTTTGACCCTTTTATATATTATTACTTATAATTACATATAATGAAAATTGTAAAACAAAATCAATGTGATAGTAATTTAAATTGAAAATAAAAAATAAATGTATGAAAATAAATCAAACTAATTCAATCAATACTTATTAAATGAATTAATTAAATAAAATTACTTTTACATATAAAAATAAATATATACAAGTTTTAAGACGCTAAATTGTTTGAAATAACTTAACTATTTTTTAGTATAAAAATATAATGATGTAATAAGTTATATTTCTTAAAACATATATCATGTTTGTATAAAAGGTTTTTAAGATAAAAAAGATGAAGAATATAATTTGTAAAGCTTTTCAACATAAAGAAAATGAAGAATATAATTTGATTGTGACTTGATCCATTACATAACAATGGATGTCACCTATAATATAATTTTCTAAGTTTACCATTTTTGTTCTTGCCTCCCTCTTAAACTTTATAATTCTTTCTCCCTCTTAAGGACCATAAAAAAGCCTTAGGCTCTCTCTTTAACTTTTGAAGACACCACAACAATAGTGTCAATAGAAAGGCTTAGTCCTTATATCTAACATATTGATTATTTCATGATTCTACTCCTAAACTTTCTTCAATGCATAACATGTTCTAGAAGAGTAGAGAGGAAAAGTTCATTTGAGGCTATTTGGAAGTAACTTACACATAAGGAAAACCTATATAAACATATTAGAACTACACAGATGATTTCTTTATTTGGTCAAATTGACTTAAGAAAATGTTTACCACTAGTGTAAAAAGGGACTTCCACGATGCTAAATAATGATACTTGAATAATAAATGTTGTAAAATGAAACATGATAACGTTTTCGTAATATTGGTAAAGTTTTTAACAACAGTTCCTAAACAACCATCGTTAAAAGTGGCATAGTAGAGAAACAACACAACCATCATTAGAAGTGGTACATTGGAAAAACAACAATGATTCCCTATTGTCTCTATCGTTAAAAAGCATGTGTAAGCTTTTCATATTCATCTTTTCTTTTTGCGACTACATGTGTTATTTTTCTCTCTTATTTTCACCTTTTTCTCTCTCATTTGCAGCATTGTCCACCTCCCTTGGTGTCCACATTGTTGTCCCCACTCAGTCCAATGTCATCGCTCGTGTGGTCGTCGCTCATGCCACTTGTTGTTCCACTATTTTGATTTGTGTGCTTCATTGCTACGCATTCGAGTCATGCCACCATGGCTAATTTTTTTACTTGTGTTGTCATTCGTTTATGTGTCCTGCTACTACCACCATTAGTTTGCGCCTCGTACCATGCAAACGAGAACCTCCATACCCTATAAAGCTTTGTCGCATCACGTAGCTCGCGAGTCTCCGTCGCACCACACCACATAAACTCTAATACCCTCGAAGCTCCTCCATATCACAACACACGCTACTTAGAGCTCTTCCTCTTCGCACCGCTATTTTCCCTCCACTAGTGGTCGTTTGCAATGTCGAACCTCTACGAGCGGTAACGTAAAATACGATGCATTCTTTGTGAATAGTCCATGAGAAACTGGCGCAACCTCCTTAAGAAAACCTTATTTTTTTAGTAACAATTTTTTTTTCAATAACAATTTGTTTCATTAATTACAGGCTACTATGGAGGAGTGGATGACTATACCAAATATTGGTTATGCTATTGGTAATCGATATAATGTCATCTTGGTCTGTTTGTTATTAGTTCAAAATATTATCATCTTCCTACTACGTTCTACATCACCTTCTGATATAAGACAATATCGACTAATTAATATAGGATATATTCATCGTTCTCATTTTATGCAGGTAAAGTGGTTAGTGTTTTTACAAAGCATTTTCATTTACCAATATTATCTTTACATGTTCACCTGCAAGAAAGTTGTCCTATAACTATGGTAGATACCATATTGTCTAACAAATTGTTACCCCGAGGCTCAGGCATGGTCATCCTTTAATGTTAGAAGGATGCAAATATTTGTAGAGTTGATGGTTGTCAATATTAGTTATGTAGACCTACAATACGAGTGATATTTGGATTAGGTATCTATATTTTATAAATGAAATTAGATTTCTATCATGCATCAATTTTAAAGATTAATACAAAGTTCAAAACAACATCAAGTATAATGAACACACTACTAATGCATGAAAACAGTCAGCCTCATAGAATATTATCTCCTTTGTTGTGGAGAGCACGTCCTTCATACGCCTTCCAAGCTATCAGTAATGCCTCGCGAGTCTGGTCCCATGCTACAATGCCCTCACTTACATCACGATAATCAATCATTTTTTGTAATATGGTTGTAATGCATCCAATTATGCCCTATAGTGATGATGAAAACAAATTAAATATTATTGTTTCAATATATAAATACATAAACATTGTTTAGTTAGATACTGATAAACTATATGATGGCTCTGATCTTCTAGACACTGGAATATCATTTGGAAGATCTCGGCTAAGTCAAGGTACGAGATTGGGTCAGTCCTCCTTAACACCACGAATAACATAAGTATGAGATACCCTCCTGAACCCTTTTAGGTATCCCTTAAGACAGGTAGACGGAGAGGATGCTATAATCAAATTGATCAACACATGGTTAGTGAATTGTAACCATTGAGCATCAATGATTGGCAAGTCAGCCTTTGGAACATCATGTGGAGGCTACTGGATAGGTTTCTCAAACCCATATTGCCTTAACACATGCTTAGGCATCTGACAATAAATAAAGAGATTGACTAAAGCTAGGGAACAAAGAGATTGACTAAAGCAAGTGATTAATTCAATGTGATTCATTTGGGTCCAAATGACCCCATCATATGTTAATGAATTTAATTATACCTTGACCTCATGTATGCTGCAAATTTGCCCCTCTGTCACAAAATATGTCGTTTGAGGACTAGCCTCATCATACCTATTTAGCAATTTTTTCTTTGCCATCGTTACGAAGTGATCATATATCCAACTCTACAAAAAAAGTGTAAATGTATTTCAATATGGAAACAATAAAGGAAATAAAAGTGAATGTAAAATGTGTACTTGTAAAAAAATCGGATATTCAACTAATTTCTTTTTTTGTGCAAAGCTAACATCTCCAAGTTACTCGTACGTGTGTGCAAGTGCAACAACTCATCATGCATGTTTGTCACATGACTGTAGATCTCTAAACAACATCAAGAAGGACACATTAATGTATATGACGCTCTTATGTGCAAAAATTGTGCACCCAACAAGTTGTAACAAATAGGCTTGTGTGGAATACTCTCATTGATGCTTATCACAACACTCATTGTATTGGTCTCTCAACCAACTTAGTCTTACATGGGGACCCCAACATTACCTAAGCTCGTATTTGGACCTCATGTGATCCATGACCAATAAGTCCATAAGGATTTCTATAACAACTTTGCTCATTGAGCGAGGAGTGAACACTGGAAGCATTTAGACGTTGGATGTGCACTATCAAACATCATTAGACATCAGTTTTGATAGTAACTGACGTCCAACTTGGTTTTTCTTTTTAAAGAAATTTATTTTTACAATAAAACCACATCTGAAATATAGAAAATGAACCCAACACATCACAAAATTATATATTCTATGTGTTTCAAGTGATTATACTACTAAACAATCTAAAAAGCAATTCAAAAATTAAATTATCAAAAGTAAGCTACTTAATGTATTCAACAACAATAAAATTGTTCCTAAAGGCATGGCCATGGGCCCTAAGTCCATGGGTCCTAAGTCCATCTCTGCAGAAGATAAGTTGTCCACTTTTGTTGTATCTTCTTAATTGTGTCCTCTAATATAGGTGATGTATTCTAAAGCGCTGCAAAATTAAGTCAAATTCATTATGAAACATAAAAAGAGAAACACTTGCGCTTGTAACATGGATTTCAAGTCATTTTTCATCCTCTTGTGTAGAGAACAAAACCATGAAATTTTGCATTGTCTTGGAATGATGACTATTAGTTGTCAATGATGATCATCAGTTGCCAGTGAGACCTATCATGAATTAGAAATAGTTAACGGACTAATTAAGTAAACTTTAATCAAATTTTACATTTTCTAACACATACCCATCAATGTATGGCGCAAGGTACATGTCTCTATTTGACTCAATCATCCATGTTTGCAAATAATTTTGTTTGGTCTCAAGTATGTTACTAGAAGGTTGAATGGTCTGAGGTTCAACAAATCCATACATCGAAGACCAACCGTGGTCCATGTACATATAACAAGAAAGTTAAGTTGTTAGAAACTAACAATGTAAATATAATTAGTATGGAAGACAATGAAATATCTTACATGAACCATAGTTAAAGGATTGAAATATTCAACATATTGTCTCCCTCAATGATCTCGAGTGCATCATTTAGATTGATATATACTAGTACATAACACTAGAGACCAAATACTCTTAAATCCTAGTACAATTCTACCGGTCCTTTGGACAATTTGGGTAATTTTCTCATGAGCTTGGTTAGAGGCTTCTGCCAAATCATCATCTTCATGTATCACAGGTTAATGCATGGGCTGTTTCTCAAGACGTATGAACTGAAATAAAAAAAATTTCAAAGTAATCAATCAATATTTATAAATTTAACATATAAATACTAATAATAGAAATATAATACTTGTGGTGTGGCAATGTGTGCATGATCAATGCTTTAGGCCAGGCTAAAAATGTACCTACGGCCACAAAATGAATTTATGAATGCAACACACATGCTAACACACATGCAAAAAAGTCTAACATGATAAATTTGATAAGATTTTGGCAACATTTCGCATTAGTCTCCAAAATACACAAAATGAAAGTGGACATGGATGACCACAATCAAATATGCATCTGAAGAACAATACAAATAATCTGAACCGAAATTTTATCAAACTTATCCATAAACTCCACCGTACATGCTAGAGCAAATTATGAAAAATAATTTTTCCAAACTGTCCGATCGGACAATTCAAAATTTAATACAAACGATTAAAAGATTAATTGTTTGTATTAAATCTCAAACAGGAACTAAGTTTCACTCAATTATTTCATACAACAAATATATTCAAAATGTAATCAACAATATATTGCGAAAATTCAATCTAAAAACTTTACATAACATGATAATCATAATAATAGAAGAAACTTAATCAATCATGCATAAGAGACCAAAAGCACATTTCCAATAATCATATCTCTAATAACCAATCACATCTGAAAACTAAAATTCATATATCCAATAACTAATAACAAATAACAAAAGACCAATAACATATACAAAAACTAATAACCAATAACTAACCAAAAAACTAACCTTCTTCAAGGGTTGAAAATGGAGTGGAGGGAAATGGAGGAGTGGGAAAGCGTTTTGTAGTTTGTCGCAGAGGAGAAAACACAAGGAACATGCACAATAATGGTTAGAAAATTGTCGCCACATATGTCCTAGAACGTGCACAAGAAACTGCACCAAAATCCCATGAAAACATATTCTAATTGGTGCAAATTAAAGATAATTCATCCAAATATAATGTAATCGGTGTAAAAATGAGTTTAAACGTTGCAAAGTGGCAAAAACCTTACCTTAACGTCAATGGCGAAGGAGAGAATGCATGCAACAAAGAAGAAGAACAGTACGCGTAACTAATGCTCGCGTTCTGGAGTGGGTAAGTGCAGATTATTTGACGTCGGCCCCCCTCCCAGCCGCCGTCAACGTGCTCTAAGACATCGGCCCCTTTCTCTAACAGCTGTTTAAGTCAATAAAAATATTAATTTTGGCGCTTAAAATGAGGCTTTTTCACACCTTTATGACGTTAATGGTAGAGGCAGCTGACATCTAATTCGAATTAGACGTCGGGGTGGGGGTAGCCGCCGTCTAAATGCAATACAAATATTAATTTTGGTGCTTAGAAAGAGGCTTTTTCGGACCTCTATGGCGTCCGTGGTGGGGGTAGCTGACGTCTATTTCGAATCAGACGTCGGGGTGGGGGTAGCCACCGTTTAAAGACAATAAAACAGTGACTTTTCAATTGGACCCTTGGTAGCCGACGTCTGTAATTATATTTGACGTCCAGGGACCCTAGCTGACGTCTATAATGGCGTTTTATTTATAAAACTAACACTAGTCAATTCACTAGTGCAGAAAAGGTCTTTAACGTCACCTTTAGACGTCCGACCCTCGAATATCCAACGTAAAAAGTGACTGGTGGCATTTTCTGTAAATAAAACAACTATTTAGAGGTCTGTTATGGGGGGCTCCGACTTCTAAAGTCATTTAGACGTCTGTTATGAGGGGAACCGACTTCTAAATACTCAGCCCAAAAATTTAAAAAGTCACTTTTTGACTCCATTTAGACGTCTGATCCCGTCACTCCGACTTCTAAAGCCATTTAGACATCTGTTATGGGGGAATCGACTTCTAAATACTCAGCCCAGAAATTTAAAAAGTCACTTTTTGACTCCATTTAGACGTCTGATCCCGCCCTCCAACTTCTAAAGTCATTTATACGTCTATTATGGGGGGAACCGACTTCTAAATACTCAGCCCAGAAATTTAAAAAGTCAATTTTTGACTCCATTTAGACGTCTGATCCTGCCACTCCAACTTCTAAAGCCATTTAGACATCTGTTATGGGGGGAACAGACTTCTAAATGTCTGCATTAAAACACCGCAAGCGCAAGGCAGTCGTTACGCGCACTCGTTGTTCATTATCTTCCTCGCGTTTTCTCTACACGGGCTACGTTTTTCAGGTTCATTTTCTCACTTTTTCACCGTTTTAAATTAATTTTACTCCAATTACATTACTCTTTGATGAATTATCTTTCATTTGAACCGATTAAAATGTGTTTTCGTTGGGTTTTGGTATAGTTTTGCTCATGTCCTTGGGCAGCAATCTTGGGCGGCGATTTCTTGCATTTTGCACTCATCTAATTCCCTCCATTACGTTTTTAAAACCATCCAATACAAAAAAAACGTACAATCCATTCTCTTAAACTGAAATATAATGTTGTAAATTCGAATCACCATGAGCTAGGAGCAACCCAAGAGGCCTCAAGCAGAGAAAGATCCAATCAAATACGGCGACGTTTTAGATGTTTGATCCGTTCAGGCCAGATGTTTATATAGACGTCTGATCTGTACTGGTCAGATAGACGTCTGACTGAGGTCCGACGTCCCATCAACGTCACCCGAATAGACGTCAGGTCAAGATGAGACATAAAAAATCCAAAATGAAAGACGTCTAAAACTTTTTCTCCACTAATGATTTTTAAATTGATCTTTCTTTCGTGACGTTAAAACGCTATTTATGCAGTAGAGTCATTCTTCCATATAAACTCCAATTAAATTCATTTGGACTAAGTGAAGTCTTGTCTCTTAAATAAATTTCAAACTATTAAACGCGAATATATATATATATATATATATATATATATATATATATATATATATATAACCAATTATTTAAAAGTAAAATTAATAAAATAATTATTTTAATTTAAAAAACTTGTATATAAAAGATAGAATTAAAAAACAAACGTAAACACTAAAAGTATATATAAGTATAGATAATATAAAAATGTTAATATTTATTTGTTTAATGATTAAATATTATTTTATATGACTATTTGAGTTATTAAATTTTAAAATTTATTTAGTTTTTTTCGTACAAAAATCAAATCACCATATCCAAACTTATACCTTTAAGAAATTTAATTAATTTATTTAAACAAAATAATTGAAATTAAAAATCTAAAGTTCAAATAATTTAAATTTTCAACATTTCAAATTCCCTAAAATTTTAAAATCTTTCATCTCATCACAACCTTAAAAAATGAACAAATAATTTGTTTTGGTATAATTTGAGTCTCAACACGAGTTTGAAAGGTTATAATATGTCTCAAAATTTCTCTCAAAAGGCAGAGTATTTTTACACAGTACACTAACATACAAAATAAAAATGCATTTTCAAATTTTTACTTGTGGATTGTAAATCTCATAGATATATATTAGAAAATCTCAATATAATGCTATCTTCACTGAATTCGTGATACATATCCTTAACTCTTAAGGAAAATATATTAATTTTGCATGATTTGATTAAGATAGTCTGTTAAATATTAATTATTAAACTCCATAATGAATAATCGATAGTATCCAAAATAAAACTGCTGGAGCTTTTTTATTTAAATAAAACAAATTGAAAAATATTTAATTCTTAAATATGTAAAACGCTACTAATCTAATTTACTAAAATGAAGAAAAACGAAATTTAACATCTCAATATTAAAAAAATATAAATTAATTCTTGAACATTATAGTTTAATGATAAAAGAAAATTAATCTAATAAATAATAATAAATTAATGTGAAACTAATTCAAAAAATTATATTTTAGCTATAAAATAATCTAATAAATAATAATAAGAATAGAACATAATCATGAGACGTTTAATATTTTCAGAAAAAACAATCAGCTTTTTTTGTTCAAAATTAAATTATCAGTATGCTGTACCTTCATTCTTACGAAATTAGTTATCTTTTCCAATGAAATTTCTTTGTTTCTTGGCAACTTCCTCTCCCAAATTATTGCTCTTCTTTTTCTTATTATTATTATAAAGACAATAACACTGATATATCTTTATTATATATATATATATATATATATATATATATATATATATATATATATATATTAAAAACTTAATATTTTTTCATTTTTTTGTCATGGGTAGAGTATTTTCACAAAGCATATTTTTATATCTTTATATTTTACTCCGGGCTATTTTAAGTAGGTTTGAATATTTTTACTCAAAATCATTCATTATTTGCACTCCGAATTATCAGAGTACGTGATCTGAAGTTAATAACTAATCCGATTGATAATTAGGACAAAGTCTTAAATTTACAATAATATAATCATCTATTCTTTCATATTTAACTTTTATTTATAATTTTTGAAATAAACTTAAAATTAATAAAACATTAATCATGTTCAATCATAATTCATTACTTATTAAGCAGCACTTACGAGTAATTTTGGTTGAAAACAGTTCTTAAGGATGTTTACCACTAAGAGTAGTTCCCATATTGTTCAACTGAATTTCGTAGATTGAGAGGTATGTGGCTGATCGTTCCTTCTTATAAATCTTTTCCGCTCGATCTTATTTTTACGAAGCCTATCTTTTTGTTACATTATATTTCTTATAAAATTATAGTTTTTTTTTCTTTTTAGATGTCAATCAATATTTTAAGTATATATAATTTATTATTATTATTATTATTATAGCAATTATTTTGTTATTGGTTCTGTACATCCATCAGTTCAAACTTTTCTCCTAAAAAAATGCCAATTTTTCCACAGACCAGAGCAACCAATAAGTCAATGGCACACACTCCAATGGACACTCTTTAGTCCTACTTACTTTTGAAACACAGCCATAGATAAGTTACTTACATATTAAGTTGAAAACATAATTAGAAAAAGGTAAAAATATACATAATCTTCTTTTGCTTCTCTTTATCTTTATTATTTTTAATTTTATACCTTATAAATTTATCCTTTCTCCTTCAACACAGATTGGTTTGCACAAATTTTCATAAATATTCTATATAAAAAAGAAAATAAAATCTTTATTAGATAAAAAATTCTGCTCCCTGAAACCCAGAGGGCAAAACATTCCCAACAGTGTCTCACATGACAGGAACATGAACATGAACATGATGATGATGCAAGGAGAATCAACCATGTTTCTAAGATTGTTTCTACTACTTTTACTTTTGTCATGCATAAGGTTCAACGATTATGCAGAAGCATCAACCACCCCCATCATCAATCTGTGGCCCAAACCAAGGAACCTCACATGGTCCCCACCGTACCAAACCACCCTCCTCTCTTCTTCCTTCACCATTATCACCACCACCATCCACCGCAACAAACACCTCTCTGCCGCCATCTCTCACTACCACACCCTCATCAAATCAGAGCACCACCACCCTCTTGTGCCTCTTGGAGTCAAGATCTCCAAGGACCTTCCACCGCTGCAAAATTTGAGTATTGAAGTGGCGGACCCTCATGCAGGACTTGTTCACGGAGTAAACGAGTCCTACACTCTCTCCATCCTCCCTTCTCATGCCACTCTCACTGCTGAGACTGTGTGGGGTGCCATGCGAGGTTTGGAGACTTTCTCCCAACTCGTATGGGATTGTCCCACGAAGATCGCAGTGGGAGTGGAAGTGTGGGATTTTCCACTGTTTGTTCACCGTGGACTGCTGGTGGACACTGCAAGGAACTACTACCCCGTGAAGGACTTGTTGAGGACAGTGGAAGCCATGAGCATGAACAAGCTCAACGTGCTCCATTTGCATCTCACGGACGCAGAATCTTTCCCTTTGGTGCTGCCTTCAGAGCCTGCGTTGGCTGAAAAGGGAGCTTATGCACCTCACATGGTGTACACACCCGAGGATGTGAAAACACTTGTAGAATTTGGCCTTGATCACGGGGTTCGTGTGATTCCTGAGATTGACACACCAGGTTAGAAACAATTTCTTTTACTTTGGAGGCTTTTTCTTGGTTTCTAGAAAATTTCCTAACTTGATAAACGGTGCTGAATTGATTAATTGGCTGATTACTTAGCTGTTCTGTTCCTCTCCCCATGTTGGTCTTTTCTAGGAATTAAACCAGATGTTTGTAAATTACAGTAATTAGACTAACACGGTATGTTATGGTTGCTACATAGTCAAATTCCTTATTCATATGATCAAATTCCTTGTTCCTACAGTTGTTGTCTGTGTAAATAGACGAGTACGGTTAGATGGTGTTGCTTTTTTAAATGAACCTTTGTACTTCGTGATATAGTGGATAAACAAAAAAGAATAGCAGTAATCGGTTGAGTAATTAACCAATTGTAATTTCTTGCAAAACCATTTTCTTGGCGCGTCACATTTTAGTATCTGAAAGGTTATGTTCAAATGATGTGTCTACATATATCTGCACCATTTTAATGTGTAATCATGTATGCAGAAGCAGAAAGATAAACACAAGGTGTGAGCACGAGAGGATTCATTCTGCCTTTTCCTTTTCATTAATTCATTGACTGACTTTTTTCATGTCAAGTTCATGCTGACTCTTACTTTGTGGTGCTTGTGTGTTTGTCAAAACAACTGGCAAAGTGATAATGTTGTTTAAGTTTATATTTTACCCTGTCAAAGTTTCAAACAAATAGCAGTTGGAGACATGCCCTTATAACGATGATACCAAATATTTATGCATCTCATTCCAAGTTAGGAAGACGCTTTCTTTGTAACAAAAGAATGTTACAAGTTTAGGAAGATCATTCTCTTCATTCTGCACAGCAGAGCAACTTTCATTACTAATGTGTTTGAACTATTACCCTGAATAGTAGATTGATATCTTATATAAAATGATGAATGGGATCCTACCATTGTGTTGAATGAAGTGAACCAGTTTGCAGAGTTTATGTCTTAATGGGGATCCCACTATGATGACTATTGGGTTACTTAAAAGATTCCTTTTTCCTATGATCCTTATCTCCATTGCTGATAAATAAGGCAGGAGCTTTATTTTAGGTGTTAGTATTTTCTTCTTCTTATTTCATAATGTTTGGAGAATTTCTCCTTGAACACTTTTAGAGAAGGAAAATAAGAATGAAAAGTGAACTGCAAGTCACCATTAGAATGCCAAATTCTTTGTAGTTACAACCTCGCTTAAAAGTAGTGTAACTATAAGGCCAATAAACAAGGCTTTTTTGTATGATTACAAAGTTTGAAACATTGTTTTAGCAGTGATACTATGTTTGATTGAAAATCATACCTTTTCTTGTCGGAGATCCTACATGGACTAAAGATAAGATGTCTCACCTTACAAGTCAGTTTTGTAGAATTGAATTAAGTTTAAAGTCCACTTCTTAACATTTTTTTTTTCTCATACACATAATTTAACTTCACAAGATAGAAATTCTGAGAACTGTGCTAATCACTTATATATGCAGGACACACAGCATCATGGGCATTAGGCCACCCTGAGATTGTAACTTGTGCCAACATGTTCTGGTGGCCAGCTGGAAGTGATTGGTCTGAAAGGCTAGCTTCACAACCAGGAACAGGACACTTGAACCCCTTAAACCCCAAGACATACCAAGTCCTAAAGAATGTCATACATGACATAACTACATTGTTCCCAGAACCATTTTTCCACTCAGGTGCTGATGAGATAGTACCAGGTTGCTGGAAAACTGACTCCACAATTCAGAAACATCTATCAAATGGTGGAACCCTCAACCAAGTTCTTGAGAAGTATATCAACAACACCCTCCCTTACATTGTTTCCCTCAACCGCACTGTTATCTATTGGGAAGATGTTTTACTAGATGACACAGTGCACGTGGCATCCACAATCCTTCCAAAGGAGCATGTGATTTTGCAGACATGGCTCAATGGACATGATCACACTAAGAAGATAGTTTCTGCAGGATACAGAACCATTGTGTCATCTGCAGAATTCTATTATCTGGATTGTGGACATGGCACTTATGTTGGAAACAACAGTGCTTATGACAAGCAAGAAGATGGAAACACAGGCAATGGTGGGTCTTGGTGTGCACCCTTTAAGACATGGCAAACCATATACAACTATGACATAACATATGGGCTGAGTGAGGAAGAAGCAAAGTTGGTTTTGGGTGGAGAAGTGGCCCTGTGGTCTGAACAAGCTGATGCAAGTGTTTTGGATGGAAGAGTTTGGCCAAGAGCTTCTGCAATGGCTGAGTCACTGTGGTCAGGAAATAGGGATGAAAAGGGGGTGAAGAGATATGCAGAGGCCACAGATAGACTGAATGAATGGAGAAGCAGAATGGTAAGCAGAGGAATAGGGGCTGAGCCAATTCAGCCACTTTGGTGTGTTAAGAACCCTGGCATGTGTAACACACAGCATCCAGTTTAGTTCCATTCTTCCTTTGTCACAAAGTGAAAGAAAGAATTGAAAATTTGGTAATGAAAATAAGGCTCAATTGAACTAAATAGTGATTACACATCATATCTTTTTTGTATGAAAAATGTCTAAACTTTGTTTCTTACATGAAATACTCCTTGTAGTTAACAATATTTTCTTTTGTTGAAGTTCTCCTGTGATACAAATTTACACTTCAGTTTGATCCTTATATTAACATTTTTTTTACAGGTAAACTATTTTAACGTTGTTCTGATGTGAGTATTCAGCAGAAAATGTTCCTATAAAAAAAATGTAATATTATGTGTTCAAATCAAATTTTAAATTTAACCTAAATAAAAGTAGGGACTATTATGGCTAACCATCTCCTAAATTTGAATTTAATTTGCCAGCTGCTGTGTGGTTCTCCTGAAAGAATAATTGCTTCTTTGTTTTATCACTAAAATCAATTGACCAGTGCATATGCTTCAATTCAACTTTTTTTTAAATGTGAAGTACAGATCTATTTTCTTTTAATATATATGGAACTTGTTATCTTATTAATGGGAATCGCTAATTTATCTTTTAGAATCTCATTACTAAAATTTCGTACAATATAAATATTAGACAGGAATGACACTTTAGTCGTCTGAAAGTTGTGAAGGTTGTTCCATCTCAAAGCAACTTTTTCCTATTCATTGGGCGAAAATATCCTCTTGCTCTTCATGTATATGTATTTTTATGCTTTCCACTTTCGTTCTCGAAAGAAACTTCAAGTTACATCAATACATAAGAGAGCATATATGCCATGAATAAACACACGTAGCCTTACTTTTTAGATGCATTATAAAAAAAATTGTATTCCTTCCAAAAGAAACAGCTATACAGCTACTATTAGACTAAAACGAGAGAAAAGTTGCACCTGCCAAAAACCAATTGCAACGTATTGGCGAGAAGAACCCAAGATTTTATCATTTTGTAAACTGGACATACAAACATAAAAGGTGTGTATTTCTTTAAAAATTATAGAGCTCACTAATGTATGCATAACCATGGCAGAAAGGTCTAACTGAAACAAAGACAACATTGTCAGGCAAAGTACGCTTTCAGAATGTCTGTCCATACATAATAATGAAAGCAAGGATCAAAGTTTTAGCATGCTAGTGTCATTATAGTGGGAGAGTGGCCCTTGTCAACTATAGGAGTTCATAGTGAAGCTAGTGCAGCAATTTAGTGCAACAGTCATAGTTGACCAAATAGTGAGCTAAAACAGTTTTCACGGCAGCATGTGTTAATTTCAAAGAAAAAAAAAATCTAAACAAAGACATTATATTCTAAATCTCAAACTCTTAACAACTTCTAGTAGATTTAAAAAGAGTGATGAATCATTAGTTATTCCTATATAGGAAACTTGATTTGACTCGTTAGTATATTTTTGTATTTTTTGTTAAGATCATTGTTAATATAAATGTGTTTAGTATACATGATATAAACTACATAAAAAATTTAAAATAGTGACTACCCCTCTATAATTTATCCCGCTATAGCGAGGTTGACCGCTACGTGTGGTATCCTCCTCTTCTATGTCCCCCATCATCATCTAGAAAAAAAAAATAAAGGAACCAGAAATATTAGTCAATATGTACTAACTTGTCAGTATGATCAGTACAGAAATCTAGTACGATGTGAATGATTCTATAACAAGAATTGATTACAATACAGTCCTGAACCTCTTCTATCCAGCTAGGATAAATGTAGTTATTTTAATTGAATATGCTATTTAAATTAGTCACTGATAATAAAAAAGCAATCCAATAGACACTTGGGATACATTTCATTCTCAATACGGATTAAATATTTTGAAACTCTATTGTCATTAGGTTGTTCGAGTTTTAAGGCCTGCTAATTCATTTAAGAACTTCTATATAGCCATCTTTCAAGCTACAAGATTATGCATCAACAAAAACAACAATGTAAAAACATGGACAGTACAAGTGACCCATCAGCACATTTGTCAAAATTTCATGACAAGCCTTCATATATGTTAAAATCTTAGATTATTAGATATCTTATATTTATCTTTTATCTTCAGTTTCTTTTCTTCTGTTACTTTATTATTATTTTTTAGTTTGTATTTTGAACTTAGTCTATATTTCCTTCGTTATAAACAAAGTATCTTATGTATATTTTCTACACAAGAAAGATTAATTCCATATATAGTTTTTTCCTATATTTAATAATATCAATGTCATCTCACTCATTAGTTTAGTAATATATATTTAACTCACCACATAAATTAGGGACTACTATGTTCATATACACCAATTTGCTAAAACATACAAAAAACATATTGATACCGACCAGTTGGTCCAAAAATATGTGAAACTGCAGGAGCCATGGTACCTTTTTGGCATTGGAGGTGGTTGCCATTTGTCTAATCTGACTTCGCTCCAATGGCCAAAGGACAACCTTAGTCTTACCATACCTTAGGCCTCTAGGGTTTCAACATTAGAAAACCTCAAGCTCACAGAAACAGGACCCCAACGAGTCCCATGTTTCTAACCTCACCACACTTTGCGAGATACAATCTTCTTCAGCATCAGAAGGCTGGCAGAATGTTTGCAGAATGAGCCATGAAGTTTGGCCACTAAGGTTTTCTGTGTGGCTTCATCTCAATGTGTGGTCTCATTTCAACTAAGCTTTGCCTAAGCCTGACAACACTAAGGACCGGCACGCAAATTCCCAAATGAGAATATCCCTCGCCTTTTTTACAGGTTGTAGTTGACGAATCTCAGATACCCTTTTAAAGCAGTAATAAATTCAAAGAGCAATGACTTGATGTTGTTTAGGTACACCACATCTCACATGGTACACCTCTGATACAAACATCCTTTTATCTTCATTTCATGACAATTCTCGCCTACCATGTTTGTTTGGGTAAAGTTTGGCAATGTATTAAATTGTCCAGTAATCAAGAAAATGTCGGAGGAGTATGCAATTGACGCCTGAAGAACATTAGCTGTTGGTTTGATATGCAAGTTTTTGTCATGCTTCCCATTGGCTTCTTTACTCTTAAAAATCTATATCTCTGTTATGCTAGAACTAATAATATATTCAACAACTGCTCTATTTCCAACAATCCTGTCAATTTAACCATTAGGACGTTCTGATGCTTTATATAAATTACACTTTCTCCTTGACTCCTTACAATCAGACGAATTGGCCCTACCGTCTAGATTTAGGGATAAAACCAGTGGGCAAGTTTGGTCCTTAAAACTAGTTCAGATTCAGGGGTTACTTGGCAGGAATTTTGACCCTTGATTAAACATCAATTTGTAAATTGTAACTGACATGTTTTCAAATACAGCAGAGGAGAATAAGGAGAGTTTCTCGAAAGATCTTATGGTCAATTCTACAAGTTCAGATCAATAACAATTTAACAAAAGGCTGACAGCGATAAAAACATATTCATTGATTAAGATAATGCATTGAAAAAGAATTACAGGATTAACATAACAAGAATACATCGATTTCACCAATTTGTTTTTCACGTTTAAAATATAATAGTCCACGAATTTTGACATGATTGTTGATTCTCAACTTCAACTGCAGTCATGAATTTGCATTGTTAACTTCCAAAAACAGAAGAGGGCAACATGTAATAAGCACAAGAATAAAAATTGAATTGAAATCATTTAGCGTCAAGGTCACTCACTCAAGCTTAGCTGCATTCTTGGAGTTAGCATACTCTAAAGCTTTGAAAACTGAAGCATATCTATGGTTGCGAATAATCATGACAAGGATGTATATGTTGGCTGCTAGAAACAGTAAGCTTGCTGCCCAAAGCTGCAAGAAGACATTTTTACCCTTGAACTCAAGCAGGTAGCCCCACATCAACCAATGGGTCTGAGCCCCAATCCACAAAAGAATGCAAGATAACCCATCCCATCTAAGTTTCATTTTACTCCAAGGAAGTATTAGAGGCAACAAGCAAAAGAACCAAACAAAATACTGAGCTGTAATCACCTGCAAAATATACAGAAATCAGATGTGTTATAATATAAGGAAACATGCAAAAGGGACCATAACCAAAAGGCCTCCAAGCCTCCACTACAGATATGACTCTGCTTAAAATAAACAATCTGATTCTCTGAAGTCCACAAGCGGGACTTTAATTAAATGTAACTTGACAAACCTTATTGAATGCCACAAAGGCCACGGTCTGCACAAATATGCAAAATGGCAAATCTTGTGCAAAGCAGAAGATAAGAACCAGCTGAACCAAAAATTGGGGCAAAAAGGAGATAAGCTTTTCCACCACTGAAGTATCATACCCATAATGAAGATATATGTGATAGAAATAGATGGAGAAGTTATGCCTTGGATCAGTTCTAGTAAGATGGTACAACAGAGCCTCGTGTAGGAATTCCCACTCATATAAACAGTAGAAAAGACCAGTACAAAAGAGGAAAACCAATCCTGAGACCAATCCAAATACCACCCTGTTCCACGTGAATATGCTTTTAAATAGATTGTGTAAAGTATGCGAGCCACTTCCATCTTTAGGTCTCTCTCCTTGAACAGCACTCCAGTTCCTTAGGACAGGTTTCTGATTAGATGGGAAGAAGTTCGGATCAAGAACCAGGATTATAGGAATAGAGTAAATTATAGGATAAATCCTGAAATGGACAACAAGTCCATACCAAAATGCTGACTGTAACACATTACCTGCAAACCAGAGACAAAAAGTGAAAAAAGGCATATCATTAAGGCACCAAGAGATAGGCAAATATCTAATGCTTCTACCTTTTACGAAAAAAGGGTTTTCATTGTGTATCAACCAGCAATGATAGAGCCAGGATTTTAAGCTATGCAGCTCTAAAATTTAACATAGTAAGTATAAATATGCATTATAGTGAAACCATAAAATCACACACTAATAGGTATAACTTAATTCAGTTGACAACATGATCAAGAGGATGTTAATATTGGCCATGTTCACACTGCATTACAAAAGCCTTAACATCTCTTCTCATACCTTCCTAGTATAAAACTCCTACTATTCTTTTGAGAGTGTGAAAGTCTGTGACCTCCTAGAGGTGATTCATGCAATTCTTTAATTATAGTAGGAACTCTACTAACTTGAAAAAGAGAATGATTTTATTATTTTCATTCATAAAATAATCTAATCTTCTAAAAACGGGAAATCAGGAAACAAAGTACTAAAAAATAATCTAGAAGATCATACACCTATTTTCTCTAATTAGGAAGATTTTATAGATATTTTCTCTAATTAAGAACATTCTATAGATATTTCCTCTAATTACAACACTCCCCCTCAAGTTGGTAAATGAATATCAATCATTCCCAACTTGCCTACAAGATCTTGAAATCTACCCGAAGGGAGCCCTTTTGTAAACATATTTGCTATCTGAAGTTCTATAGGAACATGAGTTGTAATCACAAAGCCTCTGTCTAGATTATCATTGATGAAATGTCTGTCAATTTCAATGTGTTTGGTTATGTCATGTTGTACTGGATTATGGGCTATGTTCATGGCAGACTTATCGTTACAATGTAGTTGGACAGGGTGTCCACCTTGACTTTAAGGTCATCCAAAATGATTTTCATCCAAAGTCCTTCGCACATTCCTTGAGCAAGAGCTCGGGATTCGGCTTCTGCACTAGAACGAGATACTCTATCATGCTTTTTACTCCTTCACGTTACTAGACTATCTTCAAGAAACACACAATACCCAAAAGTAGATTTTCTTCAGTAATAGTATTTCCTTACACAAATCAAGTGTATAAGTATGTGTGTGTGTGTATGTGTATATTTTGGATAGTTTATCCCATAATGACCAACCTCTCTCTGCCTTATCAACCAATTAGCAAGCAAAATCAAATGTAAGACTCGTCCTTATGTGTCCTACTCACACAAAAGATTAAAAAGGTATTTTTTTTAAGTAATTACACAGCTAAAAGTTAGCTACTAGTTGGTATAAGATAGAGTGTACCAAATCTCTAGTTTTTAGCTCTTAGAATGTTTAATAGGAGATGAAATTAATGAGCAAAGAATGAAATGAAAAGATTTTGCTTTTCAGTGGACAGTGTTTGGAAAAATGGGAAGATGGAAAATTATTTTTGAAAGATTCTCAATAGTAGACTGATTCTAAAATTTATTATCAAAAGTGCTTTCTTCTTTATGTTGTAGAGAAGGCCACCAGTTAATCATCTAAAAACTATTCCAGTTGTTAGAACATGCGGAGTGTTCATATTAAAAGATGACAAACCAAACAATCCAACTATATCAATTTAAGCTAATACAGATACAGAACCACACCTTTCAAAAGACAGATCATGATCCACAATATCACTGCACAAACAATAGGTTCACAGTTTCCACGTGTCCCAATGGTGAAGGTAAATGGATTAAAGAGCCATGCCATGACAGAAATGTTGCACATATTTTCTGGAGCCTTCCGTAGCTTTAGAATATAATATATGAAATATCCTACCAGTATATCTGCATTTTATAAGATGACATTTGCTTAGGTGTAATGACTGGAAAAATAATTACCATATTCATTAGGTAACAGCATATTGATTTGAAATAATGCAAGGGGAAAAATGGTCACTTTTTCACAAATAATGAAAAATTTTCAAATCCCAAGTCAAACACTATTTCTTTTATACTTTCCCATCATTTTGGTTTTATTGGAAATAACCTTTTTCTCTGACTACACAAGGCTACATTGGTTGCGACCCAAACCAATGCCTGTAGGCATGTTATCTCCAATATTCGGAGTGACTTTGAAGCCCTCATTCAATTGGTCATACTCTATCTAGTAACACAACTTCTTATCATTCCTACCCCCAACCATAGGTCAGTCACTAGGCTTAATGTTGACTAATAGTAAGCCATTACATTCAATTCTTTAAACAAACAACAACTTTATTGTTTTCGTATTGAAGCATACTCCTTGGGTCAGGGAAGGAAGACAATTTGCTGCCCTGTCAATAGGCTAGACAAAAGTGCAAAATTGTGACTGATGATTGGAAAACCAATGACTGACACTGTGATAACATTCACAGACATAATATAACAAAACATAAAGTTGTTGAAATTCGCTTGGTTGATTTTTCAATTAACAGTTTACCAGTCTAGTAGCACTTTTGTCCCTAAAGTGTAACCCTCATTCTTAAGGAGCCGAATTTTTATATCTTAAGTTTTAAAAATTAATGCCATACATAGTTCATCAATCTTGCTTTAACTTGGTGACTGAAAAAGAATGTAAGCAGAGATTGCATTCAAAAGCTTGACCATACCTGAAGCAGAGAAAAGGAACTTTCCCCAGGAGCGATGGATAAATGAATTTGGAATGAGAAGAAAGGCAAGCAAAGGGGAATAGCGATAAGTGGTTCTCTTATAGGGGGAATCACCCACAGCCATTAAAGCAGCAGCATCAGAAAAGACAAGGTAGTCAACATCAGTGTATCTAACCTCCATATGAGTATCTTGCCACTCTCCATACACAATCAAAATAACTCGAAAAATGGCAGAGAATACAAGCAGTGAACGAATATCTAAGGATGTCATTGCTGAAAGTTAACAACAAAACGTACATCAGAAAAAGAACTGGCCAGCTTCATAATCACATTTACCTCAATATTACGTAAATATGCTATTTAACTCTGAATTAAATTTCCTGTTTCCTATTAAAAATTAAATTTCCTCTTTCCTATAAAAAATTAAATGGTTTCCATAATCTAGTCTTGTATTATAAATTATAAACAAGGATACACTACTTAGATAACAAGTCTCTCTCATTCTCCCCAGTCTCTGAATAAGACATTTTCGATATTATCTATAAATTAAACTTCATTAGTTTTTCCAAAGAAAATGTCAATAAATAAAAATAGCATTGCAATGGTCAGAGTAAACTATTCACAATACTGCAAAAATAGCAGAACATGAAATAAAAGCTTACATTACCATCTCAGGAGCACCCCAAGGAAACGGCTTCACATACTAAATATACTAAGAATTGAATAAAACTGAAAGCGGAAACACTTTAAGTTGCTACTCATATATGAAAAAGGACAAAACCATCTTATGGTTCGTCACTCTGATAAAATCTAAGATCTGAAGCCATAAAAATTCAAACGAGAAAACACAAAATTACTCACAAATGGTCTTTGAAAACAGAGCCGATAGCTTCAGCGAGAAAATGAATCAAAACCTGAGATGACGAACAAGCACACTGCAGATCGGGTCGGTTCGGTTCAACAGATAGTTTGACCCGAAAACGAATTGAACAACGCTTAACAGGACTAAACCGAAAATCTAAACCGGTGTGAACAACTCTAGCGCGAGTAATGGAAAAGTTACGAGCCAAAAGAGATAATTAAAAATTAGGTTTAATACCTCTTTTGGTCCCTAGAAAGGAGGCCAATGTTCAATGTCGTCCCACCTTTTTTTAGAAGTTCAATGTGATCCCATCTTTTGTAAAAAGTGTGCAATCAAGTCCTTTTTGGAAAGGGCGTTAAGTTTTTAACGGAGCAGCTGACAGGGTGGACTGAAGTTAGCTACGTGGCTTTGTGTGGGTAATACGTGGCAGAGAGAGGGTGATACGTGGCTGTGAGAGGGTAAATCAGAAATTAGGGTTTGAGTTGCAGAGAAATTGGGATTTATTGTCGCCTTCTTCATTCGTCGAACGCAGCCTGGAGAAAAGCCGAAAGAAGAGCACCACCAACAAAGGAGAACTTCACGCCGATTTCAAAGATGGCTAAGAATTTCTAAAAAGGCGTTACAACATAAATGTGGTCGATAATGTTGCAGGACACCCTGAAATCAAGTCCACCAGAGAACAGAGTGATGAAGAGAGCTAGTTTGATTGGGATAATGACGACAACATTATTTTATGATAGGATATGCTGCATTTGGAAATGATGCACCAGGAAATTTCCTCACAGGGTTCGGCTTCTACGAGCCCTTTTGGCTAATAGAGTTGGCCAATATCTGCATTGCAGTGCATTTAGTTGGGGCATACCACTTTTTCTTCATCAAGTCCTTTTCACTGCTCTACACACTTCGATTCTCTCCATTTCCAATTGCTACCATGGCAGCAGAACTTGTTGGTGGTGCTCTTCTTTCGGCTTTTCTCCAGGCTGCAAGGCGACAATAAATCCCAATTTCTCTGCAACTCAAACCCTAATTTCTGATTTACCCTCTCACAGCCAGCCACGTATCACCCTCTCTCTGCCACGTATTACCCACACAAAGCCACGTAGCTAACTTCAGTCCACCCTGTCAGCTGCTCCGTTAAAAACTTCACGCCGTTTTCAAAAAGGACTTGATTGCACATTTTTTACAAAAGATGGGATCACATTGAACTTCTAAAAAAAGGTGGGACCACATTGAACATTGGCCCCCTTTCTAGGGACCAAAAGAGGTATTAAACCTAAAAATTATTAACTTAAATTATCATTGGACAAGAAAGAACTTTTAAAATAAATAAATGTTTCCATGAATTATAATTAATTTAATGATAAGCGAATTTGAGTGTTTTTACGAGTTCTTCTTAAAGGTTTTTAAGAAAAAACATTAAAAGAAAAAAACTAATATTTTCATAAATTAAATTAATATGTTTATAAATTAATTTATAAAAATTATTTTATATAAAAAAAATCGTTTTTATTATTAACTAACTGCATATGCTAAAGAATAAATTTTTTTATTTTTTATTTTAAAAATATTACATAAATACAAATGTTTAAATCAATAAACAAATACGTAAGTATTTATAATAATATATATTTAAAATTTATAAGCATATATAATAAAGAATTATTTTGTAACGTATACAAATTATTTTTCCATTTTACTTTTAATTATATTTTAAAATAATAACCTTTCCTTTCATATTACGTAAAATAAAACACAAACTTCTGAATAACTAATCTTAATATATTCACTTACACAAAAATTATGGTGTAAATAAATTAAATAAACTGAAATGTTTATACTGTTGACATGATAACCTTTGTTTTTTGTTTTTAAAGTAGTAAAATAAAATACAAGTTCTATGAAGAACTAATCCTTATATCTTTATTGGCGCAGAAGTTATTGTATAAAAAAATTAAATAAACTGAAAGGATAAATTGTGAGTGATATATATATATATATATATATATATATATATATATATATATATATATATATATATATATATATAAAGTTGTAAATGAACTGAAAAGATAAATTGCTCTAGGAGAAGCTAAATGATTTGCAGAGTATAAATAAAGTTGTAACAGCTAATTAAAAGTGGTAGTTAAAGGTTAAAATATGATAAATGATTTCAACAATGTAATTATTAAGATTATAAGAGAAAAATAATACTGGTAATTACAATTTTTTCTTATCAAAAAGTTGATGTTAGGCATTGCTAATAGCATATTGGTTGTACAGAAAAAAAAAATACCAACAATATGACGAAGAAAGTGAAGATTTTGACGTGCTTAAATATTAAAAAACTAAAAAAATTTGTTATATTGTTTATAATGATTCAAGATGTATTTATTATTTTCATTGCTACAGTGACATTAGAATCAGTTTGATGGGTATGTATTTTTAAAATATAGAAGTTCCATTCTTTCTGAACATATGCAAATGTGATTTGTAGTCAAAATTGGTTGTATGAGTTTTCTGAAAACCCTAATGGTAAGTTTATATGTTATTATTTTTAACATTATTTTATATTAAATTATTAACTCTATACTAGTAGTTTGATTGTATTTCAATTGATTATGATAGATGAAATTGTAGAAGATATTTTTGGTCATGAGAGAATTATTGATGAATCTAAAGTTTTTGAAGATGTTGAAAGTCACCAACAATGATTCTTCAGCTTCTATTATATAATTTATGCAATTTTATATCAATTTCCAAATGACATGGATTTTCAAGTATTATGTCCTTCAATTGGTTGAATTTCATGTTTTGAATTATTCCTGGATCATGTGTATACATGTAGGGATAAACAAATGCTGAACTGAACTGCACTACTAAAAGTTGTATTAAAACTAATTTGTCTAAACTATAAAACAGTTCAGACAAATTGAACTGAACTGTTTTTGTTATATCAAACTGAACTAAACTATACTAAATTGTACTAAACTAAAACTACAATATAAACTGAACTGAACTATTAATTGTACTAATTTTAAACTGAATTGTACTAATTTTAACACTGCACTAGTTCTAGAATATGATTTTAACACTATCTAATAACAAAGTAACAGTTAACTATGTAGAAGTATATGACTTACTAAACTAAGGAAAATGTATCAGAAGTTATATCAAAAAGTTCTAATTGATAAAAAATAATATGCAAAATTAGAACAAAATAATTATTAAAATTAACAAAATTAAAACTTTATTAACTAAAACGACACGTGAAATACACTAATTAAAAATAAAAACAAAATTATATTTAAGCCCATGTTTTATTATCCAAAACCTTTTCTTAATGTGACATTATAAATATGGTATTTTTTATGGCTTTATACAATATCGACATTATGGTTATATTTAACAACCTGAAATAAAACTAAGGGAAAAAAATCATAGAAAATTAATTACAAAAATTAAAAATAAAAACGAATAACTCCTCTTTCATGGGAAAAAAAATTGAACCAACATTATTTTATTTTATTTATTATAAGGAAAAGTTTATTCTGTCATGTCATGGTAGGCGTCCCCGAAACTTAACTCTAAACAGTGGGTAGACGACGACACCATTTTGGATCTGTGATACCGAAGCAAGCACAATTAATCGATCCAAGTATTGGTTTTGCAATGTTTTCTTAACCTGGAGAAGAAGAAAAAGTAGATACAATTTTCAGAATTAACTGAACCGAAAATGTTATAAGTTTAGTTTTTTAAAACTAAACCATAAAACAATATACTGAACTTTTAATAAAAGTCAATCAAGTTTTTTTAGTATAATATAGTATAATTAAGGTTTAATACCCTATTTTGTCCCCAGTTTCGCTCGACAATGTCAAATTAGTCCATCATTTAAAACGTGCGTCAATTACGTCCCTACTTAATAAAATTTATATCAATGAAATCCCTTCCGTTAAATCCGTACAAACGGCGTTAATTATTTTTCTCTCTCTTCTATTAACGCCGTTTGTACGGATTTAACGGAAGGGATTTCATTGATATAAATTTTATTAAGTAGGGACGTAATTGACGCACGTTTTAAAGGATGGACTAATTTGACATTGTCGAGCGAAACTGGGGACAAAATAAGGTATTAAGCCTATAATTAACTATAGTCTGCATGCGGGTACAAACATTCATTGCCAATTCTCAAACATGCAAAATTTCAGATGATTTGAGAGAAGGATTACAACTATATAAGTAAGAATTAGCAATCCAAAATCATTCTTTTTTTACATTTATGGTGCATCTAGTATTCCTTTCTATCCTTTGTTTGTCTAGCCCTTAACATTTCAGAATATTAGTCTATTCTTCAAAAGGGATGAAATGCAACATCTTTGGAAGAACTAAGAAACATTCTGAATATAGTATCAAACAATTGTCTCTGATTGATGATTGATATATTGTCTTTCATCGGCAATTATTTTGGAAATTTTAGTTTTGAATCCTAAATGTTGTTCTGTTGCTCAGTCATTGATTGAAACCTTACCCAAATATGGCCAAGGGCCTAAATAACTGGTTAAAGAAAGTACCTGCTTCTCTTTCCAAAATCTCAGTTTTCATCATATCTCGGTTAAAATTCTAACAAATGATGTTATCTCACTGATAATGTTATTGTGCACTCTGTTCCTGGATTAAATGCTGAAGGAATGGAAGTTATAATGAAGCACTAAAGAAATTTGAGTCTATTTTGGGATCAAAGCCAGAACCTGAGGAAGCTGCAGTTGCAAGTTACAATGTTGCTTATTGTTACTCTAAGCTAAACCAAGTATATGTTTCCTACCATTTTCTCTCTTGGAACATGAAACTTGACCTGACCTTGGATTAGTTCCTTATTATCCATGCTGAATAGACACCAACAAGAACAACGTACAGTTGAAAATAAGATTGATTTTATTATTCATAATCATAAAAAATACATTTTCATATATTCTATTTGTAACAATCTAATTATCCTAAAATGAGAAATAGGGAAACTAGGTAAACAAAATAAAATAGAAGCAACAACAAGATGAGTTCCATGATAGGTTGGATCAATTAGAGAATAAAATCCCACCAGGAAGAGGAAGGCCAAATAGAAATGAGGGAAGAATAGAAGGAGTAAAATTGAATGTGCCACCTTTTAGGGTAAGAGTGATCTTGAAGCTTACTTGGAGTGGGAGCTCAAAATTGAGCATGTATTTTCTTGCGATAATTATAGTGAGGAGCAAAAGAATAGTAAAATTGAGCATGTTCCTTTGATGAGTTTTGAGTTTCTTTCTTTTGTGATTATGTGAATAATGATTTCACTGATGATTTAATGTGTGTTTGGTATAATATATGAAACGTTTGAATGATTCATGAATGAAGTTATGATTGAGGTAAAGTGTGGTTTGAAAAGAATTTCTAAGGTGAAATTCTTATTGGTGGTTTCAAGTGTTGTTAGTATGAATGTAGGAAGCTAAGTACTATTGGTTTATTCTGACACTCTGACGGTTATCCATTCTCAAGTAAAGAGGGGTGAAACATGTGGTGAGAGTAGCAGGAGGTCTTAGTTGAGGGACTTTACCTTAGCCAAAGACATTGTTTAATGGACTAACTTTGTGTGGTAACTTGGGATGGACCGGTTATTTCACCACTACAAATGCATGAACCACCATAGTTTGACATTTATACTATATTTGGACGAGTCAAGTCAACGTTTATTATATGTTTTTAGGATGTTTGATTACTTGGCTTGGAATTGTGATATGTGTTGAAGTCTTAATTATTCTATGATAATTCTGTTTACACTAGTTTACCTTGTTTGTTTCCTTATGTGTTTGGGTATTCTTGTTACTTTTGTGTTTCAGTTATGATTATATTGGTAGGTATGAGTAGAGGGTAGAGATGTGTCTCTCGAGCAAGTTTCAGGTAATGATAATATAATTATAAATATTAGTTCTCATGCGTTTAAATTTTGATTGTATATTTGAAAATCCTTCATGTATAGTTTTTGGTTTAAAATGTTATTTATAAAATTTAATTTATGGTTATATTTAGATAACTATAATACTTTGTATGTCTTTGATAACTTTGTTATCATATTAAGATGTGTGATAAATCCTAAATAATATTTTAACTATTTAACTGAGATATTACATATTCTACTTATCTTCATGTAATTATTACAATTTAGAATAATTCGACCAAAAATTTATGTCGGGCGGTTTGAATTAAATGAAAGTCATTTCCTATTATTAGGGTTTTTGTCTTTGTTGTATTTCCCTCGTCCGTTAGAATGAAAAAAGGGTATTAGCGTCATTTATTATTATTAGGGTTTCTGTCTGTGTTGTATTTCCCTCATCCGTTTCGATGAAGAGAGGGTATTAGCGTCATTTGCAATTATTAGGGTTTTGTGTTTATAGAGGAGAATATTCGGAAACCCTAATTACTCAAATCCAACCTCTCCAACTACGCCTCTTCGACTCCCGCAGCCATGGCCGCTGCCGACTCCTCCGCCGCCGCTCCTTTACGCCAGCTCTCGCAGAAGGAGACGGACATCCAGATGATGCTCGCCGCCGATGTGCATCTCGGCACAAAAAACTGCGACTTCCAAATGGAACGCTACGTCTTCAAGCGCCGCACTGACGGTCAGTCCTCATTCTCAAATTCTCCTTTCTACTTTTATTTTCTTTCATTTATTTATCCATTGTCTCGAACACTGGCCATTTACGTGTTCTTAGTTTTTCTGTGTTGTTATATAACGGAATATGTCTGTGTAATATAAATAGGTTTCATTTTGATACATCACCATTGGGTTTCAGTTAAATTCATGTAGTTATACATAGTCACCAAAATGTAGAATTCTAGATACCTTTGAATCTCCTTCATAGTGGCCATGATCTTGTAGTAATAGCCATGTTTGTTTTATGAGTTTTCTAAATTTTGAGGACTTTTTGAGAGGTCAGTGATCCATGCCGTTTGATAATTGTATGGTCTTTTAATATTCAATCCTGAAATACGTTTTCTGTTGTGTGTATGATTTAGGCCATTGGATAAATTTCTCCCTAAATATGTACGGAGGAATAAATCAAGAATGTTAGAATTGAGTTTCTCCAAATGTTAAAATCAACTAATGTTAATTTCTCCAATGATTGACGTGCATAATTTGATTTTATATTATGGAGATACTGAATTCATTTTGACTTCGTAGTTTTTTCTCCATTATATGTTTACAAACTGGTTTAACCAAGCAAGGTTTTAGTTGGACTCTTACTGATTTGAATTTTTTAAAAGTGGTTTTTCTGGTGCTTTCTTTTTCTAGCACTGTTATATAGTTTTGCTCTTGCTACTAAAATAAAAAGTTTTGGAGTTTTTTGTTGATTTTTGGGGTTATGGTTGTTCAGGTATATACATAATTAACCTTGGCAAAACATGGGAGAAGCTCCTTCTTGCTGCTAGGATAATTGTTGCCATTGAGAACCCACAAGATATTATTGTTCAGTCCGCCAGGCCTTATGGTCAGAGGGCAGTGCTTAAGTTTGCTCAATACACCGGGGCTCATGCAATTGCAGGAAGGCACACTCCTGGAACATTCACCAATCAGATGCAGACATCCTACAATGAGCCTCGTCTTCTAATTCTCACTGATCCAAGAACAGATCATCAGGTTATTTATCTCTTGTAGAAGTTATAACCAGAGTACTGCAGGCATATTGAGAATGTTTTGAATTTCTGATAGTAATTGATGTTGATATTGTTATACTGTGCATGATCTGCCACACTTTGCCTTATGTTATTGATCTCTGTGCAGCCTATTAAGGAAGGTGCTCTTGGCAACATTCCCACTATTGCCTTTTGTGACACTGATTCTCCAATGCGGTATGTTGACGTTGGGATTCCGGCCAATAATAAGGGGAAGCATAGCATTGGTTGTCTGTTTTGGCTTTTAGCTCGCATGGTGCTGCAGATGCGGGGTACTATTCGTCCAGGTCACAAGTGGGATGTAATGGTAAAACACCTGTTGCTTTTATGAATTAAATGGTGGCTGTTCCATATCTTTAGAGAAGTCTTAGTCTGTTGGCGTATGTGTGTACTCTTGTAAGAAATAAGTTTTATTTGGGAGCTTTCCTTGACGTTTTTGGATTTGTAACCAATTATCTAAATTTTTCTTATGCAGGTGGATTTATTCTTCTATAGAGAACCTGAAGAAGCCAAGCAACAAGAGGAAGATGAAGCACCACCTGCCCAAGATTTTGCCATCGATTTCAATGATACTGCCATTAGCAGCTTCCCTGCCGACAGACAATGGCCTACTGCACTCGACCAACCTTGGACAGGGGACGCTCCACAACCAATTCCAGCAGTTCCTACTAACTGGACCCCAGAAACAGCTGGTACGACTATGAATTATTGAATTTACTTTGGATCCTTGCTTTATGATGATGTTGTACTAAAATTTAACTGCGGTGATTGAGGATGAATAAGTTCAGCTTCGTCATATAGCTTGTTTATTATCCTAAAATCTGTCTGGATTTGAATTTGAGATAATGCAATCTGCGTCTATCTTTATTTTATAAATTGTATGCAAAAATTGTACTAATCTGTGACTTTGCTATGATTCAACATTTCCTGTTCCCCTGGTGCACAAAGACAGAGAATTTTTTATTCTGCAGTGATAAGATGATGGGACACGCACCATACTTTTTCTGTTACCATTTTCTTATAATTGTTTTGAAATTTGTGTAATCACAATTTGTTTGACTAATGTTCCTTTTACAGCTGCAGGAGATTGGGGCGAGGCTGTTCCTGCACCGGTTCCTGCTGCCGTACCGGCTCCACAAGTTGGTGTGCCTCCAGCCCAAACTTTTCCTGCTACTGGCTGGGACTAGGACAAGATATTTTGATTCCATGGTGTTAAAACCATAGTTTTTCTTCCCCTCGGCTCAGAATTTTCCCTTCCGAGATTATCTTACAAAAGAAACATAATTTGCTTCTCAGTAAAATTTTGTTTGTTGACATATTGTAGGAAATTTTATCATTTAAATTTAATAATTATTTATTTCATAATGGAACTAGTTTGAGACCTCCATCCCCACGGGTCGCTTTTTTTTTATATTACTTTATTAAATTAAAAAAAAAGTTGAATTATATTTAGTATGATATTTATGAAATATTTTTATAATTTATTTTATATATTACCATTATTTTAATTTTATTAATAATATATTTTAATTACGGATATATATTATTAAATAATTGTGAGTAAAAGTTAAACATTAATATTTACTTTTTGGTATTGTATTTAAAAAAATATTTAAAATATTGATTAAAAATTTTGTATACTATTTTTAAAGTATTTGAAGAGAGTTTTATTATAGGTTTTTTATAAATTTTTAATTTGATTTTATATTTTAATATTTTTTAATGAATTATTATGATTATTTTTATGATAATAATATTATAACATTAATATTTTGAAATGGTTATATGTTATATGTTTTAGAAATGTATTAGTTTAAGATCATAAAACCAACCTTAGACCAGCCATCATACAAATAAAATTGGGTTCATGATCAGATTTAGCCCCTATAAAATTGGGTGCCAATCCTTCTACATTTTTGGAAATTGTGTTACATGATTTTTATGATACCTGTTGCTACATTAATATTGTCTTTGTATTTGGTTTGTAAAATAAAACAAAGGTATGAATGGTTGGCTAAATCTCATTGAAGATATTTTTTCTAGTATGCATAACCAGGTGGGAAAATGTGGTAGGTAATAAGAGTTGTAGGAGGTTATGGTTTAAAGAAAATTGTAGTTTTATGATAATAAAGAATTAATCTTATGAATGGTAGGGTAAAGTCTATTTTCTGTAATGTAGTAGTAGATGTCATTACAAAAGCAAAACCTGATGAGATTTGACATTAATGTTTGTTTTTGAATGATTAATTCTAGAAGACTTTGATTGTATCTATGTATGCTTTTATATGAAAATTGAATGACATTGTATTTTAAAAGTATGTTATCTCTTTTTCACCTAACTTACTTTATTTGTATATTTTGTGACTGTTGTGTTGTTTTTTTTTTTTTTTACAATTATTACCTTATTAATATGAGTAGGCGAAGATGCATGTGTGTAGTGATGCCTGTTGTGGACGAGGAGCTAATTGTCTTAGTTATAGTTAATATTAGAACATAATAGATATAGTTTTGTAATAAAATAATAATAAAGTAGCCTAGTATATGAATGATATTATTATAATTCTATCTTATAAAACTATATTAATATATAATATACATTGAATTATCATTTTATTTCTCAATATTTATAATAAAGTATTTTATTTTAATAATGTTATATGACACCCTTAATCACTTAAGTTAAGGTTGATATTTTGGTATTAAGTAAAGTTTTTATACATGTATTTGGAATGCTTATGCTGATCGGGTTCAACAATTTTTCGTTATTGATATAGTACTGCAAAATTTATCTTTGATAAGAAATACGTATTAATGAGTCAAAAGGATAGTCAATATTTTGATGTGAAAGTTAAACACAACAAAAATAGATGATACCATGAATCTTTTGTGCTTGTAGATTCAAAATTGATCTGTAACATTTGTAACAAAATCTTTAACCCCAAAATCAACTTAACACGGGTAAAAATACACCACACCCCAAACTAAATACAACTTCAAATAAAGAACACAAAACTCTAAAAAATAATAAACTTCTCGCGAAAAAAAAAAAACAAACATGTACCACAACATTTAAACCAAGAAAAAAAGAAAGATAATTGAAATGTTACAACTCAAAAAAATCATCATTAAGATTGGATGAAAGTGGAGTTTGATTGATATGTGAAGTGATTAACTCTAATACTAAATAATTTCAAATAAAGTATGATTACTAATAATTGAATCGAATCGTAATTAAATCGTTATTAATAAAAAAATTATTTTAAAATATATAAATATAAGTTTAAGAGAAGAAGGAATGTAACTGTATGTACTATACTAATAATATTTGAATAATTAAACCTTAAATTAATTTTAGTTTCGAAATATCTTATAGGTATCCTTCAAACTATTTTGAACGAACATTAACCAAAAAATTTAACTTGGAAAACAATTTTGAATAAAACTTTTTTTTAAACATTTCACATTATCTTACATCCTAACGGTGAGAAGACACATATATTTAGAGAGATTCAAAAGTATAATGTTGACATTTATCAAAAATACAAGTATAGGTAGTTTAGATATTACACAAGTACATTATATTTCAATATTTATAGTTGATTTAACTTGTTTTATTACATATATTATTGCGTGTATTTCGTAAATAGTTAATTTAAGCTATTTTATTTCATTATTTGATCGAATTTCTTATAGAAAGAATTTTATATTTAAATGCCTCTCAGTAAAACAATTTTTTTTCAATCAACCATTTTTCTAAGAATTCAGTGTCTTCTGTTAAGGACTTGAGTTCAAAACTGGGCTTACAAAAGACTTCACTTTATTTGAATTCATGAAAGACAATGCATTTATTAAATTGTAATTATATAAATCTAAGAATCGGTTTTGAGAATGGTTTAGAAGTGTTCTTGTTGTAATTATTAATGAAAGAACAAAACGTTAATTTTGACATTAAACAAATGACATTTTTTTTCCTCAAAAAATAATTAATTTTATTATGCTAAAATTAAAATTTGTATAAATAAGATATTCTTATATATAATTAAAGAAATGTTAGCTTTAATATTTTTTAAAAATTACAAATTTATATATTGCAATTAAAATTTGAACATGTATAGATCCTAATTTATTATTTTGTCTTTATTCACACAACTGGTTTTCTCTACACATATAAAACTTTAATATATTGATTTTTCTCTACATTCGGCCCATGCGATCCACGAGTTAATACACGTGACAAATTATTTGCGAAACCTACCTTTGATATTTCTTCAAAGGTTATTCAACATTTAAAATGAGAGGTGCACATTTTCCACCTAATCCAAAGTTGAATTTTTGTAAAATAATAATCATATTAACTACTTGTTGATTTATATAATATATGAATATATATTTTATATTTCAGAGTTTTTAATTAATTATAGATTAAAATTAAATTCATGATTTTTTATAATTTTGAAATAGATCTCTAGATGTAGTTTACAAAAATGTAATCTTTGAAGAATTTGAATAAATATTTTTTATACTATTTTCTATTTTAATCACGTTTTTTATTTACTCAACTCAAATTTGAGATCTATTTATCGAAACCAAATCCTGTACCATTGTTAGTCGTTTACTAAAGTTTAAAATCACTAAAAAAATCACATTCTCTTTGTGATTTCATTAATTTTAATAGTAAATTAAAAAAATGTACGAGATCAATAACTCAATTACAAGTCTTTTGTGTAAAATCTAATTTTTAATTTTTAAAAATTAAAAAAAATGTAAAATGTACAAGATCAATTGCTCAATGACAACTTTTTTAATGCAAAAGTTTAATTAACAGCGTTCAAAAGTATATAAAATTCTTTGAATGAGTCAGTTGAGAAGCTTTTTTCAGGAGAAAAATAATAATTGAGAAAATAAAAAAAATATTTTTTTTTCCAAATTAATTTAAGAAACTCCAAGTGTTATTTTAATTTCATACATCCCTTCATCCATACCGTGAGATTCACGAGTCCTTATTATAATAGTAAATAAGTTACTCAATGTTACATTGAATATTCATGGTACTTTTTTCATGATTCCTCTGTTCTTTCTCCAAGAGCTCATCTCATATATATGCCATGAAGCCACCAACATCACACTAACACAAAACTTCCCACTCTTCATTGGATCTACCATTCTACAACCATCTTCTCCACTGATCTGTTTCTCTCTCTAAAGGTACCTGCATTTCTCCTTTCTTTCTGCACTCATTTCAGTATGCTGTTCAGTTTCTCTCTTTTTTATTTTTTCTTTGTGATTCTTTTGCACTAAAAATTTGATTTTGATTGGAATTTTGAGGACCCTTAAGCTGTTTTGATCTGGGTTTTTCTTGTTTTATGTTGAAGCAATGGCCCGCAAGAAGATAAGAGAGTATGACTCCAAGAGGTTGTTGAAGGAGCACTTTAAAAGACTCTCTGGCCAGGACTTGCCCATCAAGTCTGCACAAGTAAGCATTATCTTAGTTTCTTTTTTTTTATTATATTAAAATTAGTAATGAATGAACACTGTTGAATATATAAATGTATAATTTAAATTGTGATGAGGGATTATTTTTTATTATTGATAATTTATTTAGAAAACTGTGAAAGCAAATCAGATACAGAAGTAGAGGGAGTGAAAACTTCACTCTCAATTTGTTTTATGATTTATAATAAGGAAGTAAATTTCCAAAATAGTTTATGTTGGCTTGGCTGTGAATCTTATACCTTAAAAATTCTGATGGGTTTTGTAATCCTTTGCTTGATTATAGGATTCTGTTTATCTGAAGCCAATGTAATATCTCAAACACCTTCTAAATTCTGTCCTAGATAGTGATAGCTAGTAAATCTGGTGATTGAACTTCCAACTAGTGTTACTTTGCCTATGGTCACATAATTGCACTGCATTAATCCGATAATGATCTTCAAATCTTACAGCTTATTGTTAATATGGTGTGTCTTCATATGACAATTTAATCACTGTTTTAAAGCTGAGTAAGACTATATGATGTGTAACTGATTTGTGGAAAATAAATTTGCGTCTTACTAGTCAACCAGTGCAGTGTGCATATCAAACATGAATAATAAATTTGTTGTGTTCTATTTTTCAGGTTACAGAATCCACTGATTTTAATGAACTACCTGAGAAGGAACCATGGCTTTTATCTTCAAAATTGGTTGTGAAACCAGACATGCTATTCGGAAAGCGTGGCAAAAGTGGTTTGGTTGCCTTGAATTTGGATTTGGCAGAAGTTGCTTCTTTTGTGAAAGAGCGTCTTGGCAAAGAGGTGTTTTTTCCCCGTTTGTCCTTCCAAACCTTAACTTATTTTTCCTTTCTCTTAATCACCAATCACCATTTCTTTTTACTTTCTGTCTACTCTTGAAGTGTTTATTTATATATTTGTTGATCATGTAGGTTGAGATGAGTGGATGCAAAGGGCCCATAACAACTTTCATTGTTGAACCTTTTATCCCTCACAATGAAGAGTTTTACCTTAACATTGTCTCAGAGAGACTAGGGAACAGTATAAGCTTTTCTGAATGTGGAGGAATTGAAATTGAGGAGAACTGGGATAAGGTACCAAAATTTACTTTTACCTTACATATAAATTATTTCAAGTAAATTCTTCTCACATCTTCCTTGTAATTCCCATAAGCTACAAAGTGGTTTGTTCATATTTCAGGTCAAGACTGTATTTATGCCAACAGGACTGTCTCTTACACCTGAGAGTATTGCTCCACTTGTTGCAACACTTCCCTTAGAGGTATGTTAATCTTAGTCATTTTTTAGATTTTTAATAAGATAATTACTTTTTTGGTTATTCAGTAGGACCACGGGATTGAATACACATTTTGTTTCAATTACTTATAAGTGCTTCATTCATGCTTACAGATCAGGGGAGAAGTTGAGGAATTCCTCAAGGTGATTTACACTCTATTTCAAGGTATATTACATAATATACTTTTACTAACATTAGATGTGCTTATGAAGAAAAGTTCATTGATGGTTGTATTTAAAGTTACAGTTTTAAACATTTTCTTTTCTTATTTTATTTGTCTTCTGTTAGACCTGGATTTCACTTTCTTGGAGATGAATCCTTTCACTTTGGTCAATGGAAAGCCTTATCCTCTGGACATGAGAGGCGAACTTGATGACACTGCTGCTTTCAAGAACTTCAAGAAGTGAGTTTTTCCTCTAAAGAATATCAACTGTTATTTATAGGATGAATATCGTGTCTCTTGACTCTAATTCATCATGTATAATTAAATAATGTTTAATAGTAAAAAAGAAAAAGTGAACCATGCAAGTTATTCTTATTTACAGATGGGGAAACATCGAATTTCCATTGCCATTTGGAAGGGTAATGAGCAGTACAGAGGCTTTCATTCATGGATTAGATGAAAAGGTGAACAAAAAATTACTACTTCTAATAATCATGAATTCATGGAACTACAAATTATGTTTCTTAACAATGTTATGTTGTTTGTTTATTTTCTTCTCCCAGACAAGTGCATCTTTAAAATTCACAGTTTTAAACCCGATGGGCCGAATTTGGACAATGGTAGCTGGGGGAGGTGCTAGTGTGATCTATGCTGATACGGTGTGTTTATATTACTTTAGAAGTTAAATTCAGAGCTAATTATGTTATATTGTAACATTAAGCAAAAGACTCTTTCTTACATACTAATTTATTAAAACAGGTAGGTGATCTTGGTTATGCTCCTGAGCTAGGAAATTATGCAGAATATAGTGGTGCGCCAAAGGAAGATGAGGTCCTGCAGTATGCCAGGGTTGTGATTGATGTAATTATCTCAAACATTAGTGATGTATATTTATCATCAATTTATGGATACAATACATGATCATACATTCCTTGTTTGGAGTGTGTGAAAACGGCTTATCAAATGGATGCTACTTTGTAACATGATATAGTGATTGTTTCTCTCTATGGAAATCTCTTTGCAGTGTGCAACTTCAAATCCTGATGACCAAAAGCGAGCCCTTGTGATAGGTGGAGGAATAGCTAACTTTACTGATGTTGCTGCTACATTCAGCGGCATAATCCGCGCTCTGAAGGAGAAGGTGAGAACATATATCATCATGAAGCTTTTTTCATGCCATATTAATTTGCTCATGGTAGAGTTAATTGATTGCTGACTTATTACAAACCAGGAACAAAAGCTAAAAGAAGCAAAGATGCACATCTATGTGAGGAGGGGTGGTCCCAACTACCAGAGTGGTTTGGCAAAAATGAGGGCCCTTGGAGAGGAGATTGGCATTCCCATTGAGGTTATATAACAAAATGATGCCATTATCGATTGCATTGAGAAACCATCTGAACTTATTTTTCTTATCTATATTTTGGTATCTTTGCAGGTTTATGGACCTGAAGCAACAATGACTGGTATATGCAAACAGGCAATCCAATACATCACTGCTGCTGCTTAATTATCCATTCTTAGGCCAGTGTGAACTTCTTTTACAAGTATTGTCATGGCTGATTTGAAGAGATTTTTCTCTGTCCAACTCTCAGAAATTATTGCTTTGGTGAGTTAGAGTGCAGGCTGTTATAAATTAGTCATCCAATAAAGTGGTCAAGAATGTTTTGTATCTTCCAGAATTCTGATAGTACATTAGTGACACCATAAAATGTTACAAGTGTAATTGTTTTATGTTAAGTCAAACTACAATTTCATGGTTCACTGATTTACTTCATTAACTAAATTGTTTTTCTTTCCATTTGTGAGAACTTAAATTCTGCTTGAAAGGGTATCTCAGCAAGCTTGTTTAGATATATGCAATTATGAGTAAAATATAAGTCCGGCTTCAATTATAAGTAACTCAAACTCATATAACACATTAGAATTATATTTTATCAATAAAGAAACTCATGAAATGTAGCTAAACAATTCCCATTGTGGATGATGTTGAAATTTGTCATTCTACTTTTTGTTTTCTACAGTCTGTAATAGAAGCTTTTCCAAATTCTCTGAAGAGAACAAAAGGGCATGCTTGAGTTATTTTGATTGATAATATACCCACCAAACCGTTATGACAAAGCTTTAGAAAAATCAAAACTAAAAAAGTGTAAAAGAAATTTCAAATATGATAAACATAAATTTGGAATAGGGTTTTTTAGTCTACCAGGATGTGTCCCCACACTCAGTGGATGGTACTAATTCTCCAGCTGGGGTATCTTATGACCTAAACATTCCTTGCCACAAGGAAATGCTGAGATTCAAATCATATAACATAATAGCTTGTTAAAAGTAAATTCATTTCTTTCATATTTTACTCTTATAAAAACTTTTTGGAAAAGTTTCTCCAAAATTCTAACACTAATAAAATTAGTTTATGCAATGTTAAAATGCAACGCACAAAAGAGGAAACTTAATCCGCTGTAAAACTCACTGTAAATTCATTGAATGCGAAGGCTATTAAATAGCCGTGTACAAACGCAATAATACTGGACTGAATAAAAACAGGAACGAAAAATAACAATAGCCAAATATGTGGACCGAGCTGCTACAGTTCAACCGAAAACAACGAATAAAACCAGCCATTAACTACTGAATTGTTACAATAAACGAAATATAAACGCCTAACCACTGACTGAGCTGCTACAGTAAAGGCAAAAAAACTATCCAGATTTAGTGGAAAAAAAAACAAGACTCCTACAAAATTACAAAAGTACATTTTCTTAATTTAAATTTATCTAATAAAATTCTCCCATAAACTTAAATTCTTTCTTTTTTTCGTCCTCATCACTCCTTCCTTAATTTTTTCTTGGATAAAATGAAAATGAACGTCAATATGCTAGCTTCTCTCATAGTTTATTATGTTCTTTGTTAGCTCGATCACTGATTTATTATCTACTCGGATTAACGCCTTCTCTTCTTACATTATTTACAAATTCCGTAGCAAGTTTATAAGCTAGATTGCATATCGGATACTTTAAGATGCTGCCATATATTCAGCTTTACACATTGATAGTGTCACAATGGGTTGTTTCTTTGAGAGCCAATTAAATGTTGTATTTCTCATGAAGAATACATAATAATGAGTCTCTTCTGGTCATCTACATCTCCTCACCAATCACTGTCCCAATACCCACTAAGCCTGTAGATGTCTAACTTAGTGTACAATTCCTTTTGATGCTGGTTCATCAAAATCAGAAGGTAAAGAAGAAATCTAGTTTCAGTTTGAGTATAAAATATAGTTATTATTTCAAGCATCATAATAGCTTCAAAGAAAGAAATTAAAATCAAGCATAAAGTATGATGTACATTAGGATAAGCTCATTTTTCCTGCTTAGCTGCTTCCAATAAAATTAAGTCATGTCAGATTGTTCAAAGTTGAGGCCTTGCAAAGCTTGTATAGAAGAGTTTTGAACAGCTGATTTTGCTAGTTAACAGAGAATTACCAGGGTAGTCTAAATTGTTGTTAAAAAAGATTTGGTGAGGTCACAATGCCAAGTGTTGCTTCTTCTTCAAGAGGTGGTGACTGCTTCAGAGCTTCTTCAGTGTTGCTTTCAAGTGTGGTTGAAGACTTACTGTGTTGGTAGCCATCTGAACCTCATAACAAAGAACCCCATCAACTACCTTAAAACTTCTTCTTATCTCTTTAACCTGGGTAGAGTGGTATCAAGTATTTTAGGCACTGATGTCAATTAAATCTTGTTTTAGTTAGAATTTAGCATAATACATTGTTTGAGCTTGAATTTTGAATATTTTCATTTCTTTAGTTAGAATTAACATCTTTGTTTACTATTACTTTTCTTTTATGTTTTCCTTAATTAAGAGAGTAACTTTCTCTAATTCTAAAAGTGGGCCCAAGCCCTTGAGAGCTATTAGATTTTATTATATTTAACTTTTGTTCTTTTTTATTTTCTCTTGAACTATCTTCCATTGATTTTATCTATGAGAAGCTTTAAACGATCATTTTTCATAACCATAAACAGCAAAGGAATGACTGGAAAGGGATCTTAATCGTAGGACTTCAATCACCATAATAGGCTTAAATCCTTTGAGAAAGCAATAGATTGAAAAAATGCTTCATGTAACTACGTAAATGGGTAAATCTTTTAAATTTAAAATTCAGTGTTTTCTATTGAAGTCGTGCTTCAAAGCATTTTCAAATCGTGCTACATGGCACAATTTTTTTTTTTGACAAATGTAGAAACCACAAATTTGTGTACAAGTTGTGTCTTACAAATGTATCGAATATAAGTCAACCCCAAGACCTAGAAGACAAATAAAAAGATTAACTTATAGCACCACCTTACAATTTTTTGTTTACATTTCCTTAACAATGTTATTGTTAAAATTTTATTTTCATTTGAATTTGGTTTACTTGATCAAGAGTTTAATTTACTGCTATTTTTTTATTTGCTCAAATTTCATTCAAATAATAAATAATATGATTAAAATTAATTGATTAACCAAATTATCTAAAAATATAAAAAAGGTCCCTATCAAATAAATAAAAAGTACATAACCTAACAAAAGTAAAAGAAAATAAAACAACATTAAAAAATACAATTACAAACAATTATATCAAAGTAATAAGCTAAACTTTTGTTTTATTATAGTTTATTTTCAAAATCAAATCCTATTCGGGCCCTCCAATTACCATTCTTTAAAATAATAATAAAACCAAAATCATGCCATAAAAGCACGATTTTAACAAATAAAAACCATGCCTTAAAAAATTATTTTCACATAAAAAAAAAAGGAAGCAACCATTGCTATGAAACACAATTTAAAATAAAGAGAGAAGTTTTGTTTTGAAATACAGCATCAATAAAAAAAAATTGATCCAAAATTCGTGCTTGAAAGCACAACTATTACATTTTAAAATTGTGCTTGCACCCATGTTTGTAAATTTTAAACATTTATATAATTATATAGTGCAAAATTGCACCAATTAAAAAACAAAACACTCACGAGAACTGGGGTTATTCTTAGGTTAAATCATCTTTAAAGAGAGTAAAAAGATTATGAAGATAAAGAAGTATGCCAATAAAAAGTCTTGGTGTAAAACTTGACCCTCGAGGTTTTTTTCTATTAAATTAATCCAAATTAAATTGCATTCTTGCTTTGATTCTAAATTTCCTCCTTGAATTCTCTATTCTGAACTGAAAACTCAGTTTAGTTATTTATCCCTTAGATTAAATTAATTAGAGATGACTACCAAATCAAGCATGTGGTTCTTGTAGATTCAATGTCATTACTTAGAAGAACATACATTTTCAGCTTTCACATACCACGTAGCAATACCACATAAGAGTGAGAAATGAGACATTCCAACTTTCTTCTTTAATCAACGTAGTAAGGTTGGTAGCAAGGTGTTTCCTTAATCCAACATAGTTATCTAATTTGTTTTACCATTGGGGTATAGAGTGAAGTATGACAAAGTATTTCCTACAGTAAACATAACATACCATCTAAGGAGAGAATAAAGAAGCAATGATAACAATCTGCATGATAACATTACATAAAAATCTTTTGCCAAAAGGTAACAACCAAAATGAGGTATTACTTCAATGGGGGTTATTATTAGTCAGTGATTCATAAATTTATTTAAAATACATGTAAAATGAAAAGCACATTGAATGATTTCATCTACCAAATGTTCAGAAGTCCTCACCCGACTTCCCTCTATTTCTGTAGATTTCTGTTTACTAATCATTGTTGTCACAACAACAAAAAGTCTTTATCTCATTAGATGAGATTCACTATATGGACTGCAATACGCCTTTAGGCTCAACTAGATTAAATTCGGAAGCATATTATTAACCATAAAAATCTGTCTAAACAGTTATTTTCAATGTCCTTGATCTCCCTTTCTATCTTTTTGCAAAGCTGAAAAAATGTAATCTATTCTCATCGTTAATGCTTCCATTGACTTTCTTTTCACGTGTTCAAACCAACAAAATCAATTTTCTATTATTTTTCCCAAGTAAATGTCACAAATTTCTTCTAGTTCACAATTAGTTTGTATTCTATCAATTTTTGTGTGACCACACATCCAGCTTAATATTCAATACCATAATGTATAGTTGTATAGACAAGAATGCAATAAAGCTTTCATGAGTTTGTTATACTTGAGATATGAAATAGATCCCTGTTGCCTTTCTCCATTTTATCCATTATATTGTGTGCTACATCTTTATTAAGTCCTCCATTATTTGTAATATTAATTAATTCTGGGTATTAAACTTAGAAAAACGTGTCATAACATCTTATTGCTGTTTTACTTATAATTGTTTTCTCTTATATCTAGCTAAAATTGCAATGCATATACTGTGTCTTGTTCCTACACAAATAAAAGTCCTTTGCTTTCAAAGTTTGTCTCCAAAGCTTAAGTTTAGAGCTAACATCTTCTTTTGATTCCTCAATCCACACTATATCATCCAAAACAAGTATGTAATTAAGGACAGTCTTATGTTGACCCTGGTAACCACATCCAAGATTAGATTAACCATGTTAGGACTTGAAATTGAGCCATGATGTAATCCAATTCTTATAGAAAAGACTTTAGCCTCACCACCAAGTTCTCTCACTAATAATTATCCATCACATGTTTTAGTCATGGACTACTTTTCCAAAGGCTTCCACATAGCTTCATTTGATACTCGATTCCAAGCTTTTTCCAAGTCAATAAAAACTATATGTAGGCATTTTTCTTCACCATTATCCATCCTCTTAAAGATTTCTTTTATCTCCAACACGAATTCTACAACATGAATCTAAACTTTATTCATCCTCATAAATTTCTAGTGCTTCCATATTATAAGTCAATCCTTGTTCATCACATAAAAACCATAATCCTCACAGATGATTATAAAAAAATTTCTTAAGAAACATTTACAATACAACTTTTTTGACACATTCATATTATCAGAAGATGCCTCACTAAGAAGGTTGTTTTTTAAATGTAACATATAAGAAACAATCCAATCATTGTCAGAGTGTAATGTATGTGAACAATGCAATCATAAGCATGAGACATCAACATCAGTATTGTTGCATTTGGCAATACTAATTTAGATTACCTTAGAAGCATTCCCCACCATTTCACTCTGAAGTTGTATCACATTCTCTTCAAAGCTGTATGTCCCTTTCTGGAAGCACAATGTCAAATGACACCTTAATAGCAGAGAGGGGAACTAGAAGGGAATAAAAAATGAAAGGCAAGAAAGTAACTAACCCCATGGACCTAGAAGCAATGAAATGATCAAGACCTTTATGTTTAAACAGTTAAATTAAGGAAGAAAGCTATAAATCAAACATATATTTGGAAGAATATATCAACATGACAAGAAAAACAGTGTATACATAACGCATTGCATAACTTATGCATCAATGCATATAGAGGGAAATTTATTGCAAGCAACTGGGTATAATAGATTGAATGCAATGTTTGGAAAATTGGGACTCAAAACGTAGCAGAAGTGGACTGTTTTGCCATAGAGTTTATTTGGAGCAAAATACAGAATAATTGGAGCAAAGTACAAAATAATAAACATGTGCCTGTTGTTTGACAAGTAACAAAAAAAGTCAAGGATTGAGGTTGATCCAAAGGGTATTACTCATCAAAATTAAATCAATTCCCAAAATTTCATATTCAAATAGAGTTGTCTCAAAATTTAAACTGAGGAGTTATGCATATTAAGAGTCCATGGAGCTTCTAAACCCACCCCATTCCTATAGCATACGGATTATACAGACACAAGTATGAAGCCAATTGGTCAAACAGTGTATCCGTAACAAAAACCAAATCAAATTGAAAAATAGTACCTGAACTTCCACAAGACCATTGCTTTGAGCAATCACAACTTCAATGGTGCCATCAGGTTTAGGACGCCAGTATCCACTCTCACCGTGCATAGGCTCTCCAGAGCTGAGTTTCCATGTCTTCTGAGTGTACCCTATCACAGGCTATACCCATTTCACACACAACCAAACCAAATAAACAGAATCAGTTCACAACCACCCGCAAAAGAAGAGAAACAAGATGAATTAAACTGAAGTCCTCAGCATATATCATCATAAATGGTTAAAAGAAGAATGTAATCGAAAAACACAAATAATGTAAATTTAATAGTTCATTGCCATATAATTAGAAGTCATTTACTTTTCTGTACTTTAAACATCATGTTTCGGATAATCCTTAAATTTTCTTTGCCTGAGTGAGAATTGTATTTTACCATAAACAATCTTACTAGTCACATATAAAGGGCGAAATTGTTCCTTAGCATATTCCGGATCTGAACTAGTACTACTGGATAAACTGAAACAACATCGTACTAGTTGATTTACTTTTGAATTGATTGACCATGTAAGCTAATGGTGTATTAAAATAAAATTCTTAAAAAAACAAAAACAACCCAGTAAATAAAAAGAGAACTTCAAGGGACCCAGATAGTGTTTATGGAGAAAGAGACAGGAAAACCTTGTTGGGGGAATGGGAGAAGAAAAGCTCTTCGCCATAGGAGAAGGAATGTATAGTGGGGAAGCCTCCTTCTCCTTGGCCCCTCCAAGTGCCCAGAAGGAAGGAGAGCGGTGCCACCGCGGGGTGTATCACAGGCGGTGATGTTGCCGGCGTCGGAGAATTCTTTTCAGCATCCATCTCTGTTTTTCTTTGGAAAATGTTTATGTGAACCCAATTATTGTAGAATCCAAAATGGGCTATTTGGATTTATTGCTGTAACTTAACTTGTGTGTTACTTTGTTCTGTGTTTACGAAGGAGATGATAGCTAGATAGACGTCCAAAAGCTGGTGACTTTCTAAAAAAAGAACATATCTACTATATAAATTAAAATTTATATAAATATAATTAAAATTTAACATAAATATTTTATTTTGTAATAATAATAATATTTTATTATTTTTATTATGAAAACATATCTAAGTTATCTGTATATTTTTCTAATAAAATATATTCTATCATACAATTATTTTCAAACATGTGATAATTGAAACAACTAAAATAAAACATTTAAATCTAAATGAAAAATAACTCATATATGAAAATGGGTTAATTAATAACATGAAATTTACATTTAGGTTTTTATTAGTTTAGCCCTTATATTTCTTTTTTACTAAATATTTGTTAATTAGAGATAATGTGATCACTTTTATTTATATTGACGTTAATTCTGTTTTGAAGGTGATGATCACATGGTGTAATTTGTAGTTTTCATATATTGTTAATTTATTTAAGAAAACTATTATACATGACCTAAAAATCTATTATTCTCACACATAAATGATAGCACGGAGATGGTAACCTTAATATATGAGAGATCCAATAATACGCTATTCAATATCCTTGATCTTCAATTTTCTTTTCTCAAGAGTCTTTCTTTTTTTCCTCTCACGTCTACTTATATTAAGAGTGACAAAAGTCTTATTCTAGACAAAACCTAAATTCCTTTATTAACCAACTTTCATATGGTATTACTTTTTTATTCTATTATAATTTCCATAATTATTTTATTTTATTAAATCGCATTTAGATCAATAATTATATTTCCCATGAGTAATATAATTGAATTAATTTATTAATTAATTCTAACACTTCTACACGCACATGTGATGTCATAAATGCTTTAATAATTACATCAATTATATTATGTAGATTATATTGGTTTCATTATTATTCATAATTAAATATAAATAAATTTAAAAAAAAATCATAGTGATTATGAGTACTATCAAAATGGATTTGAATCCTCGAGTCAACCCGATCCACCATGGATTAAGAATGGGTTGAGTTTAAGAAAAATTGAGATTTCGGTACGGACTAATTTTAAGTCCAGTTCACTAAGAAATCGGCTCTTCCGAATTGAACCCGTGGTGAGCCGATTTGACTCACAAACTCACCCAATTTTTTTAAGTTAAATAATCATATCACAAAAATAAAAACCCTAAACTTAATGCTCTCACTTTTCTAAGTTAATTTGAAGCAGTGCAGACCAACACAGATTGTGCTCTCTATAACACCCCAATTCTGGGATGTCACGAGTTTACAAAAACTTTTGAAAACTTAACTCTGATACCATTGCAGAATATCGATTGTATAAAAACTTCTATTTATTTTAACTGAATTTAGAAAACTTCATAAATCAAATGTAACTATAAAGTGTTCATAAAATTTCATTACAAAACTATCAGTGTTGAAATTTTAATCCCATAGTTCTCCCACGTATCTCGTTGCTCAACTTTGCTTTAGCTACACCTATAACAACATCTACTCTCGTAAAAAAAATACGATCATCGCAGGTGGAAGTCACAACCACAACATGCAAGGGTGAGCTAACAGAAACAAGTCATCAAAACAACTCATTAACAACTACACTATCAAAATTAAAGTCACCCGCATATAATCATACAATTATCTCGTCAAAATAACCAAATCACACTCAGACTCACTCGGTCACTCACTGACTCATACCTAATTTGTTGAAACCTTTCACCATATATATTGAATCACTACCGGTTACTTACATACAACTTCAAGGTTAAGTGACACCTCCCACAACTCTCTTAAAGATCTTCACCGGGATGGTACACTTTACGACACCATTACACTACGACATTTCCCACCACTCTCTCGAAGGCCTCATTGGCAAGTAACCCATTTCCCACCACTCTCTTAGAGCTTCACCGGGCAAGTATACCACTTCCCACCACTCTCTTAGAGCTTCACAGGGCGAGTATACACTTTTCACCACCCTTTTGGAGCTTCGCTGGACAAGTATACACCCCCGCCACTCTACCATGAGAGCTTCACCGGGCAAGTATCAGGGTTACTTTCATTACTCTTCCAAAGTCATTCAACATTCAAACAATATAACAACAATTTAAAATCACACCCAACAACATAACACCAGTCCGAAAATCATCTCAAATAGACAATATTGTCATGTTATCTCAATCACACTACAAAACTCTACAATTTCTCTTAAAATAATACATTGCCACAGATAAAAATTAATTTAATTACATATACACAATATCATCATAAAATATAAACCACCATTTAATTAACACTAAATAAGTTTTCCTACGTTAAAACTATTTACTTTATTTATTTTATACTTTTATAGTTTATTCAATTTCTAATTAGATTCTTTTGAAACATAACAACAGTGTATCTTTCTAAACTAATATTATAAAATAATATTCGAAGAATTCCAATCAAATAACGGATTATGACAAACTTTATATAATATATTATTATATAGTATAAAAAAACTACTAAAACGGAATACCTATAAGATATAATATATAATATAGTATAGGTTTAATAGCCTATTTTGTCCCCAATTCTGTTGAATAATGTCAATTCAATCCCTCATTTTAAAAGTGTGTAAAATTGGTCTTTAGTTAATAAATTTTGCGTCAACATCGTCCTTTCCGTTAAATCACACAAACAGCGTTAGCTTTTTCTTTCTCTCTCTTCTGCTCCTCTGAATTCTTCTGAACACAACAACTTTTTCTACTTTTTAAACACATTTTAAATTTAAAAATCTAATCTTGGTCTTTTTTTGTTTCTTTCGACTCCCTTTTTCTTTTCTTCTCATGCAGAACCACATTTTATTATTTCACTTTCACATTTAAAACCTAGGGTGAAAATTTTTTAAACCCTATGAAATGACTTTTGGTTCATTGGAATGGGTCGAAGAACAGGAAGGCACGTTGTTCGGAGTCCCCTTGTGGTTGTACCCACTAACTTTGTCTTTAACCCCTAAACTGGGATTTAACCTCATCTTCTATTTCACTTATCAATATCCTTTTTTCCTACTTATCTTAATCTACTCTTCTCTTCAATCGTTACATTCTAATAGTATCAACATATAATTTATTATCTTTTTTAGCTGGTTATTATCCTACTCTACAATTCTTTCATCAAACCTTTTTTTTGGTTCCTTACACTTAAGTGTTTCCGAACTAATCTCTATAGACCAAATTATACTCAATTCATTCCTTGTGAGTAGATTCTTAGTTTATGTAAGAAATCGGAATAAAGACATATGAAGTACTTGTATGAGTGATGATGTATATGAACCTGCAATCGTATTATTATTGTATATACAACTTATATACAAAATACTCGAGTTTCAAACTCAACCAATTACAACACCCAATTAAAGCCCTATTGGTCCATACTAGTAGATTTTAGCACCGCATGGCCAATTGGGAGAAATTCAAAAGTTTACCCTGTCATTCATTATCTGCAAAATTTTTTGAAGAGAACTTGAGCAACAAGACATGATGTTCTCTTTGTAGACGATGATGTTTCAAAATAAGTTGGTCTTGGAGTAGAGGGGCAACATATAGACTGAAGCAATTCTTCCACACGCAGCACTTTAAATTTAGGACGTGTGTTGGGAGCAACATTAATTGTCAACACAGTGTTGGAAAATCTTGCCATTGTTGTTAAGTTTATACTCTGAGGTTCCATCGAACCTCCCACGGTTCTCCCATGGACCTCGTGAGATTCCATGAACAGTCCACCGAACCATAATGACATTCTCATCAGGCTGCCACACGTTGGATAAGTCATTCCACAAAGCCTTGAAAAACATCCTGCCATGAAATCGTAGAGCCTAGAAGATTGATTTGTAACTCTCAATGCCAACGAACGTGTTCAAAGGATCTTTGAGTACAATATCATCGCTAAATGAAAGAAATAGATATGTTTATAGACACATCATTTTTAACCCAATTGTCTTGTCCTTTTTTAGCGGAAGTTGTAGAGCTTATTAGTTCTAGGGTTAAGGTAGTGCACTTTTTTCGGGACCAAGAACAGTTCTGAGCAATGGATGAGAATGGACATGGTGATGGGTGGGATTTTTGCGATGAAAGTGAAAGAATAAAATGTGGTTATGCATGAGAAAAAAAAGAAAAAGGGATTCGAAAGAAACAAAAAAAAACAAGATTAGATTTTTAAATTTAAAATGTATTTAAAAAATAGAAAAAATTGTTGTGTTCAGAGGAATTCAGAGGAGTAGAAGAGAGAGAAAGAAAAAGCTAATGTCGTTTGTGCGTATTTAACGAAAGGGATGACATTGACACAAAATTTACTAAATGAGGACTAAATTCACACACTTTTAAAATGAGGAATTGGATTGACATTATTCAGCTAAACTGGAAACAAAATAGACTGTTAAACCTATAGTATAATATATTATATAATATACATTAACCTAAAACACAAAGAAATCTTACCGCATACGTAACATACCAAAACTTTTGTTGCACCAATAAAAGACTTTGCATTTAATTATTACACTATTCCAATTTCTTAAACTTGGCCCTACTAACTTACTTTCCATCAACTGTTAATCTCTCACAGTCCTACCTTACCAATCTATTGCACATACACGTGAATCAACCTTAAAACTTCAAAAGCCATTTTACTTCTTTATTAGGCACCTAGTGTTACTACCTGATAAATGCAAAAAAGTAGTAAATTTTCATATGAAATTTTGGCACTTCTGTATTAAATTGTGTACATTTGTATCAATTTTCCCCAATCTAAGAAAGATGAAATGCAATCACATGTTTCCGAGTTGTTGATTAAAAGGAAATCATTTGATCCCTATTTTGTATATGTTCCAGGTAAATTAAGAGAAAAGAGAAAACAGAGAAGAGTAAATCCTGCAACAATTCGCCCAAGCTAAAATGATCTCGCTTAAGCTATATTCATCCAAGAAGCCATTGATTTAAAAGTCATTCTCGCTTAAGCGAAAATGACTATCTTCTCCAAGAAGTTTCTTCTCGCTTAAGCGAAATCATCTAGCTTAAGCGAGAATTCGCGTAGTATATATACTAATGATTTAGAAAGAAAGAAAGAAGATAGAGAGCACGTAGAAAAGAAGACACAGAGCTACCCAAAGAGTTTTTCTTCCACTTTAGCTGTAGGATCTTCTTCTTCATCTCTTAGAATGTCAACGCCACCACGAGTGGCTGATCTTTTCTCTTGGGATTGAATGTAATCGATTCGAACTCGGATGTAATCTGGTGATATTTATATATAGCATTTCTGTTTTATTCAATATTGGTATTTTTGTTCTGCTCTTAGTGCTTGATTCTATCTGATCAATAGTTTCATGAATGTGGGTTTTAGTTTTGACTGGAAAGTATTTCTAAAATCTGATCTGAACAAGAATACTTGATATCCTGGGATGCTAGGGACATATTTCAGTTTATCAATTGCTCATAACACTTGAATATAATGCTGGACAGTTTGTTGGATATGTGAGGAATCAATATTCAAGGAACTGATCTTATGAATTTTATACGCGAGGAATCGATATAAATGACTTTTGTGTGTTGCATCAATATTGGTAATTTCAGTTGCTATATCTTTATATTCATTCAGATTGCACACGACTGAGATAGATGAATTCAATCCCAACTTCTCGTATTAAACTTTCTTTAACTAATCTGTTGTTAATATTTTACTTTTATGCAACGTAGTATAAATTATCAAAATCCATTATGAATCAGTTTGAATACCCTTGTATATATGCTGTTTGAGATAAATTTATCTATTTAATTGAAGTTGTTCCTCGTGGGATCGATACTCTTACTCAAAAATCATTAGACTACAGTTGACTATTGGTACGCTTGCCAAAAGTTCAACACTACCTCACACTTATATATACATGAACCATTTCTTTTAAAAGCCATAAATCTTATACCCATGTCACCCAAAACCACAAGTTAACGTTTTCTTTGTATAATCCTCATGCAGTACGATACTCACAGCCCATGCACCAAAGTTCTAATATCTTTCAAACTAAAACACTCATTTAAAAACTCTCTACCATGCAACCCTGTCACCCATTAGATTATCTCACCTCTGCACTCATTTCTTTAGCCATCAAAAAGATTCAACAAAGGTAAACCAATATATTACAACATCTATATAACAGATTCAACAATCGCATTTCACCATGCCTATTTCAAGCCACGCTTACTCTCCTTCTCTCCTTCCTTTTTCAAGCACCCAAATATAAGCATTGCTCCATAACACAAGTCGCGAAACACATTTTATCTTCACGGGCCATAAACCTAATGTTATCCCTACTTCATGTCCGATAAACATAGAAGAGAAAATAGTACTAGGAAAACACAACAAGAACAACCAATACATATAATTATACACACGTAGGACCAACCATGGTCATTATATCAACAATATTCAAAAGACTCAAACATTGGTTACATCAACCCAACACAGCAAAGTAAGCTCCCCTTACATGAGATTTCTGAAAACGTTCAAGACTTTAAGGATGCTAGCGAGACGCTCCTTTCTCACGTCCTCTTCCTTTATTACGTCCAAAGAGCCAAGCCAACTCCCAAATATCCTTCACTCTCTTCTCAAACGCTCAAGGTGTGTGTGGAGGTGGGTTATAGGGTTTTTCTTTTCCCTTTCATGCGGTTATGAATTGTATCCTTCCCAACTCTAACCTAACTTAACCTTTAAATACCTCTCACAACTTAAAGGTTGATTAAAACCCATCTTTAATTATATCTAAAAAAAACTTAGCATACAAGAAAATCATATTATGTTTTTAAGAACCAAAATAACCTAAACAATTTACCTTTTAATTCTTCTCTGCTTGGCATGCACAATAAAAAGAGAAATTCTCTCTCTTCAAACTCAACTTTATGCACCCACTCCTAATCACCTCAAGGTGATTATACCTCCTATAAGTAAGCATATAATTTTTTGTTCCTTGCAAGTGTCTTACAACTTTCTTTACAACTTTTCAACAATCTAGTTTTGGATTACTATGGTGTCTGCCAAGCATACTAATTGTCAAGCAAATATTTGGCCTCGTACATGTTTAAGTAGACGTCAAACTTCCAACAAAAAATGTATAAGGGATATTTTCCATTGTTTCCATTCCAAATCATTCTTTGGACATTGCTTAAGACTACACTTGTCTCCTTTATGTATTAGAATGAGAGATGTTGAACATTTAGTCATTCTGAATCTCACTAAAACTTTATTTATACATGTTTTCTGAGACAAACCTAATAGTCCTTATGATATCATAGTATACCTTACCCTTATTTTTTATTTTGAAGTTGTTAGAGAGAAACTTCTTAATCTCATTTAATAAACTAAGATCATTAGTTGCAAGTAAGATATCATCAACATACAAAATCAAAAATATAAAATTGTTCCTATTGACTTTCAGATATATACATTGATCAACAATGTTTTCCTTAAATCCAAAGGACACAATAGTGTCATTGAACTTGAGATATTATTGTTGAGAAGCCGTTTAAGTCCATATATTGATATCTTAAGTTTACACACCATGTGACCCTTTTCCTTCTTCAATGAACCCTACTGGTTGGTCTGTATAAACATCCTCTTCTAAATTCCTATTCTGAAAGGTCATTTAGTTCTTGCCAGGGGAATAATTACACCATTAGTGTTTTTAATGTCGTAAGCAAAAAAGACCAACTTGAATCGCTTCTACAAAATATGGGACAACTATGAACATCTGAGAAAAAAGGTAGGACTTTAAGCAAACCTAACCAATCGAGGGACAAAAATATGTATTAAACCTTATATATTTATATCTAGTGTATACTTAAATTGTATTTTAAAAAATTATTTTTGTGTACATATCTTCATTTACATTTGTATTAAAGTATATAAAGTATGTAGTTGTGTGAACATTTCACATATTTAAATTACAAATAAAAGTTATTAGAGAAAAATTATTTTTGATAATTACAAATAAATTTTAATTTTAGTTTATTATATAATTTGTATAATTATAAATTATAAATCATATATATACTACATAATTATATACGTTTATAATTTATATAAATTTAAAATTATAACATAATAAACGATATGTAATTATAAATTTATAGAATTATACGAATTTTTTTTAAAAAAACTATGATAAATTTATAAAATACTAAAATAATTTATTTAATTATATAAATTTATAATCATAAATAGAACTGTATAATTGATATGTTTATCAAATGGTATAGATCTTACATTTTTCCACATTATCTTAATACACTCTCAACTTTATTTTTAATTCTATAGATACTGTACATTTATTAAATCTTATGATATCTATTTAAAAAATCTCATTAAAAGATTTAAAATTTAAAAATATTCAATTAATAGACAAACTAAAAGAAAATGCAATTAAAAATTATTAACCCCATTTAGTTTGTGCCTTGGAGTGAGTGGGCATCAGACACAGATGAAGGGTTTTCGATCTTCCCAATCTCAGGCATTTTTTCTATACTGAGAAGTAAATACCCATTGAAATAGAATGAACAAAGGTGGAGCGGCGGGGTTAGGAGGTGGCGCCGGTGCCGGAAGCGGACCCACTGCGGCAGCAGCTTCAGCCGCAGCGCAGAAGCAGAAGACACTGTTGCAAAGGGTCGAAGGTGATATTGCCAATATTGTTGATAACTTTAGCCACCTCGTCAACGTTGCAAGGGTATTCGTTTCTTTTCTACTTTATTTTACCATCTAAAAGCTCTTTTAGAGAAGTTTGTCCAAACTAGATGTTCAATTCACCCAAACAAGATGTTCAATTCATCCTAACAATTTAATTCATGTTAACCATGAAAAAAAACAAATTTTTAATTTTTCTTTTTAAGAAGTTATGTGTAGGATAAGTCTGAGATTTTAATCGTGTGTTAAACCTTGGCATTTGGAGCAATAACATGGATGATAAGAAGAAAGGTTTTAAATTGATTTCGTATATTCCTTATGTTACTTGATATTGAGGGTGCCCATGAGCAATGTCATTAAAGATGCAGTAGTTTACTGTTGTAGAGAGTAGAAACACTGAGAACGGTTGCAGATGTTCTTAATAACCTGGATTAGAAGTGAAGAAAAGAGGGGTGGCATTGAGGATGAGTGAAATTGTTTGTCTGATAGAATGCAATTTAAGGTGAGAAATCTTTTGGATTTTTGTCTCAAAACCAATTATGGTGAGAAATCGATTGATAGGTTTGGTCACTGCCGTGTGAATGTGAATTTGGGTAAACATTTACGGAGTCATTTTTTGATGATTTTAATTTCACAAAATCGACTTTGGTTGAAAATGATTTTAAAGTGAAGTGATTTATGTTTAGGACTTGTATGTTGAAAGTGAGTTTGTTGCAACTTTATCAGCTCAAAGATGTGTTGTGTTGCTTCAAGCATTTGCCTTTGAAGACAAGTTTGATTTGGGACGATAAAATATTAATGTTTTTCTTTTAGGGTAAATTGCATTTGGCACCCTAATGTCAGTTTGGCTGTCCCAACCACCTATCCGGACATTTTCTTATTCATTGAGAGGCTGAGATAATGAGTATTTGCCTTTAAAGAATGACCAGAGGAGACTGCATTTCTTAAGTACTTCATTATGGAAGAGTCTCCTATGAAAAAAACTCTTAAAATATCTTGGATGATGCCCCTACATCCAGGATCTATTATGGTTTTACTCTTTTTTGGGGCCTACCATAGCTCAAGTAGGAGGCTACTAGTAAGTTGGGGTGGAGCTTAGTTATAGATAAACATAATAATATATTTAGACAGACAGTAGCAAATTTATTTGGAGTTGGTTAACCTTTGAAATGGGAAATTGTGTATGGTTCATTACCATTTCAATAAAAAGATAACCCAACTGTAATTTTGTGATTCCACTAAAATGGTGAGTTGGTCTCTGCCAATTGACTAGTTTCTTGTTCACATTTTCTCCTTTAGATGTCGGCAAAGACTATCTTTCTCTTCATTGATAGTCACTATTTATCCACTTTTTCCTTCTCATTAATGCACTGGTTTCTGTCAACAGCCACTATGAATGCATGGGGTTACTTGGATTGTGGATGATTTAGTTTTTAAGCTGTCCTAAGCCCTGTTCTGATCCCAGGGTAAACAATCGGGAATGTCTTCAATATATTAACACACTAACATTATGAGCATCTTGTTATTTGTACTTAAGAAATGCAGTCTTGCAGGTAAATGACCCACCAGTTAGAAACTCACAGGAAGCTTTTATGATGGAGATGCGTTCTGCTAGGATGGTGAGAGTACTTTTTCTGTTCATTCTTGTGCTTATAAGCAAGAATTCTTATGAAGATATATTGTTTTACTTGAATTTTATACATCAAAGTCTTATTACTTTGGAGAGAAATTTGCTTGTGCTAGATTGTGTCTGGGAACACTGGAAATATTACACTTTTCAGTTACCTCGTATATAATGCAGAGTTAATTGACTATAATTTTGTTTTTCATTCATATTAAATTACTTCTTTCAAATGTCACAATGTCATTCTCTCCATTGTTCTGTTTTGTGAGACTTGTTAAATATGGTTAAGTTGACAAGGTTTAGTAAGAGTCACTGAAATCTTTTCTTTTTCTGTTTATTTTTTATATTGATTTATTACCCAGGTTCAGGCAGCTGATTCTCTGTTGAAGTTGGTTTCAGAGCTGAAGCAGACTGCAATATTTTCAGGATTTGCCTCTCTTAATGATCATGTAGAACAGAGAAGAATCGAATTTAATCAACTGGCCGAAAAAACAGATCATACTTTATCCAAAGTTGGGGAGGAAGCTGCTGCTAACCTAAAAGAACTTGAATCTCATTATAGTTCTTCTGCGCAGAAGACCATGCAAAACCTGCAACCATAGTTAAGAATCTCTATATGCAGTATGCTGATCATGCTTTACTCAGTATAGTAGTTTTTAATTTTGGTTTGAAATCTGTTTTTTCTTTAATGAGAACATGGAAAACAAATAGCAGCACTCATTTTGAGTCAGTGTATGGATGTAATTAGCATATTAGATGAGGAATTAACTAGCAAAGGGTCAAAATCATTTCCACTCATATGATTACAATTACTGAAAGTCAAGGAATTTCAGATTATGTGGTTGGTTAACATGTTTCTTTTGGACGGGAATATGATAACTTTTTCTTGAAATTACTATGATGATGAAAAAACTATATATAGATATAAATATACATTTTTTCTATCATATCTGTTAAGGAGTGGACGTTATCTTTAATTAGTGGTTCGATAGCATGTAGAACAATAGGTAGAACAATATGTCTATACCAATTTTTTTATGATAGGTTATAACTTAGTTTTGATACCATGTTAAGAAGTAAATTTTAAGTTTAATTCAATCTCACAAAATTGGTTTATAAGGTGAAGTTTGCACCTACTTATATACTATAAATTAATGCTTTAGTCGATACGAGACTCCTTACAGTATCAAAGTTTAAAAGCCTAAGTAAAGGGATATAGTGGTAATTTTAGAAGATATCATGTTTTTGTTACGTTTTAGTCTCTTAGGATTTTAAAATATTAAAATTTTAAATTTTTAAATGTAGAAAACGGATAAGTTGTATTCTGTCTTTTATAATTTTAGTTGTATTCTATATTATTAAGATGTATACCAATATGGTTTTAAACAAATTTGATGCACAATCTTTGCATGTAATAAGTTTGTAAATAAGTTATGTTAAACATAACTATGTTGACATAATATTCAAAAGTTTATGGATGACAAACATATATTAAAATAAAAAAAATACAAAATATTAAAATACAAAATATGAAACCACACAATTTATTAAAATAAAAAAAAATAAATACAAAATATGAAACCAAAACCCTTTATGGTTTAATAATTTGATTTATTTTAATAACTTTGTACTTAAATTGTTTTAAAGCCATATGGAAGAGCAAATTAGTTTCATATCTATAATAGTAACAATACATTATAGTGTAAATAATTTACAAAATTGTAAAAATATACTAAATTTTTGTACAATATAAAAAAAATAAAGAAATCCAATTGACTTTTATAAATTTAATTCATTAAAGTACATTATATTAATTAACGTAATTATAACCAATATGATTTTAGGGACTCTAGTTGAGAACGTAATCACATATTTTTTTTATTTAAATATAACAATCCATCAAAATATCAAATACCTTTAATAGTTTAGTACGTTTTTTAATGTAATGCCTTAAATGATTATTATATATTACTTTAATTTTTAATAATTTCAAAATAATTAGTTAAACAAATAATACTTTATATCTTTTCAAGAACCCATACTCTAAAGAAAAGTTGTATGAAACTTTCCAAAATTTAACAACAGTTATCATCGCTTAATTCCTTAGCAGTGAAAATTTCATTTTATAATTTTTGTCTTATCTAATTTTATCTAATTTTTACAAGCATAAAGAAATTGGTAATTGACCTGGAAAAAATCAGAAATACTCGTTGTTAAACAATTTCTTACAAAAAAATCATTTTATAATGAGTTTTCCTTTTATAATTTTTGTCTTATCTAATTTTATCTAATTTTCACAAGCATAATGACATCAAAAGAATTGGTAATTGGCTTGGAAAAAAATTCAGAAACACTCGTTGTTAAACAATCTCTTACAAACAATGATTTTATAATAAATTTTCATTTTATAATTTTTGTAATTTTATCTAATTTTCACAAGTATAATGACATCCAAAAAAATTGGTAATTGGCCTGGAGGGGTTTTTTAGAGATGATGATTCAACATATGGAGATGATGAAATTAGAGAGGTTAGTGAAGATGGTGAAATTGAAGAGATCTTGAATGAACTTTCGCCTAAAGGTGAATATGTCAATGACTCAACTCTTTACAAAGACAAATTGTTTAACGACAAATGTTTCTGATTTTTTCAATTGGGACTACAGTAGGGATGACAGAGAAAAGGTTGGAGGGAGAGAGATGAAAGAAAAAGGTTGAGAGAATGAGAAACGTGAGTAAGGGTTTGGTTTTTTTTTTTTTAATTTTGAGAATGAAAATTATTAAAATACCCTTAACCTTAAAACTTAAAATCCATGATATATAAACGTATTTTTGTCTACTAAAACCCCGGTACACATTGTTAAAATGTACCAACTGAAAAATAGGCGTACACACGTTAACAAACTCATATATATATATATATATATATATATATATATATATATATATATGTATATATATGTATATATATATGTATGTATATATATGTATGTATATATATATGTATGTATATATATGTATATATATGTATATGTATATGTATGTATATGTATATGTATGTATATGTATATATATATATACATACATATATATATACATATATATATATATATATATATATATATATATATATATATATATATATATATATATATATATATATAAACTCTTTAGCTATGCATACATCAGGTGACATTTAACTAATAATAAGATTGGAAATGTATGGATGATAGTTAATTATGAAGCACATAAATAATTAAAAAAAAATCTATCATGAATACATTTTTAATTTTGCCCTTTGACCATTTTAAAAGAAACACAAGAAAAAATTTGTAATTGTATGGCTTATTTCTTCCTCATTTTCATTTTTTTTCTTCTTCATGTACCTTTACTATTTTATAGGGTTAAAATGTTTTAGATTCTACAATAAAAAAATATAGTTCTAGAATTAAAAGTAAATTGGACTACGTGATTTGTAATACATTTCCAGATTCAAAATATGTTCCAATTCAAAAGTTTCTTAACTACAATATAAAATGTTTTTAAATTAAAAATATATTTTAGATTATGCAATTCATAATTATATATATACTAATTCATAATATATTCATGTACTGTATAATTCAAAATATATTTTCGAATCTTTAAACATATTTCAAATACATTTTAAAATATTTTCAAATCATAAAATCTGAAATATATTTTTAATTTTGAATTGTACATAATTTATGGTGTACCATCTAAAATGTTTCTTATGTATAAATAATTTACATTTTTCCTGCAACTAGGAATAAATGTGTAAAAAGAAATATGTGCCTTTCAATAAATTGATATAAGTAAAGTTATAACATAGCCCTTTAACTCTTAATTATAAAAGAAACCACTCATGTAGATTGAATAACATACAAATCAACCTTAACTCCATGACATTTAATATACATAATCACATTAACTAACAAAGATAAACTTGAAGTTTTGGAGCCTCCATATACACTAAGGAATTAATATAATAGGAGTAAGATTATATATTTCGATAATATGACTACAAATCTTTGTAATTTGTAAAAAATAAAATATCAAAGTATATGCATTTCATATCTTAAGAATACTAAATTTATGATACAAAACACATAGGAAGATTAGTAGAAAAAAAATATTATTAGAGGATTTAAAAAAATATCAGTACACCATACAAACTATAATGTTGAACAACACAGAATTATTCCTTTTCCCATGTGAGAAGAAAATGAAAATACAATATGCAATGGTGGTGACAACAAAATGTTATATGATGATGTGAATTTATGGACACTATAGGAGTAGGCAGTTAAACCGCCATTTCCATTTCACAGAGAATATGACGCCTATCCATTCTTTTCCAAAATCACATTGATTTTCATATAGTTTTGATTTGCCAATTTTCTATATATAAATGTTGATTTTTTCCTAATTCTGGTTGTATTGCTATCTTCTACCTTTTCTTCCACAATTTCCTCTCAAGATACCCTAGTGTTTTTGATGATGGGTGGTGCTCCAATCAACAACCAGCTCATTTTCAACACCCTCATGTCATTTCCTGTCTAAACCAACCACCTTCACCTTTTCCCCCCAATCATTTTTCTCTCTTCTGCTTCAAAGGGTTAAAACTGTTAGATTCATTTTTCAACGCATCTGAAACTTTGTTGCTCATGTTGTAGCTCTTAGGTAACCAGAGGGAGTTATCAGCATTCATGCCATTTCTGACTTTCAGGTTTTATTTCCCCCAAATCTCTTTTCTTATGGATAATCAATCTTCAATGTATGTGCCATAATTGTTTGTTCATGTGCCTCTGTGATTAGTATTAATAATGATGATGATTTGGTTTCTCATCACTAAAAAATATAATAGTTATTATTATTATTATTATTCTTGCTTTCTGACTTTGAGAATGGTCACCATGTCCTATGATCTGCATCACATTTCATTACGTGGATGCCATGAATTTAGTTTTTCGTTCTTTATTCTTTTGACGTTTCTATCATGGCATCGTGCATGTTCAACAACTTCCCTATTAACTTATATGTATATTCTCTCACAAACACAATTATTTGAGTGGTTACATAGTTTCAGAATCAAGGTAGTGGCAGGAATTGAGTACTTTTAGTTTCTTAAATTATGGAAAGACCAACAACTAGTTTCTTATATTAGGTTGAGTTTTGTTTGAATTTTATTACCATTTAGATTTGTTTCAACAGTCCATGTTACATCTCTGTATAACTGATTTGCATGAGTTTTCTTATTTCTCTCTCTCTTTTCAGGAGTTCTTCCTCTTGAAGGGTTATTATTGTGTTGCCTTTTGATAAGATCAAATCCTGTCAAGATGCCTGATTTACCACCTGAGGTAAGAGTTTCATCTCTATGCATCCCCATAATTGACCACAAAATGCAATCAGTGCATTCAAGGTTTTAAAAATGGTATTGGCCACAACATTTCTATACTTCTTCACAAAAGTCCTTTTTTTGAGTATTTTTATGGCAATTGTCATCACAGCTTTTTTAAATTTATGCAGTGGGTATGCACTAACATATGTGAAAACTTCAAGGGAGTAAAATGTAAGAAGAAAAAAGAAAGTAATTTTAAAAACAAAATTAACTTAAGCATAAAATAAAAAATAAAATTTAAAGACACGATAACTTCTATAAATCAATGTATGCACAAATTGATTTTAACCAACAGTTTTGTTTTTTTCTATTTTTCTCTCCGGAAAAGTCTCATGTGAAATATAATTTCAAAGCACAAAATGAATCTTTGACCCAATTTATAACCTTGGATGCATCCACTTTTGGAGAAAAAAAAGAGCCTGAAAAAACTGAGTGAGAATTAACCAAAACTTCTGGTTCATTCATAAACACAGATGAGACACAATGTGTCAGAAGAGGCACACCCTAGTGTTCATAGCAGTTGTGCAAAGTCAGGAAAGAACTCACCAAGTCATCCCAATAATGTGAACCAAGCAGAAAAAGAGACCTTCAGAGCAGCAAATGTCCACACTTCAGGAAGGGAAACTGGACAATTGGACCAAGTTTCAAAATCTGATAATGCAAAGTGGGAAGGTAAATCAAGACCCCAGAGGCTAATTCCACCAAACAGGAATATCTCTGACTTCAGCCCTCAACAACACCAAAGTCCAAGCACAACAAAAAAGCCTGGTCAAAACCCTGATCATCATCATTCAAAGACAGTGTCTGTGTCAACCCCACATGGAAAGACCTCGCATCATGGGAGTACTGGTTCTCGCAGTAACAGCTTAGAGAGCACAAGTGCACCCATTAGGCCACATACTGGGGGTGATGTGAGGTGGGAAGCTATCAACATGATTTCAAAGTGCGGCCCTCTCAATCTCAGCCACTTCAGGCTTCTCAAGCGCATTGGTTATGGAGACATTGGGAGTGTGTACCTTGTGGATCTCAAAGGGACCAAGACCTACTTTGCCATGAAAGTAATGGACAAGGCAGCACTCATAAGCAGAAATAAGCTTCTGAGGGCACAGACAGAAAGGGAGATTCTTGGACTCCTTGACCACCCCTTTCTTCCAACTTTGTATTCTTACTTTGAAACTGAGAAGTTTTACTGTCTAGTGATGGAGTTTTGTAGTGGAGGTGATCTTCATACTCTTCGACAGAAGCAACCTAACAAGTGCTTCTCTGAAGAAGCTGCCAGGTTAGTTAAACCTCACCATCTTCTAATCATAATTCATATTGAAAACCTTGTATGCAATTGGTAAACAGTATTGCAATATCTTGTACAAGTTTCTTCTTGAGAGTTTTAGAAGAAAAGAAATGGAAATCAATTTTAAAGTATCTCATTAATGAGTTAATTAATAAAAACTCTTGTAATTACTCTTGATTTTTATAAAAACTCTTGAGCATAACTTAATTTATTTTATAAAAAAGATTTTTTCTTTTTATTTCATTACCTTATCAAAGGCTGGGCACTCATTAGTATTTCATGTTTATATCATTTTGCCATCAGCAGGGACTTGTGTTAACCATCTGATTTCAGTTTGTAGATCAACTTCAGTACTTATATGCTTAAAAATCTTGTGATAGGTTTTATGCCTCAGAGGTTTTGCTAGCTCTGGAGTACCTGCACATGCTTGGCATTGTATACAGAGACTTAAAACCAGAAAATCTTCTAGTGAGAGATGAGGGGCACATCATGCTCTCAGATTTTGACTTATCCCTTCGCTGCTCCGTCAGTCCTACACTAGTCAAATCTTCATCTGCCCATGCAAGCAACAATAGTGGTGGCAACAGTGACTCCAGTGGCGTACTAAGTGATGACCAAGCAAGCACAACTCAAGCATCTAGTTTTTTTCCGCGCATTTTACCTTCAAAGAAGAACCGCAAGGCAAAGTCGGATTTTGGCCTATTGGTTGGTGGAGCACGCCTTCCTGAACTGATGGCAGAACCTACCAATGTGAGATCAATGTCATTTGTAGGAACACATGAGTATCTTGCTCCTGAGATTATCAAAGGAGAGGGTCATGGTAGTGCAGTAGATTGGTGGACTTTTGGAATCTTCTTGTATGAGCTGTTGCATGGATCAACCCCTTTCAAGGGTGCAGGGTATAAAGCCACACTTTTTAATGTTGTTGGACAACCACTTAGGTTCCCAGAAACTCCTCAGGTCAGTTCAGTGGCTCGTGACCTTATTAGGGGATTGCTTGTGAAAGAGCCTCAGAAGAGAATTGCATATAAAAGAGGAGCTACGGAGATAAAACAGCACCCATTTTTTGAGGGAATGAACTGGGCTCTAGTCAGAAGTGCCACACCTCCACACATACCAGATACTATAGACTTCACCAAGTATGCCAGCAAAGACACACCACCCCCGGTGGACAAGAAGATGGCAGATATTGCTAATGATAAACACAACCATAATGCTAGTGATTCTTACGTAGATTTTGAGTATTTTTAGCAGTAAAAGTTTTATATGGATATAACACACTTCTTTGACAAGAATATACTGTACAAAGTGTCACCTCTCTTCCCCAAGAAAATTGAAGACTTCTATGAGAAACATAGAATGTAAACAAATATGTAAATTTGTTCAAAAACATTCTTTTCCCCCCATTTTTTTGAAAATGTCTTTAATATTGTTGTAAGGACTTCCAGAGTAGCACTGCTTGCAAAATTCAGTGTTCAGAATATGTTTTGACAATGACAAGATGTTTATGGTACACGACATGAGTTCTTCAAATATAGAGTTCTGTTGGCTCAAGCAAAATGTAATTTTGGTGATCTCAGATTTGGAGTATTTTTAGTACAAGTCATATATTTGGTTAAAAACACAGTTTGACAGGAATACACTCTACAAATTGTCACCTCCACCTTCTTTCCCTACAGAAAATTGAAGACATTTCTGAGAAATATACATTGTAAAACACAAGGCATGTAAATTCGTTCAAGAAAGTTATTTTTCCCTTATTGTTTTTTTTTTTTATTTTCTTCAATATTGTCGTAAGGTATTTCAAAGTAGCACTACTGTTTACAAAATTCAGTTTTCAGAATGTTATATACTCTAAAATGTTTAACTGAGAAGCAATGGAATTCCCTCCTTCAAGAAAGAAAAAGAAAAATTAAGGAAATGGAGAACATATAATGGATACATTCATCTTGAACTTTACATCTTCGATTGTGAAGATAATCTTGTTCGCAGCTCCTCAGCTACAGCATCAATGAACTCTTCAGTATTCAAATAATGGGATCTAGAAACCCTACACATTAGATAAAAGACCAAGTTTTAATCTGTTAAGCATTAAAAGAAAAAATTCGAAAGACCAATTCGAGTGCCAGAAATTACTTAGGTCCATGAACAAGAAGCGCAAGATCCTTTGTCATCTTTCCCAATTCAACAGTTCCAATGCAAGCTGCTTCCAGTTTCTCCGTAAACTCCAACAGTCTAGCATTTCCATCCAACTTTGCCCTGTAAAAGTCATCGTGCATTTGAATAAGCTTAGGAAAAACATATTTTTTCCTATTTTTTCTATATATATGGATAAGCTTTTAATAGAAAGTGCTCATGCTATCTTCATGTAGTACTCTGTTTTTTCCTTTCAAGAAGATACAACTTATACTAGTAAAATTAAGTTTAGATACACTACTCTCACATATACCGTCAAGACAATATTTGTGCAGATAGACTCACCCCTCATGGTTCCAAGATTCAAGGACTAATTTGGTGTGTCTTTTATCCGGGAAGACTTTTCCCGGAATAGGTTGAGTCTTCCATCCTATAGGTTCTCTTGACTTTTGTCCTTGGGTTTGGTTTTTAACCCCAAGTTTTGTACTTGTCTTTTATTATTAATGCCAGTTTGTGTTGCATGTGATTGTTAGAGACTCTGGTGTCAACCTAGATAGGATGCCTCACACGTTACCTCTTACAAAAAATAAATTTAGCTAATGAGCAAAACATTAGGATTTTAACATTTTTAATTTCAAAAAGTTCCTGCTTATAAATAAAGTTACAGAACGGATCCTATTTTGGAGCTTTTTTTCTGTCCTACCATGGGTTTCTTTGAGTTCATTTGACTAGAGACTGGTCCCAGTCGTGATACTATGGTTGTTCCTAACTTGACAGTTTTTCACATGTTAGCAATTGAATATGGATTGGTCACTACATGAATTGTTTGCACAATGTGTGAACACAAGGTGCCTAACCACTACACCAACCCATTGGGTCCTATTTTGGAGCTTTACTTCGCAAGGTCAATTTTTAGAATCGTTTTAGATAAACTTCTTCAAAACACTTCTAAGAAAAGAAATTAAGAACATCATTGTAGAAATTTACTTCAGATTATGGAGAAATGTGTTTCAATTTTCCTTAATTTTCTTATCCTTGTTTACAGAGAAATTTAATCAAATAGACCCTTAACTTATAAAAAGATGCACCACAAACTTGTGCGTTCATTTCAAAAACCTTAACCAATAATTGTAAATAATTTTAGACATACTTTTTTACTAAAAAACATTTTTCCTTAAACACCACAAACAACGGCCTCTTAAACCACCCAGCCTTACTTCAGTAATATGAAATCGAATGGAAAAGGATAAACTTATACTGATTCTAGCATAAAGAATAACTAAGCAGACTAGTTTCCATTGCAATCCCTACCTGTGTGCAAGACCTCGTGACCAGGCAAAAATTGAAGCAATACTGTTTGTGCTGGTTTCACCACCTTTCTGATGAACCCGATAATGACGAGTTACCGTGCCATGGGCTGCCTCTGCTTCAATGGTTTTCCCATCCGGGCAAACCTGTTGCCAAATTTAGCTTCTTGAACATCCATACTAGAGATGCAATGTGGAAAAAAGAAGGCCAGAAGGAAATACAGTATGAATGAACAGAAAAGAGAAATGCTACGAAAGGTTAGAAAAGCAATACCAGCACTGATGTCATCAAGCCAAGAGAACCAAATCCTGTTCAATGGAAATTATTATAATGAATTTCAAGAAACTTAGGCCCATCCATAAACAGAAACAGCAGAACAAAGAATAACTAAAAGCTAAGTGAAATTCATGAGCATTTGGATATCCACCTTGAGCTAAGAAATCACTCTGCACATCACCATCATAATTCTTGCAGGCCCATACATAACCTCCATCACTTTTAAGAGCATAAGCAACCATATCATCAATAAGACGGTGTTCATACCTAAGAATCAAGAATATGAGTTAGCAATCTATTTGTAATAAAGGTTTCAATTAGCATGATTGCCAATTCAACTAACCATATCCCTGCAGCTTTGAACCTGTGGCTCCATTGAGCCTCAAAGACTTCCTGGAAAATGTCCTTGAATCTTTTACAAAAGCAAAGAGTTAAAAAGGTGCTTGAGGGTTTGATTAACAGCAACTACAATAGCATCTCACTTAGAACAGAAGAGCAATTAAATACAAAGAAAGATGAACCAAAAATATAACAGCATACCTTCCATCATATTTCTTTAAAATGGTATTTTTAGTGCTAAGATAGAGAGGCCATTTCTTCTGGTAAGCAAAGTTCATTGAAGCCTCAGCAAAAGCTCTAATGGACTGTTTCCAGATCAAATACATTATTATCATCCAAGCAGTAAGATATTATTTGAGAAGAATGATAAAAAAAGAAGAAGAAAGCATCATCCAGATACAAACCTCGTCAGTATTATACATGGACAAGGCTATGCCTCCAGCACCAGTAAAGTTGTAGACCTCTAGCTCTTTAATTCCTTCACCTCCACTAGGAGCTGTAAGCACACAATTTAACACTATAAGATTTCTTTGATTTTATAGGCCTCTCTAGCTCTTTCATACTAGGAATTGAAAGCAATCAATTCTCAGTTTTCATTGGGAAACTTTGCAACATCATCAAGATTGAATCTCCAAACTGCTTGAGCCATGACAAAAAGTTGACTGGAGAGTGAATTTACCAAACACCAATTTTAGCTTTCCTGGTCCATTTATAACTGTATCTGTTGCCCGATATTGGTCTCCAAAAGCATGCCTTCCAATGCATATTGGCTTTGTCCAGCCTACACCATAGAGAGATAGTAATTAACATTTGCTAAGTTGCAATCATAAAGTAAAATTCAAAATTTCAAATATGAAATAATCTTTAGCATTTTATGAACCTGAAACAAGACGCGGGATGTTTTTACATATAATTGGCTCTCTAAAAACTGTACCTGTAGAACATAAAGATTGAATGTTCCCCTAGATGTCAGATCAAATTCAGAAAACAAAGCAAGGATATAAAAACCATTAGAAAGTTTAGTTACCATTTAAAATGTTCCGGATCGTCCCATTTGGACTTCTCCACATTTGTTTTAAGTTAAACTCCTTGACCCGAGTTTCATCTATGACAGAAAAACTTTGCATGTGAATTTCATTCATAATGCATATCAAGTTACTACATAACCGTAAGTCATGACATGGAAAAAAGTATGCATCATTCCAGCTTAGAACATCTGTGAATACCTGGAGTTATAGTAGCACATTTGATTGCTACATTATACCTGCAATGAAAAATTTTCCCTGGCATGTTAGGAGACCTCAGTGTGTGAGACAAGTTTCTCTAATAATTAACGAAAACAAAAAGGAAAGCTACTCTAATCCACAGAATTCAAAAAATGATAAAATCAAAACATAAATTATGTTTTTTGGAGTTGATTATATGTCAATCTAAACCAAATACCCCTAAAAACTATATCCTCTTGCTATACTACAAGAATTCTTTCTTTCCATTCTAACCTAGACTATTGTAGGGTATCGTATTTACAGAACTGAGCATATAAAAAGTTGGCCCTTATCTCCATTTAAATCACATTTTTTCATCAAGTATAAAGGCAGTTTAGGGTACACCACAACCATGGAATGGAGCATTGCACCCTTTTATACCATCCCAGGTATAGGGAGAAATCTCAACCCAACAGCCCCAATATCCACAATTATATAACTAGGAACCTCTAAAGTGGTTTACCAGGGGGACATGACTATATGAGCAAGTCAAAGGGCTAAAGGTAGGTGAGACCAATTTCAAGCTTATAGTGAGATGATTCAATGTTGAACCAATCACTAGCTTGGTGGCACTGAAACCCAAGTTCAGTTATCCTCTGCTAAATAAAAGCATAAGAGAGTGAAAAACAACATTTCAACCACTTGAGCAAAACATTTATATACAATATTCAGAATTTGATCACAATTTTGGCTATGAAAGATCTATTTAACATTTCTGGATTAATGGAATAGCTTAATCAAATCTAAATGAGTGAAGAGTCAGCATGACTATGCACTGAATCATATTTTTGGCACTAGAAAAAAAAGACAGCAGTGTATTTTCCTTTTAACAGTGTTGAATATAATGAAAACTCTGTATGAGATTAATCTCTCTTATGTTAAATATATACATAAAGTACTCTATTTATAATAAAAGAAATATGAACTAAATCCAAAATATAAATAAAGAATAATAACAAATTAACTAAAAATAAATGATAAAGATAAAATATATAAGATACCTAATAATCTAATATATCTACCAAACAATATTACACGTTTTATCCTAGTAATAATCATGGAAGAAACAATAGAAGAGGCTGATAACAAATTCTAAAATGATACATAATATCAAGATTGAACACACACTTGAGTGTAGCTTCAGCACTTTCAATGGTAACTCTATCAGCAGTGGCATCCCGATGAGGAAGGCCAAGGTCAAAATACTTAATATTCAGCTCCAAATAAGGAAGAATAAGCTGAAAAAAAAATAAAGATAAAATATAATAAAGAAAAATACAGCATAAACCTACTTGATTCCCAAAATAACTCAAGATAAAACTACCTTATCTTTTATCATTTTCCAAATCACTCGGGTCATTTCATCCCCTACATGCGAAGACAAGGAAAGATTGATTATTCAGATCGAGAAACTGAAAGCCAATCACATTTTAAGCTTCTATGGAAAAATCCTATGATTCCGAAGACAAATTCTATGAGGATGAGACCCCAATTTAACTGCATATTCAGTAGTGACTAAATCAGATAGACAGAAACACTCCATTCAAATACTTCAAATTATTATTGAGTATGATATTTTCTATCATAATTTTGCTTCAATTTCACAACTTGCTTTAATTTTCCATCTTCTAGACAAGCTTTTCATGTTATTTCAATAGTTAGCTTTGCCTAATTAAACGTTTCAATCAAGAAAAAGGCATTAAATTTAATAAAGGAAGAGACCCCCCATATGATCTCAGGTCCCAAAAATGCTTGAAGCATAACAAAAAATGAAAAAGGGAGATTGAAATTGAAAGCCCAGATAAAAAAATGGTTAAAGCACACAACTTCTCACCCTGATAGAGAACTAAGCACTCACACTATTATTAACATTCGTCAGAACCCAAAGGAAGAAAGATCACATAAACACAATAACGAGAGAAGTGTGAGAGAAGCATAAAGTGATTCATAGCATACCATCCATTTCGACGATGGGGTTGTCAACTCTGATCTTCTGAAACCCCATTTTGTTGCTAGTTTGGTTGAGGTGAAAGTGTGAACTCAGAGAGGATCAACAATTCAAACTCTCAAACACACTGAAAGGGAGAAATTGGATTGTGTTTGTGATTATGTGACTTAAAGAAAATATGTGGCGTGAATCAACACGTGATCACTGCCTCGCAATGAACAGAGTAAGCTTAGATTGCATTGAACTTACCGTTCAATCACGTTGAATGAAGGATCCGTGAGAATGGTTTGCTAATATAATAGACTAGACATCATGGTTCCTTTGTTCTTTCCACCTCTTCATCCACTTCCGACCAAAATAATACGTTATTAAAATTTTATATTATTTCAAAAGGCTTATTTATTTTATCATTTATTTTATTATTAATAAATGTTCGATTAAGTTTTCCAATTTTTAAATTATAACAATATAGTTATTTATTCTTCTTCCAATTAACATTAAAATGGCCACAAGTATTTTTTTATAAAATAACATGCTCAATAACACAACATAATATTAGTTTTTTTTTTTTCTAAATCTGAGTTAATATAATTTCAAAATTACGGATTTAGATTCAGTTTTAATATAATTACTAAAAAATACTAAGTCGTGTCTCGTAGACACGATTTCACTTTGAAGGAGTGATGAAATTTATGATTTATGACTTTTGAAAATAAAATTATGGAAGAACACGATTTTTTTAACAATGTTAAAGTAGTACTGATCAAAAGCAATTTTTGTAAAAATTAAGTTTAATTAATCAGACGTGATTAAGCTAAAAAAAAAATCGTTATATAACTAAATGAGTTTAACCAAAAGTAAATCTTATTAAACTAAAATTATACCTGCAGATGACGACTTCTATCTAAATATTGGTTATATTAAAATCGTGTTTGATATTAATGATTTCAACCTAAAATGAATTTACACTGTAATGACATGACTACTTGTGTCTATAAATAATTAAACTGAAATCATAATTTCGTGAGTGATTTCATGGTAAAAATAAAATCATACTTTTAGAAAACGACTTTGAAATTTCTATTAAAATTGTGTATATATCTCATTATTTTTCTTCTTTTCTATTTACAATGTCTTAAATATTTTTTCTGTTATTTAGAAGTCGTATCACTACTTTAAAGACTCTTTTTCCTTTCTTAAAACCTAACTTTTTTTTTTTACTTCTTTCTCTTCTATGAATTTTTCTGCATTCCTTATATTTAGATATAAACATATTTTTCTTTTTTTTTATTTTAAGAATTTAATTAATGTATTTTTTAACTTTTTACTGTGTTATATGTTTTTATATAATCAAATTTTTTTATTTTGATGTATTTATTTTAATAAAATATTTTTTATAATATTTTATATATTAAAATATTCTTTTAATAACTTCACTAATATTTTTTAAAATTTTATGTAATTTTTTAAATAACTTTTATTATTAAGCTTATACGTGATTCTTAATTACATTATTATTATTATTATTATTAAAATATGATGAAATAAAGTTATTTAACATAAAATGGCAATAAAATCACATAAAATTTAATAATAGAACTTATTTAAAATAAACTACATAACAAATAAAATATTTAAAAATTTAGTAATCAAATTATTCAAAAAAGTATTTTTAAAATACACAAAAGATTATCAAAATTTAATGTTATTAAATAAATATCTTAAAGATAAAAATATACTTATAAAAGTTTAGGAAATTTTAAATTATTTTTTAAGAATTTTTCATAAAAATGAAATGTTAATTATACATTATCTGTCTTAATATATTTAAGTAGAGCATGGCATCGATTGATGTAACAAAAAGTTAGAAGTTTTTCTTTCTCAAAGACATGTAAGGTAATCCATGAATTTAAAACCAAAGTCGCCAACATGTGTAAGGATTTCTTCTCAACACCATTAACACATTGAAGTCGTTAACCAAAAGCACGAATTTAGTTTAATTACTTTTAGGTAAAAGTAGTCAATATTAAAGATGTTTTTAATATAATTAGAATTTAGAGAAAGTTACTAACGACCGACATGTGTCAAACCCTGAATATGACACTTGGAAAGAAGGGGTAGATGTCTCAAAAACAAGAGAGTGAGTATTTATTAGAATTTTTCAAACCACAACTCATTTCATTTTCTCATAAATCTATATCTCTCTAAAAACTCAAGTATCTTATTTTCTCCTCCTTCTCTCTACTCTCTTTCTTATATTTCTCCATCTTCTCTCTAAATTTTCTCCTTCTTTCTTCTTTCGATCAACAATTCGTTGGTGCTTGAGCACTTCTAGTATAAAGGACTTCATTTTTCACCGATCAAAATCCTCTCTTGAAGCTGGTAAGGTCCGAACCTTCTTCCTGTGAATTCTCTGTATTTTTTGTGCATGCAAGCATTGATCAGCTTGCATGTGTTCTTGCATTATTCATGAGTCTTTTATCTTTTGGTTTCTTCGGATTGGTTTCGCTGCACCGACCAGAAATCGTGGCTGTTGTAGAAGTTCTGGGATTGAAACGTATAAAAGTGGTCTCTTGGATACGAGGTAAGGGAAGCTAGTTAATTTAATTGATGAATTTACGGTGTATGTGAATGTTGTTTAATGATTTTGTATGTGTAAGAAATTGGATTCTGTGGCGATTGAATAGTCTATGTTATATGAAATTGATTTGGTTGATTTTGTATGAATGTAAAAATTTAATGAATTGTATTCGGTTGAGTTGGTGTGGACTGTTAAATAGCTATGTTCATGTTGATTGTCTTTATGCTGAGTTTATGGTTCATGGCCGAGTGAATTGTGAAGAAGTGGGATAGTGAAATTGGAGAAATTATGTTCGTTGTGAGTGTGGTCGGTATAGAGAATCTGGGTAAGTGGTATAAGACTTGTTAGAACCCTTGAGTTACTCAAAATTGTACAACAAGTAGGAAATCTGATTTTCGGTCCTTGAGTTGATGATTCTGCAGAATTGACTCTCAAATATGAGATTAAACTCTCTAAATGATGTTAGAAAGGTTTATGTATTCTTAGTTTAGTGTAGAGATGTGTATTATTCATGTTTGGAATATTAGAAGTTTGGAAAAAGGTTTAGTTTTTGGTAAAATTTGATGTGTTCATTCTGCAGAATTATGCAAAAAACTGAGGATTCGCTGTTGACCGCTTGGTCATGTGCTGATTTGGTCGGTCGGCCTTGTTCTACGCTCTGTTATTAATTAGGTTCGGTTTTTTTTTGGAGTTCTCCCAGTTCATGATCGTTTGGCCTTAGTAGCGCTCGATCTCGGTAGTGCTAAGTCTTGTACTAGCGCTCGTTCTTGGTAAGTGCTTGGTCTTGGACTAGTGCTCGTTCAATATAGTGCTCGGTTTTGTACTAATATTTATGATAGTGTTAGCGATCGATATTATTGAGTTGTGTGGTCTCTTATGAGCGCTCGTTCTCATACCAATGCTTGATATCGTACTTTTACTAAGTTAATAAAGTTTGGTCTAAGCCAATATTGTTCGTTATAAATCATAAGTGCATGATATAAGTTCAAGTGTTCAACTCTTGCTTGAGTCTTATTCTCTAAATGACCGCTCGGTCATGTTCTCGTATTGAGAGTGCTCTCCCGTTCGGTCTTGTTCATAGGTTATGTTGATCTTTCATGTTCGGTCTTTTTCCAAGGTGGGATTATTGTTTTACTGTTATGTGTAATATTTATTTAAAGATGTGATGGATGAGGAAATATGTTGTTAATGATGTATTGTATCAAAATGTGATATGAATGAAATAGTATGGATATGAAGAAGTATGATGTGATTTGTATTATATGAATATGAACGAGTGTTCCAAGGAGGAATATCTCAGAAATGGTTATGGAATTGTAAAGTATGAATATGGTCAAACTAAGATGTCGTTCATCCTGACATTCTAATGGTCACCGAGTCTCAAGTAGAGAATGGTGGCGCATGTGGTGAGAATAGCAGGAGGCCTGGTTGCGTATAGCTTGGAGTTCTAGCTATCAGACTAAAATCATGTTTAGGCTTGGGTTTCCAGCTACAGTGAGGGATGAAGGGCTAACCTCGTGTGGCGGCTTGGGTTTCCAGCTATGGTAATTCTGATGATTTTTCAGATTACCTTTCCACGAGTGCAAGAACGTCGTAGCTACAAAATTCATACAGTCCGGACAGTCAGAGTAAAGTGAACAGTCATTGCATGCATTGTTGTATGATTATGATTGGAAATGGATGATTGGTTGTTGCAAGATGGACTTATTGTTTTATATCAGATTTATGTGAGTTATCTATTTACATAGTTAATTAAATTACACTAGCTTACCCTTATTTTCCTATCTTGTCATGTCGTCCGTTCGGTCTTCTTTGTCCTTGCAATGATCACCCTTTGGGTGTGAGCAGAGTGTGCAGAACATATTCTGGAGCAGGCGTTGGCAGGAGAGGAGAGTTTCCGCTAAGATAAGTGATACGCTGTCGTTGAAGTTATCAAATTAATACTACTTTTCAAGGCAACTTCAGTATTGCCAAGTAGTATCCAAGAAAGTAGATAGGGCTAAAGTAACCTTGAGTCGTCTCCCTACGAACACGAAATTGCTTTCGAATATCTGACTCTTATGAATGTTATGTAATGCTTATGAATAAAAGTAATGATTGAAGAATGTTTAAAGAATAAATAAGAAACTTAAAAATAGTTTTGATTAAATATGCTAATTCTACTGCTTTTCCAAGATAGATTCATCATCGGTTATTCACGAATAATTGTTCAATTAATTATTGTTTAAGTTTCAAAATTAATTAAAGTACATTCTTAATTAATTTGAGGGCGATCGTGCATTTAACCAAAGTAAATTCTCAATCAAATGCAAAACCTTTCTAGATTATTCACAATAAATTCAACCAAAGTACATTCTCAATCAAATTCTATTGTGTTTAATCATGTCTATTCTTAAATCTCCTAACCAAGTTAAAAGTTAATCAATCAAAGTAAATTCTCAATTGATTATAGTTGAAATTATTACTACCAACCAAAGTACATTCTCAATTGATAGTCAAAACCATTTAATCATATGAAAGTTCCTAAATTAAATCAAAGTAAATTCTCAATTAAACCTAGAAACCCTATAACTCATATAATCAATATGCATGTAGATTCAAACACATTATGATGCAAAAATCTTTACTTTTAACAAGATAGAGAGATGAAAGACATAGAGAGAACAACTTAAATCAATAATCAAAGTAAACAATTGCATTAACTGAACGTAACCTCAGAATCCATCATGGAATTACAGCAGAATAACCCTAGATGCTTAGCTCTCCATGAATGAAGTTGAATACAAGATGAAAGAAAAGTGAGAGGAGTATGAGAGAATGAATGGATTGAATGAAGTCCCCCCTTTCTGCCTCCCTTGGGTCTCTTTATATAGGCTTGATTGGGCTTGGACTCTGAATAATTTGTTGATAAGATATTTTCTGTTGATATATTATATCTTTCAAATATTCATTAGATTAAATCAGTTTTAAAGAATATTTGATAGATATTAACTCAATTATCTTATATCCTATATCTTCCAAATAACTAAAAGATTTAGATAATGATAAAATTATTTGGAAAATATTTTCTGTTGATATTCCCAAATTAAATTCAACAACTGAATTTTATCTTTTAGATTTTCTGACTTTCCAAAATTGCACAAATATCCTGAAATTTCCTCTATTTGCACTTTAGCCCCTTTTGAATTTTCCAAATAAAATCTGATTTTGGGCCTTGAATTGCCATTTGGACCAATAAAACTTATATTCTCAGCTGCACAAATAAACATTAGAACATCCAAGAATAATTTATACGCTAAAACTCACTTTTTATGTCTCTTTATTTCCCAAATCCAACAATTCCAATCATAACAAATTCACTTAAAATAAACCATTTAAGCACCATTATCCCATCAAAAATTTGAATTTTAAAGCATAAATGTGGGCATAAATATGCACTGATTAGTAAGACCGTTTGGTCTTGTGCTTGTTTTTGTTTTTTTTTTAGTATAGGACTGTTCGGTGTAATACACCGTTGTAGGACATTTCGGTTTATAATCCTCTTGTATGACCGATCGGTCTGTTTTTATGATTTGTATCAGTGTAGGTTTATGTAAAGTTTTTAATTTATGGTTATTTTAGGATAATTGTAAGTTAAACTTTATTTCTTGGAACTGTTCTATTTTATTGTAAATGTAAGTAGTATTGAATATAGTTTGCAGCTATATTTTGAGATGTTACAACATGACTTTAATTTAATAAATTTTTTAATACAAATCGTCTAATTTATGACTATTTTAATGAGATTTATTTTTGGTTGGATTCGTCTAATACGAATTTACTTTGAGCTTATTTACGTGTAATTAGTTAGACTTAATCTTAACAGAATTTGCCTTAGACCAGTATAATTTCAATATTGTTAAAGAAATGGTACTCTTCTTTCACGACTTTATTAGAAGTTTTACGTGCATTTCAGAATTTCTTTAAAACAGAATCTATTTACGAAACACGACGTAGTCTTTTTTTATAATTATTTTAAACAACATCCAAATTCATAATTTCGAAACTAAATTCACCTAAATTTGTAAAATAACCTGTAATATTCTACTATTTTGGAACTAATTTCTATATTAGTAATGAAAATAATATGGAAAGCACTAAAAGAGAAAAACTTTTCCCGAAGCAAATAGTTTAACATTGTGAAGGATGAAAAGATTTTTATATAAGTTGTTAAAACTATAACTTCTCAAACAAATATTTTTCCAATCATTTAAATGAATTAGTTGCAGATAAAACTAGTTCTTAAAATAGTTTTTGGTGACAAGAGTTTTTATAATAATTAAGAAAATGTTCGACTAAAGTGTTTGTAAAAGGAACATTTAATAAGATTAAAGCAATAAACACACTGTTATTTTTATATTTGTTTGTTTCACCAAGTTATATACAATCTCTTCTAAGACTTCTTAGAGGGATTTATTATAATTTTCAACAAGCTTACAACTGAGTATTTTCACCAATTCTAGTATTCATAGTCACTTCGAGTAACTCTCATTACTCTAATTAGAACCGAATTTCACCCACTCGTAGTTGCATAATATTCCTCACCACTCCTAGAATCCCTAAACACTCCCGGTATCCTAGAATTCCTACGTTACTTTCTTAGAGAGGATGTGTATATAATACAGTTCAATCTGATAAATTCTCGAAATTTTCTCTCTTACAAATGTAAGTATTTTCGTTTTCTTTTGAGATTTTCTTTTCTTCACATATATTTTCTTTCGTATTCGTGTGTTTATTCTCTTGCTTTTTTCTTAGACATTTTCTTGAAAAGACATTTTTCAATATATAAGCTTCAAGAAAATGTCCGTTAGATTGTACTTTGTTTTGATCTTCGAATCTTCTTAACCTTGTTTTAGGTAATAGTTATTGGTTAAAGTCAATTTGTCAGAACAGACATGTTTTATAGTTTTTTTTATTAAAAGTAGGTTAACTTTTTGAAGCGACTTTTAATTGAGAAAACATTTCGTGAATGTCTTGTTTGTCTCAAACGTCCACTTCTTTAGTTTGTATAAGATAGGATAAGTGGATACTTGACATAAGTAATCTGCACATAATAAAGTAAAGTAGATATGCATAAACATATATATCCTTTCTACTTTTCTCATTTATAAATATTATGTATTTAAATACATGTTCAGAACCATAAAATGTTTTTTCATATTTTCTATCGTTGGTGTCAAATTTTTCATTTTCAGAAATAACATCCCTTTGATCTACTTTTAAAAAATAATCAATTTTTTATTCTTCATCAATATACCTAATTATACTTTTTATAATTAAAAATTATTTACCTTTTAGTAATATTAAGGTGATTTTTTTATTCTATATAACTATTTTTTAATTTAACATTTCTACAATTTTTTTAAAACTTCCGATAAATCAGATTATATTTGTGAGAACCTGATAAATTAATAAACACTAATCTATTCTCTGATCACATTTTACTGCACCTTGCCACGTCAAAAATCCACTCTCTTTCTCTCTGCATGCACTGAATGCCATATGTCACTTTGGAAGCTTCTAAAAGCTGTAGTGGAAACCAGGTGGCAGTGAGTAACTGCTCAACCGTTTGACGAGGAAGAGAAAATAATTTCTCTGAAAACTCTTCTCTTCCTTTCATGCAATCTTCTTCTTCCTCACGAATTCTGATCTTACATCTTCTCTGCATTTTCTCTGCACTCTTCCATCTTCTCTCTAAAATACCTTACTATCAACTCCTCTGATCTAATTTCAGAGACCGTAGACGCCTTCACTGCACCGTGAGCGTTATTCTGATCCGAACCAAACTGAGAACTGAACTGGTAAGTTCTCGTCCCTGCACTTGTCTGTTTTAGTTCATGCAAACCAAGATTTTTGGGTTGCATGTGTAAGTTAGAAGTCTGATCTGTTAATGATTTTGGTGTATTAGATAAGTGGAAGTGGTTGAGTGAATTCTGGATAGGAAGCCGTGAGTGGTCGAGATAAATTCTAAGCATTTGGAAGTGCAGTGTTAGACCAGGTAAGGGAAGCTTTAGTAATTTAATTTAATATATGTTTGATCTGTATGACAGTAATGAATTGTGATGGATGTCTGAAATGTATGCATTATGCGAATTTTGAATATGCGTGATGAAGCAGAATTGAAATGGATGTATATCAGGAATGTTGTATGAAATTATGCAGTGAATGAAATGTATGAGTTGTAATGTGATTGATTCTGCATAATTTGGAATGATTTTGATTTGAACTGTATGTTGATATGATATGTTTGAAACTGGAAGATGGAAGACTCTGTATTTATGGATTGATAATAGGAATTTTGGAATGCATGAGAGTTATGTTAAAGATAAATTCTAAGTTATGAATCATATGTAAAACTGTGAAATTCTCGTGTTTTAAAATCTGGAAAGTCTGGTCTTCTCTGATTGATGGTGTACGCTCGTCATCGAACGGTCTTATACCGTTCGGTTTCACTGGACAATAACTTAGAGTAAGAATTCTTTCATTTGGAGAGGATTCGGATCGAGAACGAGCGTTATTTGTGTGCAGAGTTAAGTTTGAGCGTTCGGCTCAACTTAGCGTGTCCAACCATTTAAAAAAAATTAAATTGAAGGGTATTAGTACGCTCGGTTTTGTCCACCAGCGTTCGTCATAAGTGGCGCTTAGTATTATATTGAGCGTTCGCCCAAAGGAACTCTCGATCTTAGATTGAGCGTTCGTTCTAGTTAGCGTTCGGTCTGACACTGAACGTTCGTTCCCATGCGCGTTCATTTCCATGCGCGTTAGTTCTATTTGGTGCTCGGTCATTGACTGGCGTTCGTCCTAAGCAGTGTTCGGTTTTATAACTGAACGCTCGTCCTATCCTGGATTCGTGAGCGAACGTATATGGTGTTCGTTCAAATTCTTATTTAACGTTCGGTTTTTTTAATGACAGTGTTCATATCTGAATTTCTTTCATATTCTGGTTATCTATTGAAATATATCTAAATTATACTTATCCTTTTTATTCAATCTCCAGTATTATACTTAGAATTATTCTAAGTATTATTCAGATCTTCTTGATTCAATCTCAAATAAATTCTTAAGTGTTCTTAACTCACGTAAATGGATACAGATTCGTTTCTTTTGTTCAGAAACGAGGCTACAGTGCACTGTAATACAGTCGTTGTGATCTATTAAAGAGTAACTTGTATTTAAATTAAGAGAGTGGAATACAGGATGCAAATCTGAATAAGAGAAATTGTGAATATGTACAAATGGTGATTTGAATGGAATTATGAGATTTGGATTGTGAATGAGCGTTCCAAGGAGGAACGTCTCCATGATGTGAATATGAGAAGTAGTGTAGTATGACCATGGTAAAGCTGCTGATGGCTGTTCATCCTGATATTCCGTGAGTGCTCATCCTCAAGTAGAGGGGAGTAGGTCATGCGTGGGAATGGCAGGAGACCCTAGTCCTACTGAGTACTTTGGACTGATAGGGTTAACCTCGGGTGGCAGCTGTTGAGGGCATCCCAGTTACTACATCACCCGGGTGCAAGAACGCCTGTAGATACATGGCTTCATACAGTCCGGACAGTCTTTAATTATGAGAATCTGAATGAGTTACTGTATGCGTGGATATGTGTTTAATATTGTATGAATTGTATGACTGATTTTATATGTTAATTTATGTTGATTATATTGAATTAAATTACCTAAGCTTACCCTTGCAAATTTCCTTGTGTTGTCTACTGTTCTGTATGTCCGTCTTGTCAATGCAATGATCATCCGTTGTGGATGTGAGCAGATGGTGAGGCACCCCTTGAAACCATGCTGGAAGAAGAAAATTTGGAGGATGTCAACCTTGTGGAAGTTGAAGTTAAAGCTGAGCAGTAGAGGCGCGTTTCTGTAGTAGCTTTAGTCACTTTTCTGTACTGTATTTTGACATTTCTGTATATAGTTATGCAGAATAGTAAATCAGAACTGGTTTCTGTATTTATTTTAAATTCGGAATACTGTTAAGTGCTGCATATTCAGTTTTAATGTGTGAGCAGTTGATGTAAATTGCTGTGCGTGCTGTTTTCTTTTTGAGCAGCTACTGTAAATATTAAGACTGTACTGTATTTACTGTAAATGTGATTAGTTCTGATTAATGGTGATTACTATTTATTGGGATGTTACAATATTCTTATAATATTTATTATTGGTTATTAATTAAAATAATTAATTTGAAGAGCGAAATTCTAAATCTCTATATTCTTTTCTTGGTGATAACCTAAAATGTGATCATTATATAAATTTACAGATTTAAAAATTTACAATTTTTTTTAATTATAGAATAATTTTAAATAATATTTTTATTATAATTCAGATTTTATAAATAAGGGTTAAATATGTTTTTAGTTCAGTTTTCGTTTCTTCTTCAAAATAAGGTACAATTTGGTTCTTACTTTTAAACGGTGTTAGTTTTCGAGGACTAAAACAAACGTTTCGAAAAAAATAGGAACAAATTGTACCTTACTTTGAAAGAGGTACGAAAACCAGAAACAGTGACTAGTTTAGGAACTAAAAACATATTTAATCCTATAAATAAACACTAATTTAGTGTAAAATACAATAATATTTAAATTATAATTTATTTTAAATATTAATATTTTTAAGAAGATCTTTTACCACGATGAGTCTGGTTGTTTCCTTAAACCTACGCGGACCCTTAAACCCTACGCAGCGGGTTTCTTCTTTCTTCTTTGTTCTTCATTCCTTCAATGGCTTTGAAAACCTACGCATCCGCCATAGCCGCCGCTGCTGCCAGTGCCGCATTACTGAATCAGAGCACTGCTTACGCAGATGGAATTTTACCACCAAATCCTTCTGAAGATCAACCTTCTCCGGCGCCGCCAAAGGTGCGAAACGATCATCCGAGGACCACTTCTGCTGGGTTTGATCCTGAGGCCCTGGAGAGAGGGGTTAAGGCTCTCAAGGAAATTTCCGCTTCACCCCACGGAAAAAAGGTTTGAACTTTATGCTCATCTTCCCTTTCCATTCAACCCCACCATTTCTCTTCTCCGTCTTTTTAACTTGCCTCTTATAGCACAGGTCTTTGAAACTATCAAAAAGCAAGAGGAGACAAAACAAGCAGAGCTTGCTGCAAAGGTTGCTGAGTTTAGGCAAATGAAAGCACAGCATGAGACAGTAAGTTAGTTTCATTCTCTTCACTTTAGTGCAATGGAAAATGTTGAATTTTGTTATGTTATTATTTTACTCTCAAGTGTGTTCTTTAATCATTGGAGTTCCTGGATTGTAACAACTGGTATCAACTGTCACGTTCCTGAACGCAAGCAGCTTTGCGAGAAATGGAGGAACGGTTAGAAAATCAAACTTGGAGTAAAAGTTGTGGAATTGTTGAACCACATCAAATAATTCCTGTTAGATATTAGGAACCACTGAATACAGTTAAAACCTTTGAAAATCTATCATTGGCCTGTTAGTTAGGATTTCTGTTTTGAGTTAGTGTCTTTTAGGGGTTATGGGTGGATGTTAGTTTATAACAGAAGATGGTTCCCCAACCTGTTATAAGTAGGACTTCTGTTATGGAAGTAGAGGTCTATTTCTTTGTTAGTTCCATTTTCAAGTCCCTGAACTTTTTACTGTCTTATTCTTGTAGTATACCAGTGTTTTTGTAGTATACCAAATGTTTAACATACCGCCAAGCCATTTTGTAGTATACCCCATTTTCTGCATCAAAAACTAAATCACAAGATTCTGATAAAAACCGAGAGCAGTTCTAATAAGATTTGTAATATGAATACCCTTACGTTTTGCAGATATATAAGGTGACATTTTAGGATTCCATTTTCTAGTACCGTGGCCAAAATGAACTCCAGCTGCTATTGTTTTGTCCAAAATTATGTTTGGACAGATTCCAGTGTGAAAGGAGAAATATCCTTCGGCCTGTTAGTCAGTATATCTGTTTTGAGTTAGTGTCTGTTTCAGGGGTTATGGGTGGATGTTAGTTTATGAACGAAAATGGTTCCCCAACATGATATAAATAGGAATTCTGTTATAGAAGTAGGGGGGAGGCTCATTTCTTTGTTAGTTACAAAACTGGACAGATTGTAGCGTTGAAAGGAGAAATATCCTTTGTGTATTTATTTTGTTGTCAAAAGACAATAAAAATCATATAGGAACTTTTTTTTTGTATCTCCGTCATTCTGACCATTTTGCTTGGGATTGTCCGTATTTTGAATATTTTACATCACTGTTGTTTAATAGTTTATAAAATCATGTTCATTGCTTGGTAAGCTTTAGCTATTTCAGGAAGAAATTCATGTACTCAAAGTTCTTTTTCATTGTAATTATGACCTTAAACTGTTGAATATTTGGATGAGACATTTTTGCTTTGTTTTGTTGTGTACTACTTCAGGATTTTTGTGTCTTGTGATTTATCTCTGATATATCATCTGGTTCATTGCAGGAAAGACAAAAAATTATATATGATGAGCAAAAAAAGCTTGCTCAGCATCAGGCACAAACAAAATCTCAAATGGCCAAATATGAGGATGAGTTGGCAAGGAAGAGGATGCAGGTGTTAAACCTTTTGAAACTCAGGATTTTTGTTGTGTCATTTATTGAGTTTCTCAATGTTGCATTTTTCTTCTTGGCAGGCTGAAAATGAATACCAGCGAGCCAGGAACCAAGAACTAGTCAAAATGCAAGAAGAATCATCAATCAGACAGGAGCAAGCTCGACGTGCAACAGAAGAACAAATCCAAGCACAAAGAAGGCAAACTGAAAGAGAGAAGGCTGAGATTGAACGTGAAACAATCAGAGTAAGGGCTATGGCAGAAGCAGAAGGCAGAGCACATGAAGCAAAGCTAGCAGAAGATGTTAACAGGCGAATGCTGGTTGATCGTGCTAATGCTGAACGAGAAAAATGGGTTGCTGCCATAAATACCACTTTTGATCATATTGGAGGTATTTTCTTACCATATTCACGAAATGTAGAGGATTATATTTACAGTCTGAGATGCAACTGTCATTACGTATGTGTTTTTGGTCATTCTGTACATATCCTACTGATTTTGAAAAGATCCCTTTGACATAAATTTGTGGGGTAACATGGTATTTTATTTTATTTTATTCATAATTTGGTTTGCTCAGTGAGCCATAGGCAATAACATTCCATTATTAATCAAAATATTGTAATTTGAGGGATGCTCTTTTCATTCACTTTTTCTTCAGTATCTAATTTATTTTAGCATAATATTGGTGAACTCCATTATTAATCGCTTTACTGTGTTTGGTGAACTCCATTCCATACTGACTTGAGTTGAAAAAACTTTATCCATATGTTGCAGGGGGTATAAAAGCCATTCTAACGGATCAAAATAAGTTGGTTGTCGCAGTTGGTGGAGTGACTGCTCTGGCAGCTGGGGTCTACACTACAAGGTAACTACACAATTATTTGTTATTGACGATATTATTTCATCTTGCCTTTGCTTTATAATTGAGGACAGTGGGGTAATGTAGTAATGGGCTATACCATGTACTATTTTTCCAGCACTTCTCACTTCTGGGAATTTTGAACTTAAAGAGCCATGTTTTCCCTTTCTACATTGTACATTTCTTTTTCCATGGCAACATTTCACTTTGGTTTATTTGCATTCGAGAGTTGCATAGTTTTGTTCATACTGGACCTTTGGTATTATGCACATCAGTTGCTGTGAGTGAGTTCATGGGTTGTGCAGTTTTATATTCACATCAATTGATTTGGTCTAACCCAGGGAAGGTGCACGAGTAATTTGGGGATATATTGATAGAATATTGGGACAACCATCATTGATTCGAGAGTCTTCCAGAGGGAAATACCCCTGGTCTGGCATGTTTTCTCGTGCCATGAGCTCCCTATCTCGACGTAATGATCCAGCATCTGCCTCTAAAAATGGAAATGGTTTTGGTGATGTGATTTTGCATTCTTCTCTTCAGAAACGAATTGAACAGCTGTCATCTGCAACTGCAAATACAAAAGCACATCAAGCACCATTCAGAAACATGCTTTTTTATGGTCCTCCTGGAACTGGAAAGACAATGGCTGCTAGAGAGTTAGCTCGTAAATCTGTATGATTTTTCTTCAATCTGTTGATCTACTTATTCTAATTTTCAATTATTTCATACAATTTACATTCTTGGGTCAAATAAATGGGTGCATTGTTCAATGGGTGCATTGTTAAATTAGTTTTTCCCTTCAACAGGGTAAATTTTAATGTTATCATTCTGTATTAATTGGTGTGAATACACCAGCATGCAGCAAACTATTTAGTACATTTTTACGATTTTGGTCTGTTTCAGAATTTCTTCTTGCTATTTAGGGCCTACAATTAAAAAATTCAAAATTATGTTTTGACTGCTCTACAAATTTATGCTCTCATGCTTTCTAAATTCAGTGGTTCAAATATATATTCAGTGCCATTTTCTGGTTATAGCATGCTTTATGAAACAATAAAATTTATCCTCATCAGTTGAATATTTATGCTTATCAATTATATTTTATTTTTTAACTGCAATCTATACCTTTCAAATAAGTTTATTTTATTTAATTTGGGTTTCCAATTTAATGCAGGGATTAGATTATGCATTAATGACTGGAGGAGACGTTGCTCCTCTGGGGTCACAGGCTGTAACAAAGATACACCAGTTGTTTGATTGGGCTAAGAAATCAAAAAGGGGTTTATTGCTTTTCATTGATGAAGCCGATGCATTTCTGTGCGAGTAAGCAATACTTCTTCCATGTTTTCATTTGTTTTTTATTTTGCTTCTCTTTGCACGCGACAACATAAGATGATCAAAAGCAGCTAGATGCTGCTCAATCTGGATCACATTTGTTTGTTAAAAATGAAACTGACAACATACTTTCCGAGAAAATTGTTTGAAATGGATTCATTGGATTTGATGGCTTTGCAGGCGGAACAAGACTTATATGAGTGAAGCACAAAGAAGTGCTTTAAATGCCCTTCTCTTCAGAACCGGTGACCAGTCTAAGGACATAGTCCTTGCTCTTGCCACAAATCGTCCTGGTGATCTTGATTCAGCTGTTGCGGACCGAATCGATGAGGTTCTAGAATTTCCCTTGCCTGGGGAAGAGGAGCGCTTCAAACTTCTTAAGCTCTATCTGGATAAGTACATAGCCCAAGCTGGATCCAGAAAATCTAGTTTTGTTAAAGATTTTTTTAAAGGAAAGCCACAACAAATAGAAATTAGGGGATTGACTGATGATATTGTAAAGGAAGCTGCAGCTAAAACCGAGGGATTTTCTGGAAGAGAAATAGCCAAACTAATGGCAAGTGTCCAGGCTGCTGTATATGGAAGTGAAAATTGTGTGCTTGATCCAAGTTTGTTCCGTGAAGTGGTAGATTATAAAGTTGCAGAGCATCAGCAGAGAAGAAAACTGGCAGGTAGTGATAAACCTATGCCATGAGGAGTTTTAGAGATTTTATCAAGAACCCTTGTATAATGTAGGTCTGGTCCATTGCATTATGTTATGGGCATGCTGCTATTTATTGGTTCCCCTAATTGATGAGAAGATTTTGGAATTTGAATTTTTTAGTGTTTCATTTACGGCTGATAATCACTATTCAACATTCATCTCTAAATGTAGCAGCAGCTAATCCAGGGTTTGATATCACGTTGAATATTCTTTTTCTCCCTTCACTGGCCAAAAACTAGGTTTCATGCTATCATTGGAAGTTACATGTACTTCTTGAAAAACCATCAGTCTACCCTACTGTGATCTAGTAGAGGCTCTATTTTTTTTCATTTGTAATTTTTTTATATAGTATTAATTACAATAAAAATATATTGTGGGTTTCAATATTTGTTAGTAATTTATTGGTGATGACCATTACACATACACCTGAGTTAGAGAATGAGAATACATAGTTCAGTGGAGGATTAACCATCAATTTTCTCATTTGTTACTCACTCATAGTCATTAACCATTAAATAATGGAAGAAAAAAAAGAAAAAAAAGAAAAAAAGAGAGCAAATACATATTAAAAACTATACATAAATTATAAAATAACAAGATCAATTACTCTTCAATCTAAGTATTAGATATTTAAATGTCAGGTTAAAAAAATAGCAAGAAAAATAACTAATATTATGTATCTTATTCTTAAATATTTTATGCTGTATTACGGTTCAATATATTTTTAGTTTTAAACTTATGATGTTAAATTGGATATGATTCATGTTTAAAATATTAATCTAGTTTGATTTCCAAACTTGTAGAAATAAATGAATGAAGTATTTATCACCAAATAATATTAAAAATTTACTGATGTAACAAATAATATTACTATACGTGTATCCACATGCATATGTGTACGTGTTAGCCTATGACAAACGTCAGCGCATGACACACTTATGTGGGAACGAAATTCAAAGTTTGGAATGTTAACATACCTATGTGATTTTTCACTTGTAAAATATCATCATATTAGCATATGATTTACTATGTTCTCTTTAAAACCAAACAAAGATATAACTTCATAAAATTTTTAAAGGCCATTACCTGTTGGTTTGTTTTACCCATTTCGGACTTCAATGTTATAAATCAAATTCTAATAAATAGGTTTTATAATCATTGAAAATTGTTAACCTTAACTTAAGTAGATGTTTTTATTGTTGTCTCATTGTCTAATGAGAAACTTTGATTCAATTGTACTAAATAACTTGTCTAATTTTTTGTTTTTATTAACAATTTGATTTATATTATCATCTTTAGCAACTTCTGAGATCTCAAATCATTATTTAATAGCATATTCTTGAATCGAAGGTGCATGCATAAATAAAAAAATTTAATTTGATTAAGAGCATTGAATAATGAATAATGACTATTTTTAAAACAATATTTTAAATTAAATGGTTAAATATATTTTTGGTTCTTAACTTTAAGTTAAAATTGAAATTAGTTTCTGCTCAAAACTTTGATCTAATTTAATTCTCAAATTTTAGAAAAGTATGAAATTTAGTTTTTTTATCTTTATTAAGTTTATTTGATGTTTCAAACGTGTTTTAAGATAATATTTGAATTGTTTATACTGTTTAACACATTTTTGATTCAGTGTTAATTAAAAATTGCATTTGAAATATCAAATAAACTTCATTTGAAATCTCAAATAAACTTGATAAAATTTGATTAAAATTATTAAATCAACACATTTCATAAATTGAGAAACTAAATTAGATCAAAGTTTTGAAGAGAGACTAATTTTAACTTTCATTAAAAGTTAAGGTACCAAAAACATATTTATCCTATATTAAATCATTTCCACTAATAAAGTCATTTTTAAGAAACTCTATATCTTTTTATTAAAACTCTATTTTTTTTATTTCACAGTTTTAATGTTATAAAGTGCACAACAAAATTTATATCCTTTAAACTTTTTAGAATATCCAATAAAATATACACTATAATAGTCTTTAGATTTAGTTTCTTTATGGATTTTAAATTCATATTTTAGACAGACATCTATAATTAATTACAATTAATATTTTTTATTTGATCTTAAATATATATATATATATATATATATATATATAATATTTAACTATTAAAGATGTTCTAAAAACTCTTTAATTCATTTAAATTATATAGGTATACTCCTCAAGGGTGAGTCCCTTTCACATAGGTATACTCCTCTTCCAGTGGAAGCATTCCCAACCAACCACAAGTATGAGTAGCTCTTGGTACCGCCGTTCATCTTAACGGGACTTGCTTACCTTAATACCCTTTGTTAGGAAGACTTTCCGTATAGGGACCATTATACTCGTCTGAGTCGATCACCAAGACAAACTATCTGCTTGAATACCACGATTGGGTATACCGAGAAGGAGGTTCATCAGGGAGACACAAACACTAGTGAGATCTGAGTCAAACCACATAAGGGCTTGACACCACTCTCTACCCAAAACCTTAAGTTACTTTTCTTTTGCAAAAAAAAAAAAAAGTATGACAAAAAATACTTTTCTTCTTACTTCCCAAAAGCAACAACAAAGTATGGGCAATTGTGTGTATGCTTGAAACAATAACAAGAGAAGTATGGGACATGGACAGTCTAAAAGGTTCGTTGTTTGAAGGAAGGTCTAGCCTTTGGCTATGTTTGGTGTTTATAGTTTGAAATGCAAGAAGAAGGAAACATTTGAGGGTTGCGAAAGGTTTACAAATACACCTTCGTCGGGGGACACGCCCTGAGTCGCCATTGCTAAGTGTTCGAACATGAACGTGAGCAGCGCATTGTTGGGAAGAACTACCACATCCTCACCAAAGATCTTGTGTTTGGCGGGCTTTCTGCGATATAGGTCATTATTGTTCATGCAAGGTAGATAGTCTCGACGGGGCAAGCAGAGACGATGGTAGTGACTTGTTCTCCACCTATGAGCTCACAAATAATAGATCTGAAAAAGAAACTAAGAATGAAAAAGGTAAGGAAAGGGAAAGGAGGTACTTGGAAGAATCTCAAATCTACTAGAAAATGAAAGTGAAAGAGCACAACGAGAAAAAAAGGAAAAACAAAACCTTTAACAACTTAAACCTAACATAGGATAAAAATGTAATTTTATTTTCTTAACAGGTAACGGATACTCACGGATACAAATAATATGATACCCGAACCCGACTCGTTAATGAACGAGTATTAAATTATCTGCTACCCGAGTACCTATTATCCGCTAGTATCAACTACTCGAAACATATTTTATTCAAGGATACCTACAGACTTGGATATCTGAAAACGCAAATACCTATATACGTGGATACCCACATAATCGGATATCTACAAACACATATACCTGTGTATGCAGCTACTTGCGAGTGGATATTTTTTTGTCATTCCTAGTCTAATATATTATGGGTTAAATATGTTTTTAGTCCCTAAACTATTGGTCGTTTCTGGTTTTCGTCCCTCTTTCAAAGTAAGGTACAATTTGGTCCTCATTCTTAATATGTTTTTAGTCCCTAAACTATTGGTCGTTTCTGGTTTTCGTCCCTCTTTCAAAGTAAGGTACAATTTGGTCCTCATTCTTTTCGAAACGTTCGTTTTAGTCCTCGAAAACTAAACACTGTTTAAAAATTTGGTCCTCATTTAGCAACAAATGAGGACTAAAACCAAAATTCCGAGGACTAAAACGAACGTTTCGAAAAGAATGAGGACCAAATTGTACCTTACTTTGAAAGAGGGACGAAAACCAAAAACGGCCAATAGTTTAGGGACTAAAAACATATTTAACCCATATATTATTAATAGAAATATTGTTAGTAATGTAAATTTTAATTTAGCCACAAATTTAATTGACAGTTTCATTACTAATAATTTTTTTTAATGATTTTAATTTTAAAGTTCATCAATAAATTTAAATTTATTAACGAAAAAGAAATCCATCATAATGCAAAAATTAGTGTGACAACCTTATATTTTGTAAATATGATGTTTAACCAGTAGATCATTCAAATGGAGTTTTTTTTTTAATTTTTTTTTAATTTTTTTAATTTTTTTAATTTTTTTAATTTTTTTACATTGTGGTTTATAATCTATTCAACCAAATTATTGTAGTACTTACAACCCCTTCTCTACAACTTCTTTAACAGATCTTTCTCAGCAAATACTTTGTCATATGCATAATGGTATGATTTTTTCTTTCATGTACACCATGTTGTGGAATATAAAACACAATAGATTAGTGTTCAAAAATTTAAGAAGATGCATTATAAGTTAGAATTTAATAAATATAAAAAACAATATAATTGTAATTCACCTACTCAATTTTCAACTTATAGTTCTAAAAGACTTATTTATAAATTTCATTTAAAATTCATAAAGATTATTTTTTTGGAATAATTTTTTTTTTTCGAAGATGTTTACACTATTAAAATATAAAAGATATGGTATATTATTTATTGTATAATTGAATATGTATAAAATAAAAAAAAATATAAGTGATCCAAGTAGTTTTCAAAACAAAGTCACCAAACATAAAATTTATAAACTTTTAAATTTTTAATCTTTTTTAAAATTAAAAATTAAGTTATCATCCTCTTTAATTCTAATATAATTATTTTCATATAGTACTACATATTTTAAAATTAATAATTTATTTTAATATGCATATTTTAGAAACTAAATATAAATATAAAAATGAATATTTTAAAAAGGATCCGTGCATTTGCACGTTTTTAAAAATAGACATGCGGAGGGAAAATGAAGAGTGCACGGTATAAATTAAGGAATAATGATAAACTATTCAATAATTATTATAGTCAATACATTTTTTTATAGATAAATTTAAGTCTTGGCAAAAGTAAAAGTATTTATAATTTTTTTTTTGAAAGAAATTCATTAGTATCATTAATTTTACTTAAATTTTTCACCAGTAAAAGCTTTTTTCATCCTCAATAGTTTATTTTTATTTATTTTTTATCTTAATAATATTAAATAAATTACTAATAATACGTCAAAACTTGTCTCTGCATGCCATACATGTTTTTTTTTTCTCATTTTACATGTTACACCTGTAAATTATGAAATGTTATCAGACATGTTGATAATTAATTTTTATTAGAAAAATTAGTTAATTATTTTTATTGAAAATTTTGTCAATATCTTTTTAAGAAGTTATTGGGTTCTTCTTTGTCCTATTGGTTTAAGAAATGTCTATTATTTATACTATTTAATATATTAAAAGAATAAATCTTAAAGAAAAAGAATTATATACAAATGTGTAATAAAATAATAAACACCAAAAAGTTAAACTTATCCACTCCCATAAGCAAAATCAATGTGAAAAATAAATTATCCATTTAATTATTTTTTTAAAATATGAAGTTTCTCATAATTGTAATTTTATTTTTCCATACTTTTAAAAATAATTCTTGAAATTTGAGAAATATAATTACCAGTTTAATCATCTAGATCTAAAAACAATATTAACAAATCATTTTAATTTCTTCAATGTAGTATCTATTTTTTTTTAATTTAAGAAATAAAAATATTGATTTTAAAAAAAATTGAATATAAAAATCAAATTCACTACAAATTTCAGAAAAGAAAAACATAACTTGCTAGAAAAATATTTAAATCTTCTTTTTATGTAAGCAATTTCTCTTTTGTTTTATAGATACATCCAACAACACCACCTTATTAGAATAGAACATGTTTCATAGTTGACAGTAGTGGTGCAGAACAAGATAGATACCAATAACATACATAATGTTGCTGCAACATTCCTTGTTCTGTGCTATTCCTCTCTCTCACACTGTTTCTCTCTTCACCCCATCACTGAAACAAAGGAACCCATTTCTTCACCATCTCTCTTCTCCTAGAAAGCCCAAAGCTTCCACCTTCAGAATTTCTTCTCTTGGCCCTGGTTTCTTTGATGACATCGCTCAAATTGCTCATAACAAGGTACCCCATTTCAAAATTCAAAGTTTATATGTCTTACAAATTCTTGGTTCCTTTCAAATTTTGATATTTTCTTTTTCTTTCTCTTTCTTTGATCTTCTTCTCCCAAGGTTCTGATTGCAGCTGGTGTTTCTTTGGCGATTGGTCAGCTTTCTAAGCCATTCACTTCGGTTTTTCTGTATGGCAAAGAGTTTGATATCAGGGTAATTGTTCAAGCCGGAGGGTTCCCATCGTCACACTCTTCTGTATGGCCTTGCAACCCTTAATCAGTTAATCCTATTTTGATGATGACACTTCAATTGTTGAATATTTTACCCAGTAGGGTTTCATTGTCAATATCAGTATCTCACCAAGTTGTTTGTATTTTCCTGGCATAGGCAACAGTGGCTTGTGCAACATTGTTTGGCCTTGAGAGGTAAGGTATTGAGATTGTGCCATTTTGGTGTTCGGTTCAAGAATAATTAAATATATACTATTAGATTATATTTGAATGGTCAAGACCTAAAGATAAAGGCACACTACTTTTTTAATGGTCTTGTGATCACTAAAACCCTTTTAATCTTGATCATCCATTTATAGTTGTATGGATAGCATTCATAGGTTTTATTTCTCACAATAACCAAGAATTTCACTTGACTTATACGTTTGTATGCATATATTCTTGTGATATATGTAATTTTATAATTTTCAAATGCAGAGGGTTCTCCGATCCTATTTTTGGGCTTGCAGTTGTGTATGCTGGTCTCATTATGTATGATGCTCAGGTATGATCTTCTGTTAAATATGGTACTTTCTATCTAGTCTTTAGTATTATTTACTTCATGTATTTGTATTGTATCACGTGAATGTCTTTTGCTATGTTCTTTTAATTGTGTAACATTTGAACTGCGCTTAGATAAAAAGCAACAATTGGGGAGGTCTATTTTGTAGACACCGTGGTGGTCCATTGGCTATTTATTTCAAACTTATTTGACAAGTCTTAAGCCGGATTATATTAAGATCTTGTAAGATATTTGCTATGGTTGTTACGTGATTATTCTAATCTCTAATGAATGATACAACTATTGTGGAATTCTTCTCGTGGTGGTATTGGTAAACACTAAACATGAACAGATTTAGTTCAATTTTTTGCTTGTGACTTGTGGTTTTATGCGGGGATGTGTTGTTTCTGGAACTACGTATGTTGGTAAAGCAATTAGCATAAGCTGATATGCAGCAGAAAATTCTTTATGACCAATGAAGATTTTGAGGAGTGACAACAAAACATAAACTCTAATTCAAATATACTCGAATGTAAAAGATATTATAAGATGACTGAATTGTTGAACTAGCAATTTATATAGGTTCGTACAGTGGGGGACTCCGTAAACATAAAATTCTTGCTTGTGTTACTCCTCTGGTTTGTCAGGTTGAATGTGTTCCACTGTCAATGCCCTAAAGTAAAAACAAGCTTTGAATAACAGTTTGACCATAAACTTATCATTTTCAATGTTATGTACCATGGTAGATATAGTTGTTTGATGGAATGCTTACTACTAAACTAAAAGCTATATATAGTTGATGGTTAGGAGACAACTCTTACTACTTAAGAGTGTATGAACTCAAGCATCACTATTCAATTGTGCCTTGACCCACCTAGCCTACGCCACAGACAATTGATGCATCCCGGCAACAATCTCCCTCTGAACAATTGTTCCACTGGGAATCAAACTTATGACCTTGGATTTGATACCAATTGTTGGATCGAGTGTGTGTCACTAGAGTTATAGCTGATAATCAAGGTTAAACTCTTTCTACTTAAACGTCTAACAGCCCAAGCACCACTATTCAATAGTGACTTGTTCCATATAGACTAAACCACAGGACAATTGATGCACACTACAACAATATGAACTGTCTACCAGCATTGGTAATCTATGGATTTACATTTAGGCTAGAACTGTTCTTTATCTTTTGTTGATGGATTGATTTAGTAAAACTGTGACCTAAGAAATATAAAGTTGTTGCTTAAGTTTGAGGCCAGAGAATTTAACCAAAACATCTTTTCCTCAAAACAGTAGTTTGATACTGTGCTGAAAATATTGTATATATGGGTAATAAAACTGGAGTTAGAGAAGCTTTACATTTCTGAATGGTTATACAAAAAAAAGTTGCTATTAGGATTTGCAAGAAAAGTAGCTCCAGGAGCATAAAGCTTCATACACTTTGAAACTAATTAACAAAATTCAACAAATACCTATGCTGTGGACCAAAGACCACTAGGCTCATCCAACTGATTAGGTTCATCCAACAAGCGATTTAATAATCCTAGTGGCCATTAATGTCCAAAGAGAGTTTCTAATTACAAAATCATAAAAACCATTACAAAAGAATCATCAAAGACCCCATACAAAATCACACAATTCCTAATCTATAATGTATCCCCTCCTTCTTAATTCTTCATTATGTTCCAATTTGTGCACTTATGTAACAGATTGCCAACAAGGTAAACAAAGGTATTTAGGTGGAGTGTTTATCTCTATAGATTATTAAAGGAGGAGAGGGATGTGATGCAGAAATGTAAGAAGCCAGTAAAGAGAAAGGAAGGGTGCACCTCTCTTTTCAATACCCCTTTTTGTTTTTGTTTCAGTATATACATTGTAAATTCACACCCAGGGGTACTACTGATAGTATGTAGAAGAATGATACAGAGGGTTTACTAAATATTTTTTATACATTGGTAACAACGAAGTCTGAAACTATGACTTGATGCCAACTGCCAAAATCCCTTACTACTAGCCCAATCCTACTGCAACTAAATATTTAGTTGGACAATGCTAGTCCCTTACTTTGATGGCATCTAAAATATTTTCATAATTTGGTTTTTGTTTTATACTTAGAGTGAGATTGCAGAGGTACTTCTTTTGTTCTTATTCATATCTGCTCCACTTTGAACTGGGCACCTTTAAAGCTGCAGAATGAGAAATGGAATTTAAAGAATGTATACGGGAAGTAGAACAAGGATGGTTGCAATTGGGAGAAAAAGTGACCAGGAAATTATTACCATCTTCAACCTAAGAAACCTTGTTACATGTATTTTTAGTCACGACTTACTGCCTGCTTTTCTGAGATTCGTTTAAAAAAGAATTATAAATCTCAGTTTTCTAATCTCCCATAGTTGTCCTCACTAGACCAAAAGTTAGTTGAAATGTCAGTTGCTTAGACCCAGCAGAAAGAACATTTGTATAAGATAAATGCTGTTTTTTGTACTACTCTTTCTCCTTTTACTTAAAATCAGCCCAAGAAAAGCTGTTTTTTACTGTTTGTCCCCTTAACTTGGTTGCTTTTGTTATGAATATAACCTTATAACTAACAATTGGGAGTTTGGATTGTGTGATATTCAGGGTGTAAGAAGAGAAGTAGGGATTCATGCTAGAATGTTGAACAAACTACTACTCCAAATGCAAGCCAACTCTTTACATTCCAAAGATGCAGATAATTTAATGAACTCTCAACCAGGACTATCAAAGCAACTGAAAATAGAAGACTTTGAGAAGTCCCTTTTGCCCAAAGAAGCCACTTTGGAACCACAACAAGCGAATGGAGGTTTATTGGTCAAATCAGGAAGCAAAATAAGGCAAACAGAAGAAGAAGAAGAAATCTCAAAATTGGGTGTTGATGGCATACCCCCATTAAAAGAATCTATTGGCCATACAGAGATTGAAGTCATAGCTGGTGCCTTACTAGGCTTTTTGGTGGCTTTGGCTGTGTATGATATCGTGTAAAATTCTTTTTTGATGAATAATTTCATCATATATCTTACGTCAAATAGAATATTATACTAATGTAAAGAAACCGCAAGTTGGAACCAGCTTAGGTTATCTTTCAGCAAAATATACCACATTCAAATATGTCCAAAGAGAACATCACATTGGTAAAGATAGAATACCCTTCTAAAAGGGATCGGATTTGCTTGGGATGAATGGCAGATTTTTGCTTCTTAATTCAATTTTGAAACATTCAGGTTTGTCTAATTGAATGGAACAAAGGATATTTTATTTACCTTAATTTTATGTAAAATTATTATTATTAATAATTGGTTATAGATAATAAATTTTGAAACTTATTAATTAAATAAAGAAATATATGCAAAATATGACTTTAAATAAGTTTAAGTTATTACTACTTGTTTTTTGGTTTTTATCATTTTGAAACTTTAATATTTGTTTGTATTTCCACTTTTTAACTTCAGTTTAAATTTATTTATTCATATTTTAATATCTATAAAGTATTATTTTTTATACATATATTTATCGTGGACTTAAAAATATTTTAACTCTAGTTATTTAAACCAGTAAAAAATTGAGATGCTGTAGCTGCATTTTTCAATATGCCGTCTTATATCCCTTTTATAAATAAAAGTATACGAGTTTTATTATAAACAAATATATAGAGGTATTATTACTTCTATTTTATGTGGTTTTGTTTTATAAAAATAAGATAATTAAATATATTATTTATTATATATTATATATTTATATTAAATTTAAGTTGTAATAAAATATTAATTAAACAGAATAAATATTTATTATTTAAAACTTATATATATATATATATATATATATAATGTGGATACTTAATTTTTTAATCTATTTTTGGAAGTTTAAAGTCTTTTAAGTACTATTTGTTAGTTTATTATTTTCTACATTATGTTTAAATTTTTTTTAATTTTTAACATAATACGTTTATGAATTTTGTATTATGATTTAAAAATATTATTAAAAATAAAGTAAAGAATATATATAAATTTAATATTATTTTTATAGAAATTTTTTATTTTCATATATACACATCTTATATACCCCTTTATCATTAATTATATTTTAATATATATATATATATATATATATATATATTATATAAATTACAAAGGTGATATATATTTAATACTTTTATTTTGATTTTAATTATATTTTAAAATTAAAATAAAAATAAAATTTATATCCTAAATGATACTATAGTGTAAGATCTATTAATATGTTATTTTTCACAAAAAACACAAAGCACCTCATGATACTTAATATCTCGCGTCATCCCCTTAATAAAAAAATAACAAGTCACAAAAATATCAACTAGACCAATTCTTACAAAAATGAAAAACTTAATTCTTAATAAAACAAATAAATTAACCCTAATGTAATAACGTTATAACAATGTAATCGTTAATTTATTATTAATTTGATCATTAAAATTACATTTTAATAAAAAAGGATTTTGTAAAACTCAAGTGTAAAAACTTTTACAAATATATGTTCACTCACTTGACAAAAACTTTCTAGATTACTAAAAAGGCACAAAACGTGGCAGAAAACAAGAGTGACAGTACGAAATAACACGCGTAATCTGATGGCATGTCTGCATACTACGTGGTTTGATTTTGGTAGGGCAGAGTTACATTATCAATATCCTCCCATGATATATATATATAATGCATATGTGAAGGTGAAAAATAAGCATAGAAAGGATCAAAAGAGTGTAATCAATCACATAGAGATATCATGTCTGGGGCACAAGGAGCACAGCCAAAAGGGTCAAAGACAGCAACAATATATGAGTCAGTAGGAGGAGGAGGAGGAGAGAACAGGAGCAGGATTGAGTTGCGTTCAAGGGAGGATCAAGGTTCCATTCAGGTGGAGAAATTGCAGGAGAAGGTCAATGATCCTGCTGGAAAAGGTGGTCCTGTCTTTGGTGCTGGTAAAGAGGAAGACAAACAAGACCTTGGAGTCACAGGCACAGGCTAATTCATAACCTATGCATAAACCAAAACCTACTCTCTTCTTATCATCATGCTGCTGCTTCTAAATCTTTCTTCTGTGTGTTTGTGTCTTTGCATGAAACTGATTTCTGTCTTCCTTTCTTACTTTGCTTCTACTTTGTGTTTTATGGAATAAAACGGAAGAGGTTGATGTTATGACCTAAATATCCTTTTCTTTGTTTTATTTCTTTCTCTACAGTGACTCATTGTTTTATGTTCTTACTTGTTTGATCTTTTATACATTAATTCCTTCCTTCCGTCATTCTTTCTTCACTTGTCTTGATACTTGAGCAAGATCAATCAGTGGAGTAAATTCACATTTCATCTTCATCTGAATATATCTTCATTTAATTTTGGAAGATGTTTCTTCTTTAATTAGTAGGCAATTTAATCTATTTGTTACTATATTCATTCATGGTTGTAATGTTAACTAGAACTATAGATTCTAATATTTATGATGAATAAGTATTTATTTATTGCAAGGGTTAAAGTTAATTTATGATTACTTTTATACCACCATTTTCTTTGTCCATGAAACTAACCAATTTTCTACTCAATATTATGGAATAAATTTTTTTATGCATACCTACATACCAAAAATCAAATTTTCCTTTTATTCAAAGAAATTAAAACTAAGATTTAGGAACAAAGTTACAATATATGTGTATCCAACATTTTTGTTGAATAATGCTACACTTCTTGTTTTTCTTCTTCCGTGACCATATTACCAATTTCACAATACAACAAACATATGTAATTTGAAACAACACAATTATATTATAATGATATAATAATATTAAATAAGATTATTTGTTTGCTCGAATGGAATTTTATAATAATACAAAAATATACTGAATAAGATTATTCATACTTAATTGGAATTCTATTCTCAAGTAGAATTGTTTATATATATTCTATTCTAAGTTTAATAGTGAACGTTTTTCTTTCTCCCACCAGGATGATTCGAGATGGATTTTACATATTTCAATCTAACTTTCTTTTATTGGAATAAAGTAAACAATAATGTTCTTTTAAGTAAATCTTATAATGATTTCAAAACATCACTTTAAAAATAATTAATATTTAAAATTAAGATTTTAATAATAATATTTCTTCAGGAAGCTTAATTCGGTCCTCAACAATTAAGCTCTTTTATCCGTATAAGGGATAACGGATATAACATAATACTTACATCCAAGAGTATAATATAATACTTACATTTGAAAGTAGGTATTAAAATATTGATAGTATAATACTTACATTTGAAAGTAAGTCGAAAGTAAGTATTAAAATATTGAGTACTGTCGCGAATGAATTTTATTCGTATATATATATATGTTAATAGAGCTAGAATGATGTTTTCCATGGTTTAATTATAAAATAATTTCTTATAATTATTCCATCACAAAATATTATGGACAGGATGTTGTTGGTTTTCAACGTAATAACATCAAAAGTAACAAAAATGATTATTTTTATACAGATTCAAATTTATTTCTTATCTTTTTGAGAAAGTGTAACTTTTATTTTTATAATTTTGAAATTAAGCAATTTTAGTTATTGTCAATACATTATTTAATTACTAACTGAAAATATTAATATATTGACAATAATGAGAAATACTTATCCATATATGATATCAATAATAATATTTACTCTTATTTTTAATAGTTGATATTTTTAATAGTCAACTCTTAATATATTTAGTCTTTATTAACGCAAGAGTTTGTAATTAATCTGCCTACAAATTCTACTCTCTGGTTCCATAGCTACCTTATTTTTGCTTCTGTGCGTGGCAACATGTGCATCACAAGAAATCCTACCGTAAGGATAATTCCCAATAATAATAGTAATAATCTATGCGGCTCCAAATTTTTCTCTTCAATCATCCTAACAAAGCGAACAAAATCCGACTCGCCGTGACATTCAAACACGACAAATCCGAAAACTATTTCATTCTCAGAAGCCATACATGCCAAAAGAGTCCCACAATGTTGTGTGACTATTGAGTTTCAAGAATAAACATGGAGACCAAGCATTGATTATGCACATATAATAGCTTTGGGCCAAATTAAGAATACCCAGAGAGGAAAAAAATGATCTTGCTGTTTCAACAAGCATGCCCTCTTTTCACCTTCTCCTCTAACTATAAGTCCAAGCTTCCATTATCAAGTCATAACGTTCAACTTCATCTTGGTTTTGGTGCGTTGATCCCATTTTCTCCATTGCCCATTTGCAGAGGGGGGCTTTACATTAGGAGGAATTGGGGCAAATGTTCCTCTTCTTCTTCCGCTGCCTCACAGGCTCCATTGCCACCTGATCCTGATAAGGTATACTTGTGTTGTTTTATTTTTTTTGGATAAACAATACCTGTTTTGATTGTATTCTTTATCATAGGTTGAAATTTATTGGAAATTAGAAAATGTTAAACGGGTCTCCATGGTGATAGTGTAATTTTCAATATATTTTAACCATTAAGAGGTAGAGATTGGATTAGAAAGAACATGTTACCGTTATATCTCTTCTTTGAATTTGTAAAGGGTTTGGTCGATGAATAGTGTTTAAAAGTTTGAAAATTTTGTTGGAAGTGCAGGAATACAAGCTAGTGGAAGAAGAGAGTGATGGTATCGTTGCTGCACAGGGTGAAAGTCCTGACCTGCAGACGCTTTTCAGAAGGTTCTGGAAGGTGGCAGCTCCTTACTGGACTTCAGATGACAAAGTGCAAGCAAGGTTGCAGCTTGCTGGTGTTTTTGCTCTCACTTTGGCTACCACTGGAATCAGTGTAGGCTTCAGTTTCTTGGGGAGAGACTTCTTCAATGCTCTTGCTAGTAAGTTTATGTGTGCTGGAAGTATGGCAGAAAAATAAGATAGGGAAGAAGGAGCGACATAATACGTTGGAATATTTTGAGCTGAAAGCAAGGAATATAATAATTTATTGGTCAATAAAATTTAGATTTATAATTATTGAAAGACCAAAACAGACTAGCAAATTAAGAGATAATTATTAGTAACTGAGATACGCGCTCCTCAAGTAAAAGTAACTGACGTACTTCCTGTTCCTCAAGTAAAAGTGTCAATAACCGACTATTATGAAATTATTGAGGAAACTGAAACAGAAATATCAAGTTACATGCAATTATGTGAAATACATAAAGCAAACATTTAGCAATGTGTATATATGTGTGGGGATACAGCCACCCTTGTTTATCTTCCATTTACCATGTAGTATTTGCTTGCGTGTGAGATTTTCTGCTGTTTCTTGTTTCGTTATATGTTTGCTGTTGTATATGAAGTGGCAACAAGGAACTAAACGTGTTTATGTTTATTAATGCAAGACAAGGATCAAGAGCAATTCACGAGGCAATTATTATACTACTTGGGTGGTTTTGCTGGAGGAATCCCGGTGAGCACAATGCTGCATTTTCTTAGGTATAGCTCGGCTATACTTTGTTTTAATTCTTAGACTGATGTATACTGTCATATGATCCATCTTCTTAAATGGAAAGAAACAAGAATGAATGAGCGAATTAACTCACACATCACATGGTATATGGATTTGCCTAGACGTGGTTTTGAAAGTTGCCCTTTTCATGTTCTTATTTGTCATATGAGAACTTGGACAATACACATAAATGACTTTCCTTCTTTGATTCTTTTGGAAGTAGTCTCCTTTCAATCCGAGTCATTTCTTCTGAGTCAGTATTTTTAATTGAAATGAATGGATTTCTCGACATAGTAAAGCATACATGAATATTTTAGCTAAAATAAAGTAAGGGAAATAAATGACTATTATTTGATAACAATTTTGATAAGGTTTTACTAAATCAGCAATTACCCCGACATTCCATGTCCTTCTGTTTCTTTTGTGTATTGGTTCAAGATTTATGCATGTCTTCTGTACTGTATTTTGTTTGCCATCCCCTTTTTCCAGTAATCTGCACATTTTTCTCATCTTAATCGTAATTACTTTGCAGTTTTTTGTATTGAGAGATTATGCAAGAGAAACTCTTTCTTTGAGATGGAGATCTTGGATGACAAGTTATTACATGGATCGCTATCTGAATAATCAGACTTTCTATAAAATTCAGTCACAGTCAATCATTGATAATCCAGACCAGCGAATTGTTGATGATCTAAGTTCTTTCACTGGGACATCCCTTGCTTTCTCCTTGACACTCTTTAATGCTGCTGTGGACTTAATCTCATTCAGTAACATCTTGTTTGGAATCTATCCTCCACTGTTCGTTGTTCTTCTAGTATACTCAATTGGTGGGACAGCTATAAGTGTTTTCCTTGGAAGGGTAATGATCGTTTCTATATTTTAGTGATAGTTTAAATTGTCAGGGAAAGTTACCACCTATGCCCTAATAACTGAATGGCCTTTAAGTTAGTTCCCTTTTTGTTAACCATAAATTGTGATAATGTCAGGGGCTGGTGAATTTAAATTTCTTGCAAGAGAAAAAGGAAGCAGACTTTCGGTATGGACTTGTACGGGTCCGGGAAAATGCTGAATCAATTGCATTTTATAGTGGTGAAGAAAGTGAAATGCAACTTCTTCTGCAGCGCTTTAAAAGCGCTTTCGAAAATTTGACTGTGAGACATTTCTTCTTTATATTTACCATTTTTATTTTTAAAACAATTTTTGTACATTGTGCTATCGGTATCTATGTTCAGGCCAATGGGTTTCTTGAGTTATATTGCATATATTTCTCACTCGTATATTGCTTGATATTTACAATGAACATAACATAATCAACATTTACTGTAAATAATGCTTCTCTACATGTTTTCTTTTTCTTGATTGAAAAACTAAATCCCTGTGGATCATCTCGGCTTCAATATATTGGTAGCTGACAAAATCATTTGAAAGATATACAGCCATGTCAGCTGATCAGATTTTGGGAATTAGGAAACTCTATTAAATACGAACTTAACCTTGATACAGCATCAGTTTCTTTATAAAGTTTCGCAATGCAGTTTTATCCTCTAACTTGTCATACCTTAATGATGAATGGCGTTACTTTTATTTCTTTACAGCAATTGCTGATTGCTTCTAGAAATCTGGAGTTCTTCACCAATGGCTACCGCTATGTTATTCAAGTTCTTCCTGCTGCTGTTGTTGCTCCCATGTACTTCTCAGGAAAAATTGAGTTTGGTGTCATCAATCAGTCAGTTTCTGCTTTTAATCATATCCTTGGTGACTTCTCTCTCATCGTGTATCAGTTTCAAGCTATAAGTGCTTTTTCTGCAGTTATTAATCGGTTAGGTACAGCATCCTTTCACCCTTATCTTTCCCTATACATTTTTATATATGCAGATATCATGAAGGATATGAGCATAAGTGAATGAACTATGAAGTTTTACTCTTCAGAAAAATGGGAGAGCCACTTTGGTAGAATTTATGGTTATGTTTGAGTAAACACAAATAAAAAATCCCAGAAAAGAGAAAAAAAGTATTACAATGTATTAAAGATGTTATTTATGAATCAACCAATGCCCTTATCTATGTTAATTTCAACCCTTCATTTTTCCTTTCACTCCCTCATCTTCTTTTGTGCTGCAGCACATTTTGCTAGTAGATATACTCTGCTTTCTTTGAAGTAATTATCTGTTCCATCTGTTGTTTTATTTATGCATCTGAAGCTCTCTTTTATTCATTTATGTTTACAGGCTAGCTTTGTTCCTTTTCATGTAATGGACACTTCCAACTAATAAATGTTGTATTGCATATGCAGGGGAATTCGATGATGTTTTGGATAGAAGCAGCTCCAAATCTCTTACTAATACATTGGAAGACATACAAATTACATACAAAGATTTTAGGAGTTCATCTGCATTGGAATCTAATGGCTCCACTCCACCAGAAAAATTTGGCACATTACTGGAGGTAGAAGATTTGATTCTGAAGACACCAAGTGAATCTACACTTATTAGAGACTTGTCATTGACGATCAAGGAAAAAGATAATTTACTGGTAAGATATCCACTGACGCATCTGATTGCAATTCTAGCCAAATGGTTCCTGAGCTGCCCATTAAAGCCTTTAAAGTCTAGATTTGAAAGCCCAAGTGCCTAAAAGTCTAGTTGAGGAGTATTGGTGGGAAGTTACAGAAGAGGGGGGGAGGAGTTAGTTATGGAGAGATGTAATTAGCCAAGTTTGTTATAAGGAATAGTGGGAGTAGAGAGGGTTTTGGCCACTAATTTTCTAGTTTAAGGTAGAGAGAATCTCTCTCTGGCTAGGGGGGAATTACCCCTTTCTCTTGCTTGCTTTTTTCACCGACTTCAGATAAGTCTGTTCTTGCTCATCATCTCTCACGAACATGTAGATTTTAAGATTGTATTGTTAAGTTAATAACACTAGGTCTATACAAATGCGCACTTTTGAATATTATCAGCTTAACAGGTAATGGGACCAAGTGGAAGTGGCAAGACTTCTTTGTTAAGAGCTATGGCTGGTCTATGGAAAGCTGGAACCGGAAAGATCACATACTATATTAAAGGTGGAGGATATCCTGAACAATCCCTTTGTTCAGATGTGAATTCTCCAAATAATGTTCATGACACATATGTAGCACATGGAAAATCCATAAGCAGAAAATCTGGAATCTTTTTCCTTCCACAAAGACCGTATATGGTTTTGGGTACTCTTCGTCAGCAGTTACTTTATCCAACCTGGTCCAATGATGTAGTTCCTACGTCAGATGGTACAGAGCAAACAAGTATGAATTTCTTCCTCCCACCCCTAAATGTATTGCTTTTGGTTCTTATAAAAACTCAATATTTTTTAATATTAAAAACAGAGATCTTTTTTCGTGCCCTTAGTGTCTAATCTCATTTGCTTTATTGCAATTTGGGAGACTTCAGACAAACAATACTGGCGGAGTTGTTGTGGGCACAACATAGCTGGTGCTGAAATGATGAGGACATATTTCTCCTGCAGGAATACCAAAAATGCTTTTGTAGTTTATTGGCATAAGCTCTATAAAAGGAAGGCTTAATTTAAAAGATAATTTACATATAGGAAATATGGAAATTATATGATTGTTAAGCATCAGGTGTTATTAATTACGTTCTTTTGAATCTGTAACCGTAAAAATTGACTGCTAGACAAGATAGTTATTGATATATCTTTCGTAAACAGCTAAGCAAGCCTATCAAAGAAGCATCTCTTGAAATTGAACTTTCATTAGCTTCACTAAAGGGAGCTGTAGCTGTTCACAATCTTGCGAACATGGTCCCTTTAAATTCCATGTTAGCTGCTTGTCAGACAGTTTATCTTTGTTGTTCTCCAGAAAATTAATCCCTTTTTTCATTAGGATCAACCCAGGTCCATCTACTTATGTTATGGATGTGTTTACCCTTTTGAATAAAATCCAGACTTTATAATCAAGTAAAAAAACATAATAAAAACTATCAATTCTGAGCATAGACTTTTAGGTTACAACAAGTTTCATTTGTGAAATTATAATTCATCTTTTTTTCTCGAGGGTATTTTTTTCCAAACTGTATTGAAGAGCTAAGTTAATCAGATAATAAATACTAATATAAAATCTAATTAAATAGAAAAGTCCTTCCTAATTTATACTGATGACATTAGTAGTCCTGCTGGAAATTGTGTAAGCTTTGTTCATTGTGATAAATATTTGTCTACAGATGCACTTCCTTTCTTGACAAACTTGGCAAAGTCGGAGGATGGAAATGATAGGCCTACGAAGCCAACAACTGATGAGCTGATAAAGGTGTTAGAGGAAGTCCGCCTTGGATATTTATTGGCTCGTTTCAGTTTAGATTCAACACATGAATGGTCTAGTGTTCTTTCCTTGGGAGAGCAGCAACGCCTTGCATTTGCTCGTCTTTTGCTTTCAAAGCCTCAATTGGCTTTACTCGATGAATCTACAAGTGCACTTGATGATGCCAATGAGGTATTGTTGGATTTTAAGTTCACTTATGATTGTTCCTATGTGTTGGGTTCAAACAATATAGAAAAAGAAACTAAACTATAGTAGATTCTATACACAGGTGACACATATCATACAACATGCTTAAAAGACTTTAACATTATAGAACTAGGGACGGCAGAAGAACTATTAAATAATATTTAAGACAACTATTGTCTAAGAGTTTACAAGAGGTAGACAATCCAGCTATTAGACATGCTAGACGATAACAAAAAATGTGCATCATTTAACTAGGCGACAAACAACCATTTAGTCTTAAAAGTACTAGAAGCATCCAGTAGATAGTCTTCTGTGCTCTTCATAAGGCAATCGTGATTTTAGAGCCAAAACATTACAATTCTCCACCTTGACTCCAAATCATGGAAGAACTCCTCCTTTAGCGACAAAGATGTTGACATGTTCGCCTCCCCTTTATGACATCAACACATCTTTGCCAGTATCAGGATAACACACATCATGATCTCCACAATCCAAAGTCATTCTCACTAGGGAACTTCTCATTGTCAAATTTGGTGGTCATATTTCAATTCTTGATATTCCTGACATTCAAATAATTTGGAAAAGAAACACAAAAATGAAAGAAAGAAAAAACAAATTGACTTATAAATATTCTATACACGGAAAACACATCATACAACTTTTTGAAAGAGTTTAACAAGACTTTATACATAGAATTAGGGACAACAAAATAACTGTTAAAAAACAGTTAAGACAACTCTCAACTAGTAGTTTACTAGAGGTAGATGTTCTAGCTATTAGACGTGCTAGATGATATCGACATACGTGCATTAACCAACTAGATGACATAGAATCATTCAGTCTTAACATTACATGGACACATCCAGTAAACGGTCTTCTGCATTCTTCATAAGACAATTATGATGTTAGAGTCAAGACATCAGCCTATATAATTACTAGTTACTAGCTCTTAATAGAAACTCTGACCTAAAATGCATAAGAAGTTACTTGTTATTAGCTCTTAATGGAAACTCTGAGCTAAAACACATTGGAAATTACTCAGGATAAAAAAAATTGCAGCTATTGTCCAATAGTTTTTCATTAAATTTCTTGGAAAGTACTGTTGCAAGAACTAACCACTTTTACCATGTTGATGTTTTGCTGAAGTTCATTTTGCTGCTATGCTTTGGGTTGCAGGTTCATTTGTACCAAAAGATTCGAGCAGCAAACATAACATATGTCAGCATAGGCCACCGGTCATCCTTGTATGATTACCACGAGAGGATCTTACGCATATCCACATTTGATTCGGACAATGAACAGCTAAATTGGTACATTGAACCTACTAGACCCGAGTCTTCCTTAAAATTTACAAATCTATGAGCTTTCAGTGCTTACCATCTCAAGAAAACATGGTTCAATTGCATTGAACAATAGTTTTGATGTATATGATGTTAAGATGTAGATTCTATTCTATTTCTATTAATGAATATAATTGATTTAATTTCACTACTATAGATATTATGATTAGTTAACATATACCAAAAACTCCATATGGTGAACTTGTAAATTGGAGAAATCAAGCAAGGATGAGAAAGGATGATCAATTACTTCATCACTCTAAAGAGGGTATGGTTAGACCTTGACTTCTACGATAGCCATGAGTAACCTTGGAAGCTATATATCACATTCTATGAGGTTGAAGAAGCAGAGGTTGAAGATGCAAGGAATAGTGGAAGTTGGGCACTACTTTCCTAGGAAGGGTTTTTATAGAAGATATGCTTAAAGAGGAAAATAAGGGCAATGTAAGCCAATTAATTTCGTCACTTCCTTAATTGTTTTTTTACAAAGGAAAAAAAATGATGTTTTAAAATTCTTACACTTTCTTAGATATATTATTCAGAATGTGTTAAAAAGTTCCTGAATTGTAGTTTCCAGAAACATTTTAGAGAAATATACTCCAAAAATAAGTTACACTTAAGAATATTATAGCACGACCTTAGTATATTATAAAAAATGATTGTAATATTATTTAAGCAGAGGTGAGGTAGAGTACAAGTGTGAGACTGACTCTTTTCACTATGGTGTTCATGGTTTAGTGATGCTTATGGTGTTCTTCATGACTGTGATAGTCATAATGGTGATGTATCTATAATGATGATCATGCGCTTTAAGGGATGCTAAGTTGATAGTTATTAAAGACAAAATCGTCTATGCATTCAAAAGTTCTCATGTTTTGAAGTTTAATCAAATAACATTAAAACAAGATAATTAATAATCAGAAAATAACTTAGGGTAAAAACACAAAACTTAAAGCCTATATAGAAGATCTCTCAAGAAAAAAATAAAGAGAATAACTTAAGAAGATAGCTTAAGAGGATAACTTAAGAAGATAGCTTAAGAAAAGAAAAGCTTACAATAATATATTCATCCTAAAAAGAAGAAGAGAAAGAGCTCAAGAAAAAAAATATATCTAAGCTAAAGAAAAGAGAAAAGAAGAGAAAAAGAGAAAGAGATACTCTCAAGCTTCATTGTCATATTATTTTTTGTTGTTAAAGAGAAGAGAGAAACACCTTCGAGTGTTTAGATTACTTTGTATTATAATCAAATTTTTTATGGAAAGATATAATCTGAACTACTTGTAAGCAATCGTTGACTGCAATTCGAAGAGAATCAAAATACTTACAATTGAATTCTATTTGAGTTAAGGAATCTTGGCACGGTTGCTAAGTATCAGGAGTGGTTTGAATACTCAAAGAAAATCTCGACTAAAGTTGCTGAGTACAGAGTGGTGTGAATACTCATTGGAAATCTCGAGCTTTATTTCTAAACACAAAATTCTTCCGAGCTAAACGATCTTTTTCATAAGGGAAGTTCTTAACAAACGTTGTAGTACTTACATTTTGATTAACATGTTAAAACCTGTTATTATATAAATCTATTAAATTGAGCTTACAATCATTTAAATTAAAATTTCAAGAGCTTGATAACGTGCTATATTAGAAGGGTTGCGAAAAGTTTTCATTAACACTACTCAACCCGTTATCTAGTGTTTTTGTACTTCAATAGTTGTGTTATTATAATGGTTATAGTAAGTAGTTAGCATAGGTGCTAATGAGTGGATAGACCAAGGTTAAATTGTTATTACTATTAGGTATGAGAATGCTATTGTTATTACTATTGGGTATGAGGTGATTGTTTATGGTTGACATATTCAGTAGGTTTATATCTTATTATTATGATTGTTTTATTGATAGTTTATTCCATACATCATTTATTCCTTTAAATATTTGAGCCTCCCACGTTGTCCACTTAAAAGAATCTAACCCTATCACCAAGCCCATGAACAAAGTTTCAAACCCTAAACCACACACTAATCAATCACATATACCAATCAAACTAACTCATTCATCTTTTGTAAATCATACACAGCAAAACATATAATATTGTACATACATAACATATTAACATAATAAAATAAAGAAACACATTATATAGCCAACAAAGGGATTGAACTCCCATCTCACATAACAACAAGGTGCTCTTATTAACTAGGCTACACATCATTGGTGTTAAATATATAATTACTTATTATTTTATATTTAAAATCCGTGGGTCTTACATCCTTTGTATTTACTACTTTTGTCATCTTTCTCATTCTCTCCTTTCCAGAGACTCAAACACTCAGTGAGTTTTCCTCATGTTGGACTCTCTTCTTTTTCTTTTTTACTCGGTAATGAGAGCATATAGCCCTCGTACCATTTTGTTGAATTAAGAAAAAAAAAAAAACTGCTGCACTCGCACACTCTAAAAGAACCGCTGCACTCACAATGATAGATAATATCTTCATTAAATAAGGGCGGGTGCACTCTATAATGTGTTCAGTGTGAAAATTGAGGTGGTTCCTTTGCATTCATGGCTTTAATAGCCATATAAGTGGGTATAGGGTCACGTGTTTAAAAAACATAATAAAATATATGAAAATAATAACTGATTCTAAGATAAAGAAAACAACTACTTTATGGTAGAGATAACAACCTCAAGAAAATAAAACCAACCATGACAGACTTACATTTAAATGAAACGACACAGCAGCAGCAGTTAAGACTAACAATATTACAATCAAACCCCTCATATTTACAGTTTATCCAACATAGATAAGAGATGTTTCATAAAATAAACTGAATAGAAATATTTATTAATATAGAGGTTAACAACTAACTGATTTAATAAAGCGATCTGGAGGTTAAAGTTTCCATTTTTATTTTTTTTTACCAAAACACTCCGTTCTATTTTTTTTCAAAGTATTGATAAGTATGAAAAATAGTTGTTTTTACAATCTTCTAATTATTCATGTTATTACTCAATGAAATGTTGTAATAGGAAGTAGATTGTTATGTAAATTATGTACAGGAAAGGATGTATAATTGGGAGTCTGTCAGTCAATTCTCGCATAGCGCAAGCCAAAATTCGCATAGCGCATCAATACTTGTGTGTTGTGCGAATAACATCAGTTGAGAGGCAGTAGTTACAAGAAATTCGCATAGCACACACCTGTGCGCTGAGTGAATTAATGAAGTTAAGTGGCTTTAAAAAACGTGACAGAAAGGCAGAAACCATCTTTTGAGAAAATAGCCAGAAAAATATTGCAAAACTCAGGAGACGATCAGGAGACCTTTCAAGACATCAAGACTTCACTTTCTGTAAGGAATTGCTGAAAATAGTACGTTTGAGATGTCTAGGATAGGCTAAATTTTTCTGTTCATTGGAATTTGTTGTATGACGAAACATTAATATACGCATATTTCGCTATTTAAAAGGAACAACATCTCTCGGACTATGTTATAAAAGGAGTAAGAGCTTCAATCTTGAAGGATGTGATTTCGATTTTGCTGGAGGTTGAACGGAAAAGTACGAGTGGAGGCTACCACTTCATTGGAGGAAACCTAGTGTTATGGTTGAGCAAAAAGCGGAATACAATTGCGTTGTCAACAGCTGAAGCTGAATCCATATCTACTACACACTGCTAAGTTGAATACATATTTACTAAATTATTTGAAGATAGACTTAATCGTCTAATCACCCTTATTGGTATAAGAAACATTGAATGAAGTTGGTTCAACATGTTGAGTGTATAACGTCTAGAGAGTCAAACGTCTAGGACACATAGTTCATCTAACGTCATAATATGCATCGTTTAAGACAAAATGTCTATAAGACATATGCATCCATGCACTAAGTTGTGTCTCAGTACTGAGCCCATCTCAAGAAGTTATCTAGGATCTCCAAAACCCTAATTCCCCTCTCTCTCTCTTATTTGCCAAAATCTTCTGCGTCTCAATCAAGCCATTACTCCTATCATCAATTCTCTCTTCTCTCTCTTCCTAGAAACAAAAAAAATCTCTTATTTTGTCACTCTTCCCATTCTTATCCGCTACTGACCACCACTCTTCTCAAAATCTTCTTGGTATTCAAGAGATACAATCTTTTTTTCGAATCTTTCTGTACTAACCACATTAAATGGACGAGACTGATTAATCGCCCATGACTAACTTTTGTCTATATTTAACCCGATCCCATCTCTCGCTTTCTCAACACATTCTCTCAAACCCTAATTCTTTCATTCCCGCTGTCATGCCTTCTCAAAACTCTGATCTTTCAAACTCTTAACATTCCAAACTAATGAAGCCTTCCTTCAAACCTTTTGACCATCATCGTCATCTCATCTAATCTTTGGAACAAGATGAGTATGATAATCTAACACCTCTTCTTACTCTTGTATTCAGAACTTACCTACCTTACACACGTAGTTCTCCCAAACCTGCACCCTTCGCAGCAAAACCTTACCTTACTTGTTTTCCTCATTCCACCCCACCCTTCTCCAATCCTACTTCCCTTCTCTTTCTTTTCAGTTTTTCCAACCTTTACTCTCATTCTTCTAGTTCCCTCATGACCCTTTTCTTCACCCTTCCACCACTCATTGTCGAACTGTGATGTCTTTTCTTTCATTTCTCTCCTTTTTTATGTTTATCAAATAAGGAGGAGAAAAAGAAATAGAGTAGACACGTCAACATCTAGGAGCATGTACTTAGGGGGAGTACACCAAGAGTTAGGATAGGACATAATCAGAGAGAGTCTCTAGATTCTTAGAGTTCATCTTATGATTTCATATTTCATTCATGTAAAATGCTTTGTGTTTAAGTATAAAATTTGTTAGTTGTTGTTTTCTTTCTGTTTTTTAATTTATGTCTTCATTTATAATTATTTTTCTTTCAACTGTGTCTACTAACTCACATGCAAAAGATAAGAACAATAAAAAAATGTAAAACACACAAACGAACCAAAACACACAAAACTTAAGACTCTACACTAAACAAAGTAAGATTATACATCATTTAAATACGTATTTGTTAAACATTTAAAAGGGGGAAGTTTTTAAGAGAAAATCGTCTATGCACCTAAACACTATCTTGTTTTGAATTTTTACCAAATAACATTAAACAAAATAATAATTTGAAAACAACAAAGGTGAAAATATAAAGACACAGAACTAAAATTCCCAACATAGGAAACCATAGGAAAACACTTAGGATTTTAGGAAACACAAAAAATTAAGTTAAACAGCCAAACGCAATGATAAAAGAAGTCAAAAGCATCTAAGAGAGTTGAAGCTAAAAGCGTAAAACTTATCATTCTTAAAGCGTATTTAGATTAGCTCACAACAAAACAAAGTAATGTCTTTGACAAAACACACTAAAAGACTAAAACTTAAGACACCAGAGAAAACATAAACAAGCTAAACGTTGTATTTTTGTAAAAGAAAAATAATAAAACCATTTACTTTGCCTAAACGATAGCATAAGCTAAGAAGATACTTCGTCAGACGACAAAGTCCTTAATCAAAGTTTAGTATCTTTGGAAGAAAAATTTAATTGTCAAACGCTACCGCAACGGTAGCAAATCAAAAATCACTTTGTTGTTTTTAGCAAGCATTAAATGACATTATATGTTCAACGTTCAAAAACAACAAAAGTGATAAGAAAAGACATATTTGTTGAATGCACAATCTACTCTATTCTTTGCAGATGAGTTATTCTACACGCATCCACAAAACCTCAAATCAAATATCAGAAGTGGACAATAGAGACAAAAACATATTCACATAATATTCTTCACTTGAAGCCATGTCTAAAAGAACATACAACCTGTTTGAAACAAAGAACTGAAAAAGTATGCATGCTTTGACAAGTTTACTTTATCAAACGGTTGTTGTTGTCGCAACCGGAATCGCGACGGGACGACGATCCAAATAAGAAACGGGTTTTAAAAAGAGATTTGGAGTCGCCACCATAGTTTATTCTGGAAAACTACGGAAAAACCATAAAAAAAAAAAGACACGGTCCACGAAAACCAGATTTTGTGTTCGGGAGTCGGTTACGTGTAGGGAAGGTGTTAGCACCCTACAACGCCTGCCCTAAGGCAGTACCTTTAACTAAATGCGCGAATGTGATGTGGTTTTCAAAATGTTTAATTATTCCCTAAAATAAAATTCTAAATAAACAAAATATATTTTTTAGTTTTTTGGGCCCGGCAAGGATTGACCTTGCTCCTACGTATTCTCATTCAAAATGAGAAATCAGGGTTACGTAGTTCTTTCTGAAACTGTTTGAGAAATTTGTTTGGAAATGATTTTGTATTTTTGGGAAATGAACCTGACAAGGACTGGCCTTGCTCCTACGTATCTCCATTTTTGGTGAAGAATCAAGGGTAACGTAGTTCTAGCGGAAAGATTGTTTGTTTGTTTGAGAGTGTTGATGTTTTTAGTTTTTGAAAATTTTATATATTTGTTTTTGACATTTTCGAGAAAAAGAAGGTAATGAGTACTAGGCCGACGCGAACGGTCACACGAGTACTCATACCTTTAGAATGGTATTTAAATATTTTTAATTATTTTTTAAAAGAGAAATAACGATATTAAGCACTAGGACGATGCGGACGATCACACGAGTACTTATATCATTATTTAAATTTTTTAGATTGAAGATATTAAGTACTAGGCTGATGCGAACGATCGCACGAGTACTTATATCATTATTTAATTATTTAAATAAGAGAGAAAGGTTTTTAGCACAAGGACGATGCGAGCGATCACACGTGTGCTTAACCTTTGAAACAGATTTTTGTAATTTTTATTTAAGAAAGAGGAAAGGTTTTTAGCACAAGGACGATGCGAGCGATCACACGTGTGCTTAACCTTCAAAACATATTTTTTTGTTATTAATATTATTTATTATTATTTTTTATTATCGTCTTTTTCGTGTTTAAAATGCAGCAAATAAACCAAAATAAAAAATAAAAGACAAGATCTAGGAGTGGGGTTATCATATAAAGGGGTTACATACAGTAAAAACTAATAACCAAACAAATGCTAATAAAAATAAAGAAACAAAAGCATAAAAATGAAGCAAGAGAAACAGCCCAACAAGAATAGGGGTGTAGAGATTAAAAACCAGAGGTGCGACGTAAAGTTGAGGCTCTTTAGTTTGGGCCAAAACCTTTTTCTCCAACTTTGTATCTGTCAGGGGTGTAAGGGTGAAACTGGAGGTGCATCCCGAAATAGTGTGCACAGGCCCAATTCTTCTTTTATTTTTGTTTGCAGAAATAAAATGGGCTTCAGCCCAAATGAAAAGGGGTGCGAATGGAGTTGCGCGTGTGGCAGGAAGAGAAGGGAAGCAAACCGCACCAGGCCCAAGGCCTCTTAACCCTAATCAGAAACCCATTAGGGGTTCCTCCAACTTCATCTCATTTGTGTGAGCAACGCCGAGACCCAGGTCTTCTCCTCTGAATGAAAGAACACAGAGACACTCATCTCTGCCACCCACGGCCATGACTCAGCCTCCACTCCAACCGGCCACCGCGAATCATGATCCACGGCGTCACCAGTGAAGACACCCGTCGCCGGAACTACCACCGTCCACGGCATTAGGTCTATCTCCTCCTTCCTATCTTCGCGCTCCTTGTTCCTCACGGCTGGCCAAGAACATTGCCGGCGACAACGCCAATGTTGGAAGCGTCGTCGCCCTCCACGACCCTCCTCCTTCCGCGCTCTCTCTTTCACGCGTGGGACCGAGACTCAACTACGACGAGACATCATCGCCGTTGCTCGCCACTCCGCCGTTGTAGGCACCTCCGCTGCTACAGGTGCTCGTTGTGACGCTACCTCCGGCAAAGAGCGTCGCCGCGAATCAGCAACTTCGTCTTCTCCAGCGCGAACCTCGCTTCACCGAACCAGCCACCATCAAGACGCATATCAATCTTCTGGAGCTTCATCGCGCCAAACACTGACTGCTAGCGTGCCATCATCGTCATCCCAACCAGAGCCCAACCGCCGTCATCGTCGCTGACTGAAGTTTCGTCAGTGCCATTGTCGTCGCTTTTCCCTTGTACAATGCGAGACCAAATCCTTGGTTGGGTTTACCTCTTTACAACATTGCCGCCAGACACAGCTCCTTACCGGTACCGTTGATCACCATCACTAGACCACGACGTCGTGGCTGGAGGTATAGTGTTTCTTGCTTGAGGATTCTATTTTGTTGATGATTGGAGATGGCTTCAGTATAGAACAAATGAGGTTTGGGAAATGATTTTTTTTTCTGTTGAAGATGGTAGGTGAAATGAAGAAGGTGAAGTGTGAAGAGAAAATAATGTGTATTCTGTTGTTCTGTTAGAAGTGCAGGTGATGAAAGGATGTCATTGGGTGATGAAAATGGAAGAAGAAAGTGAGGCGTGGTTGGGTCACGGTGGATATGGGTTATTGGTGTGATGCGCGTGATGCTCTAGAGGTGAGATGTAAGAATGTGATAGGAGTTTGAGAGGTGAATCCTCGTTTGATGAGGAAATGTGAAGGATGATAATGAAGACGCCATGTGAAAAGAACGGAGGTGTTGCTCCAAGGTTGTGGAGGCCTCGGATGAAGATGATGGGTGTTGGAGGCAATGGAGGAAGGTCAGAGGTGAATGATGGATGCTGTTGGAGGTAATGGTTGGGGTCGTTACGGATGAGAGGAGCAGAGGGGTGGAGAGCAAAAGGAAGTGTGTGTCCGTGTGTGTGAGGGAGGAACGATTTTTTTTCTTTTGAGAAATGGGGTGTACGTGATCTTGCCTCTCTCTTTTTTTTTATTCTTTTGTTTTCTTTTTTTTTTTGCTTTCTTTTTAAAATACTCATATAGAAAATCAAATGAAATAATAAAAAACGAAATAAAATAATAATAAAAATAGAATTAAAATTATAAAAACATAAAGTAAAATAAGGCAAAATCAAAAGAGACTCATTATTTAGTCAACCCGGACGAAATTGGGTGTTGACAGTTGTACACAAGAAAGAGAAAGCACAATAATCAAGGCCAAAATCTTAGTCTGACGAACATTTATCCAAACGCCTATAAATACAAGAGCTTTCAGATGAAGAATCAAGAGGATAGTTAGAGAAAATTTTACAACGAAATATTCATCCTGAGAAACATTCAAAAAGAAAAGAAACAGCTCAAGAAAAAGAATACATCTGAGCAGAAAAAGAGAAGAAGAGAAAAGAGAAGAAAAGAAATACTTTTAAACTTCATTGTCATACTGCTTACTATTTGTAAGAAAGAGAGATAGAGAAAAGAGAGAAACATATGCGAGTGTTTATACTTCATTGTATTGAACTTACATCCTCTCCGTGAGAGAATTAAAACACTTATTGAAACTCGTTTGAGTTAAGCAAATCTAGTCAAGGTTTCTTAGTAATACGAGTAGTGCGAATACAAATCCAGTCTAGGGTAACATGTGTTTATTCGCTGATTAATAAGACCAGGAGTGGTGCGAATACTCAGTATAATCTTGTGGAGATTATAGTGGAACCCTTGCGGAGAAAACTGAACGTAGCTCAGTTGGAGTGAACCAATATAAAATATCTGTGCAATTACTTCCTCTCTTGCCTAAATGTTTCTCTTACAAAACCTGCAGTTGAGTTTTTAATTCTAAACGCAAGAATGTCCCAAGATAAACGATTACTATTAAACAAAGAAAGTTCTTATAAAATCTGCAGTGTACATTTTGAATAGCACGACAAAAGTATTTTTTTGAAACAATCTTTTATTAGGTAGATGTTTAAGTATTTAAAAGAAAATCATAAAGATATACAACGTGCTATATTAGAAGGGTTGCGAAAAATATTTTTCCATTAACATTATTCAACCCTTCCCTTCTAGTGTTTTTTAGGTACTTCATTTTGGAGGTTGGCCATGAGGTTTTTCACCTTGGCTAAGTTGTTTGTGTTAGTTTTCGAGTTGTTTGTGTTAGTTTTCGAGTTGTATGTATTGCTAGCCAATTTGTTTTTTTTTGTGGCCAAACTATTTATGTTGATTGTCGAGCTGTATATGTTGTTGGCCTTGTTTTGTTTCTTTGGCAAGTTGTATGTGTTGTTTTCTATGTTGTTCTATTTGGTTGTCGAGCTGTTTGGTTGGTTGTTGAGTTATGCTTGAACATGACTATCTTGTTTGTTGTTGGTTGAATGTTTGTATTTTTATTTTTATTTTTTGCTTTGAGTTGAGTTGTATGTGTAACATCCTAATTCAAGACATTTCGAACAACCATTTTTATCATGAAAATAACAGTAAATTAAAGGCTCAAATATGTTTTTGGTCCCTAAACTATTATGCGATTTTGGTTTTAGTCCCTATTTCAAACTTTGATTCATTTTCATCCCTTTTCTTTTAGAAAGTCCAAGATATAGTCTTCCATGACTAACACCGTTAATTTTTTTCTGATGTGGCTAACGGTGTGCCACGTCCTCAATACACATGTACAATTAATTGATCAATGAGTAAAATGGAAGTGGAAAATAAAATTGATCATAACTTGTAATGCCTCAAGTTCAAAGTTGAAACCTTTATCAACCAAAACTCTAATTTCTTCAATGTTTAATATAGTCGCATCAAATCCAAAACGGAACTGGTTCACTTCGTTCGTCTCTCTGACCGCTTTCACTGCTTTCTCCATGAAGAGCAATGGATTTTCTCCAAGGACAAAGCTCTCATTGTCTCCAAGTTGTGTAAACTGTTAATGATGTTCAAGAACCAGTTTATATGTGAAAAGGGAGTTCGGATTCCCTAACCATTTTTGGTTGATTGGAATCCTAAGCTTGCAAAATATGTTATTGAGAAAAGGGTTAAGGAAGATAGTGTGAGCTATTGAGGATTAGAATTAGGCTTAATTTCAAAGTGCAGCTACTGCCAAGGTTTGTGTTAAAGAAGGTGATGGGAGAGTGGGTTAGGGATCAATGGGTATGGGAAAAAGTGTTACAAAAATAATGTGCATAACAGTATTGCAAAATCCATTCGTGATTTTCTCGCGCAACTTTTGGGGTTGTTTTTTAACCTTGCTTTTCTCTCTCCATAACCACTGAATTTTATGTTTTCGTTTTTTGAGGTTGGAAGCTTTTTACCAGGTGGGGCCACTCTTTACGTGAATTACTCCTCAAGCTAAGGAGGGTTAGTTTCATCATAGGCTTTATAAAGTAATTATCAGAATCATTCTTATCTCATTCTCTCTTATATTAAGTTTCATTCTTTCTTCTCCTAAAAATATTCTGAGTTTATTTTATTCTCTTTTTAGAGATCCTTACTAGTTCTGTGATCCTCAGAAATTCTGAAAAGTTTCTAGGGGACTTGCGCAATACACTGCGAATAAGTCCTTAAAGACAGTGATCTACACGCCTCAAGAAATCCTTTGTTCGTGATCTTTGTTCTTTATTGTCAGCTTTTACAACAAAAAGTTGGATCAATGGGTAACTTGACACATCATAAGTTTTAGGGGCAACACTGTTTTAAGTGGAGCTACTCCATTCTTAAGTTATCGCTTGAATAACTTTAGTTTTCTTATGCCAAAAATGTATAAACTTTTTTTTCTCTTGCTTTGGGAGCTTCGGTTTGATGTACCAAAAATGTACAAATTTCACAAAGAAGAAAGTAGATATTGTTGTGGACCTCTGGCGGTTTGTTCCAGCAAGTCATCAAAGAAGTACTTCATGCAGACAAGGATAGTGTGTATTGGAATTTATGATAAGATTGCAAGAAAAAGGAAATTTGTGGGTACCTATAAAAAGAAACCTTCTCTATGTGACAAGCTCTTGCACGAAAAATTGGTCGATGACACTTCTTTAGTTGCGTCTATCTATAAATTCAATGGTCAAGAAGTTACAATGCTCTTATTGCTTGTTCATACAGGGATCTTCCAGAAAGTTGGTTATATCTGATTATGAAACTTAGTTATATCAGACAATATTATGCTCCTTCTATTTCATATTGATCATCAATTTAACGTTGAACTTTTCTCGTAAGTACTATTGTTTTGAAGTATTTACTTTTAAGCTGAAAAAAAGAAAAGTTAATCGGTATAAAATGGAGTAATCCATAATGAAACCTTGTCTAATTTAGTTTACTGAGAAAAAAAAATATATGCATTTCAAGAGTAATGGTGAAAATGTATAAATTTATTTATGGAAAAAGAAGGGTGAGAAAATGCTCTGGATTTTATTATGTGGTTGAAAATTAAGCATGTAAGAAACTTAATTATCTATTAATTACATTAAATCTTATTTGTTACGAGATGAATTTGCAATAAAGAGAAGAACGTGGTGTAATATTTATCACAGACAGTAAGCAAAGTAAGTAATAGCAGAGAATAATAGTCTTTCATAAACATTACTGTATTATTGTGCTCATCTTCCTTGACTAGAAAGAGAGATCATTTCAAAAACATGCAAGAACAGAGAATTAACAGAGAAGTCCGAAAATGAACCATCCCTCCCGCTTTTCCTTTTTCCCTCACTCTCATATAACCACCCCCCACATCACACATAATCTTTCATACGTATATTGGGCCTCCTCAGCCTTGTACTTTTTCTGTTATGCACAATTGTATCATTGCTTGCCACCTGTACATTCTGTCTAACAGAATTATTCTCCTCTAAATTCTTTTCCTGATTTGCCCTTATGTCATTCCCACTTGTGACAGTACCTTCCCCATTAAAATCAACCTTGTCCTCAAGGTTGAAGTTAGGATAAGCGTTTTGTACATAAGAAAGATCCTCCCAAGTAGCATGTTCTTCACCCAAGCCATCCCACTGTACCAAAACCTGAGGAATATGTTGGCCTCTCTGCAGAATAACTCTAGCTTGCAAAATCTCATGTGGCTGTAATACAATACCGTGGTCATTAGTAACTAGAGGAAGTGGAATATAAGACTGCTGATGATCCCCGTGACATAGTTTCAACTGTGACACATGAAAAACGGGATGAATGCGAGCAGTTGCAGGTAACAACAGTTTATAAGCCACTGGACCAATACATTGGATAATAGGGAAAGGACCAAAGTATCTCATACTTAATTTCTGGTTTTTTCTCAAAGCAACTGAAGCCTGTCTATAAGGTTGTAGCTTCACCAACACCAAATCTCCCACTTTGAATTCAATATGGCGTCTCTTCTTATCCGCCTGTTGCTTCATATATTGTTGAGCCTTATGCAAATGACCCTTTAACTGCTGCAACACCACATCACGCTGCTGTAACAGTTCCTGCAAAGTAGGAGAATCTGTGGAATCTGTAATGTATTTATCAATTCTAGGAGGATCCCGTCCATAGACTACCTTAAATGGTGTCATACCCGTACTAAGGTGATACGAAGTATTATACCAAAACTCTGCCCATGGCAACAATTTCAGCCACATCTTTGGATTGTCATACACAAAACAACGCAAGTACATCTCCACACAACGATTGACAGCTTCTGATTGACCATCAGATTGGAGGTGGTATGCGGTGCTCATTGCCAACGAAGTGCCACTCAACCGAAAGAGTTGTTTCCAAAAGTGACTCATAAAAACTTTGTCTCTATCTGATACAATCGACTTGGGAAAGCCATGTAATTTCACCACCGTCTGCATAAACAATTCAGCCACGTGCATACTATTGTAATCAGCTTTTAAAGAAGCAAAATGGGCATACTTAGACAATCTATCAACCACTACCATGATCACTGTAAACCCTCGAGCATTGGGTAATCCCGTAATAAAATCCATTGCGATATCTTCCCATATCTGTGCTGGAATAGGAAGAGGATGCAACAACCCCGCAGGTAGTGTATTGGAAGACTTAGCCTGTTGACAGATGAGACATTGCTTAACAAAATTAGCAATGTCTTTATGCATGCCTTGCCAGTGAAATTGTGCTGCAATCCTAGAGACAGTTCGTATAACACCCGAATGTCCACCGAGTGGGGAAGAGTGAAATTCATGTAAGATGTGCTGAATCAAGTCATGATTCTTAGGGATAACCATTCTGCCATTCCAGTATATTAACTCATCGTGTGTGGAATAATTGGGGTGGGGTGGGGTACCCTTGCGACACAGTTCACGGATGCTGTTTAATTCTGGATCCTCTGCAACTGCACCACGTAAGACAGGTAAAATTGCCAAGTTTGGTTGAGACCATGCCATGAAGAATGACCTAGACAACGCGTCTGCTGCCAAATTGTCCTTCCCTGGTTTATATTCGATAGTAAAATCGTAGCCCAACAATTTATGCAACCACGACTGTTGTTCCGGCGTTTGTAAGGATTGTTGGGTCAGGCTCCTAAGACTTTTCTGGTCCGTCTTAATGATGAATTTATGCCCCAAAAGGTAATGTCTAAATTTGGCGATGGCCTCCGTAATGGCATATAGCTCCCTTGTATAAGCTGATTGTTTTTGAAGTCTGGGATTTAATTTTTTTGAAAAGAAAGCAACTGGATGATTGTTCTGACTAAGCACCGCTCCTATACCAATACCTGAGGCATCTGTTTCTAAAACAAAAGCAGTAGTAAAATCAGGCAGAGCAAGTACTGGGGCTTGCGTTAAAGTAGCTTTTAGTGTTTCAAAAGCTGTAGTAGCTGCGGCATCCCAATTAAAACTGTCTTTCTTGAGTAAATTTGTCAAAGGGGCTACAATAGAGGCATAACCCTTGACAAACTTTCGATAATACCCCGTGAGTCCTAAAAATCCCCGTAATTGTTTAAGGTTAGTAGGAAGAGGCCAGGCTAACACATCTTGTACCTTGGAAGCATCTACAGCCACGCCCTGACCCGAAACAGTGTGTCCTAAATATTCCACTTGTGTAAGAGCAAATGAGCACTTAGAGAACTTGGCAAATAATTTGTGCTTCCTGAGTAATTGCAAAACAGCTTCTAGTTGGTGTAAATGAGAAGACCAAGTCGGACTATAGACTAGTATGTCATCAAAAAAAACCAACACAGATTTTCGTAACATATCTTGGAAGATTTCATTCATTAGACACTGAAATGTAGCCGGAGCATTCATCAACCCAAAGGGCATGACAAGCCATTCATAGTGCCCATGATGTGTTCTGAAAGCTGTCTTATATCTGTCTTCCTTCTTAAGCAAAATCTGATGATACCTAGACCTAAGATCAAGCTTGGAAAAATATTGAGCCCCAAATAACTCATCGATTAACTCATCTACAGTGGGAATGGGAAAACTGTCTTTGACGGTTACGGCATTTAAGGCGCGGTAATCCGTACAAAATCTCCAAGTACCGTCTTTCTTTTTGACCAATACAATGGGTGAAGAGAAAGGGCTATTACTGGGTACTATAATGCCTTCTTGTAACATTTCCTTGACCATCTTCTCAATTTGTTCTTTTTGACTGTGAGGGTATCTATAGGGTCTAACCTTAACAGGATCAACCCCTGCAATCAATGGAATACCATGGTCGTGGGACCTACTCGGAGGAAGACCAATAGGGACAGCAAAAACATCATGATAATTCTGCAAAAGTAATGCTAATTCAGGATCCATATTCGTAGGTAAGTGCAACGCGTGATCAACAGCACAGAGAGGTTGCTGAAACTGAAGTGTAAAGAGTTCAGATATGGCATTAGTGCGTTGCAGTCTTCGAAGATGATTATATTGGGCTGGAGTCGGAAGTTGTGGCTTATCCCCATGAAGTGTAATGAAGTTCACTTCCACTAAGAACTTCAATGTCAAGGCCCTGTAGTCCGAAATATGGGGGCCTAATGTAGCTAACCACGCTGCCCCTAAGACCAAGTCAGCACCCGTGATCGGCAATAAGTAAACTGGAAGCTGTAAAGAGTGCCCTTGGATCTGCACTTCAACTATGCGCACCATACCTTCCACTGTCAAGGAATTTCCATTACCAACTAAGACCTGGAATCTAGTAGTGGGCTCAATGGCTAATTTCAAACAATGGGCAAGCCTTGGTTGCAAGAAGTTATCCGAACTCCACTGTCCAGTAGTACTTGAATCGTGACTCCATTGATAGTACCCTGTAATCGCATAGTACCAATGCTAGAGACTCCTTTGAGAGCATTAAAAGAAAGGTGATGCTCCTGAATAACATCATCAGGTGGTTCAGGTTCCAGTGTGGTGTCTACCTCTTCCTCTAATTGTAAGAACAAATATTGTTTGTTGGGGCATCTGTGTTGGGGAGAAAATTTCTCATCACATGTGAAACACAAACCTTTCTCTCGGCGCAATTGCATTTCTGCTGGAGAAATTTTTTTGACATTGGCAAACTTACTGGATTGGGAATTATGCAGGTTGGAAGTGTTTGGGTTGGGTAATAAAGGTGGTAGGCTGGTAGATTTAGTAGTTTGGGCTAACGAGGAAGGTGGGTATTTGGGATAAGGAAGGTTTAAGGTAGGTTTCTGTTTGGGCTGGTATTTTTCTTCAAATAGTTTTGCCAATGAAACCGCTCGTAATAATGATATGGGATTTTGAGCAATAACATCTCGACGAATGTCAAGCTTGAGCCCACTAATGAAACAATCCAGTAACGCATCTGCAGTAATGCCCTGAACCCGATTAGCCAAAGCTGTAAATTCTCGGTAATATTCTTGAACGGATCCTGTTTGCATCAACTTAAAGAGGGTAGATCTAGGACACTCATAAGGGGAAGGCCCAAATTCCAATTCCAAGGATCGAGTGAAACTAATCCAAGATTGAAATGGAGTGGTCTTAGCTAGCATTTGGAACCAAGGAATCACATCTGCTTCCATATGAACTGCAGCAATGGTAAGACGTTGCTCCTCCGGAGTATTGTAAAACGTGAAAAATTGTTCAGCCCGAAATATCCACTCCAACACATTTGAACCATTGAAACGGGGAAAATCCAGTTTAACATTTCGAACCTGAAACGGAGGCGTAGAGCTTGAATCTGACCTGTTCGAAGCGGCAGTCGCTACATGCAATGACGTTAATGCAGTTTCAAGGCTCTCAAAACGAGTAGAATACTCCAGGTGCCTGGATTCCATCAACTCTAAAATACGCTTTACATCAGAAGAAAGCTCTTTCAAACGAGTGTTTTCAGCCATGACGAAAAGTGTTCAATGAAAGCACCAAATGTAATATTTATCACAGACAGACAGTAAGCAAAGTAAGTAATAGCAGAGAATAATAGTCTTTCATAAACATTACTGTATTATTGTGCTCATCTTCCTTGACTAGAAAGAGAGATCATTTCAAAAACATGCAAGAACAGAGAATTAACAGAGAAGTCCGAAAATGAACCATCCCTCCCGCTTTTCCTTTTTCCCTCACTCTCATATAACCACCCCCCACATCACACATAATCTTTCATACGTATATTGGGCCTCCTCAGCCTTGTACTTTTTCTGTTATGCACAATTGTATCATTGCTTGCCACCTGTACATTCTGTCTAACAGAATTATTCTCCTCTAAATTCTTTTCCTGATTTGCCCTTATGTCATTCCCACTTGTGACACGTGGCACAAGATTGAACTCCACTTTAAATCTCAGTAATTCAAAACATACACAACTTGTAACTCAAAAATGCATCCATTAATATTTTTCAGCATACAAACTGTAGAGAATTAAAACAAAATTTAGTCCTCGTGTATCCTCAATGTAGATACAGATTTAGAAAATAAGTCTCTGCCAATTACACATTTGGTTATTAAGATGAAGAATAAGTTGTTGTTTCCAACATTTGTCCCTACTTGTCCCATAATCTTCTATATGCTTCTATAACATGCTTGATGGAACTTCTGCTAAAGTTATGCTACTACTGATGTTTCCTTTTCAGTGGTTTCTCCAACAAATCGCCGCACTTTGATGTTTCCTCCTAGTGCAGCCATAGTTTGCTTCACCAAGTCTTTCATTAAAACACTGGCATCCTTGATAAAAGGCTGCTCTAAAAGTGCAACATCCTTACTGTCCTTGCTCTTCTCATGGGAGCTAACGGAAAACCCAACATCTAATGTCTTTTCCAGATACATAAGAAACAATGATCTTGTTTCTCAGTCCCTGATAGCTCGGTCAAAGGTTTTGAAGACTTTCCCGTGCTTTTAGCAGGCATCAAACCTACTGTCGTGCTAGACTTATGCTTTCCACATCAAGCAACTTATCACCACTCATAAACTTGTTTTTGAATTTCATTAACAATTTACAAAACTGAGACAATGAAGGGTTTGTTCTCAGACAAAATCTCTTGCTCTTCTTAGAAAAAGTTGTGAAAGCGACAAAGGGGCATATTTCTATTTTTGAGTTTGATGCGATATTGAAGAAACTAGAGTTTTCGTTGATAAAGATTTCAGTTTTCCCTTAAAGTGTTGCAAGTTATCACCAATTTCATTTTTCACATTTATTTTACACGTTGATTTGTGTCTTGAGGACGTAGCACAAAGTTAGCCACGTCAAAAAAAAAAGTAATGGTGTTAGTAGTTGAGGACTATATCTTGGACTTTCCAAAAGAAAAGGGATGAAAATGAATCAAAGTTTAAAAGAGAGACTAAATCATACTTTAGGGACTAAAAACATATTTAATCCTAAATTAAACAATTCGTAAATGAAAATTCAAATCCTCTAAAACTCTTTTAAAAGAAAAACTCGAAATAACCATCTACAACTAAAAGAAAACAATAGACCGTTCAACATTTAAATAAAAGTTAACCATGTTCAAAATAATCCAAAGAAATAAAATTCACAATCTCTCATTATCCTTGCCGCTTTAAGCATCAATAGAATTACCTGCAATAACATATGCTCCCATAGAACATGAGTCATACGATCATCCCGGGTAAAAAACACAACCACAAAGAAATGCAAGGGTGAGCTAACAGAATAAACATCAAATCACTAATATTACATTTATATCACAATTGTTTAGTCTCTATCACAATTTCATCACATCAAACAACATCAGTGCATAATAAGACTATAGCAATCAATCCAATAACCCCTCATACATTCCCTTAACCAGATTCATGACAACCCATGAACTTTACACCACTTGTCGAGCAAAGGCAACCCATGCCTATACCAACAATCTCTATTAACGTATGTCTTCTTCTATACTTCACCCCATCATTGTTATTTTACCAAAATAGGATGATTTGAGTGGTCTTCCACCGCAACGTCGGACCTATCTCCCTTGCTCCTTAAACCGCTCACATCAGCTCTAAACTTAGCATGAGCCAGAACCCTACGGGCGAGACATTCATCCCTTTCTACCCCCTCGAAAGAGGAAAGGGCGACACTCGAATCCTTAGTCCCTTTCACCCCTTCAAGGAGGAAGAGACTTGTCTCTTTCACCGCCTCTTAAAGAAGAAGAGACACATCTCTTCCACCACCTCTTAAAGATGAAGATATCCGCCTTTCTACCCTCTCGCAAGAGGAAAGGTACAAATCGGATTAAAGAATTATAAATCAAAAGACATACTGAATAATAATAACCACCACAATTATCACAAACATATAAAGTCAACCATACACGTACATTGGTCAACTTAGCGCTTTCCACACTCTTTTTATTCAACATACACCCACCAATGGAGGTATCACTCCAAAAGGCCTCTTACCAATGAAGGTATCTTATGTGTATATAAACTCATGTTCATCTCTTATTTTATCCCATGTGGGACTTTATTTGTATCCAATATCCTCCCCTCAAACAAAGGACTATGGTTCTTCTACCTCCCCTACAACAGAAGTCTTCTCTTATCCTCGAGCTTCACTTGGTCATGGAGGGACATACTCGACTAAGCCCGGTCACCAGACCTGAACCATGGGCTCTGATACCATTTATAGGGAGGTTCAACACACACATATATATACATAGATCTCCACACTGGTAAGATATTGTCCGCATTGGGTCAGGCCCTCACGGATTTGCTTTTGGTACCACTCCAAAAGGTCTCTTACCAATTGAGGTCTTATGTGTATATAAACTCATGTCCATCTCTTATTTTATCCGATGTGGGACTTTGTTTATATCCAACATTCTGTTTAGTCTATTGAGGAGGAGGTTTCCTGTGGGTTACACAAACATTAATAACATTTGAGCCAACTGATAACGGTTGATTTTACGTGTCTTTGTGTGTATATTTAGTGAATAAATCAACTCCTTAATAGTTTTTACCTTGTTTTATCCTCAAGTTTAGTGTGTTTTCTAGTTTTCTTGTGTTTTATTTAGTATATGCTTGTTTTTACCTCTAATCTCTTTGTTTGAGTGTGTGAAATAAATGAATAGGAAGCAATTCTAGTGGAGGAAAACAAGCAAGAACTTAAGGGAACATGTTTTGGGACAATAAAAGATCAATTTGAAGAAAATACTCATTTGGAAGCATTTAGAATCGCACAAGAACTTGAATTTTATAATGCTATCAAAACTGCTTGTAGTTGAGCAGTAGCTGAGGTGCAGCTGAGCTACCAGTCTCTGGATTGCAGTTGGGGTGCAGCTGAGCGCTCTGTCACTGGAATTCTGCCGCTGGGGTGCAGCTGAGTGCCCTGCTCTCTGGAATGCTGTCGCTGGAGTGCAGTTGGGGTGCAACTGAGCGGTGACGACGCTGATGTGTCAAAATGGGTTATTTAAACATGGGTCTTGCGATTTTTTGGCATTCTTCTCCTCCTACACTTCATTCTTCACCTTGAGAGATTGGGAGAGGCCCTTGGAGGCTGTTTGAGGTGTTGGGAAGCTCTCCCTCTCCTCCTTGGGTCTTCAAGCTTCATCAATGGTGATTTTGCCCCTTTTGGGTTGAGGAAGAAGACGGGTCACAAATTGAAGATGAAATTACGAAGGGGAGGCACAGATGGAGCATGGAGCAGCTGCTAAGAACCTTGGGAAAGGTTATGCATCTTCTCTTTGGTTCTAATCTCTTCCCTATCTCTTCAATTTTATAGAACCCTAAGTTCTCCACCATGGAGGATTTTTCCTATTTGTTGATATTAGTTGTAAAACATGGAATTCTTGTGTATTTTGTGATGTTAATGATATATGCTCTTCTATTTTACTTTAGTGTTCAATTTCCATGCTTAATGCTTGCTTTGGATTGATCACCCATGCATGATTTTTGGTTCTTGATGTATTGAGAAATATGATTTGAACCTAGAATTGTTAGAATTGTCATGTGTTGCACAAGTCCCTTGGGAGAGAACGATATTTATCACTTGCTACGTTGCGAGCGGTGCACTTCTACTTTCTCATTTCTATCCAATATGGAACTTAGACTCATACTTAAATTCCCAACATCTTCCCCTCAAGGGTGAGTGCCTTCCACATAGGTACACTCCCCCTCCAATGAAAGCATTCCCAACCAACCACAATCATGAGTAACCCTTTCCAACCGCCATTCAAGACAAATTATCGGCTCTGATACCAGAGTTGGGTCTATCGAGGAGGAGGTTCCCTGTGAGTTACACAAACATCAATAACATCTGAGTCAACTATATAAGGGATCGACACCACTCTTTATCCAAAATCTTAAGGCAATGGATTAATGGGTCTTTCATCTTTATATATTGCTCTACTTTCTCATTTCTATCCAATATGGGACTTAGACTCACACTTGGATTCCCAACATTCCTAATACCATAAGTCTATCATAATTCCATGTGCCTCTCATGTTTGCACCTATTTACGAATGAATTGCATGGTTTCCTCCACTTTTCACTCATGGACCCACACATCAACCCACATGCATTCAAAAAAATATTTCAATAATCAAATCATATAAAACACATAATATGGTTAGCTCCCCTTACCTTTAATCCAAGAAAGAGTTCTAGGTCTTCTAAGCTCTCCTAACAACTTGGCTCCAAGGCTTCTCCCTTGACAAAAAATAATATTCTTCCCTCAAATCTCTCTCAACTATTATATGATTTTCTATCTCTTTTTTATGATGGCTAGGATTTCTATTTTAACATAATATAAATAGGAAGCATACCTGACCCTTTTGGATTTATTTTTTTAAATCTTTATAAAAGTCATTATTTTCATAATATATTAAAATAAATGTACATTTATTCTAATTGATTATCATAAGTCTATAAATAATATATTCTATAAAATTCTAACTCACCTATTTTTCTAAATTAAATTATACAAAACCTTCTAATTAAATTATCAAAACCACACACATGCTAACTTTTATAACCATTATAGCAAGTATATAATAGAATAACAAAACATGCCATAAATATATATTGTAGCGAGATAATCTTATAATTATCCTAACATATATTCTTTTCTTTTCGGGTATAAAAACTAAGTACTTATAGAAACTAGATTTAATATCAAAATTTATAAATGTTTATTTTCATACACTAATATTTAAACACTATAACACCACTAAATATAATTATTCATTTATATATTATAACTACATATAAGTGTGAAATTATATTATACATAACATATATAATATTACTGTAACAACCCAATCCATATTAAAATTGTAATTTCACATTCTTAAATAAAAAAATATATACTTTAACATATCCTGAATCAACAAAACAAAGTTGCCTCGTATAATTATAATTTATATAAATACAAACATATATATATATATATATATATATATATATATATATATATATATATAAAATATAATATAATCTTGATGCACCTTATTTAAGATATATAATTAATTATTGTTGTACTCTAATTTTATTTCAAACACATAACTACCACCTTATAACAATGAACTCTAACATTTTGTGCTAAACTTCACTTTTATTTAACATATTATTATTTATTATAATAAATATAATTTACGTCTAAACGAATTTTCTAGATATCTTATTTTCCTCGGATTATGCTTGAACATGACTATGTTGTTTGTTGTTGGTTGAAATGTTTGTATTTTCTTTTTTTCCTTTGAGTTGAGTTGTGTGTTACTTATGTTGTTGTATTTGTTGTCAAGCTGTGTTTATTGGTTGTTATGTTATGTTTGAACATGGTTGTTTTGTTTGTTGTGGTTGAGTTACTTGTTTCTATGATGGCTCGTTGGTTCGGTTAGTGCTGGGAGACAAGTTTGTTTGTTGGCGTGTCAGTTCAGTTGTTGCTAGAAGACATGATTGTGTGTTGGTTCTTCGGTTTAGTTGGTGTTAGGAGGTGCATTTGGTTGCTATGTCTTATTTTCGTAACTTGTAAAATCAAGTTTTATTCCTTTCGCTATTGTGAGGTGTTAAGACAAGATTGTCTATAAGACTGAACAGTCTAAACGTCCTCATACGTTTTGAAGTTTAACAAACAACGATAAACGAAATGAGCATATGATAGTGTTATAATTAGAAAAGAAATACAACTAAAATATAAGTGGTTTATGAAAAAGCTTTGTGAAATCTAAATACCTTAAAGATTTAATAAACACACTAGTACATGAACAAACACACACCACTAAAGGGTTTCCCTATTTAATGCGTCAATGAGAGTATTGTTGAATACATCTACTGTTATACATTGCTAAATATCGAAATAACTTAAAAAAGCGTTTACATTGGTTAGACAATACCATGTGTCAAAACGATCTCCTTCATCCAAAAACGATGAAGTCTTCATCAACTACTCAATATCTTAGTTAAAAGCTTAAACGATCAAATCATGCCTAAATGATAAAAAACGGGAAAATCACTTTATTGTTTTGAACATTCATTAAATGCCATTAAATGCACAATGTTTAAAAGCAACAAAAGTGTTAAGAAAAAGGACATATTTACTTGCATGCATATCTACTATATTTTGTGCGGATTACCTATGTCAAGTATCCACCTAAAGATATATCCTTTTGTTTTGCGCATATATCCTTTAGACGATTCATGTTGTAAAGCATGTTTCACTTGATAGATTTTTGCGCTTATTGCTTTACAAGATTTACTTAGACATTTTTATACTCATCACTTTGGGAATGTATATATATTTTTAAGCACAGTGTCTTGACAAGTGTACGTAGGCTTCTCCTACTGATTAGATGCTTCTTCTTAAGAATATGTCATGTCATTTTAACCTATCTCTTTTGTTATTTGATATTTAAACGCTTCGTGTAGCCTTAGATATAACCTTGATATTTACTCTTATTTGACTTAGCGCTTAGATGCATCTAATCTTTAGCTGTTTTTCTCTCTAACTTATTTTTCTAGTTAAGCGAGCCTCTAGATGGTTCATTTTATGGATGCTTAGATGATTTTATGGTATCCATTATCTAGTGTTCAGATGCTCTTTTATGACCACTCGAGAATGTGATTTTATTCTATGCATTATATATCTATGTTCTTTCCTTTTTCTTAGACATTTGATTACTCAAGATTATTTCATTTAATGTTGTTTGTTAAACTTCAAAACTAGAGATGTTTTAGATGATTTAGTCTCTCTAGATGATCTTGTCTCAACACAATGAAGAGCTAATGGATGAAATAATAATCCACAAGCAAATGTATCCTTACTGGGACTCACTAGTAGGAAGCATGACTCATAGTGAAGCTCAACAAATGAATTATTTTTCTCCAGTTGATCTGACTAGGATTATATGTCATATTACAATTAGTGAAAAAGAATCTAATTAGTTGTAGACCCATTATCCCACTTAGTAAATAACTTTCACATTACTCTATTATTTCTTTAGTCTTGTACTTACTTTGCATATAGTCTTGTCATCTTACTATATTATGATTCCAAGTTGTATTTAATGTGTTTTGGGATTCAAATTATAAAAGTTTGAAGTTCATAGCTAAGTTTGGAATTTGAATTTGTGTGTATGGGTCTCTCTGTAAAAGGGAGACTCCCCTCAAAGATATAAGTTGTTGAATAAAATTCTATATTTCCGTGTCTTTCTTCTAAATTTTATCTTCTCTGAAAGTCTGAAATATATGATCTATACTATCTCTTCTTGACACAAATGCAAGTATACTCTACATTCGCCTCTTTTGAGGATCAGAAAGCATCGGACTTCTAAATCATTTATGATAATAATCTCGTTTTGTAAGAATTGGAAATAACTATAAATAAAGATTTGGTGTCACTTTCATAGAGAAGACAACATTCACAATAAGATTTTTTTTTTCAGCAAGTCCAGTTAAAATAATAGAAAATTGAAATAAAATTATGATCTTCTCATACCTTTCGGCTTCATGTTTCTTCAAAATTAATATAATTGGACTTCTACAATATCTGTTGGCAAAAACAACATATCCATAAAAAGTAGAAGTAATCGGTTCTGAGTAAAAGAATTGCCCAAACCTACCTTCTGGTTTTAATCAAAATAGAAAAAAATTGTTTAAATTTTGAAATACTAGTTGTGTTGACCCTTCATAATCATCAAATTCATATAAACAAAACAAATAAAATTAACCTTGACAAAAATTATAGTTTAATATAACAAAAATTACGTTTTTTTTCTTATAGTTTAATATAACAAAAATTATGTTTTTTTTTTCTTATAGTTTGATATAACAAAAACAAGGTCAATAAAAATTATTATTTTTTGTTGTGGAAGAAGTTCCACCAATACTAAAGTAAAATTCTATGGTGTTGGAAGCAAACATCACCTAAACTTCACAAGATGAACTCTTGATTAAAAAGTATTTGAAATGAGTTTTTTTTTTTATCAAAAAAAGTATTTAATTGTTTGGAAAATACGTAAAAATGTCATATTTAAAAGTAGAAAATGTTACAATAACTATTTTTTTATATATAAACTTATGTATGAGATGACTATGACATCTTAGTTAGAAGTGAGATATTGAAACACATCAATCATTTTGTAACCTGTGAAAAAATATTATTAAAAGAATAATTATTTAAAAAGTTAAATTAATAATATTTTTTACTAAATGACAATGTAAAATTATTTTAGAAAAAAAAATGAAAGTTTACGAAAATATTAATCTTGGTTACAAAACTTGGATGAATACTTTTAAGTAAGTTATATCATTATAATTATATATGTTTTCATTCACAGCCATTCATGTTTAAAAAGGATCAAATCCAGTGCCTCTCAAACTAACAACTTGTTAGTAGTTTTAAAATATTTTTAAATTAGCTTAATTGATAAACAGATTTGCATTCAACACGTTTAATTTTGTTTCATTAAAAAAACGTGTATAATGTTGGTTGAAGAGATATTATGATCATTGACTAAAAAAGTTAAGAAAAGTAAAGTTTCTTTTTGAATAGTTAATTGCAAAGGAAAATCCGTTGATTTAGTTTTACATAAAGTTGAAAAGACATGGAGTGCAAAATAAGACAAACAATAATCACTGCATTAAAATAAGTTATCTCCCTTTTAGGAATCCAACAAACTAAATTTACTTGATTAATGCTAATTAGAATTTTCTGTATAAACAATAAAAAATTTACTCCAGGGAATAAAAATATTCTATTCAAAAGTGTGACACCCTATTGTTGAAATTTGTTGCTTTCCTTCTACAGTGTATGTTTTGGACGATAATAGCTACAAATTCATGTGAATGAAGGATTATAATTGTAAAGTCTGACACCAGATTCTGAAAAATAATATTTATTTTTGTCCTACTCACTTACACATTCACATGATGAAATATGATCAGAGAATAGTTTTACAAATAAGAAAACAAATAACATGGCATTTCTGCTGTCGGCCAATTATCACATGACATTCAAATGATCCAATAAAGAACCTTCATGAGTCTATATTCAACGTATGACAATTTTACATTATTCATGATGGTCATGGTGATACTTTATTTGTTCAGAATCTCTCAGCACAGCACCTTTTGATGTTCAGAACAGTGGTACTAGTGGTTGAAGTTTGAAACCTAGTGATGTAGGAATTCTGATGGGTCCAATGTCTTCAGTAGAAAACAGTTTTTGGAAATTGTGCAGTCTATTAGCAGCATGCATGGACCTGGTTTCCTAGAAAGAATCATCCTCATTTGCCAATTATTCAGACAAAAAAGATGTTATAATTCAACAGACATGTGTAATTCATATGTTTTGCAGTGTGATTCCAAAAGGGGACATTTGTTTTATATTTTTCTGTACATAAAACTGTGCAGCACCTCCAGTCCTCCTCACTGTAACCTTAAATTACACATTTCTCATAAAAGTTACTGTTTTTTTAATATCTTCTTTTATCTTTTTTTTTCATTTATCATGTTTGAAATCTAAACATGCAGACACATTTTTGGTCCTGTTAAAGAAACATTGATACAGAGAAAATGATTGTATATCACAAATTAGATAGACTTTTAATAGAAAAAAGGTAAAACATTCAATTTCTCTTGTCTATATTAAAGTAGAGACTAGTAGAGTTTCATTTCTTTGAGTTCATGAAGTAAATTTGAGTCATTGTATATTAATTTTTATGGAAAAAAACTACTGAACAGTCCTTCATTTACTTTTATTTTTAGGTTTAATGTCTCAATAGGTCCCTATTTTTGTTCAAAATTTGAAATAGGTCCCTTTATTTTTTGGCGTCTCAATTGGGTCCTTATTTTTGTTAATTTGATGCAAATAAATCCTTTCCGTCAATTTCATCAAACGGCGTTAATGAATGTGTGACGTGGCCTGAGGACAGTATTGACACGTGTAAGGCCACGTCACACATTCATTAACGCCGTTTGATGAAATTGACGGAAAGGATTTATTTGCATCAAATTAACAAAAATAAGGACCCAATGGAGACGCCAAAAAATAAAGGAACCTATTTCAAATTCTGAACAAAAATAGAGACCTATTGAGACATTAAACCTTATTTTTAATGATCTTGCAAGGAAACGTTAATGTTTGCTTTACCAGAACTTTATCAATGGTCTAGAACTTCATCAATTGATTTATATTCAAGAAACAGAAGTAGCATTACTCAGAATTTTATACAATCCTTTCTGTTTCTCTTTGTGGCATTATATTTCTCTCTTAATTACATGATGTGCTGTGAGTTGTTGCATAAATAACATATCTGAACAAATAAAAAGGATCAAATAAATTACACCAAACAAAATTCAACTTCAATGTTTATCATAACATAGAGTTTACATTAATAATGGGCACTCAAAAGAAAACACTCAGTTGAAAGTAATCTTACACCTTCAGCCTGTATACTAAGATGAAAAATCCTAAACAGCACTTAAAAGCCACCAAAGCCCAAATATTTGGCCTGATTAAGTGAAGTCTGGGCCAATATCTGACCAATGAGTGATAGCAATGGTGGCTGCAACTGCCACACCATAGCACAACCGCACTAGGAAATACAAAAGCTGTTAGACTCAAAAATTGCTTCATGCTTAAGACAAGTCCCTAACTAAAAGACCTATCCACTCACTAACTGTACAAGCCACCGAGGACAAGAAAGAACGCCCTTGGATATTTTAGTTATACCATGATTATTAGCATGCACCAAACACTGACTTCAGGACTAACAACTACCATCCACATACACACTATTGCCATTGGTATATACACCATTCAATGAACCATTTGGTGCTTTGAAGCCCTTTACACTTTGGTGTGCTTTCAGTTTTGGTGAGTGTCTATTATACGTAGCTAACTTGGAGTAACCATTTGGCACCTTCTTCCTTGGCTCACTTGCTGCTGCAATTAGTCCTGTTTTGTCAATGAAGCAGCAACATCATTTAGTTTATATAAAGAACGTAACTGTTATGGAAACAAGGGTATTTACTCTTCCATAGATAGATTCCTAACATGATGCTTCACGTAAAAAATTAAATGAACTACAGCTTTTCAACAATCTATGTTAAACATACAAACAAAAATTTGATTCATTCTGATGGTGCTGATGTAAAAAGTCTCAACCAATGCAGTAAGCCAAGTACAGTTCAACCCTCATAAGACAGACATGTGAAAAACACTAACAGGATTCCCAACCAAAATTTGAAAAAGCAGAATCAATAGCTCATTACATCGATTTGTACATTTGAACTGGAAAAAAAGATGGGAAATGACTCAAGAAAGTAAAGTACCTGAGAAGAGTGGAGAAGGTTTTCCAGGTCTAGATTTGAACTCAGGGTGAAACTGAACGCCAATATAAAAAGGATGGCTAGGCAATTCAACTATCTGCACTCATGCAGATAATTTCCAGAATTACAATTATTAGTTTTGCACAAATCTTAATATCCACACCATTATACACAATTTCAACTAAAGACTCACTTCCATGCGCCTCCCAGTTTCATCTTTGCCTACAAAAGACAGACCAGCAGTCTCTAGCTGTGATACCATGTCAGGATTAACCTGTACAGCATAACAATCATTTTTAGTGCCTGTCATTTCCTCTTCAGCCATAAAGAAAGTTTCCGTTTACAAACACAATTTACCTCATATCTATGTCTGTGTCGCTCATCAATAAAGCTTACATTGCCATACCTATAAAGAATTCCAAATTCCATAATCACATGTATGCAATATCAATATATAATTGAGATTTAGAAGTTAGCATTTTGAATTAATACTTTTATAAGGGGCGTGTTAAAATTTTCAATAAAATAAAACCAAGTACAGAAACCACATTCAGTTTGGTTCTAAATTCTCACAATTTTGCAGATTTGCTGTCAGCAACTTCAAAGTAGGTTCTTCTTGAACCAAGCCGCATAGTTGCCCCCATATGAGTCTTTGAGCCCTATCCATAAAATACAAACCAGATTAACTAGGTTTTCAAAAGGAACGATGTTATCAACATATGCAGCGCATATATATAAGAGAATATACTTCTGGCATAAATATGACACAAGGGGTCTTGGTTTCAGGATTAAATTCTGTGCTAGTGGCATCATGCAGACCAAGAACAGATCGTGCATACTCAATGACAGCAATTTGCATCCCCAAGCAAATGCCCAGAAATGGAACATTATGTTCTCGAGCATACTTAGCAGCAAGAATTTTCCCTTGCACTCCTCTATCACCGAAACCTCCTGGAACTAGAACACCATCAGCGCCCTGCAGAATAAGTCCAATTACAGAAAACCAATAAATAATATATCACTGAATGAGATTTTAACCGATATTAAAGATCTGAAAATGGAATAAATATGTTTAGTCTAAATAGTAGGAATACCTTCAAAAGATTCCATGCAGCTTTATATGCCTCAGGATCCTGCAGCAATATATTTAATCAATCATCAGAGGGTTGCATAAAAGCAAAACCAAAACCAAAAGGCCAACTAACATAAGTAATGCAGTAAATAGATCGGTAATCACCTCTTTATAAGTAGCTTCTTCAAGATCCCCGGCCGGAACCCAGTCTACGTTGAGTTTTCGGTTGCGAGCAACAGAAGCATGTAAAAGTGCCTTCACAAAATAACAAGTACATTAGCTTATGGAATACCAGGGTTCAGTTTAACAATTATGTTTCAGTATGCATACTGAATAAAAAAGTTGTAGAGATTACAAAAGGAGGAAATTTTTATGTATAAAATACAAGGGTTCAGTTACCTTCAGAACAGAAAGATATGCATCTGAAAGGCCAGTGTATTTTCCCACCATTGCAATTCTAACCTGAGGCACGTAACAATGGTTGTAAGCTCCACATTGGCCACTATTAAGATAAATAAATATCTATGCACATGATTTTTCTTTTTTTCTTTAGATGATTCATATTTGAGATGTCTGACACTCACAGTTTCATCACATCTGTCATAAATTTTTGTCCTTGCAGTCCACTCCTTCAAATTAGGCTCTGCTGCAACACTGTAAATGATAAAGGAATTAGTTTAAAGACACAAACATTTTAACTAACAGCTAATACATAACCACATTTTTAGAAAACCATAATGGATTAGGAATCTTTATGGGGAAATGGAGGGGGTTAACACCATAAAAGCATAAGTTTGTATAACCAACCCTAGCAAGTTTAATGCTTTCAGGATCGCCTCATGTGCCTTCTGGTCCTATTTGTAAAGATAAATTCAAAGGAAAAAGTTTAGGATCTTGCATGAACTTAAACCATTTAAAATGCAAAAGTATGAAATTCAACTTTAACAAAAAAAAACTATCAAAACCATGAAATTAACAAATTAAACTGCATAAATATGGTTCCAGCAGTCCTGGAAAAGGGTCACAGAGAAGAGTTTCAAGAAGATTATAGAATTACTTACTTTCAATAGCAGAGGAATATGCCAAATGTTTGGAACATCATGGAGAGTAAGGATGTTTGACAGCTGCATATACAAAAGCTTGTCTTAAGAATACATGCAAGCGTTTCGTGAAAGAAAAATGCAAGTTGTCATAGCTAATTTCTTATTACCGGCACATGACAAAATTGAGCAAGTTTTGCCTTGACATTATCATCAAGTTCCTGGTAAAAGGACAATACAAACAGATTTTTTTAATCATTATTACATGGACCACAGAATAAAAAATAACAAGAGAAGAAACACACCTTCGAACTGCGACACGCAAGAAGATTAGGGGTCAAACCTAATCCTCTAAGTTGACGAACACTGTGCTGAGTTGGCTTTGTTTTCTACAGATAAGAAAAATTCAAATAAGTGTTGATCATATCACTTGAATGTTTCAGCAACAATATTCCATTAAATTTACTTAGGACCAAAAAATAGAAACTCTGAAATTTCAATTTTACACTCTACTTGAATATGTTTTATTTCACATTTATTTCTAATAAAAAAATACATTAAAAATGCTCCACTGCCAAAATGTTTAACACTATACCGGTTCACCAACAACATGAAGGATAGGAACCAAGCTGACATGAACCAAGCAGAAGTTGCCAGGGCCTACACAAAAAGAGATAAAAGTTAGCAAGACTGATTTCGTGAAGCATGCCAATAATCAAATTAAGATATATGAATCAATAGAGTATGAGATTTGAAGCATGACAAGCATTACCTACACGGTATGAAAACTGGCCAAGTGCTTCAATAAAAGGCATTGACTCAATATCCCCTGCATGAAAGAAAAGTCATTCTAAATTAGTTGCTTTAAAATATAGCCGATCCCACCACCAAGTGAAAAGAAACTTGGTGGTTTTCTTAGAATATAGTTCTAGAGTTTTCACAGTACGGAAAATATGAATATGAATATTATTTTCTCCCACTGTTTGCTAAGTATAAGTCATTTTCAATTTTTAGTTTTCAACTTCCACCTAACCCATGATCTTTAGAATTAAATATGGGAAAAAAATTGAATGGATATAGAAATATAATATTGAAAAAGTTCTATCTTAATATTGATTGAAAGTTTCCTCTGACTATTATTTACCTATAGTTCCACCCAATTCAATGACACAAACATCAGCTGGCCCTTCTTTCCCGTCAACTGGTATCTTTGCCACACGTTCTATCCATTCTTGGATAGCATCTGTTATGTGTGGAACTACCTAAAAATAAAGCAAAAAACAAAAATGAAAACCAAGGCACCAACAACAATTACAAATAGCTTCAAAGAGGAAGAAGAATCAGAGATTAAGTATACCTGTACGGTCTTTCCAAGATAATCTCCTCTTCTCTCCTTCTCAATAACAGACTATAAACATCCAAAACAAAACAATTAGAAACATCTGGCTCACCTCTTCAAAAGTAAAGAAGAAACCCTTTAAAGCAGTGCACTCACCTGATAAATTTTTCCAGTAGTTATGTTATTGTCGCGAGTTAATTTAATGTCCAAAAATCGTTCATAGTTCCCAAGATCAAGGTCAACCTTCCACAAACAAAAAAAAATGAAAATGGCAATCTAAAACTTCAGAGGAAAACAAAGTGAAGATATCCTCTTTTACTACGACTCAGAAAGTTTTAGCTTGAACTTATGAAGTAAAATGAGAAAATGAAAAGAGCAGGGGAAAGTATAACATAACATACAACCTCAACCTTCCATTGAATTTAGAAGGAAAGAAAAAATCTAATGACTGTCATCTTGTAGAAAATTTTCATTTGCTTACCTCACCACCATCATCTAAGACGAAAACCTCCCCATGCTCGAAAGGAGACATTGTTCCCGCATCAGTGTTCAAGTAGGGGTCTGCAAATGATGGAAAAATTAAAACAAAGGTAAAAATAGCGAAAATAACATTCACTACTTTACATAACATGATAATAAAAGCAAACAGGTTTTTAATTATTTATAGGAGGGAAGAGAAACACTGCACAAAATTGAATTGACTTTCTTTAAAAATACAAAAGAAGAAAACACTGAGGAGAAAGAAACACAATGCAGGAGAATCAAGAGTCCTCCAAAAACAAGAGAATAAAAATATCAAATAAGTGGCTTTGTAAACCAAAAAAATATACCCCCTTTTTCTTCAAGAAAACCATTTCCATTCAAATAGAACCTCAAGTAGTCCAAGGAACCGGACGAAGTTGGCCATTCAGCAAGCCAATCAAACTTATGATAGTAAAAAACACAAACTGCATTCTGTTCCCGAATTAGAAAGAAGGGTAGAGAGCTTTGAATCCAAGGGAGAATAAGAACGAGAAAAATACCAATCTTGATAGAGGTAACTCTAAGACCACAGGCCTTGAGGATCAGGCCAATACTGCTGGCAGTGACTCCTTTCCCAAGTCCACTCACAACACCACCAGTCACCAACACATACTTCATTTTTACCACCCTTTAAGTTGGTCAGTGAAACTAGTACTCTGCTGCTTGTCCAATGCACAAAGCCAGAACAAACCCCTGAAAATGAGCACTATGAGAAGACAACAACCACCAAAACACAACCTAGGACCATAAAAACAGACACATACAACTGTAGTTCCAATAATACCACTACCCAAGTACAACCACCACTACTTATACTGAGAACCACTAACCCCTTTTAGCCCTCTGATAAAACTAAGAATGATGACAACAACAGTACAAGAAAGAAACAATGCAAGAGTGGCGGTTTCTAGTAAGTGGGGTGGTTCGGATAAGATAGCTAGATAGGTAATATGACATTACTACTACATACATAGATATCATAAGCAAAGGAAAATGGGAAAAAATAGAAAAAGGTGGGAACTTTGAAGAACCCCACAAGGGAGAGAATAATGAGGAACCTTGTTCACAATGACGGGGTTTACAAGGTTCTTCCTTTCACTGCTTTTCTGGGAACCAACCCCCTTTTGGCCCCAAAGCCTTTCTCTTTATAGCCCCCCAACAAAGAGAGGGAAACACCCTCTTGCTGCCTCTAAAAACGGCTCAATCAACCCACAAATGGGACAATAGTTGGAGGGGTTGTGTAGTTAGGATAGTTATGTGTCTAATTATGTGTGTATGACACAAAATGGGAGGAAAAACAAAGGGTATAAGGTTAGGACTTTGATCAAGATGAAGAAGATGCTTTTTGGGTTGCCTCTACGGTTAACAAGCATCAAAATGTACCCTCTTCTCTCTCCCTCTCTCTTTCTCTCTCTATGTCTCCTGTTCTTGCTGTTCTTGTTACAGGCGGCGGGTGAACGTGGAAGATGGCTTCACCTTCCAACTTTAAAAAGAAGCAAAATCCATGCCCCAAAAGAAAAAAACAAAAAGAAAAATATAAATATAAATATAAAAATTGAAAATTTACTCCTCCTTTATTGGTTGGTTAAAGGAATTAGGTAAATAAAATAAAATATATAAAAAATAAGGGGGATCTTTCATTTTTGTTTTTGACGCAATCAAAAATCAACCAAGAATTAGGAAAAGGGTGGTAGTTAGTTGCGATGTTGCGGAGAAAAAATTGTGTCAGGGAGACCGTACTATAATTTCTTGGAATCGGTCCCTGCATTTCAGCGATAGAGATACAAATTGTTCATCATAATTAAAAAAAAATTACCCATATCTAGAAAATTTATAACTTTTCGGTATGTTGTAAAAATAGTAAATACCTTTATCAGAATTAATTACTTTCTTTTAACCTAACTCCTCTTCTTTATCAGTAACCTAACTCCCACTAGTGCAGTAAATGTTATTTTTTTCGATAATATATATATATATATATTAAAGGATGGAGGTGGCAATTAGACAGCTTAGGAAAGGGTTTGACTATATCCAAAATTAAAATCTTACTCGATCCATTAAAGTTGGAAAAATCTAAATCATTGTCTATCTTGTTTCAAGAGAATTGTTTTAGTTACATAAAATTTTAAATATTTGTTATTATGTCACAATTTTAGTTTGGTTAATTATTCATTTATTGTTTATATGAACTTTATCTTTTGACCCATATATTTAAAATTATCCATTTTACTTCCTTAAAATACCATTTCAACTTCTTTTAGTCTTTAGACATACCCATTGTTTTTTTATTTCCTTCCATCTAAAGTCATGAAAAGACAAAGATTTAAAAAAGTATATATGAAGAGTGAAATGAAAATGAAACGAAACTTATTTCTTAAATGGGTACGGAATAATTTACCTAAATAATTAACGTGCCTCCATTCCAGTACATTTCTGAATTCAAAAAAAAATATTTAATGAAAGATGAAGATAAAACAAATTTCTAAAAATGTGAGACACGATGTTTATTTTTATTTTTTTGAAATTCACTTTTACTTCTCACTCCAAAAACTGTTTGAATGATGGTGTCAAGAACACTGAATCATTTATCGTTTTTGAATCCTTAATGACACAGTGAGGGAGCACGAGTGTTGATTTTTCTGAAGGATGAAAATCATTTTCACACTCATTTATTCATTTTTCAAATTTCAATGTTGATCCTTCTTTCATTCCGCGTTTCATTTTTGACCATTCGCATGGCAAAAAGAGAATGAATCTTTGTGCCACGTGTGTGTGATTGTGCCGATGGACAAAACAAAGTCATTTGGCATGGTTCATTCGACATGGTTCATTCGATATATGGAATTTATAAATAAAAACATTGTTCTTCAATTATAAAGCTGTGTATATTATTTTAAGAAATAATATATATATATTTTTTTATGAATTATGAATAAAATTGATGGCATTGAAAGAAAATGGTTACACATGATTGTTCTATTGATAAAATTCGTTGGAAAGTTTGAGTAGTGTGAGAATGAAAAGAGCACCGTTAAATTATGAATAAAGTTTTGAAACAACGTTGGAGATTTGAGTAATCAGATTCTCCTTCCACCTCTTTTCACGGAGAAACTTTTAATTGGTTTGTTCCACAAAAGCAATCTCAAACCGTAGAATCAAAGATAAAAAAGTGTTGTTCCTCCATTCATTCACACCAGACAAATCACAGTTTTCAACAAAGGTCGTCTCATATACCAACACTTGGCACCTTAAATAATCAATCTCTCTCAGAACACAGTTTGTACAAAACTAATGTTTTTTTACTTTTAGTTCTGTTACAAACTTTCACCATGCCTGCAGAGGAAGTTTTCTCGGTTAACTGTTACTTACTTTTACGGAGGAGAGGTCATAGATAGGATTGGACATAATTAGCCTAACTGTACTAAACTGTATCTATACTATAAAAATTAAACTATTTTTATTAAAAACTGAATTATACTGTTTTGTAATTCAATTTAAAAAACTGAACTTTTATATCAGCAGTTAACCAGTTAACTGTTTCAAACTGTAATAATATAATAATTGATCAGAAAAACCTTAATCAAAATCTATCCATTTATAAATTGCAATAATATAATAATTTTCAATAAAAATAAATACTTAAATGAAAAATAATAATAAATTAGTATGATATATAATTATGAAAAGTATGATATACAAATATAAATTAATACAAATGACTAAGTTGCATGTTTTATGAGAAAAAAATAATTCATACCAATTTGTAAATAGTATTAAATGTGTCTTTTCTTTGTTATCTTAAAATTATTTCAGAATAAGTTTTTAAAATTAATTTAAATTCTTAAAGTACTTTTTGTTAAACTAACACTTAAAATTGTAATTTTAAAATTTAATTTAGGATATTTATTTATTCAAAAACACTTTTCAATAACTTTTATTTAATAAGAAAACAAATAGTTCATTTATTTGAATTATGATAAAAGTGTGTTTTTCTTATGTTTGCATTTGTTATGTTTGCGTGGAATCCCATTTTGTTTGGTCACCTTGTGAAGCTCATTTATTTGAAGCAGTTTAAATGAACTACTAATTCAAAAGTTCAGTTTTTTTAAATTGAACTACAAAGCAGTATAATGTAGTTTTTAATAAAAACAGTTTAGTTTTTATAGTACAATATAGTATAGATAATCTTATAGTTTAGTACAGTTACGTTAATCATGCCCAGCCCTAGTCATAGATATACAACATTCATTCCCCTTAAATCGATACAAGATCAATTTTTATGGAGAATTTATATTTTCTTACCCTAACCCTGGTAAATTATCACCTCATTCTTTTTCATATATATATATATATATATATATATTGCTTATATGAAGAGTATTTTATATATAAAATATTAAGATACGCGAAATACTCTATTAATAAATATTAGATAATCAAATATTGTATTAGTTATAATTTAAACATTATTATAATTTGTGTCTACATTATTTTAGGAGGACATTTGTATGTATGTATATGCTAAACTACTTTTTATCAGAATTATTCTTTAAATATTTTTATATGTATCAGAGTCATGGTTAGAATCTATCCTAATGATATTTGTAGTTTGTTGGACATATTGCTTCACCCGCTATCGAACCACACATTAATGTCACGAGATATATATACCTCAGCGAGACGAAAATGTGTTGAAAATTTCACGTCCACATAAATAAGACTAATTTAGAGTATATAAGTGGGTTCAAATTTTATGTTACAAACTCGTTTTAAAGTCCATTTTTTAGTACGTATGTAAAATACTCTTCATGTAAACAAAATATAATATATATATATATATATATATATATTATATATATAATGTGATATATAAATTTGCATATTGCATGATATATAATGCCTAAATAAATAATCAAGTAACTTCATGCTAGTTCATTTATATGCATGATATTATATTTGATACTTTTAAATATAAATGTACGAGGTGAAGGTTTGTATTTTTTATTTTGATAAAATTTTATATGATAACAAACTATTTGATAAATTTTAGAAGAGTAAGTATATTTGAGATGTTAAAGTTTAAAATAATATACAATTAGAATTAAGTAAATCGAATAACGACTTTATAATAGTTTGAACGTTTATAATAATTTAAAATTTTCATGTTTAAAATTGTTTAACTTTTTAGTAGAAATTTTATTTCATACTTTTTATATATATCATTTTTTTAACCTTTTATACTTTTGTTATTAATCTTTTTAATAATATTTTTCAAGTAAACACAATATATCTAACATAAATTTAAAAAAAAACAATTCCATTATTGATGACATTAGTAAACTATTTTTGTTCTTATAATTTTTTTAATAAAGGCTTAATACCTTCTAATGTTTAAAGTAGTCCTATCTTTTAAAAAAAGTTTTAATTTGTGTAAAAACGGTAAGTTAATCATTTTTGCTTACAACATTAAAAATCTAACAATGCACTGGCCAAAACTAAATGAGGTGTTCAGTTATTGATTGTGTGGTAAGTTGAGGTCAATTACATTTTACCTTAATTAGAGTTTATGCTGAGGTCAATTACCCTTTACCTTAATAAGAGTTTTAGAAAATCTTGACTTGCATTTTCTCGAACAAACTCAGCAGCGTGGGTTCTTTGTCGCACAAGGAGACACCCTCCTCTTTCCTCTCCTCTATTTGTGGGTTGACATCACGGGAACCTTTCTTCTTTCCTTCTTTTTGTTACAGTTCTGTTTGTATTAGGGTTCCGAATTGGGGTTCCATTTTTGAGATTCTGATCGATCTCGCGACGTTGGGTTTCCTTTCTTGGATTGTGTTTTTGTTTTGTTTTCTCTACAGGTTGGTGACATAATGGTTGGGGTTCTTCGTGATCTTATGATTTAGAGATTTTAGGGTTTTCGTTTGGGGTTGAGGGTTCTAATTTGGAAATTTCTTGTCTCTTATTTCTCCTCTAGAGATTGTTAATGCGATTTTGAGGTTAGGGTTTTCGAATTGGGGTTTTGTTTTCTGATTTCACGTTTTGGGATTATCTGCATTTGTATTATGATCTTCACTTTTGGGGTTTTTGGAAATTGTAATATTGCGTTTTGGGGTTTGGATTTTGTTTCTGAAATAAAGTTTTGATGGTGAATTGCTTCTAACCTAATTATAATTTCTCTTTAATTTTCCACGTCATTAACTTTTATTTTTAAAATTTACGACCTCAGCATGTTATGCAACCCATAACACCGCCCAGGAACAACTACACTGGTAGTTAGTTGAACCATTTTTACCCAAATGAGTACATTTTAAAACATTTTTTTGTAAAAAGTATGACTCCGCTTTGAATAAACGTCCTCACTCAAGGGACAACATATATTAAACCTTTAATAAACATATACTTTAAAATCATAAAAATATTTATTAAATATTTAATTAATAGTATTTTGAATTTTAATAATTTAAGGTACGATATCACTATATATTTAGATTCTCTAAATAATACAATACAAAAAAAAAACAATACTTTAAATTATATTTTAATTAAAATAATATATCCATGAGTTTATATCACAAGTAGTTGATATGGTTGATGAACTAGATAGATGAAAAGAAAATGAATTGGAAAACTAAAAATACTAACTTTTTCCTCTCAAATTACTATTAAGTTAATATTTTTACGACTTCCATAAAAAGTACTGTGTTAAATGGATATAATTTATTTGGATACTGTTTAGACATGGAAAGATACTAGGTTGTGACTATTGGTTAGATATTAGAGACCATTGTCCATAGAAGCTATAAGAAAAAGCAAAAAAGGAAAAAAGTTATGATAAAATAAATAAGAATAGCCTATAGAAAGAGAAACAAGTTGGGGGGCACAGGACCATATGAGGGCATTGGGTTTTGGTGGTGAAGTTAATGCCAACCTTGAAAACGAAAGAGCATCATCCCCTGTGGTTGGTTACATTGTAGACCCTACTTCCTTAGATTACGTTCATCTCCTCTCCTTATTTTACATTATCCCTAACTCCCTTTTCTTTATCTTTCATTCATTCATTACCTTAAACAAATCTATATCTCTTTCCCTTCTCATTATAAACATATCCATATCTTACTTACTGTTTCTCACATACATCTTTCCTTCAACTCAAAGCTATATATACTTTTTTTATTTATATATTTATTAAAGATTACATTTTAAGTTTTAACTCAATAATTTATAAATTAAATGTTTGTATTTATTTATTTATTTATTACAAATATACTTTATTTCTCTAATTCACTTTTTTTACAGTAAAACATTGGTTTCTTTCTGAGATTAAATATCACTAATTAGTTTGATATATTTTAAGTTTAGACTCAATCATATAAAATTTATTTCTATAGTAATTTTTTGTACTTATTTATTTACTACAAATACAATTTATTTCTTTATTTTGATGTGAGATCTTTAACTTATTCTTTTCACAATAAAACATAATTTATTTTGTATAAGATTAAATATCAATAAATAATATGATAACGAGTGACACAATTTAATAAATAATAAATCTCGTTTATGATAAACTTTGAATATTGTTTCTGATATCACTTAACAAAATAATTTTTAAACAATTCATTCCTATAAATTTGAATTATAAAATAAGATTTGTAACTAGTGTCGTATTTCTATTTAGAAAAAAAAAATATTTTAATAGGATTTTTTAACAATATTTTGACCCAATATACATATTATTTCTTTATTAATTTATTATTTATTTATTACTATAAAAAATAATATGTATATTATGTTCAGATATTTTTAAAATATCTATATTAAGATATCATTGTCCTTCTATTTAATTTGAGATATCTAACCTATCTTTTCTCACTATGAACACGTCAAATGTTTTTTTTTATTTTTTTCTCTAAACATCTTTTCACTTCTTAGATCACGAGTCTTGTAAAAAAATTGTATATGTAGTTAATTGAAGGTCACAAGACTTTTCTGTTTGTGAAAATAAAGTTATATATATACATATGTGCATATGCATGTATTCGTTGGAGAGTCTTCTCAATTAGATTTTTTCTTCTGTTTCTTTCACTAGTGAGAAAAATAGTTAATATCTTGGAATATATTTTTTAAGGGATACAAAATATTAAACAACTTTATCCATGAAATAATTGCAAAATATATATAACTATTATCGAGTTTTTGGTGGGATCTTTCATTCTGGCTATATTTATTTCACTAAACTCTAACTTAATTACGACTCTAATAAGAAACGAAGATGATAAAGTATTTGATTTTGAGAGTGATGAAAATATTTTGAAAAAAATGAATGGAAGAATGAGATGAATATTATTAATTTTGAGGCGAAATATATAAAAATTGTGTCCTTGAAGAATAATTGAAGCGTTTATGTTTGTTAAGATTGATTTGATGTCACATGGTGGTTTGTTAAAGATAGGTTTGATGTCACATGCGTGATAGTTTCAGTTGGAAATTTGTAGCCATGGAAGTTATGAAATGAAATGGTCCAAGAAAGGAAGTTAAGGGTAAAAGGCATAAACATAAATAAATGTAGTAAAAAATTTAACCTAGTTGGTCAATCCCAAGGACCATTTTTGTCTTCATTCAACCTGCAAAACCTCTTTCTTTTGTTTCTTTTTCTTATAATAACATAACACACAACAAAACAACAAACACAATCCACATGCACTTCCTGCATTTTCTTCTCTTCTTCTTCTCACTCACATGTGAGTCTGCATTACCATTTCCCTTGTTTTTTAGTCTTTTCTATTTCCACCCAAAACTCACCAAATTCTCTATTTTATTCTTTATGTTCAAGATTCTCGTATCACATTCAATAAATATAAAAAAAAACTTAATAAAGATTTATAAACTTATAATTACTTTAATGTTTTTGGATTAAAAGTGTTGGAAGTCCCACATCGACTAGAGATAAGGTCATATATAAGTGAGGTGCAAACCTTACCTTACAAGTCGGTTTTGTAGGAATGAGTTATACTTTAAACTCACTTTCTAATATGGTATCAGAGCCATGTTAGAGCCTGTCCTAGCGATATTTCTTGTTTCTTGGGCATTTCTATTTCACCCGTTCCACTATTGGACCACCCATTTCTACTATCACGCTCGAAATGTCTATATCTCGATATGGTTGAGTTAAGCTTAAAGTCCACTTCTAATATGGTATTAGAGCTAGGTTATAGCCTATCCTAACGAGTTCTAAATGGACATTTTTGTTTTCACCCGTTGACGGACGACTATCGGACCACCCAATGAGTTAAGTTTTAAATCCACTTTCTAATAATAAAAAGTATTCTCAATTCCTCATAATTTAGGTCTTATAAACATTGTTGTTTCTTACAAACAAATAACTGGTCATTAATTTTTTTAATGAATTTTGATATTTCTAACCTAAAGTTCAATTATGTTTGATAAAAACATAGTTTATGTTTTCCTTTTTTAATTATCTGTCGACTAAATTTTCTCATGTGATCTTACGTAACGAGATTGTGTAAAAACTTTACGCTGCTATTTCTTTTCTACGTATGCATTCACATAGTTTAATTGGATTCTATCTATATGCCTATGAAGAGACAAAATTTTAATATGACTGTTTGAGGCTGATAAAGTTTGATATAAACTCACCCTTTGAATATTTATAAATTAAATATATTTTAAAATATCGTATAGTCTTATCATCTATTGGTTTATATCTTATTGCAAGAGTTACATTTAAGTATAAAACCTCCTTATATATAGTAGAGTACATCATAAAAAACATAAGATCACGAGTTTAAATAATATATTTCAATCATACAAATACAAATAAAAATATAGTTTTTGTCTTAAAAACATCTTTTTTCTATCAACCTATCTTAAAAATGTCTAGTTTATTTTTTTCAATAATCAAATAAAAATTATTAAAGTTGAGTGTCAAAAAATTATTGTATTAGAATAAAAGTTAGAAAAGGTTTTCGAACAATATTAAAAACCCGACATTTATTGAAAATTAGACTAAAATACAATATATAAATAAAATTTCATTTACAATTTTTATTTAATATAATATTAAAAAAGTTCTTAACTAATGTGTTGGACTTATCATATTATTTATTGTTAGATTACTTACAAATAAACACTCGATATGATCAACAATATATTAATTAAAATATCGTATAACGATTTTTTTTTATAAAAATCATCTTAAGTATTGATTCTAAAATTCTAGAAAAATATTACTAAACTTACATATATTAACATACATTTTATTTGTTATAAGGTTTGAACAAGAACATAAACAAAAACTTAGAATATTAATATCTTTTTCAATGGAATTTATATGACATGTAGTATTAAAATAATTTAATAAAATGGAAAAAAATTTGATATAAAATTACAACTAAGATAAAAACTTTGAACGATAAGCAATTTCTACTGTACATTATCTTTTCTTCCTTAATCTATATTTGGTGTATAATGTTAAATAACTCATATTAAAAAAGAAATAGAAAATGCTGTGATATCTCTTAACATGTGCATTAACAATTCATGTGTTCTCCTAACATGTGCATAAATATGATCTCTAACTCGACCAAATAGTACCAACTATTTGCAAGGATGCTTTTAAGAGATTTTAAATTAAATAAATAATATATTGTACATCAGAAACATATATAATAGCAAATGCAGTATTTGTTTAATTAAAAAAAGATAGTAAACATGTCAACACTCATTATTGACTTAATGTGCTCGACCTATACTAAATTTCTATAAGAAATTGCATTTCCTTCCTGTGAGAGCGACAAAGAAAGATAACCTATTATATTATATTATATTTCATATATATTATATATATATATATATATATGTTTATGTATAATATTTTGATATCATGTCATTGAATTGAAGTATCACATGGTTCACTGATTATCAATTTGTCCTCCCAAGCACTTTCTTTCCATCCACAAAATTTGAATTCAAAATTTTGCTTGTAAGTAATCCAATAGAACTCAAAAAGAGAAAATGGTTTATAATATAAGATAAATGTGTGTGACCATTTTTAAGAAGTGATGTGATTACTAATAACTTTTAAATTTGACTGAGTTTGTTTGACTAATTTCTCTATAAATTATTTTGCGAAAAATAAAATGAAATAGTTTTCTTCTTGAGTTAAAATCATTTTATATAAGTTATCTGTTTCGTATAGTTTATGAAAAAAGTTATAACTTCTTTTTTATAATTTTTTTCTCTTATACATGATTACGAAAATCTTTTACATGCATTATTTTGTTATTTCTTTTACATAATTTTTTCAATAGAAACTATATATATTGTTTACTATAAACAATCTTATTCATGTTGGATCTCTATCTCCAACAAGATTCTCATTCTAATTCTGTCAACGTAATTGTCTACTTAGTACTTAAACATAAAATTATTACTTACAGTAGAAAATCTCGCTCTAATTGATCTACGTCTTTGCTTATATATAAATCAGGTATTTATTTAGTATTATTAGATCCTTATTTTATATAATAATATTTGATATGATATAAGTTGAATAAATATAATTTTAAAATAATGTAATACTCATTCTAATTCTTTTTATCAAATGATAATGTATTTTTATTTGTATAAAAAAAGACAAGAGACTATATTATCCCCTTCCAAAATCCTTTTACATAACACTAAATACATGTTTTTTTTAAAGAAAAAAACAACACAATACAAAAAACTTTTAAAAATATTTAGAGTTGTCATTAGGGCTTGAAGTATCATTTATTTTTATATTAAATATGATCGTAACAAAAAATCACTTTACATAAGCATAATAATGATAAGGTTTAATGTATTCGGAGGTCCCTATTTCTGCAGATTCGTATCAATTGGGTCTTCCTATTTTGGAAGTGCTCAATTGGGTCCCTAATTTGACAAAATTGAGTCAATAATACCCTTTCTGTTAAATGCAATGGACGACGTTAACTTTTTAAATAGGTGGCATGCTGATGCATCCTTTTATTTGCAGGTGGCACAGTTTGAGCTTAATACGTGGATTTTATATCATTTTAAAGCATTGGTAAGAAGTTGGATTTATTTAATCTCTCAATTTGAAGGTCAAAATCCCTAAATTAAAAGGGTGTGTTAGGAGGTCGACCTTGTAGTTCTGCGATGCGGGTGGGTGTAGTGGTGTTGGAGCTTGTGCTTGTTCTTGTTCGAAGACAATGTCGAAGGAGCACTCTTGCTATTCATCGAGTTGCAGTGCCAGATGGAAGGAAAATGGTACGTCTTCACCGATCTGCCACTGTGGTCAGAGATCTGTGGTGAGAACTACCAAAACTATGAAGAATCGGGGCAAGCAATTTTGGGGATGCTCCAAGTATAAGGTATGTTAGATTCAACCTAATTAAGTTGTGGTACTGTTTCTGAGAACACGACATTGTTCAATGGTGGCGAAGATAGTGGTACTCCCTAATTAAGTTGAATGTTGTCTTTACAGAACGGTGGTGAAGACGGTGGTTGCAACTTCTTCAAATGGTGCAATGATATTGGGTTTGACGAACGGGGTAACTACTTCAACAGTGAAGGAAATAAAGAAACTTTGGTGAACAGTGAAGACATGGATAGTACTAGGAAAATGATAGTGAATTTACAAAAGTCAGTGTTCATTGTTCAAAAGTGGATGAAGTTGTTCATGTTGTTGGTTTCTGTTTTATGTGTAATAGAGATAATTTTAGTTTCAATGTTGATGAGGAAGGGATGATTTCTTGTAACTTTGTTGTAGGTTGGTTCTGTTGTAATGAAATGAATGAAATGAAGAGTTGTTTCGTAATTAATGGAGTTGTGCTTATAGAATCTGATATGTGTTCATCAGTAAGCATGGGATGATTGTAATTTGACTTGAATATAAACAATTGGTTTACATAGAATTGAGTTACAGAATTAGTATAGTAATGCACATAATCTGTTAAGGTAAGGAAGAAAACATTGTAGTGTTCAGCTTGATACTTCTGTTTCGTATAACTTATCAAACCTTAAGTGTACTCAATCCTGTTTTATATAACTTGATATTTTATCCTTATGAAACCTTAAGTGGTATGAATCATTCCATGAAAGCAAAGATAACATTCCATAAAAGTAAATATAAACAACAGAATTGGTTACAATAGTGAGATAAACATCAGAATTGGTTAAAAAAAAGATGTGCTGAAATTGTGACATCAGAATTGGGTCAACATCAGAACTGGTTCAACATTAGAAATGTTTACATCATTAAAAGGTAAAAAAAAAGATGTGTTGAAATTGTGACATCAGATTTGGTTCAACATTAGAATTGTTTACATCATTAAAAGGTAAAAAAAAGATGTGCTGAAATTGTCACAGGTAAACATCAGAATTGGTTACAGCACTGAGATAAACATCAAAATTCCCTTCCTATGCTTTAGGCTCATTTGATGATGGTATGTTTGGTTCATTTGCTGGGTTGCGTTGTTGTGTTTGGTCAGGGTTCACATCACGATCTTGGGTTGATTTCTGGCAAGAAGTTCTATTGTGACCCAACTCCCTGCAAATGCCACATCTTTTATGTATACCACCATTCCTCATTCTTGTGTCGTCCCTGACTAACTCCCATTCCTTTACCACCCATACATTTGACCCTAATTCTCTTCTTATCATTTTTAACATATGTTAGATTTCTTCCATTTTCTACTGCATACGTTTTGATGACATCCAGAATATCTTGCTTGTCAGTAAAATAAGTCCCCAAATCCTACTTGTAATCCACCATTGTTTTAGGCATACTAACTGTTACAAACTTTCCGTAACTATCTTCTTCATCATCTTATCCATGACTTTCTCCTCCACTAAGCAATTCTTCTGATTCCCAATTATCACCGGACAAACCTCTATCATTGTCAATATTTATACCATCATCAACATCACTATCGGACATGTGAGTCCATGATGGTCCATCATCTTGCACATCAACTTCGATTTCACCAAACCAATTCCCAACTCCATGTCCTACCTCTTCTTGTATATCACAGTCAACTAGGTCTTCCATACAGTCATCATTAACATCACATTGCAATCAACATTGGCATCCTCACCACTAGAACTCCAGCTACGAACATCAACATCATCTCCTTCAAACTAACCCACATCACATTCAAGTTCAATTTGACCTTCTACAACATCATCTCCCTCACATCGTTGTTGACACTTACCATCACCTTCCTCTTGACACTCACCATGAGCTTGTTCACACTCACCATCACCTTCCTCTTGACACTCACCGTGACCTTGTTCACACTCACCATCACCTTCCTCTTGACACTCACCATCACCTTCCTCTTGACACTCACCGTCACCTTGTTCACACTCACCATCACCTTCCTCTTGACACTCACAATGACCTTGTTCACACTCACTATCATGCATCACAGGTTGAACTTCTTCTTCACCTATATTATGAGGAACATTTTCTAACAAGTGCATGATCTCAGGTTCAAACACTGTGTGAACAACAAATAGATGAACCTCACCATTTAGCCTAGCTAAGTTAATCATGTGCATGGCTCCTTTATCATCACACAAAGGCTCTAGCCTATTATCTAACACATAACCTCCCCTACACAATACCACAACTCCTTAAACCCATCATATCCAAGTTTTTTTACTACACTAACTACAATGAAGTAGCTCCACATGTCTGGGTCAAAAGACAGAGTTGTACTTTCCCCCTCATACTTAAGTGGCCCATCATTTATGAAATTACATCCATGGTGGATGACAACTTCAAAATGATCCTCCATGTACAACACTATAATAGTATATATCCTATAAAATAATAAGAGGGCCAACGACAACAAAAATTATACAAAATTAGAACCAGGACAAGGAAACATGGGGACCAACGACAACATAACTTAAACAAAATAAAAAGCACAAGAAACAAACATGGGGGACCACATTGCAACAACAATATAAAGCACAACAACAATTAAAAATGGGGGACCACACTAGCACACCACTTCAAAAATGAGGGACCATGAATGAGAATGCATCATTGTCCAAAATATACAAACAATTCAATATTTACTAACTTGAACACGTGCTACACCTCCAACAACCTTCGCGAAACTCTTCCACGTGATTCACTGCCAAAAATTAACTGCTTCCACCGAAAACCACCGATAGATTACTACAATTTTATACAACGAAAGGTTATGTATAGGTAATTTTTGACCTAAGCGCAATGTTCCCCAAATCCCAACACAAGGACGAACCCACCCACGAACCTTACTTTCCCCAATTTCCCACACACAAAATATCTGACCCCAAAATAGGAAACATTGGTTTAATAAGTTTTAATTATATTATATTTTACATTTGACCCTAATTCTGCTTTTATTATATTTTACAATTTAAAATGATATAAAATCCACATATTAAGCTCAAACTGTGCCACTTGCAAATAAAAGGATGCCTCAGCATGCCACCTGTTTAAAAAATTAACGTCGTCTATTGCATTTAACGGAAAAGGGTATTATTGACTCAATTTTGTCAAAATTAGGGACCCAATTGAACACTTCCAAAATAGAAGGACCCAATTGATACGAATCCACAGAAATAGGGACCTCCGAATACATTAAATCTAATGATAAATTAACATGAAATTTTAAATAAAATCCATCACTTGCACAATTCTCTTCATAAATCATAACATACATTCTCTTATATTCTTTTCATAAGCATTTATGTCTACGTTACATCTCATTTCTCAATTAAGGAACTATAACTCAATACTTTTCAAAAGACCCATAATAAGTATGTAAAACTACAAACTAACACTCAATTCACAAATCAAAACCAATATATATATATATATATATATATATATATATATATATATATATATATATATATATATATATATATATATCAACAATGATGGGATGCATTTAGATCAATTCATTGCATTGCGTGCTTTACAATTATTTTGCAAGAATCAATTTCTCATCATATAATATGTTAATTTACCTTCACTAGTACAGGAGTCACGTACAACATCAAATATTTTGGGCTTTTAACAGCGAATTCGCGAACGACGTTATATCAGAAGACGTTAAATTAATGTCGAATTTTCTCAATATACGACGTTAATGTTAACATCGAATTTTGTCAATATTTGACGTTAATCAATTTATTTTTTTTTTAATTAATTGTGATCCTTTTTTATAACTCTACGAAATCTGAAAAGCAGAAAAACAACAAATTTCAGTTTTTGGTATTTTATAAAGCATGAACTATGAACATGTAGTGTAGTATCAACAACAAACAATAATAACCAACAACAAACAAGTTCAATCAAACAACAACAAACAAGTTCAACCAAACAACAACAAAGAACAAGTTCAACAAAAAAACAACAATAAACAAGTTCAATACATAAGTTCTTCAAAACGAAAACGAAAGCTAATCTTCAAAAAATGGGTTCATTGGAATAAAGTTTCGTTACCCGTGAGAGAGAAAACAGAATGCGCCTATGAAGGACAAGAGTACGAAAATAATCGGTTAAAACAAACAAAAATCATACATAAAGTAGTTAATTAACATGCATTTGTATCAAATGAAAGAAAGATTACATGTATGTGATGCTCGTCAAACTTCGTTCGAGAAAAGTTTAAGAAGAGAAGAGAATATCGCGCACTAAGATAAAGTGAATGAATTTTCAATCTCCCGCTCAAATTTTTATTGAATTCACTAACCTTTTGACTTCGAATTTAAAGGGCATTCGACGTTTTATATCCTTTTAGTCGAATTATAATTCTAAACGACATTTAATAATTGCATTTATTTACAAAAATGTCACCGCTCATTTTTAACGTTGACTATTCAGTGGTTGGACATTGAACGCGTGACGTTATACACTGTTTTTGTACTAGCGATTACTTTTTAAGATAAAATTTTATTGGCAAACAACAATAATCGAATGTAGTTAAGGTAGTTCATTGCACATACTCTATAAACCTTGTGTAACAATTTCATTTAACCACTCATCACTTGACATTTTAATTTATACGATTTAGATTATCAATGAATATCCTTTTAGTAATTGAATCTCTTCCTTAACACTACAACCACAATTTGGTCAAACTTCAATTCTATGTATTTTCCTTTTGCTTATCCAATCCAATTATCACATGTCTCAACTTAATTCATTCAAGATTAATTAGATCACTTATACAATTCATAAAGAACAATCCATTAATCATAAATCTCTTGTCAAACTATAATTCATTCAATAAATTTTAATATTTCTTCATTCCATTTTAGCACTCTATATCAGTCACCCACTTAACTCATCATATGTTTCATTCTCAATGAACAATTCCACAACATAAATCAAAGAGCATCATAAAAAAATCCATATAAATAGTTAACATATTAATTTCATTACTAGATAACACTTATATGATTATTCTTTTCTATAAATACTCCACTATACTTTACATCTTAGTTCATTCAATTTTGTATGCCTTTTTTTCTTCAGGGAATTCCACTTAGTGAAATATAATTCATTAGCAAATTTCAACAAAAATTAACCAATTTCATTACAAAATATGTTAGTTGTAGAAGAAAGGTTGAATAGATCTTTAGAAAAGACCAAACAATGAAATACTTAAAATGTTATATTGATTCACCCAAACACTATGTTATGTGTAGTTTTTCTCAAACTTTATTCCCAATGTTATACATTGTCACTTTTGACTCATACTCATACCAACACTATTTACAAGGATCAAGATGTTCTTATAAGACTTACACATACTCTACAAACTTATATTGAAATATTTGAGATGTTAACTTCTACGTCAATATCTTCACTTTAAACTCTTGTCAATAATAAGTGTGGAGTGCTTGTAAGACACTTCAACGTTTAAGTCAACAAAGCATAAGGTAAATGTTGTGATATTTATAATATTCTAATGGGCTTTTACCTGGATGAACCTTGATTAACTTGACCCATGATTCCTTACTGTGTGATGAATGTATCTCATGTTATTTTAGTTAAGTAATGTTTTTTAAGTGATAACCTTTAGATTATGTTGTCTTAAGTGGCTGATATCATCTAGGTATCATATTAAAACTTTAGTCAAGTAATCTTGTACAGGTGCTGACCTTTGGATTACGTCGTCTTAAGTGGTTGACATAATTGAGGAATCATGTATAGTATAAATCAAATTATAATCAATTCGAACAATTTTCAAGAATTGGAAACTCGTAGACTCAACTAAAATCGTATTCCAAATAATGAATAACGTAACAATTGTATGTCTTCTATACCTTAATATTCATCATACAACCAATTTCCATCAACTTTTACCTAGATTGAAATGAAAGTCATAATGTACAATATTTTGAATAAACATACCAAAATATTCATACCAACAAGAGCAATCAAATTAATAAATCTAAATAATGTTGGTTAAATTTCTAACAAGTGCACTAGGTTCGATTGTAGCACAACAAAGTCATATCTCTAAGAATTTTGTTAGAAAAATCAATGATCTAGAATCTATTTGACTTTGTAATGAAACAATGATTAGGGTAAATAGATTTAAAACATAACATGTTGATGATTAATATGAAATGATGTCGATAAAAGTGTTGAGGTTGAACTTTACTAATCTTCTTCTACAACATTGTTATAAATTTGCTATAGAACAAGTTCATTAATAAATGTTCCTAAAAGTACTAAGGTAATTCAAAATCAATTTCTTAACTTTAGAACCTAATGATATCAGAATTGGTGTGATTCCTCATCCCTTGATTGAATGACTACTTACATTAAGTACAAGACTCTATGTCCAACTAAAGCAGTTAGATTTATTCCTAACATATAGTAACACTAGATGATATTAATGGATCTTAACTTAAATGAGTTTTCCAACTCAATTCAAGTTGATGAAGTAAGATGACATATCAAGTCATCAAAAGAATAAATGCAAATCAAATCACTAATTTTGAATAAAGCATTTAATGGAATAAATAACAACACAAAATAAAAAAAAATTACATTCAATCCTAACATCAGAGAGTTTAACTACTCATGATAGTGAGTCTGAACACAAGCATTTGGAGTTGTTGTTCCTTTCCCATGTTTCTCCTAATTTCTGTTATGAAGAGTGATTAAAGGAGTTCTAGAGAGAAGTTAAAAATTAGCCTTATAAAAAGAGAACAAGACTATTTTTATAAGAAAATACAGTATAACTCTAACTTCAATTATACTGATCAACTTCTAAGCTTGCCTCCTTTGGAGGGTTTTCTCCTAGCTTGAGCCTTTGATCTAGTGGTCAACAATGGAGTTTTTCTTCCTTGGGAGGTTTTCTCTAAAGTTGAGTTTCCTATTTTGGTTCTTAAGGTTTCGTTATTGTGAATGTTTCTTCTTTGTGGGTTAATCTAGTATCATTTTTTTAGCTGCAAAGGTCATATTTGAATTCTTATAAAACTTCATGTTGGTGCTTAGCGTTAGATTTAGGAATTCCTTGAGAATTCTTGCAAAATCACAACAAATACATTAATTTCCTTATTTTTCTTTTGTTTCTCGTTACCTCATTCTATAATTCAAAGATGAAGTGTTCCAATTTTCTCAAGATTGCATCAAATTCACGCATTACAAATATCAAAAACATATATTAAAATAAGTAATTTAAACATTTATCAAGAATCAAATACTTTTAAACACAACCAAAATCATATTTCAAATAATGAATAAAGTAATAATCATGCATCTCTTAAAATGCACCTTGTAGATAACTTTACTTAGTGTCAATTGTTTTAAAATGAAATTTAATATGGTATTATAACTTATAATTCATTATAGTGCTCATCAATATTCCTGCAGGGTTACTTGGTTTAGATGTTAAAAAAAAGTCTAACTTTAATTTATAAACTTTCAAATATTTATTTAACATTTATTTTGGCTGAAGACCTATCGACCCTATTAATCACAGTCTACAACATAAGTATATTAGAGACCAGTTACCCAGAACTGAGTATTGGATAGCCTACAATCGCGTGAGAATCCTAAGATACTTCAAGAAGGACCGGGCCAGATGTCGGATACCGAGCACTGGCTACTGATATCTCTTAATGCATGAGGTCTCACGACCAAAGGGTCCTTAATTTGTGGCCCATTCGAATGAGGTCCATGGTCAACGAAGTAACTATATAAATAGTGCATTAATGATGATTTGACCATCACTTTTAGCATGTAATCCAAATTTGATTTAAATGCTCTAACCAAGTGTTGATTTGAGCATTAAAGAATCTTTTGTAGGCTTTCTTTTCAATGTTAGAAGCATGAGGCGAGTAACGTGAAAGAATGGTGAAGAAAAAATATCATTAAAAAACATATCTTAGATATAAAAACAATTTTAAATAAAAATTATAAGTTAAAGACGAAATTATAAAATTATAGATGACTAAAAACTTAATTAGAAAACATTTTACGGATTTATTTAAATCTTTGTAAATAGTTAGAGAGATTTAAACCACCTTTTAATCTAATCTGTGAAATCTCGAATATATTCTGTAGGTATTCCATTTGTTTTCCTTTAGTAAGATGTTTCGATGCAAAACTTTCGTACAAGTGATATTCACTAAACATGAAAATTTAAAATTGTAGAATATATATAATTGATATTACATTTGAATCAAATCTCATGATTTTGCCATATGTGACTATTGTTTTTAATTGTTAGTTCATATAATTATTGTAGTACAACTAATAAATTTCTCTGTGGTGGATTTTGTAACAAATTGTCGGTCTCCAAATCAGTTATGAGTGATTATTATATACGTACCTTGATCAGCACATTTATCGCTTACAAACAGTTGGAAAGTAGAGATATTATTAAAATTACTTTATATAAGTGGATTTGTTTTTGGTTTTCACGTCCATCAGAAATATAATTAAATATTATAATATAAATTAAATTAGATCTCACTTTATAAATATACATTATGAGTTTATTTCTTTAAATGATAAGAAATTTCTTTTACAAATAAAGACGCAATTGTCTTCTATTGAGTAAATTTATTTGGATAGACTTATATGCGATCTGGCTTGCCATGTATATTGTAAGATATATACATGTTTAGATTGAATTGATATTATAGTGGGCAAAAATTCGATAAACAAATAGATATATAATGTATTGTTTATTGTAGTTGATATTTTGAATTCTTAGTTAGATATTATAATTTCCATAAAAGAAATAATCTTGCATGATAAACAAAAATTTGAAATTTATGATTTAATTAACATATTAGGTGTAATATACCAATTTTTATAGCATTCAATTATCATAGTATTTGTCACACCTTCAATATTACAGAACATCATAAAGAAAACTTATAAGTTGTTATTACAAATATCCATAAATAACTTATAATAGCAAAAGATATACAAGATCCTACACAACTATGAAATATCACATTGAACTAAAATGTGTAATAAATCTTCTAAAAATAGATAAAACTAAAATGCAACATCCTACTTTATGGCTCAACTCCATCTCCTCCCAACACCTTCTCACTAGAGACATCCCCTAAGCTCACATCATTAAATAATCATTGCAAAAGAGAAGAAACAAAACATACAAACAAACACAGAGAAGAAAGGGTAAGCTAGCTAACATACCAAAAGATCTTTCATACAATAAATACGTTAGTTAACATACATAAAGTTATATCAATCCATCCTAAGACACCCAACCTGCATTCTAGACTTGACCGTTCGGGCAAACATTGAAGTTGAACTATGACAGGTTGTGCACTTGTGGTGACCTCTATTGCTCTACAGAGCCATTGTCAATGAATTTCACCCTACCACATTCAAGGTTAGTCCGTTAACGCCTTAGGCCAAGGTAACGACCCTAGACTAGGACCTCCTACTACTCTCACCACATGTCTCACCCTTCCTTACTTGAGATTGGATGGTCATTAGAGTGTCAAAATAACCCCCAATACTAAGCTCTTACATCAACACATACATTACTAAGCACCACTATGGAATCTCTCACGAGAGCCATGGTATTACGTCAAACCTTATCAATCATGCACATGATCAAGACATACTCATCATCATCATACATGTGTGAACAACTACCATACATATTAATATTCAAATTGCATTTCATGAAGCATTATGCATACCATCATATTCATAAACCATAAACATATAAATAAACATGTTCATAAAACATAAACATCCATTTATTAAATCAATTAAGTATAACCAATTTATAAACTAACTCACCCAAATAAGAAATCCAAAGCAAAGACAACAAATAAGAACTTAGAAACAAAGCGTCCAACGAAGTTTTCTTCTTAGGATAATCAATTATCTCACTTGATAATCGGTTATTCTAGAGAGTTTTAAAGAAAAGATGAAATTTTGATTAAAATAATCAATTATTAAGTAAGATAATTGATTTCTGTAAGTTTATGACAGAAACTTGATTTTCTAATTTGGTTGCACCTAAGACCCATCCAAATTATCAAAATGGTATCTTTGACATTATAAATGATTCAAGAACATGTTTATATCCAAAATTGAATATCATTTTGCTTATTTGGTCAAAATTAAGATGCACCAGATCAAAATCACACTTCAAAACTCAAGATATCAGATTTTACAAGTTACTAGTCATATTTTGTTGCACAAAGTGGCTAGACAAGTCTTAAAACTCCTAAGGACAGGCTACAAACACCAATTGCTTACTCCTACATTAAACCCTTTATAATTTCACCTATCAAGATCCTTTTCTAAACCAATTTCATAGCCTTTTACCTATGTATATATGACAACATATTAAACACACCACAAACCATATTTCTGTAAACTAAATGACTACCTAAGTTTTAAATGGCTCAAGGACAAACCACAAACATCTAGTTTCTCTTCAAAACAACTCCTCTAGAATTTTACCTATAAAAACCCCCCATTTTTAGACCGAAACCAACTATAATTCTATAACTCTATTACATTACAATTCAACAACAAATACTAACTCATTATCACATAGTCCCACCAATTCAAGCAACCTAAAACCAATGCATTCAACAAGCAATCATGCATATCTTTTCAATATCGGACAACACACATTCAATATAATTCGCATCAACAACTTCACATACCAAATTTATCAATTTCAAATCAAGCCAAGCATGCAACACAATATATTAAATCATTAGTAACATAAAAAGGGAGGAGTTAACTTTATTTACCTTATAGAGGACACAACTGCTCTATAAGAGCTAAGACGACTCCACCAACTTAAGAAACTCTATCTACTCCTACAACTCACAAAAACATTATTAGATTATATCGTTAGAACCACTAATCAACAAATAGTTTTATAGAAGACTTAGATGACACATGTGAAAGAACTACGACTTTCATGCAAAGGAAATGAGACAAACCAAAGAAAAAGGGTAGAAACCAACTTAATCTTTTGGAGAAACTAATTAGGTAGACTTAAAGATCTCGCTGTTGTGATTACTCAGGCAGTTTCGGTCTCTGATCTTCAAAAAAATGAACATAAAAGAAGAACTCCTAGAGAAAAGTTAGAAAACTCTAAAAAAGTAGTTGGTAGAGAGATGATATGTTTTAAAATAGTGAAACTCATTTATGACAAAACTATTTATATTAAAATAATTTAATATTAAAATAATTGAGTCTCATTATTTTTAAAGTACTATTACATCTAAAATATCATTTTCTAGGTCTTTACATTAGCTTACTTTTGTTTTTAACTTTATTCTTAAACCATTAATTAATTTAAATATAAATAAACTATTATAGATAATTCCATGTTTTCGTAATTTATTTAAAGGACGATTCTCTTAGTAATCTAAAATACAATAATGTATTCTAATTTTTTTATTTGTTTCATATTTGACCACAAAACTGGTGTATAAGGTTAATTAGATCGATACTTATTTTATATTTATAATTAACTATGGAATCTATATATTCACAAGTAATTTAAATGCATGACGTGATATTATTTTTTTTTATAAAACTAGTAGGCTATGTGAAATAAAATCTCTGCCGCCGTATCTGCGAAGTGCTTTTAACAATTGGAAATCGTTAGATGAATTGGTAGGTAGGAAATTGTTTTAGCTTAAAAAGGTTTTGAATTAGAAATATTGATAACATTCGATAATTTTTTACGTTGATATATGAAATAATTTACCTGAATTTAGATTGAATCAATAAATATAAGTCTGAAAATAATAATTAATACACATTAATCTCATATATCAAGGAATTTAGTTTAGTTAGCTTCTTACGTGAATTATGGTAAATTTTTTTATATTTATACGTTTAAGTTCTTTGAATAAAATAAGACACTTTCACTAGTACAGTAAAAAGATACGGCTTCGGTTGTTTTTGCCTATAGATAGCGGTTCTAGAACCGAAGCATATACGAGCGAGGTAAAAAGTCTGCTTCTTTTGCCTCGGTTATAGACCGAAACCGAAAATAATAGGATTTTGCCTCGGTTCTCTTTTGAACCGAGGTAATGTACTGGAAAATTCAATAAAAAAAAATGTTATTGTGAGTCCTTCTTTCAGTGCTTTACTGTAATCTAAAATTTGGCAGTTTCCACTGAGTAGTACAATAATCATCGATATCAAATGTTACCAACATCTTCAACCACAATAAACAAGGGATAATCTTTTCACAAATTAACAAGATGCAAAAGATATCCTCCTAGACTATCACGACTCATGACGAAATGGCAATGCCCTATTTCTGTGAAGTAAAAAATGGCAAGAACAATGTCACAAAGATGTCCATCAGCTTCCTTACCCACAAGCTTCATCTTCAAAGCTTCATCTCCCTCAACTGTTTCTCTGCCTCAATTCCATGACCAGTACAAATGTACATACCAAGGAGTCTTTCATGAATCACTCCATATAGTGATGGGCTGCCATCCTGTATTAGCCAATTGGACAACCGCACTCCATGGACCAGTAGCAAAACTCTGAAAAAAAATTGAACAATATTTTCAATGGTGTTGGTGATGCCTAAAACCACAAAACGACAACTATCAAACCCAAAACAATTGATAAAGAAAGAACCCGGCCCAGGTGGGTCTCCTCCTGGGGCACGAGCCCAGGCCAGAGGTGCGGCGGAACAAACTTGTCGAGCTTGGGGGGCGGAGACGAGAGCAAGGAAGCGGCGCCAGTTCGACGAGGAGAGAGATCGCGTCCGTGGCGGAGCCAGATCGCATCCCTGGTGGAGGAGAGAGATCGCGTCCGGTGGCGGTTCTGATTGGTGGTGGGGTTAGGGTTGTGGGGGTGGGAGGCGTGACAGGTTTGGGGGTGGGACAACGACGATGCGGCCATGGGCTTTGGGAGCAGAGACGGAGGAAGAACTGCGGGGGAGAAGAGGAAGAAGAACTGTGCGCAGAGAAGAGGAAGTGGCCTTTGGGAGCAGAGACGGACTGCGGGGGAGAAGAGGAAGAAGAACTGTGCGCGGAGAAGAGGAAGTGGCCTTTGGGAGCAGAGACGGACTGCGGGGGAGAAGAGGAAGAAGAACTGTGCGCGGAGAAGAGGAAGAGGAACTGGAGATTAGGGTTCTGCACTTTTGAAAATAAAAAAGTAATACTGACTCGGTTATTTACCAAACCCGATGTCTATACTGAGTTTACTGTCTCGGTCCAATTCAACCGATGCCGTAGGTCAATTTGAAAAAGAATTACGCCTCGTTTTAACCATTAACCGAGGTAATTTGACATTTATGCCTCGGTTTAAAGAGAACCGAGGCCTATAAATTCACTTAAATTGCAAAAATGCCACCGCCTTTACATATACCTCGGTTCTCTGAAAACCGCGACCTATTGACCGCCTTCTTTACCGTATTTTGTACTAGTGTTTAAAATTTATTTAAAAAATACATGACAACAAAATTATTGAATAACACTCAATTTTAAAGATAAAAAATAATTAGTCATAATAGTGATTAATTTAAATATCAACCTACAAATTAAAAATGATTAGTATTTAAAATAGTTTTTAGTGTGAATAAAAACTTATAATTAATATTTTAATTGATCTCGAACATTAATTATCAATATTTTAGTTAATAAGAAAATAAAGTTTAAATTAATTTGTAATTTAGATACTATGATTAGTTATCTTTTGTCCCTAAAGATGAATTGTTATTTAATAATTTGTTTTTATATGGTATTCACTGTTTTAATAATAGAATGATTTAATGCGAGTTTGATTGCAAGCATTTTTCACAGAGAATATAATAACAAGTTGTGATTTTATGTAAAGGTGATCATGTTACGTTTGAGTCAAATATAATGATTTAAAAAGTGTGAATCAGTTTTGAGAAACATTGTAGTTGAATCCAAATATGTCCGAATACAATGTCTTAATCTTTGAGTGAGTGAGTAAAATACAGACATCCTCAAACATCGTTGAATGTGACTTAAGTAGTTGCAATATGTAGGCTTTGTCTACGACCCTCACAACAATACATGTTTCTTTACAATAATCGCTTCCTCAAACATGTCTTTCAGCTCAACCCTTATCATCATCGTCTCTCCTCAATACATACCACTCTTCTAACACAACTTTCAATCAATTTTGGCTTCCAGAAATTATTATTCTGCTGCTTTTTTTATTTCTTTTATTTTAATTTTAATTCAGATTTCATCAATTTCAGTTTTTATAATTTTAATCATTTTTGTTATCCTACATACTATTTTTAATATAATTTATTTTCTATTATTTTGTTAATCTACAAGGGATTTCTATTAGCACAAGATAATATCATAAACCTTTTCAATTTTTTTCTCCTCTTTCTTCACCTGACATGAATTAATATATATATCTTTATCATTATTATTATCATTTTGTTTGTTGTCATATTTATCTTATTGATGTTGTCTTAATTATTATTATTTTTATTATATTACTAAATTTATTTACATTAGATTTTCATTGTAAGAGTCTTTATCGGATTATAAGAACTATTATTATTACTACCATAGTTGTTATTTTTATTATTGAAATTTTATCATCTTTTCCATATTTGTTACTAGTATTATTATTATTATTATGATTGTAATGACTATCCACCTATATTAGTATTATCATTTTTCTTAGTCATCGTCATTACATTATATTATTATAACAATCATAAATATTTTTATTATTATTAATGTTATTCTTATCATTGTTGTTATCGTAATTAGTACTATCATTTTGTGATTCCGTTGTTATTATGACAGTAATCATTATTAAGAGACTTATAGAAAAGTTTAAGTTGTATTGTTGTATACAATATAGTTTTTTTTTTTTTTTTAACTTTCTTAGCTAAGTAATTTTGTGGAAGATAGATTAGTATAATGCAATAGACTCATGTAAACATATGCTTAGTTAATATTTGAAGTCTTATAAATATAATAAAAATGCACAATAGGATAAATGAGAAATGGATATGAGACTTCAAAAATATTAGACTTCGATTACATTTTTTTTCTCTTTTGATATATATATATATATATATATATATAGAGAGAGAGAGAGAGAGAGAGAGAGATACTTTGTTACATGTAAATTGAAACATCTGTTATAATATATTATTTAAATTTATTCTTTACTCATAAAAAATATTTAAAAACCATTATTATTACCATACCATTATAATATATTATTATAGTTGTTGTGACAATTGCCACTTACAACCAACATATTATTCTTCTATTCATATATAATTGTATACAGGAAAAAACAAAGTTTATCCCATTTTTATTCTATCATGTTCTTATACTATTTGTGTATATTGTAACTTATCCTATATGAATTTCACTAGTAATAAAATAATCTATTTATCTATTTCCATTATCTCTGTGATTTATCTACAGGTAGATCCCATTACTCCATCTATTGCAAAAATATATAAAAAAAAAAGTTGAAATCAAACTCATCCATTATAAATGATTAATAATTCACCTATATTTCTCAATATCCAATAAGTCCTGGTATCAATACTTAAGGAATCAAACTTTTTGCAACCAATATTTTTATGACAGCACTTTTTTAAATCTACCTTTTAAAAGGTTTTTAAACATATATTTGTTTTATTTTGAAAAAATTTATTTAAAATATGATTAATTTATTTTTAATTTTTAAAAAATGAAATATTTTTTTTTGGATTGATAGAATATCCATCTAATAAAAATGGTTAAGGAACGAACTGGCTTAATCATATTAGATCGAATTTTTATTAAATTTTTAATACATAAAAAGGGATTATTAGTTTTTTTTATTCCAATCCACTATATATAATATAAAATAAAACTTATCCAAGTTACACAATTTATCATCTAGACCAAACGTTTCCTAAACAAAATTCATAATATACGTCTAAAATTTAAAAGAAAAGAGACAATTTTTAAATGCAGATCTGAAAAATATAATTTCTCAAGTCTAAGGACTAAATGAGAAATTTTACCTTCATTTTACTATAAATGTCATGACATTATTTATTATTTTTATCCATTTAGCATTCTTTATTTTTCTCAATCGTATTACTCCTAACCTTTTGTATATTTAATTGATCTTTTTGTAGTTTATTGCAAACTTAAAACCATCAATTTGTTGATATTTAGTTCAGTTAATTAAATATGATTTATGAATGGTTGTAAACTCCTTACATTGTATTCACCAATTTAGTTATGTTTTTATCAAAACATGAAGTCACGAACATAAACTTAATTGGTAAAAGGAAAAAAGAAAAAAAAGAAACATACTCATATATCTCTTCTTTTCCATACCTACCTCAATTTTCTCTTTATTCGTAACGCATTTATCATTTTCTTTCCCTTTTCTCTCTTTTATCCCACTCATAAACCTAAAACATTGATTGCATATTTATGAACAGTTGAAAAATATTATAGTAGAGGATTACACCAAAAGAGATGCTGGAGGAGAACCATTGATCTTCTGATTCTCCTTTTCTCAATTTGTACCCAACAATTATGGTGATAAACAAGTACGAAATTTCATGCTTTTCTGTGGCACCAAACATTTCTAAATCCTTTAGAACAAAATTTCACTATTCTGTATAATGTGCTAGAATTTTTAAAATTTCACTTAACTCAAGTAATTTTTAAAATCATTCTAACACTCATGAAAATATTTATTTTTATTCTCACGTAATAGAAAACTATTTTGGGTTTGTAATATATATATTACTCTAAGCAAATAACATTAAATTGAATGAATAATCATTGAAGGCTATAGGATTATAGTAAACTAGTTTGTATTGATTAAATAATTGGTTCTTTTAATCAAAGTTTTTCATTGTAACCAACAATTCTTTACTAATCGAAATATTACCTCAAACGCTGTACAATACACATAATCAAACCAGACTATTTTTAAAGCAATACTAAAGATAAATTGTATAAATTATTGAGTTAATTAATAGATAAAAAATCAGTTTCCTTAATTACTATGCAATATATTTTGATTAAATGTTGTCCGAATAATTTGTTTCCTTTTTGTGTTTAAAAATAGTCACGCTCTATCTGATTCTAAATATGATCACCTTTCTCAACATATATTCGCCCTATTATAAACTAAACATGATTACCTTTCTTAACAAACATGGAGATCTTGTTTCGGTAACATATATTATTTATAAGAAAAACCATAGGAGCGTAATATCTTTGCATGCATCTTAGCAAGGACGGATGTACTTTTCATCCCCACAACTTTGTTGGGAATTCAAGTGTGAGTCCAAGTCTAACATTGTATTGAAATAAGAAAGTAGAGCATTATGTAAAGGTAAAAGATCCATTAACCGATTGCCTTAAGGTTTTGGATAGAAAGTGGTGTCAATCCCTTATATAGTTGGACTAAGATCTCATTGGTGTTTGTATCTTCCTGTAAACCTCTTCCTCGATAGATCCAACATTGGTATCACAGTCGATGGTTTGTCTTAGTGACTGGCTCAAATGAATATAATGGTCCTTGTGTGTGTAAGAGAAGATAAACTCATGTATGTTATCTTCGAATATATGAAAAATAAAATCTAATAACTTTACATATAGGTTAGGCTTTAAACTATTTAAAAATATTATTAGTGAAGGTTCATTATACTTATATATATATATATATATATATATATATATATATATATATATATATATATATATATATATATATATATATATATATATATATATATATATATATATATATATATATATATATATATATTTAATGGGGATCTCCGACCTACTGTTTATTTGGGTAAAAAGAGTTTGAAAGTTTGATTGAGCAACTAAAATGGATAATGGTTGATTGACTAGTCTTAATTATTTTGGTCAAGGATTGGTCATGATTTGTAGGTTATAACAATTGTTGGATTTGCGTGGAGAGCAATCTTCTTGCAGTGTAGTGGTGGGTCTGATGGGTCTTTTAAAGTTGGCTAGTAGTGTGACACAACTCATGCTTTGTGTTCATCGACAACAAGATGCTTATCGATCATATGATGTTTGAATATATTCAACTCAAACAGCTTTTTTGTTTTATTTCATCGTTGCCAGACATCTTCCGTTGCTCATGTTAGGTGATATTCTAATTCATCACTTTTACCTTTCATATAGTTTTGCTTATTCTTGCCTTGCTTCACAAATCAATTTTTTCTACTATTCATACCACTTATTTATATTACAAATTAATTATTAATATTCTTAAGAGCTAAATTTAATCTTTATACTTACTTATATCCAAAAACTTGTTTACTTTTACTCAGTGTAGAATCTCTAACATCTTCTGATACGGAGACATATATATTTTGAATGTGAAACTATATATTAGTGGTGATCTAATAGCGATCTAATAATAAATTATACAATAGACTCAATAAATAATAAACCTTCCTATAATTAGCAACACGATAAGTCTAAACAAGCAACAAGTTTAACTAGAATAAATTGTATCTCATGACTCTAATGTCATGTATATTTTGAATGTGAGACTAAATATTAATGAATGATCTAATAGCAATCCGATAATGAATGACACAATAGACCTAATAAAGAATAAATCTTTGTATAATTAGTAACACAATAAGTCTAACAAGCAATAAATTTCACTAGAATAAACTGTATCTCATTACTCTAATGTCATATTAATTAAAAAGTGAATCTTAAATCTAACTCAACTATACAAAATTGATTTACTTATAAAGTAAGATTTGCACCCACTTATATATTATAAACTATTGTTATATGTAATCCAAGGAATATTCTAAAACATTTTAAAATTATCAATATATTTATTTCATGTGTAAAAATGATATTTAATAAGATTTAAATCTTATTATTTGGTTAAGAGACATCGATGTTGATTTTTATCTATCAATCTATGTTGGTAGAAGTGTGTTTACGCGTTAAGATAATGTGACGCGTGGTTTAGTGTCGACACCAATAAAATATGGAACACGCGTTAACGTGAGGTTGTCAATAGTTTGGAAAGGAAATTTTGATTTGATGACAAGTCATGATACGAACACAATTTCCTGGTAGCACTTGTATTATATTTTTTAATAAAGTGATATTGATGTTAATGTTAAAACAATATTCTATAATAAATAATTCCATGTAATTTTGATGTTGATAATTCAAACATCTTAATTAGTGATATATTGGCGATAAAAAATGGTATTCATGAAAAGTTTTTGCCGACCTAAGATTTATTTCAGAGAATTGAGGAAAAGAATCTATCGCGGAGCAATACTTTTATTATATTATTATTTTTAAATTTATCGAGGTGTCTCTTGAAAATAAAATTATTATATAATTATTGAATTTTAAAACTAACAATTCCATCTGTATAATCATTCACTATTTTATATATTATGTTTAATATATCTATTTATTATAATATAAACGAAAATATATTTTGTTACATGTAAATATATTTTGGTTTGAAAAGTAAGTATTATATGTAGTCTAATCTTATCGCAAGATATTTTATTATAAATATAAGATAAAGACTTTATCACTAAATAATATTATATGGTCTAAAGAGGTTTTATATATTTCTTTGATAGATAATGTGTAATCAATGGTTAATATCAAGCGTAGATTGAAATATAGTTTTTGAGAAAGTTTGAGTATTTTTCTAAACCAAAATTGGCAGAGAATAATACTTTTAATAGTATGTTATTAGTGAGATCTTTGATAGGTGGCGAAGGAAAATTGGGCATAATACAAATTGGGAAAAATAAATAAAGTTTTCATTTTTCTATTGCTTAAGTTATCTCTTTGCTAGCGTCTTAAAATATTTACAAAATTGTTTGTGAACTTGTTTTAAAATCATTAGACAACTTTCACTAACAACTAATTGATTTCTAACGTCTTGCGAAAGTTTTTCAAATGTTTTTAAAAGCTTTATCCAAACCCTTCCTTAGAGAGCTAATAATATATTTAAGATGGTATTAGAACTAACATATTTTCATTAGTTCTTTTTATACTAGTGCAAAGGATCCTATATGTCATGGAAAGCAAAGAACAAACTAAAAATAAATATCTTTTGTTCTAACAAAAAGAACTTTGATTAATTATTTGAAGCAACATATATGATATCATTATTCGAATTATATCATACAAAATATTATGGATCATAGAGAATAATAATTATATACATGTACATAAAGAAAACAAGTTTGTTCCCATATCACTTTATAGACAAGTGATAAAAAAACATATATTCTTGCTTAATTTATATTACTTATATGTAATTGATTATTATTATCACAAAGTATTTCAATTTGTTTAGGCTTATTTCACTAATCAAGAAAGGATTAATACTTCTAACACTAACATGTTAATGATTTAAACACTTGGTATGCTATTTTGTTGTACAAGAAAGATTAAAATCATTTCTAATCATTTAAAACCATTTATCCTCATAAACCAATATATGTAGAGACTAGGCTCCCTCTATCAATAATATGCAAGGACGTGTTCAATAAATTGAAGATAAATTATTCAATTTAACTCTAGATATAAATCGATAATGGTAGAAGTGAATTTCTATGTCAACTTAATTCTCCACAAATTAGAGGATTAATAGGTTTATAGTCACATAATTGTATCATCATCCTCTCATTATATTTCAGCAATTTTAGTTATATTTATTATATTACTTCTTAACGTTATTTTATTGTCATTTTAACTTACTGGCCTTCATATAAGATGAGTTCTAAAATAAATGACACATTAGAGGAAAAATGTTCAAAGAAGAAGAATGTTTGCCATTGTTGACAGACAACTTGCAGCTACTGAGCGTCAGAGTGCCCTCCTTTTTTACAAAAACAACCTAATTGGTGGAACCTTTTCATCTCAACCTAGTAAGAATGTTAATTCTTACACTTGTGTAAATATAACTCAATCCGCTGTTTTTGTATCTATTTTGGTGGTAGGAGGATCTTTTACCATATTGAAGAACTTTGCTGACCTAGAGAAGCAAGAAGTAAAGAAGGGAGTTTTAGAAGCCTAGGTGGCGTTGAGCGCCACACTTACTAAGAGCATCTAGGACTGCCACGAAGGCTGACATTGAAGGGTGGCTTGCTGATGTGTCAAAATGCTTTATTAATCAAGTTCTCTCTAAGGAAACCGGGTATTTGGTGGTTTGGAGGCACAATTTCACTCCAAGGAGAGCTAGGAAAGCTGTTAGGACTTGTGGGAACACTCCCTTCTTCCTTTTGGTTTCTTTATCTTTTTTCATGGTCATTTTGTAAGCTTGTGGCTCTTCATGGAAATGGAGAGCCAAACCCATCTTGTTCGAGTAGATGTAGATATTGAACTCTCTTGTACTTTGTAAATTCTTTGATTATATATATGTCTCTTCCATTAAATGTTAATTTCTTGTTTATGCTTTTAATTCTTGCTTGAAATAGGGACATGGATAACTTGATTTTTGGATTCGTTAGGTTTTGAGAAAATTCTAATGAACCCTAGATGTGAAATAAGAAATATATTAAGGGCTTGTACAGGGATGGAACATGACTCACTAGTTGTCCTAAACCCTAGGTCTTAATACATGTTTTGCTTGTTGAGTATTCAAGGGATTGAAACTTAATAGGGAAACCTAGGCTCTTTCACCTAAGGGATTAAGGTTTGAGTGTTCTTGTGGGTTGACATTAGTGTTTAATGGAGATGAGACAATTTTGTGGATGCACAAGAGTGAAACCGGTGAAATCTACTCCTAACAATGTCATTCATACCATTTCTACCCTTTTTCACCTCTAAATGTCTCCAACTACCAAAGTTCACCATTTATTCTGTGTAAATTTATCTTCATTGACATAATGTAGATTCATGTACATTCGTTAGTCTATATGAGTTACAATAATACAATTCTTTAATATTACACGAGTCTCTTGGGAAACGATACTTGGTTTTACCACTTTATATTACTTGAGTGATTCAGTACACTTGCCGAGGAGCGAACACCTACCGGGGAATAAATTTCTGAGTTATTAACAACAATAAACATTCAAAATGACAACTTATTCAGACACTTCTTTGACATTCTCTCTTCACACCCATCTTATACACGACGTATAATAGAAATGCTGATACAATATTGATTGAATAAGTTGTTACTTACATTAATGAAACAGATTCATTATGAATTATCACAAATCATATTGTAACTGATCATTTACGTACCTATACTATTTGATGTCATATTTTAAGTTTACTTTATTAATTGTCTAATCATAAATTTTAATATAAATTAACCAGCCCCTAATCATTCATGTCTTCCATAAAAGAAATTATGATATGAACAAGAGAATTTAAGTGTCCTACCAAAATATATTGTATTATTTATTTATTATTTGTTTTAATTTTAGTATTTCAAATAATTGTTTTAAAAACATATATAACTCATAAATATAATTTTATATTTTTTATAGTATTAAGGACAATTTTGTAATCTTCATATTGTATCTATTAAAATATTTTTTTTAATCTATTACATGAGTTAAATCTCTCATCAATTTTCACAAACTTTATTTTCAAATTCACTCTATATCACCCCAAATCCTTTAAAGAAAACAACACATTTTACTTCTAAATTCACTCAAATTCATCCACTTACTCTTTTTTAAATCCATTTTCAAAAGTGAGAACACCCTTAATACTGTTACTGGAAATTTAACAAAAAAGACTTAATTGAAGTGTTTTAACAAATTTTGAAATACAATTGAAATAAAAAGTTAAAGAAAAAATAACTTGAAACTTTTCATTCAAAATAGGAACCAATAAGTAATTAAACCTATAAAAACTAAAATAGGATATAATAAAAAAAAAGTGTATATTTTTAATACTGGATATTTTTTCCTAATATACGATTAGGATTTAAAATTCATTTCAGATATACATTGACACAATTGCTTAATATAACAATATCTTTATGAAATAATTTATGTAGGATCGGACAAACATGTTTAAGATTTATTGATGAGTAAAATAAGAGTTAACACGATTCAAATTATTTCTTTCATTAACTTCTTACAGTCATTAAATGTATTGTGCATATACATAGAGAGATAGATAGACAGAGAGAGAGAGAGTGAGTGAGGGAATAACGTTGATTATCATATATTATTTAAATCGTTAATAAAATTATCTTTAAATACGGTGTATAATAACATCTTTTAATGTTTAATCAATTCAGACTTAGTTATTATTATCAAAATACATTATGCAAGATTCATCCAATAAATCTAGAGTTTCAGAAACTAGACGGGGTCTTAATATTTTTTTAGGTTAATTATATAGTAAGCACTAGATTATGTTTTGAATAGAATGGCTGATTTTGAAGGAACCCAATGTTAACTTTTGGAGAAAAAGGCAGCATATTATATCTTCAAGGTTTTCGAGTGTAATTGAATAATGATATAAAAAATAATTTGACAAATTTAATTATAAAAGAATGCTATACTTTTTGGCATTTTGTAAGTAATAAAGCATATATATAATAGTAGGGGAATTTGTACCTTTGTTTTGATAAACTAACCTGAAAAAAGGAAAATGATGGAGCTGCAGATGTAGATGGTAATCTTTACACGACTGAGAACAACACTCAATAAGAGAAGGAAAATGAAGCTCAAAAGGTTGATCAATACAACATAATAGTTATCTGTGATCTCATTATATGACACCATTATGAGATATTTAAAAGGGTATATCAACTTGAAATGCTCTGAGAAATTTCTCAAGTTTTATCTCTTTAGTGAAACCTAAATATGTTAAATAGGCCTTAATTATTACATGAAAAATATTTAAATTTATTTTAATAATATAGTATTTGGTGCCAATAATAAATCTCTATGCAAAAAGACTTTGAATTTAAAATATTCACGAGGGAAATTTGTTCTTGGAATTGCAAGTGAAACAATATGAGCACGAGACTACAAATCACGAAAATCAATTGATGAAGAGATTTGGAATAGAAAGCTCCAACAAACCTACAATTCTTCTGTCCACTTTTTTTTAGATGAAAAGATCAACTAGTAGAAGTTTCAATATATATGTTAAGTATTTAAATTACCTATTAATTCTAAGAAATCTATATATAAGTATAATGATCTCATGTCAACCATAAATAATGTTAAATAATAATATATAAATAAAATTAATTCTTATTTTATAAACCATTATGAGAATGAATTTAAATTTATTTTCTAATATAATATTAAAGTTTATTCTATCAAAATTTATCAAAATTTGTTGAGTATATCACATTACATGTTATCAGATAATTTATAATAAGTTTCATAATATTTAATCTTAGACGTGAGATATATATATATATATATCTCGTTATCTTCAGTTATTTAAACTCACTTCTTAGTACAAATAATTATAAAATATGTTAATATCCCATAATAATTCATTCCAACAATATCAGAAACTTTTTGCTAAAGTATAATTTATTTCCATTAGAAGATCTTGCATTTTGTAATGTTTGTTACATTTTATAATATATTCCATAAGGGGGTCGTCTCGTTGAGGTATGGAAGATCATTTTACGGAAAAGGAAGTCTACTTTCTAAATATTTAAATAAAATTCCTACTCAAAATTCAAACTTAAGACGACATATAATATGGAATAACACTCCAGTAATTGACTTATTTATATTAAAAATTAATTTTGGGTTAAATATGTTTTTAGTCCCTAAACTATTGACTGTTTCTGGTTTTCGTCCCTCTTTCAAAGTAAGGTACAATTTAGTCCTCAATCTTAAAAAAACGTTCGTTTTAGTCGAAAAAACGAACGTTTTGAGGACTAAAACGAGGACTAAAAACAAAATTTTGAGGACTAAAACGAACGTTTTTCTAAAGAATGAGGACCAAATTATACCTTACTTTGGAAGAGGGACGAAAACCAGAAACGACCAATAGTTTAGGGACTAAAAACATATTTAACCCATTAATTTTTGAAGATATTAATGTAAGAATTTTTACAAATTAAATACGTTAGTTAATTTTATTTTTTATTTTTGTCTTTATTAATGATGTTTTATGATTATTTTAGGAGAGTTGAAAACTAAGTTTATTTTTTTTTATATTTTATTTATAATGTTATTTTAGGTTTACCAAAGGTTATGACATTACGTTATGCATCTATCAGCTTTTTAAAATCTCACTCACATGAAAATATATTTAAAGCCTATTATTTAGACGCAATAAAAAAGTCTAACTACTTCAATAATATGTAATGTTTTTTTTATAAATATTATATTTTTGTAAGCAAATGTTAATCGGTTTATATTTAAGTATTTTAAAAGATTTAAGAGTACAGTTAACACGCACTCTCCTACCACAACAACGTAAAATCAATCCAAAATATACAAATTATAAAAAATGGAACAATACTATATCTTTAATTTTTAAAGTCCCAACTACATATTCTCTAACTGTAGAAATAATTCTTCATGTAAACCCTTTTCATCCTTAAATCATATCCAATTAAACTTTTATTAATGGCATAGTAACAAGTGTGAAATATTCCTCAATTCACATGTTTATTATTAATGTTAAGAAAACTAATTATTCATATTATAAATTAACCATGATTTTAATTTTCTGTTCTTATTATGACATATATAACTTGAATTTAAATTTATCCTAATCCAAAGTGATTAAGTATTAATGTTTTTTTTTTTTACTTTTCCACCTTACCACAAGTTACTCTAACCCATTAGTTAATTATTTTTATTTATACATTTATGCTTTAATCTTATCAATAATCGGGATCTTTTAGAAAAAGCCAAATTACAAATTACAGCCTCAAATAAGAGGTAGTTTGGCTTTCTGAGTATCTCAATGGACCTTTGAGAAGAAATAAAAGATATACATATACATATATATATATATATATATATATATATATATATATATATATATATATATATTCACCCTTTGCTAAGATTTCATTTTCTTAACCAATATAATTACATGGGCATGCATTCAATTTTCTTGCCATGCATTTTGCTAGAAGGCAAAGGATCCATGGCAGTCTAGTTTGACTATATTTTGGATAATGGATATACTTTGACTATTAGAATTTCTAAAAGAGCTATCTATACATAAGACAATGTAGAAGATTAAGATATTGGAATATTTTACCAAACCATATCATTAAAATTAATTTTTCTTATTGCCGCCCTCTATTCTTTTATTTTCTTCTTTCTTTACTTGATGAACATTTATTATGATTATCTTGAAGAATATTTATGTATGTATAGCACATAGATAAAAGAATTATAAACAAAACGTGTACACATTTCAATCACATATGAGTCAATTGCAACTCTTATTTTATCGTTTCTTTTTATGTTTACTTTCGAGAGTTTTTTTTTCTTCTAAAGCATGAGAGATAATTCCATATGAGATGGATAAAATTATTATGAATAATAAAAATTTCTTCTAGTATTTAATGAAGATGCATACTCAATTTTTAAATTTAAAAATATTGGTTAACTTGGAATAAATAGTAAATTAATAAAATTAAATTAACTAATTTATGGTGAGTAGTCAAATGAGTTTGACGTGATCTTTTGAAAACAAAGGTTGTAGCGGGTCTTTGAATTATTAAACTAGTGTATCTAACAACATTATCTATAAGGTGGAAGATGTGTGCTAAGCTTATAAAGTCGTACACAAATTCAAATTTGTTTTCTCCTTTATCAATTTACACCAAAGAAAATAAATAGTATGACTTTAAAAATAAAGTTTTTATGCTTATTTTGACGCTATATTTTAAAGCTAAATAGGTTAGTTTGTTATTTTTCTTAATTACAGATTTAGTAACTTATTATAGTCAATGATTTTTTTATAAGAGAAAATAAAATAATAGAAAGAACCTGGGGTGTTGTAACATTAAAAAGAAAAACCCTATAATTTGTTCCAAGGGGTATAACAGCAAACCAGATCCTGCTAAAATTTGCACAACAAACCAACACAAACTAGACCATTTGTGTGGACATCCCTAAAGTGGGAGAAACGTTCACACTAATATGCATTAAGATCTAAACAAAACACCCTCTAGTGTGTGATGGATAAACGTAAAAGTCTACTAGCATGACTTATCATCCCTTTACTTTCGCTTTTTAGCTTTGGGTACTTCATTTTTCCTCTAATGCAACATCTTCTAATGAAAACAACCAAATTGTGTCTTTGGTTATTCTCACTCAAGCAAGCTTCACTTTTGCTAACAGTGGGAACATAAAGACAGAGGAGAAAATATATATAACTTTATAGCTGTAAAAACGGGTAATCTAGTTCGATCAGATCTGACTCACCACAGGTTGGTCACTTAGTGAGTCAATTCAACCCAACTCACTTATTAATGAGCTAAAAAAATTTAAACATGACCTGACCCACCACGGGTTGGTGGGTTTAACGGGTTGACTCACTGACTCATTTAATTATAAGTTGTTTTAAAATAAAAAAAATTACAATGTTTTTTTAATTCAAATCTAAATAAACGTCATACTAAAATGATGTTAAACTCCAAACACAATTAAAAAAAAGTATCATACAATCCAAGTGTAATCCAAAAACATGTACAAAAGGCGAATAAATAAGTTTTCAATATTGATAATTTTTATATCTCTTGTCCATTTATAATATTAGAGTCTTGAATAGATAAATATATAATATTTCTCTCCCTTGAAACATCTTTTTTATCACCATCTACAGTATAATAAAAAAAAATGCTAACTAATAATAATGAAACACAAAATATTAAATAATTAAATTAAATTAGGTGGATTGGTGAGCCAACCCGACTCACTACGGGTTCAACCCGGTGAGCCGGGTTGTAAGTGAGCAGGGTTGAAAACTAGCCTACATAAAAAAATTATATTTTTTACAAACTCAATCCGACTCAAACCCATGATGAGTCGGGTTGACGCGCGGGTTACAACTTATTTTGACAGCACTAGTTAATATGCAAGAGAAATAGAGAGAGTCAATACATCATTATATTGTTGAAATTTTAACGTTCACTAGATATAAAACCAATTTAAACATATAAGTGGATATAAATATCATTTTAGAAGTCGATCTTACAAGCCGATTTTTTAGGGTTGAAGTATGTTTAAAATCAACTTTTTAACATGGTATCAGATCCATGGATTAAAGTCTATATTAACAAAGTTTGTTGTTTGTTGGAGTGTTTAGAAGACATTAATTTCCAAATAAATTTGACACTTACCATGCTTTAATTGATCATATTTTGTAAGTAACCAACCTCTTTTATCTTATAATTACAAAAGGAGGTACTAACACTAGTGTGAAATAAGTCTTCCATGTCTCGCGTTCAACGTTAGAATAGAAAAAAATCAACTTTAAAAATTATCGGTGACATTGTTGTAAATAAATGTTAAAGTTAGACATCAGTAATGTCATGTTTTCGACGTTATATAATTGTTTGAATCATTTCAACCTAAATAGAAATGACTCTTGGTCTGTCAAAATACAAACTAGACGTTAGAAAACTCAAATTCTGATGTCAATTGATGTTGGAAATTCACTTTTTAGACATTATGTCTTGTAATTTTTCTGAATTAATTAAAATATTTTGTGTGTAGGTAAATTTTTCTCACATAAGACATTTGATAACCTAGATTCCGACACTAAGTTCCTATAAGACGTCGTATTTTACGTTTTCTGATGTAATATGTCTTGTAAAATTTTTGTAAAGATAGAACCCACACACATTATTTCTTTGCGCTTTCACTTTTGCTTGAACCCGGCATCTTCGTCGAAGAGTGCGAGGAAGAAAAAAAGGTTAGTTTTATGTCACTTACCTCTAGCAAAAGTGTTTATGTTGCCTTGGTTGAGATATTTTATTAGTTTTGATCGATTTATATCATTTTTTTCATTTAGCATTGATGTCCTTCCTATTATGGGTAATCACCTCCATTTCCAACCTCCATGGCCTTGGATGATGATGCATTGGATGACATTGAGATCTGACTACCAGTACTATCCGACTGTCGTTAGAACCCATATTTGACCCACTATGGGACATACCTTTAGGTAGTTGGCTCTTAAAGTGCTTAGCTTCTCTCACATGATATCTACAACAAAGAGATTTCTCAGGAAACTTGCTTCTCAATTGGAGCAAATGAGCCCCTTATTTATAGAAAAACTTCATAACCTTTCACCTTCGCACCCTTCCTCCTTAACCATCAAATCTCCTAAAATCCAAAGGCCAAGGGATGTAACTTTTCACCTTCTCAACATTGCCTCATTTCCTGTGCAACCTGACAACCATTCATCTTCCACGTCTGATCACATATGACATTTCATCTTTGCATAAGGAGGACAAACATAATGACAACATGAAGACTCAACTAATGACATATCAAGCTTGGGGGGCTACATTGTCGCATATGTCCAAGGACATGTCGACACTTGCCTAGATGACCATAAACCTTATTAGCTTAACCATGCAAGAAGACATGGCCAAGTACTCTCAGAAGTAGTAAGCCCTTAGGGTGTGACCACAAATCATAGCACAAATAAATTCATCATGTGAAAAACCTATTTAAAGTGATGATTAATCATGATTAAGCTGAGAGATTAATCAAGGTAATTAGCCACATAGATTAGACAAGTAGAAAGCCCATAAATATAGTATAAATATAGAACATGAGATGAATTATTATATTAATTTATTATAACATTAACTGAGCTTTTTTTACACATGATTAACTTGAATATCAAAATGTCTTTTTGCATATACAATCTTCGATTCGACCAAAAGATAACAAGTATTGTTGGAGAAATCGAATACTTACATAATTAAAGGCATGGAACAAAATCAATTGAAGTCTTCATAGGATAGATTTTATTTGACCATGTAAGAATAATAATACTGAATAATTGCTCTATAATAAGAATTCAGAAATATTGATATTAAAATCTATATATAGTAAACTACGTTATCCTTTAATTCTTTTTAATTTTCCAAATTTTTAAATTCTCCTTCTGGACTAGTCCATTAATTTTAAATAACATTTCGTCAAATTGACATAAACTAAATCAGCGCTATATTGTAATTAATATTTAAATTTCCTTTTTCAGGTTAGTTTATCTAATAGCTAGCGTCTTCTAATACAAACCCACACTAATGTTATAGCTGTACTGTACCACCATTTTTGTCCCTTGGTGCTCGAACGCAAGCTGGACACTAATCACGACTTAACACTGCCTTGTAGTCATTTAGGTCGACAAATACATTTTTCTTGCAGTGAAAATAAGCTGACAATGATAATAATACAAAATGATGAGAGTTATTTAGATAAAAGAAAAAGTTGCAGACTGATGGGTGGGGGAAGACATGGTTGTCAATATCGAAGAAAAGGAAGCAACATGTGTGACTGTAGGGGTTGGGTGTGTGTGGTATGTTTTGTGGTTTGTTGAGGGTGTATGCATAACTGGTGGGGTGCGTCAAGTCAGATTCATAAACTTCCATCACTCACAATGCGTACTAAACTCGTCAACCTCTCTACAACCATAATTCGACACCTAATCCAAGGGAATACCACGTACCCAACTGTCATTCAGTTTATATCAACAACTTTCTCTCTCTCTTAATCTCATAATTCAATGTCAAATTTCTCTCTAAACCTATCTCTATAATTATTTAGGATATTATAACAACGTGTCTATATATATATATATATATATATATATATATATATATATCATTTCAAACAATATTTCGATATAAATCCACCATAGAGTAAGTTAATATTAAAATAGACAAGTGATTGAATATTTAAAAAGATGAAAATTTTACAAATTTCATACTCTAAACCTCATTTACTATTTTAGGTTGAGTTAGACTTAAAGTCTACTTTTTAATATGGAATCAGAGTTAGGTTAGAGTTTATCCTAGATGATATTTATTGTTTGATGAATATATTGTTTCACCTGCTCTCGTGTCACTATCTAACCATTCATTAATATCTAGTCTCACGCTCGATATGTATATACCTCGGCTAGCTAAAACTGTCAAAATGAATAACCCGACTTGACCCGGCCCGACCCATCACGGGTTGGTCACTTATTGAGCAAACCCAACCTGGCTCACTTATTAGCGAGATAAAAAAATTTGAATCCGGCCTGGGGTTGGTGGGTTAAATGGGTTGGTTCACTAGCTCATTTAACTATAATTTTTTTAAAATAAAAAAATTATAATTTTTTTAAAATAAATTCAAATCTAAATAAACGTTACTCTAATCCAAGCGTAATCCAAAAACATATACAAAAGACGAACAAATAAGTTTTTAATATTGATAATTTTTGTATCACTTGTTCATTTATAATATTAGAGTATTGAATAGATAAATCTATAATATTTTTCTCTCTTGAAACATCTTCTTTATCACCATCTACAATATAATAAAAAATTGCTAACTAATAATCTAGAAACACAAAATAATAAATAATTAAATTAAATTAGGTGGGTTGGTGAGCCAACCCGACTCACTACGGGTTCAACCCGGTGAACCAGGATCTAAGTGAGCTGAGTTGAAAACTAATCCGCATAAAAACATTACATTTTTTTCAAACCCAACCCAGCTCAAACATGTGGTGAGCCGGGTTGGCTCGTAGGTTATAATCCATTTTGACAATACTAACCTAAGCGTGAAGGAGTGTGTTTAAAATCTCACATCGACTAAAAATAAAGTCAATTTATAAAGTATAAGTGAGTGCAACCTCACTTTACAAATTGATTTGTGAATTTGAATTAAGCTTAAATTCTACTTAAAAAAAAAATATCATTGATATCCGTTAGAGGTTGATTTCATTACAAGTCTCATTATATCATTATACCAAAAGGGAAAGTAATTGGGATAAAGTTAAAAGATGTGGAAAGGAAACTATATATACATACAGTGTTTAGTCTTTATCTAAAACGTGTTGATAATCTAAAGGAAGGTTTTGAAGAACAGGGAGTGTGATGCTATACTTTTGTGTGGAATGTTGAATAGACTTTGGATTGCATGGGTGGAGACAGGTTCCTCAACACACCCAAGAGTCACCATAGACATGTCTCCATAGATTTGTAGCATAAATTATAACGCTCGATTGGACAAGCCAGAGAGAGGAGACATATTCTCACTTCCAACGGATCAGGCGCACCAAAATTCAATAATGTTATTCATATAATAACTTTGTATTATATTATTTATGTTGCAAGATATTTTTCTCTTTTATCTTTTCACTCTATAATTCTTTCAGAACAGTTTATGGTTAAAACATAATGTGTATTCAACGTTGTATTTGGTGGGAATTCAGTTCGAATGTACCGAACATTCCGGATATTAGGCAATGTCAATTTTTCATGATCTTTTTTTCTTTCGGCCACTAAAATAAAATTGTAAAGTATTTTACGAAAATACCCACACTTGTTTGATTTTGTTTCTTTTGCATCAACCCTTTGTTTTGCTGAAAAAGAAAAACAATTCATTCCCATGAGGTGATTAAGATCTTTGGGTATTCTTATCCTTCCGATTTTAGCTCAGCAATTTTACTTTTTTGACTTTCATGTGTGTTATCTATTTAATTTTGTTGTGTAGTTCTTTTGTTAATTTTATTTACTTTCTGTAAGTTCTTTGTTAAACTTCGATTCATGTATAATGCTTAGCTTATGCTTATGAAATATTGTGCAATTACAAACATCAAAGTACTTTTCCTATATTTTTATTATGTGTTTCATTGTTAAAAGGGGTTGATAGTGAAATTCAATTTTCAATATTTATTATGATTTTAACTCGTAATTATAAAATTTAAGTAAATTACTCAATGGGATTTATTATTATTATTAACGTTATTGTTTGTGGATTTTTTTTAATATATCATTTATTTCTCATTTTTAATTCATAGAAGACTTTTAAGTCGTTTGGATTCTTAACATTATCTCAAATATGAGTTGGGAGTTATTATCATAATTAAACATATTTGTCGAATCTAATTTTTGAAATATAGAAAATAACTCTAGAAGGGAATGATGAATAAAGTTTTAAAAATCTTTTTTGTTAATGATTATTACAGAAGTTAGACAATCTATAAAAGTTGTTAGATGTTAGTGTGAAAATGTTTAAAAACAACAAGACAATAAGGCAAATATTTTTATATTGGTTTGCTCCAACCTGAGTTACGTCTAGTTCTCCCTTACGACCTTTTAAGGGCTTTCACTATTCTTTAACAAATATTATAATGAGTATCAACCACTCATAGTTTACAAATATTATTAATCATTCCTAGTTTACAAATTATTATCAATTACTCTAGGTTTCGAATTAGTCTACTTGTCTAGACTGTTTGGCTCATCTAAACTAATCAAACAAGTATTTTAATTCACTTTTGAATTTACAAACATAAATAAAGTGATTTTGGATACAAGTACAAATTCAAATAACTCTCGAAGAGAGGATATATTCAATACAATGAGATCTCAATACAATGAGATCTGAAAACTTAAAAAGACTTTTTCTCTTTCAAGGAAAGACTTAGACAATGTGCGCTTAGAAGAAGAGTACCAAAGTGAAGAATTTTTGTTATTCTTCTCTTCAGCAGGTCTTCTTTATGTAGTCATCTTCGAGAAAGACATGTTACTTAGAGAGTTAACCTCCTTGAGAGTATATGTCCTTTGGTACGAAGATATGTAATGTTCTGTGTCTTGGGAATAACATATTTGTTTTAGCAGTGATAATGCGTAGTCTTTGGACAGAGCATAAAGCTTTAAGGAAACATTCTCATAATGTCTTCCTAACTGTTAACTTCTAATTCTGATTCTTGTGCATAACTTTTGAATCAAGCTTGATATTGTCATTATCTACACAAATAAAGAGAGAAAAAGCAAAGTAGACAGAGGTGCAGTATGTTCATACATTTAATGTTCTTACTTTAAGACAGCTTTTAGGCATGTTATGTAGGACTATGCGTTTGACATAAGTATGTGCTTTTAAGTATAATAAATTCAACATCTAACACTACTTATCTTCAATGTGATTTTATCAAACATATATTTTATCTTTTATAAGTTATGACACATCATTTTTAATTTGCTTGTGTTTATCAAAAGTTTTTAGTAAACACCTCTTTTAGACGCTTCACTTACTCAATGATATTTTATTTAATTGTTGTATGTTAAACTTCAAAACACAAGTTGCTAGATAGTCTGATCTTTCTAAACAATGTTGTCTTAACAATTTCCCTTTTTTTATGTTTAACAAATATACATGTTAAATGAAATATACGTTTGAGGATATTGAAATATTTAAACTATATTCTTTAGATAGATGTTCAACTATATAGTTCATGGTGTTTAATCATTTCACAGTCTAATGACATATGTTAGAGTGTTTAAGAAGATTAAGCATGATATATATCACAAAAGTAGTTTTGAGTGATATTTCTTAGAACATTTAACAAGATCAAATATAGATTAAAGCAATTTTAATAATTTTTATTGTTAAAACAATATCATCTATGAGATTGAACTGTCTAAACGTCTTGATATGTTTTGAAGTTTAACAAACAACAATAAACGACATGAGCATATGACAGAGTGTTATCTTTGGAAAAATAACATACTTAAAAGATAAGCGGTTTATGAAAAAGCTTTGTAAAATCTAAATACTTTGAGAAGAGCTTTAGTAAACGCGCTATACATACGTAGTAAAAAATCGTATTTTTAACTCACACATTACGCTTTGGTTTTTCTGGAACCGAAGCGTATCAAAACGCGGTGGCAGTCTCGTAATTTTTAAAACACTATATGCCTCGGTTGTTAAGCAACCAATGTCTAAAGAAAATACTGACTCGGTTGGCAGGGTGAATCGAGGCATAAACCTCACAGGGCAGAGATACTGCCTCGGTTGGCAGGATGGATCAAGGCATATAAGCCTTTCTAATAAGCCTTGGGTAGCGAAAGAGGAAACTTTTCCCCAAATTCCTCTTTTCCTTTCCTCTGCAAGCGAGTCTTTCTCGTTCTCTCGCGCTTCACCCGCACCAGCCATAACTTCGTTGTCCTCAGCTTCAAAGATCCACCATCACAGAACCTTCACCGTAAGTCAGATCTACGATTTTATCTTTCCTTCATTCTCACCGATTGAAATCGGGTTCTAGCCATTTACACCGGTTAAATCTTCGTTTCCAGCCTTTTCCACCGTTTAATCGGGCCATTTGACCGATTAAACCACCATACAACCCCAATCTATAACCTTCACTGAACATTCCTTTGGATCTAGGGTTTGCTCATTCCTTTTCCTCTTCAACATCGAAACCTAGAGTTTATAGATCTGTGTGCTTCTTCCGCTGCCTCATATTCTCCAACCACGCGTTCAGCTCCAGTTCTCGGATTCTTATCCGATCTACCATGACCAGGGGGTCTTCATCTCCTCTTCTCCTTTTTCTTGACAATGCTGTGATGGCAGTGAGAGCGCACGACGGTGCAGCGAGAGAGCAACGACGGTGCTATGATGGCGGCTGCGATGGTAGTGAGAGCGCAGCGACGGTGCGGCGAGAGAACAACGATAATGGTGCAATGGCGGTGACAGCACAGCGACATTGCGGCGAGGGTGTAGCCGGTGGATTTGCATTTCTCTTCCTTGGGTTTTTTTGTTATGTTTCTCTGCAGGTGGATGACGAAATGGATAGTGTTTGCGGTTTGGATTCACCTCTTGAATTGGGGGTTCTGCTTCTTAGTTTTCTCCGCGGCTTCTGATTGCTCGCTGGGAAAGGTCTTGGGGTGGATGGTGAGGATTGGGGTTGAAAATATGGGTTGTTAGTGCAAGTTGGAGTTTGCCTAGAAAGAAATTGTGGTTTGAGCAAAGGGTTTTTATTACAGGTTCTTGAGCTTCTTGTGTTTGAGCAAAGGTTTGCGTTTGGAGAATGTATGGGTTAAAAGATTCTTTGCCACCAATGCCTGTAGATGGTGATACATGGTCTGTCATGGAGAGTTGGGCTCCAAGTGTAAACTAAGTTCATTTTGCAATTGATCTCTTTGTAACTTGTTTGAGAGTTAAATAACTGATGTAAACCACAATTTGTGCAGAATGTTTGTGGATGCAATGATGCATAAATGTATGATTGCAATGGATGCAATGGAGTTAAATATTCAATAGGACACTGTCCTTTGAGTTTGTCAAAATTAATTTTCTTCCTCAAAGGATCAAGTATTTTTGCCCCCACTTGTGTAAAAACATGGATGAAATAAAATTGCAGGATAAGCTTGAGATTAAAAAATAGAGAGAGAAGTTTAAGGCATAAAGATAAGGAAAAGAGAAAGTAAAAGAACATAGAAAAACATAACAGAATAAGAAGCCAACAAGTGATCTCGGTTGAGATTAAAAAAATTTAAAACACTCTACTGCCTCGGTTGTCTGTGAACCGAGGCAGAATTCGAACCTTTTTGACTCGGTTCAGAACCGGTGCCTATAAGCGAAAATAATCGCTATATTTCCCTTGACTGTACTAGTGAAAGTTAGGCAAGTTCTCACCATGATATATAAAATGATGTTTTTGGTAAATGTGCTAAAAGATACAAACATTGTTCCATAAACATATGTTGAAAGATATCTCACTAAACACCCTCTTGAACCAAACAAGTTTTTACTAGACAAGGCGATGTTAGGAAAATACCTGCATAGGCTAAATGATACCCTATGTTAAACAAAGTTTTCATCAAATGATGAAACTCTCATGAACTCCTTGGTACCTCTTCTATAATGCTTAAATAATCAAATCATGTTAGAGTACCAAAAAATTTGAAAAGTTTACAGTTGTTCTAAACGCGCATTAAATTGAATTAAATGCACAATGTTAAAAAATACAAATCAAACTTCCAACTAGAATGTTAAGCAACTTTAAACAAAAAAAGTTCTATTATGAAAAAAAAACTTAAACTAATAATAAATGACAAAATATGATTTAAAACCCTTCTTATTTTCATTACATAAATTAGTTAATTTATTAACACGCCTTAAAAAAATATGAAAAACTTTTAATGGCAAATCATAATCATTTTCAATTGTAAATTTTTTTATAATGCAAGAATTTTTTTAAAAAATTATTAATGTTGGCACGATCATAATTAATGTTAACACCCAAGGACATTCTTTATTTTTTTAGGATTAAATATGTTTTTAGTCCTTCAAATATCAAGCGTTTTTGGATTTCGTCCATTTTCAAACTTTGCTTCACTTTGATCCTTTTTGTTAGGAAATTGTAATTTTTAGTCCTTCAAAAGCAAATACGTTAAATTTTATTTGAGGTGACTAACGGTATGTCACATCAATTTTCTTTTTTTCTAAAATGTGTCAACCTTCCTGCATCTTCCGGCCGTGAGACTTCTCTCATCTCTTATTCATCTTCATCATCCTTTTCAATGCGGTCAACAATGTCGTGAACGACGCCACCACCAACACCACGATCACCTTCCTCCCCCACCCATTCTCGTACTCCTCTTCTCCCACGTTTCTTAGGCAATGGTATCCATTCCTTTCTTCCTGAGTGCAACCTCCATACTGTTGGAACAATTTTCCAAGAACTTAGGGAAACAAGATGAACAGCAATGTAGACTTGATATAATCTTCTAGGCGTGAATACACACTTTCCTAAAAGCAATATTTCGTCCCTTATAAGAGTGAAGGGGACTACGAAATCCGCTTTTGAGATGCAAAGAAGAAATACAACGATGATACTCACTCTTAGTATTAACGTTAAACAAGAATATGATTCTCAGGAATTGATTTGTGTGTTAAGAGAATGAGCGAATGAAATTCAGTAGAGCACAGGATCCCTTTATATAGATGTTGATCACGCATCTTTCAAATCCAAGAGATACCAGATTCTGATTAGTTACATTTCTTGATTGTAACGTTTCATGAATGGTTGTAACTCTTCATGAATAACAACTTTTCTGACTAGTTACATTTTTTGATTATAACTTTTCATGAATGGTTGTAACTCTTCATGAATATTGTAACTCTTCATGAATTGGAAAACTGTCTCTAATACTCTTAAATTCCAACACATACTTGATTCAAAATCACCACGTTAGTCAAAACCCTAAGCCAATGCCCAAATTTAAACACTCAAATAATTAACCGATCATACCCTTCCAAAGTCGTTCTTGAATTTGCGAAGTTTGAAAAGCCAAACTGGAATTTGGAAAAGAAGAATGAAATAGTGGGGACATACGATACCATTTGTTGTAGTTCCAAAGTTGTGTCTGGGTTTGATATTGGGACAAATTTGGTGACATTAATTCGTATCAAACTAAATAATTAACCTTTTAAACAGATGAGTACAACACTTTCATGCTAAGGATGTATTAATGTGCTTCTATAGAATAAAAAATTCACTATTGTCTGTGTAGCAGTTTTACAGTTTTTTCGTTTTCCATTTGCACAAATTTTTGGTCTGCTCACTTATTTTTAAAACTAGTGATAGGCGTGTTAAAATCAGTAGTTTCTTGTTAAGATTTTTACTTCATTAAGTCCTATTTTAGGACTATGTTCAATGACCCTTCCCTATAGCTTCGTCTTGCGAGGAGCTTTTCATCTTTCAATCCTAACATTCCAACTTTCATGCTGATCAATCCAGTGGATGGTATTTTTATATTAAGAAATTATATCTGTTATTTTTCCTTTTCCAGCATTCACCTATCATATTCAAATCTCACTAATATTACCCCTGTCCTCATGCATCTGAAGTTGGAAAAGAAGAGGATAGTGACGATGAAGATGAAGTTACATTTACTGAGTCATTGCAATTCAATTTTGAAACCATCCAAATTGCCACAAATGAATTTGATGATTCTACTAAGCTTGGACAGGGCGGGTTTTGGAGTTGTATACAAAGTAAGTTCATAATTGATTCGGTTAAAACCTTCATCAAAACATAATCATCATGAATTTTCTCCACAGATATATAGTATCCTTCACTGATATATTTTCAGGGTCAGCTTTCCACAAGGGATTGCTGTGAAAAGGGTGTCAAGTAATTCTAGGCAAGGAGATACATAGTTTAGGAATAAAGTGCTTTTATTGGCCAAAGTTCACACCGAAATTTAGTCAGGCTGATTGGTTTCTGTTTGGAAGGAAGAGAAAGGATGCTTATTTATGAATTCGTTCCTAATAAAAATCTTGATTACTTCATATTTGGTAACATCATAATATGCATTTTGTAAATTGTTGTATTTCAGCGTGTGAGGAAGCCTTTTAGGAATGCGTCACTTTCTTTTCTCTGTTCGTTAGTGTTAGATATATTATTTTTATTTTATATTTATTTTTTATTTTTAGTTAGCTTGTTATTATTTCTTATTTGTATTTTGGGCTTAGTCCATATTTCTTCTATTATAAGTACAGGACCTTATGTGTATATTCAACACAAAGGGAGATTAATCTCATACATAATTTTCATTATATTCAACATGGTATCTAAAGTCGGGCTCTTTTGAGGAAAAAGTTTTTGGTGCCTTTGTTACTACATCCACTGTCGGTAGCAACGTCGTCTTCCACTATTGTCTACCGCTACCACTATCGGAGTTCAAGTTTTGATCGGCGATCACATGGTTTTGATCGTCTTGGTCAAGCAACCACCATGTGATTAATGACGCCTCATCAGAGCTCTTACGTGCTCTCAGCGCATTTTGAAGTTATAGATTTGCTCTTTTTTTCGTCGTGCATGGTGGCATGTCTACTAGTATTTCACAGTGTCGAGGTCGCGTTCATCGTGTGTTGTTGCACGTTTTGTCTCCTCTCAAGCAACTATTCAGAGCATCAAGGTTGCTCTTTTTCCTTTTTTAGATGCCTTGATCGGAGAATCTTTGATTTTTTTAGTTTCTCTCTCCTGTTCATCCCTGGCTTATTTCGTTGTTGTCTCTTATGACCTCTCTTTTGTCACCATTGCGTTTGACTCGTCCATATATGCTTTTTTTTCCATGAAAAAGATTATTTTTCTTAGTTTATTTATAGTCGTTGTGGCTCTCCAACAATTATCTCTTTATCCACTGATGACATTCCTCAACAGTGATTTGCAAGAAGAGATTTACATGGAGCAACCTCCCAAATTTGTTACTCAGGAGGAGTCTTTTGGGTTGGTATTTCGTCTTCTATGTCATCTTGCAAATCATTAACAATTTGGTTTCACTCTAGTGCAGAAGCAAATATTTTCACTAAGACTTGATGAATTATATTGGTAACAAGCTTGGTACATATGTATATACTAGCTTTAAGGGCGGTGTTAGATATATTATTTTTATTTTATATTTATCTTTTACCTTCAGTTAGTTTGTTTTTATTTCTTATTTGTATTTTGGGCTTAGCTCATATTTCTTCTATTATAAATAGAGGACCATATCTATATGTATCTTCAACACAAAGGGAGATTAATCTCATATATAATTTTCACTATATTCAACAATAAGAATAAATCATTTCTACGTTGCTAAATTGTATAAACATTGGTTCTGGATATGCTTCTGTGATATTTTTCTGTAAGCCAGGAAATTTCAATCTATATGCCACTTCTCCAATCTTCTCATTAATTTCATACGGACCATAAGTTCATGTGCAGGATAGAAAAGTAAGATGCTTGAGGCATCTGGTTCGCACGCTCACCTCATGCAAAATTCTTATAATTGTCGCTTTTTGTTTTCGCACCCTCTCACGCAAATCATCGCCAACTGCGACAGAACCCAATATAACAACCCTAAATCGCGCTTCAGAACCCTCTCGCGCAAGCTTCAATCTTCAAATTCCCATTTGCACCTGCATAGCAAACCCAAACCGCCGTCGTAGAGAAACCCTAATTTGTGCCTCTTTGTTGATAGCATTGAAGAGGACGATGGGGATGAATAAGAGAATGAGAGAAGTCTCACAACCTGAAGATGCAGGAAGGAAGGATTGACACGTTTCAGAAAAAAAGAAAAGTAATGTGGCACACCGTTAGCCACCTTAGATAAAATTTAACGTCGTTGCTTTTGAAGACTAAAAATTACAATTTTCTAAGGAAAATGATCAAAGTGAAACAAAGTTTGAAAATGGACCAAATTCAAAAGCGGTTGATACTTGAAGGACTAAAAACATATTTAACCATTTTTTTTATTATTTATCGTCATCTATATCTTTATATAAAAATATATTTCCTTTTTTTCGTTAATATTCAATTTTACATTAAATACTTTTTTAATATTAAAATAATTATTTTATCAATTTTATTATTTATTTAAATTTCATTTGACTATTTTTGAATTATAAAAATACTTATAAAGTAAATAAAAATTATTTTTATTTAATTTCATAATTATACTAATGACAATAATAATAATAATAATTTTTTTTATTCTTATTATCATAAAAAAATAACACACATACACGTAATATATTATGTGTTTTCACTAGTAATATAATAATAATATATAAATGGAATTTACCTTTTTGATATCGACATTTATTTTCTAATTTTATCTTTTAACTAATTGCTTGTTTTAAATTTAATTGCATTTTATTTGAACGTTTTTTTAACTTGACTATTTTTCAATTAAAAAATTACCTATAAAATAAATAATAAAAAATATAAAAATTATTTATGTTTAATTTTATAATAGTAGTAATAATAGTAGTAGTATTATTATTAATATTATTATTATTTATGTGGATTTCGTAGAAGATGTTTTATTTTTATTTTTTTCTGAACTTAAGGAAAATAAAGCTAAAGCCAAATTTTCCATTCTCTCGTGTTCTATGACAACAAAAATACAGTTAGAGTGAAGGAAAACTATTAAAAATTCAAAGGACATTGTTTTATGATGCTCTCTTGTTCATGAATCTTTATCATATACGTTAATGTCTAAGGGAATAGACCAATAAGGCAAAAGACATTGCTTTATGGTGTATACAAATCTTTATGTCAGATAGATACCTAACTCTGTTTTATGTAATAAAAGCAACCAACTTCCATAATCATCAAGAATAGAAATAGTAGATTTCATCCCAATTTTAATGATATATATATATATATATATATATATATATATATATATATATATATATATATATATGAGATCGATGTACATAAGTAGACAAATCATACTTTTTTTTAATTAAAATCGTATTTATACAAAACTTTCTTTTATAAATTTTTAATAATTAACAAAACAAATACATGCTTTCTGGGTATTTATGTAAAAATGTAAAATTATATTTGATGTGGTGATTTTTTTTTTATTATTCTATACATACTTACAAGAATAGAGATTTTCTTACAAGTTTAAAATAAGTTATACACGTTGCTTCTTGTATTCCATATGGCTTTCTAAAATTTGATATTGATATATTTCGAGTTTGAATGATATCGGATGGAAATAATAAGAAGACACTACAAGTCAATAATTATTAGACTAGATATAAATAGAATAATGAATGAAAAACCTTTACCTAGTAAACAACTATTTATACTATTATAAAGATCATTTACGTGTATGGGTTTATATTAACTATGTCCATTATTCTGAATTACTTGTTTAATGGTTTATGTTGATTGATAAAGGGTGAGTCTACTTAAGGAAGTTCCTAGTAGGTTTTGGTATATGTAACCTAGACTTCTTCGGCTCTAATACGTACACTGTACAAATTAAATGTTCATTTGTTTTTACTTGGACATTCTTTGGTGGCAGTTCAATCCCATCATCTTTGAGGTATAGATTGGCACGGCTTGTGTAAGTTGACTGTGTGTGTGTGTGAGGACTTGCTAGTGGGGGGAAATGACAGAGAAATTATTGTGGAAGAAAAGATAAAACTTACAACTTGGTTTTCTTATGGAAAGTGATATTATAACGAATATGAATCTCGTTCGTTAATGTAAAATGCTTCTTTTTCTCTTAATGATCGAATATAAACAAATTCTATACATAAGTACATATACAAATTAGGTTTAATAATTCTAATAGTTTCTACGTTGGATTTCTTTTAAATAGGTCTTTTTTCATATTTTTTTTTTGTTAATTGGGTTTCTATATAAATGTCAAAAATGGTTCCTGTCGATAAATTAGGTTAACGAGGTTTAAATTAAGTTGAGTTGCAGCTGTGACATGGATTCATTAATTGACGTGGCACATGCAGTGCAGTGTACATGGAATATGTTAGATTAAAAAATTCAAGAAATATGTTTCTGAAAATTGAATTTAGGAATCACGAAATTAGGGTTCTTCAAAACCAAATTGGAAACGAGATTTGAGAGGGTTCAAGATTGGAGACGCAACGAATTTAGGATTCACAGAGTTTTCAAAATTGGAGAGGGTTTGAGCAGGTTCTTCATATCGTTCTTCTATGATGTTTTTGTGAAATTAGGGTTTATGATAGACTTCGTTGGTGTTGGTGTTGGTGTTTGTTTTGTTTTTTAAGGTTTTGGTGTGAGTTTTTGAAGTATGTTCATGGGCCATTCTTATTCGTCTTCCACATGTAATGAGTGTTGAAAGCAAAATCTTAGTCTTGGTTATCGGGATGATGGAGAATGAAGGAGTTTCGATGTATCATCGATTTGTCATTGTAGAGAGAAGTCTGTGTTGAGAACTGTGAAAACAAGTAAGAATCGAGACAAACAATCCTGGGATTGCCCTAAGTACAAGGTAAATTTGATGGAACTTATGGTATTGATTCTATTGTTGTTGAAAAATGGAGTACTGAGTGGTTGTTTTTTATGTTTTTTTTTAAAATAAAATGCAAGTGAAAATGTTGGATGCAACTACGAGTGCGAAGGAAAGGATGATAGGTTGGTGAAAACTAAAGAAAATGAAGGTGATAAGAAGATCATACTTCATCTAAAAAAAGTTGTGTTGGGTCTTTAAACATGGACAAAAATCTTGAAAGGTTATTTGTGTTGTATGTGTAATGAACATTATTGTAGTCGTAATGTTAATGGAAAACCCATGATGTGTTGTAGGTGTAATGTAGCCAAAGTTAAATGTATTGTTGTTGAATGAAATGAATATTTCTAAATATTTAATGAAATTAAGATTCAACTTCTTCAAACATTACACAAGTTCCGCATCCGATCTCATTGCCTCTCTTTTGTAAATTATCCTAAGGCTTTCCTCTCCCTCGATTTTGTTTTGAAACAACCTATATGTTTATTTGACTTTGTAAATTTGTGATTCCTCTTCAATTCAAAGCCAAATCATCCATTCCATTCAAGACTAATGTCGTACCTTGTACCTACGTCTCACGGTGAAACTTCTTTTCCACTCAAATCACTTTCTTTTGCATGTTAGGTTGCATCTATCGTCCCAAAACCGAATTTTGTCTCTTTTACCTCGTTTCACTTTAGCTCCCATTAAACAAATTTCCATGATGTCTATCCCACATGTTTTTCTAATTTCCATTCACCATAACGAACGAGTCATCAATATTGTCCTTATATTTCTATTTCATAAACCTATCTCTTCCTTATCCATTCTCCACTTCCACTTTCCAATTTCAGTATTCAATCATTTTATGTCCTTCACTCTTAGACCCCTCTTTCCTTAGTTATACATATCATACTATCATTCGTCCTTTATAACCCTATCCATACAAGCTCCCTTTATATTCTTGTTATTAATTTCCTCCCCACTCAAACATTTCAAATATTAATAGAAACAATAACGGAATAACGTAAATTACTAATTTTATTATAATATAAAACTCTAAGATAATAAGTTTTTCAGTGTCTATTTCTCTCTAATATAAGATTCTAAGAAACTTAAGAAAAACAATTCTATGGATTTTAGATTAAGAAAAGACCAAACTTACCATGTAAAACAATTTAATTTATGTGTAGTACTATTTGCCGACAAAATTAGAATAGGTTGAGAAAAGGATAAGGATGAATTCAATTAAATAATATAATTTAAAATGGAATAAAGGTTGAATTTGTAATATGTGATTTTCATAATTAAACGTAAAGAAATTTAAATAAAAATAATAATTGAATAAAATAGATTGATCTTTAGCATTCATTAAACCTCTTGATAATTATGTCAATTGTATTTTCACTATGTTTCATTGTTGCTTTTTGAATTCATGAGGTATTTTGCACAAAGTGTAAAAGTGTAAGGTTGAGTGAATTTGATTAGTATATTTTTATTCACACTATGACACCTTTAGGTTTAGGTTTGTTGGACTATATTTGTGATTAAATTTACTGTTTTAATTGAAATTCAGTTAATTAAGCTTATTTTGCAGTTTAACTGTTATTGTTGTTTTGGATTTGAAACCTTTTAACTATCTCTCTTGTTTTGTTGGTATCGAGCACTGTAGTTTGATGATTTTGTTGTAGTGACATTGGAAAGCCAAGATTTGAGGCTTTAATTTTATTTTTTAAACTTATATTAATATTTTGGACTTAATACTTGTTAATCAGAATTCAACCATAATTTAATTATGAAGAATTAGAATTTAATTTGTTTTATTGGATTATTTTTTATTCAAACTTTGTATTTTTATAATTATAAAAATTACAAACAACACATAATATTACTTTTTATTGAGAACCACGTCTAGTGACAAATAAACTTGTTTTCCATTAGTATTATTTAAACTTGTTTTTATTTTGACATAGAATCAATCCATTAATTAGTATGAATATAGGTAATACTTATTTTTTCAATGAGAATAATGAGATGCACATAAGTATCTACATATCTACCTTATTTTTGTTCCTATACCCGCTCTAACCATATCGACTCTCATCTCTTTCTGTTTAAATTACTAAAATACTCCGTTTATTAGATAATTTAATATATATATTATTTTTAGTAAATATTTTTCAAATTTCGTATTTGAATATTTTTACTATTTTTTAATATTTTTATAATTTTTAACATGAGGATATTTAACTCTATCTAAAAGTTCAATGGAAGAAAACCTTTCATTTATTAGATAATATAAAAAATAACTTTTTTTGCTCTTATTCTTACTTTTTCTTTTTCATTCAAGAATTCCTTTTATTTTATTAAAACAATTTTCAAATTTGAATAGTTTAATATTTAAAAAGTTTTCTTAGATTTTAAAGATATTTTTCATTCTATCATATTTTTAACTATACATAATTTTTTAGTGCGATTTGGGTGTATCAATTTTTTTTAAAACACACATTTAATTAATTTTATTTCTTTTTAATATGCTTATTTATTGTTTATTGTTATCCTGTAGAATACTATTTTGATATTTTTTATTGTTTATTATCTAAATCATTATCATCTGTATAAAAAAAAATTCATTTACTATAACATAATTACTTAACGGCTTTATCATGAATCTTATTTATAATCGTTGATCATATATTAAAGTTCAAATGATAAAATATGTATGCTAAATTTAAATTATTATTAGAGTAATATTCGTTTATGATTTTATTTAAGTGGTGTATTATAAGTTTTATTTAAGTGATGTATTATAAGTTTTATTAGTATATAAAATAATATATTTCATTAGATTTTAAAGAATCAGAATAAAAATAAATTTAAAATATTTTAAAATTTGAATATTTAATTTTCTTTTGTAACTTTTTAAAAATATTTTTAAATTTTATTAAATGTTTTCGCAAAAATTTAATACCATTATAATTTCTAAATACGTGTGATGTTAAGGAATTGAGAATACATCTAGTATATTAAATATTTGATAATATTATTTTTTTTTATAAATTTTTTATTATCATATAAAAATTAATGAATTTACATTGAAACAATGAAGAAACATATATGAGAAGAGATATGTGTATATTTTAGTGCTGACAAAATGGATTGTAACCCGCGAGCCAATCCGGCTCACCAAGGGTTTGAGGTTGGGTTTGAAAAAAAATTTAATTTTTTTATGCGGGTTAGTTTTCAACCCGGCTTACTTAGAACTCGGCTCACCAGTTGAATCCGTGGTGAGTCGAGTTGGCTCACCAACCCACCTAACTTAACTTAATTATTTATTATTTTTTGTTTGAATATTATTAGTTAGTATTTTTTTATTATATTGTAGATGGTGATAAAGAAGAAGAGAGAAAAATATTATAGATTTATCTATTCAAGACTCTAATATTATAAATGGATAAGTGATAAAAAAATTATCAATATTAAAAACTTATTTGTTCGTCTTTTGTACATGTTTTTGGATTAGGCTCGAATGATATGATACTTTTATTTATTTTTTTGAATTGTCTCTGGAGTTTAACATCATTTTAGTGTGACACTCATTTAGATTTGAATTAAAAAAATTGTAATTTTTTTATTTTAAGAAAAACTTATAATTAAATGAATCAGTGAGTCAACCCGTTTAACTCACCAACCCATGGTGGGTCGAGTCGGGTTCAAATTTTTTCAGTTCACTAATAAGTGAGTCGGATTGGGTTGACTCACTAAGTGGTCAACCCGTGGTGAGCCGGGTTGGGTTGAGCCGGATTACCGTTTTGACAACTTTAGTATATTTGTTATTATAGTAAAAATAGGAACGAAATAAAAAAATTATCCTCGTTAAATTTAAAATATAATATGTTTAGGATGGTAGTAGGAGGTAGTGAAACATATCTCCACTTCACCCGTTATATCCTTAACCACGTTAATAAATATGTTAAACATATATGCAAACGAGGGGTGTTACTTCCTCCACCACCACACCTTTTTCCCTCTACCTTCTCTTTACTATTTTGTCCTTCAGTAAAATTTTATTTTTAGGATTATTATTTTTTAATTTTACCCATTCAGAACCTATTTCACTAATAATCTATTCTAGTACCGTACATGAGTAAAATATTTTTCTTTCATTTTAACATTATATTTTTTCCTCTCTTTCTTTCGTGTTCTGAGATACTACAAGATGCAAAGGTTGGTGGTGGTGAAAAGAATTATCAAGCAGTCTTCCTCTCGTGGTGCAGTATCGCTCTCGTGGTGCAGTGCGTGGAGTGGTGCAGTGCGTGTCGTGCTTCCTCGTATTCGAATAAACCTTGAAATAAAACTCGAAAATAAAAAATGTAACCTTTAAACGGAGGTGACATCATTCAACGGATGTCAACATCCTTCAACGGATGTCAACATCTGTTTAAGGAAAAACGGATGTCGACATCCGTTTTACCTTAAACGGATGTTGACATCCGTTGAAGATGTCACCTCTATTTAAAGGTTACTTTTTTTATTTTAGAGTTTGTTTTATTAGGGGACATCCGTTGAAGGATGTCACCTCCGTTGATGTATACTTTCTCACGCTGGTTGATGCTCTGGATGCTCTGGATGCTCCTCGATGTTCCTCCACACCACGGCGGCGACGCTCCTTCACACCACGGCGGCAATGGAAGCTTTCAAACCAAAAAAAAAAATGGGAAGAGAAAGGAATGGAAGTGCGAGAGGTGGGGAGGTGAAACGAAAATAGGGAAAGGGAAAAAAAGTTTCGTGGGTGGGTGCTAGGAAAGTAAAATTAGGGTTTCAAATTATTTAAAATAGGATAAATGTAAAAATCTTTTTAACTTAAAGATATAATTGTATTTAAAATAATATGGGGAAATGGAAGAAGTATAGGGTGGTGGTGGAGGGCGCAACACCCGCAATCGAGTTTCGCATTTTCTACATCACCAAAATCCGTTAATTGTTTCAACTGCAAACAAAAAATACTTATATATATATATATATATATATATATATATATATATATATATGGGGTTTGCTAACGCGCGTACGCCTGTTTTTCAGTTGGTACATTTTAGCAATGTGTACCAGGTTTTAGTAGACAAAAATACCCTTATATATCATGGATTCTAAGTTTTAAGGTTAAGGGTATTTTAATAATTTTCATTTTCAGAACTTTAAAAAAAAAAACCCCCAAACCCTTACTCATCTCTCTCATTCCTCTCAATCTTTTCTCTTTCATCTCTCTCACTCCAACCTTTTCTCTTTCATTCCTACTCCAACATTTTCTCTTTCATTCCTACTGTAGTCCCAATTGAAAAAATCAGAAACAGTTGTCTTTAAAAAAATTGCTTTTGTAAAGAGTTGAGTCATTGACATATTCACCTTCACGCAAAGGTTCATTTAAGATCTCTTCAATTTCACCATCTTCACTAACCTTTCTAATTTCATGATCTGTATATGTTAGAATCATCATCTCTAAAAAAACCCTTCAGGCCAATTACAAATTCTTTCTGATGTCATTATGCTTGTGAAAATTAGATAAAATTATATACGACAAAAATTATAAAATGAAAACTCATTATAAAGTCATTTTTTGTAAGAAATTATTTAACAACGAGTGTTTCTGATTTTTTTCCAGGCCAATTACCAATTCTTTTGATGTCATTATACTTGTGAAAATTAAATAAAATTAGATAAGACAAAAATTATAAAATAAAAACTCATTATAAAATCATTTTTTGTAAGCAATTGTTTAACAACGACTATTTCTGATTTTTTCCAGGTCAATTACCAATTCCTTTATGCTTGTGAAAATTGGATAAAATTAGATAAGACAAAAATTATAAGATGAAAACTCATTATATAATTATTTTTTTGTAAGATTGTTTAACGGCAAGTGTTTCTAGGGTTGACAGGAATGAGAGAGGTGAGTAAGGGTTTGGAGGGTTTCTACTAAAACCTGATACACATTGCTAAAATGTACCAACTGAAAAACAGGCGTACGCACGTTAGCAAATACACACACACACACATATATATATATATATATATGTATATATACATATATATATACATATATACATATATACATATACACATATATACACATATATACACATATATACACATATATACACATATATACACATATAGACACATATACACACATATAGACACATACACACACATATACACACATATACACACATATACACACATATACACACATATATACACATATACACACATATATACACATATACATATATACATATACACATATACATATATACATATACATAGATACATATACATATACATAGATACATATATACATATATATACATACATATATATATATACATACATATATATATATATATATATATACATACATATACATACATATATATATATACATACATACATATATATATATACATACATACATATATATATACATACATACATATATATATACATACATACATATATATATATACATACATATATATATACACATACATATATATATACACATACATACATATATATATATACATACATACATATATATATATATCTACATACATACATATATATATATATATACATACATATATATATATATACATACATATATATATATATATCACTGTCTTATGTTTACGGGTGTCAGTACCACACTACTCTTTTATCATAGATTTCTTTTTCTTTCCGAAAGTCTCTCACTTTCACACTATCATTTCTACTTTAATTAGCGTTTTAAAGACATCATACTTTTTCTATAATTACTTTTATTTGCTTTTCTCTATAAACTTTTAATTGCCTATTTTATCTACCAGTGTTTATAACTAAAAAAAAAAATTCTAGTTTGTTATTGTGTACCATCAAGTTAAATTTTAACATAAAATAATTTATTTTTTAAAAATTGTAATACGTTTTGGTTTCTAAACATTAAAAATAAATTAATATAATTATTTTTATTTAATTATTTTAAATTTCTTTACTAGTCAAATGTATTTTTTAATTGATATTAAAATGAAAATATCAAATAATATAAAAAAATTCAAACGTAAGTTTGAAACACGTTTTTCAAATAAAAATTAACATAATTGAATTAAAAAATTATATCTATTTATTTTTAAAGTTTAAAAAATAGAATATATTAAAATTTAAAAAAACAAATTCAATTTTAAATTAAAATTCAAAATTTAAAACATATTTAACTCAAAATATTCATAAGATACTCATAAAGTTTATCAATTTTAAAATCTATATATTCTAAGACATGTGTTGTCGTTTAATGATTGGATGAAACATTAACATGAATCAACATTATTTAATTTTTAAAAGTGAAATATGAATTTAAAGTTTTCTATAAATAAAAAATTATGCATTGACTGAAAGAAAAAAAAAACTTATTTTAAGCCTAATTTAAAGTGATAGACCCACCAAACCTATCACAAAACAAGACGAATAATTTATCATTTCAAATCACTTTATTTAACCAGTACTGTATCCCTTTCTCACTAACATTGTTATAGCCATCACAGTTTTATTCCACACTTTTTTTTTCTTTTTTCTTTTCTTATCTCTTGTGTTTAATAAAGTATATACACTATTTCAACTAAGTGTCAAAATATCTTTTATAATATGCAATTGTAATTTGTGGCTGTGTTTGTTCGGACGTTGCTCACAGCTCCTTCAGTAACCCTTGTGTGTAGCTACTTTCATTCATTTATCATATTAAAGTAAAACTTATTATTAACCTGAAACCAATAACAGTTCAATAGCGGGTGAATAAAAGAATAGAAGGTAGGTTTAAGCCTAACTGAACCCCATAAAATCAATTTACAAAATGAGATTTGCACCCAGTTATAAACTAAGAATTGTCCAAATCTCTAGTCGATGTGGGACTTTCAATAGTAATATAAAACAACAATATTAAACATCTTTAACACTTTTACTAATTTTATATATGTTTAATAATCATTCCTGTGAGTTCATTATTTTAAACAATATATTATTTTGATATTTTATCTAACTATGCAAATAATCATTCAATAAACAAAATACTAGTAGTTGTTATCAAAGCAAGAGACTTTGTAATACAAATAGGAAAATTGATCTAAATTAATTTATAGTTATTTTGACATTTGTACAATATCATTACATTGTAAAAAATCTCTTAAATAGTGACCAAACTTTATTTGGAGGTTGATTTCCTAATTAGAGACTAATTCCTTTGATAGTCCAAACTTTAGTAGTTAATGTTAGAGACAAATTTATTAATTCATAATGAAAACTATTTTATTTACCAATTTAGAAACCAATTACAACTTTTTGAAATTATTTTAGTTACCAATAATTTTTAGTTTATAAATTGGTATCTAAGTGAGTCACTATAATGATTAATTATTTTTTATCACTAAAATTGGTCATCATTCAAGGATTTTCTTGTAGTATTACTTTATTTTTAACCCTGATATTGTCAATTTGTTTAAATCAATTTTTATTACCTTGGATTAGTTTTTGATGTACCGAGTATCCTGGGTTCCTATCATGGATAACTATTCTTTCAACTCTTCAATTGTCATTTTATTATGATATGAGAGTTTAGTTAAAGTTTAACTTGATGATATTTATTGTTTACTTTGTATATTATTTTACCTACTATCATATTGTTATCAGACCACTCATTATTGTTTAATCTCAAGTAGGAGATCTATATACCTCGAAGTGAAGAATGTGTATTAGAAATCTCACATTAATTAAAGATGAGACGACTAAATTTATATTATACAAATGAATATAAATTTCATAGTTTTATGAATTGAATTAATCTTAAAATCAACTTCTTAACATAATATTTAAGTCTTTCTTATATTTACAACACGATTGGGTAACCTTTGAAGAATCATCCAATTTTACCTTTTGGGAACGAGGCATAACATGTTTGTTCTTTAATTGGCTAATAAAATCGATTAGCATGGTAAGACCCAGTGATTGGTTGCGTGAAACAGTAAGGTTCTTATGATCATTAAATCTACTCTTTCTACACAGTCTTGTTCCAACAAATATATGTTAAAGTTAATACGTGTCAAAATATAAAAATATAGATTGAAGAAACCGATTATTTTTCATTAAATTACATCCGGCAATACTTCTCTTTTATTGAATAATGATTCTTATAATTTATCCATAGAATTTATCTTTTGTACACAAATATATATAAAAAGTTATTTTCATATGAATTATTTATATCGTATATATATATATATATATATATATAAAATATCGATGTATAGTATATTTTTAAAATATACTAAAATATAAATAATTTAGTTATGGATTAGTTTCAATGAAGTTTTGATAAAAATAGTCAATGCAAATTAATGTTTAAAGGTTGATCAATACAATTATTTTCTATGTAAATTTACTAATAGTGTAATATCTAGTAAAAGTTGTATGATTTAATGTTTTATTATGTAATTTTGTTGAAATTAAAGGAATATAAATGTACAACTTATTTCTTGTTTTAGTATTTGTGCTCAGTTTTCTTAACAAAGCTTTAAATGATTGTAAAAGAAGATCATACTAAAAAAAATGGATCTTAAGACATTTATGATCGATGAAATTAGAGAATATTTCCTATTATAAAAGAACATGAAAGAAGATGCAAATTTGAACACTATCACTATTAGTGGTCGTAATTAAAAGTTTTTTTTTTTTACAAAATGAATGGTCATATAATATAGTTTATGCCCGTCAATTTGCTTTCTTTTCTACATTTCTTCAATTGTTATTTATTCATTGACACATTCTTTTCCTTATAAATAAAAGAAAAATCTCAGTTAAAAGTTTCGTAAGCAATGGTCCCATGCCAGCTAAGAAATTGTTATTAATTATGTTAATTAAATATGGCTTTCAAATAAAATATAGGGAAAAAAATGTAAAATGTTAATGAAATTTTAATATAAGAAATTTTCTAATTATATTTAATATTATCATTTTAAAAGTATATGTTAAATCCAAGTATCATCTTCAACAAATTTTAGTAAATATAATTAAGGATGATGATAAAGTTTTTTTTTGTACTGTTAATTTAAAAAGATTAAATAAACTTAATTAATGTTATTAATCAGTGTAAAAATAGACAATTTACTTATATTGTATTACAATATAAAACTGTCATAAAACCAAAGGTAATCAAAAGAATTATTTGTTTTATCAACAAATACAGCTATTAATTTTTATTAGTGGAAGAACCTGAACCTACCCTCCAATCAATACCTCATATTCCGTGCGACCTAAGCAACTTTGCCGTAGACAATTTTGATTTAAAAGAAAAGGTTATGCATATTTTATCTTAAAAAAAATTATTTTGCCCTTATATTTTCTTAGTTTCTAACGATCAATACCAATAATTAGCTAGACCACAAACTATAAGAATCACAAATAATAATTAGCCATCTAATACAAATGTTTTTGTTTCAACTTAAATTATTTTAGGATAAGATCGTTAAAATAAATAATTATATACAAAATTTTGAAGATTGGAGTTTTTATCAGTGTTTGGTTCTTACATCTTAAATAATTGAAGAAAGATGAATTTAAAGTATATTTGTCTTCAGACAAATTTTAAGATGTGATAATTGCAACTAGGAATGACAATAGGTCGAGTCAGGTATGAATAACGTCTACCCACAACCCGACCTGAAAATTAAAACTCTACCATCAATCCGTTCGTTACTCACACGGATATTCATTTCAAAAAAAAATCTGTAGATATGTAGATATTTTAAAATATGCAACAACCGTGAATACCCTTAAATATTAAAAAAATATATATTTTATATATTTTTAAAATATAATTACAAAAAGATATATAAAATTTAATATAAATGAAATATAAACTAAAATTTAATTTTAATTAAATTTAATCTAAAAAATATAAATTAATTTTAATTTAAATTAAATTTATTTAAATAAAATATAAATTAAATTATTACTTTTATTTTTTACAGTTTTTACAGATAACAGATACCTACGAACAAGTAATATAATACATGCATCCGATCCGTAGATATTAAAATATTTACTATCTTAACTTCGTAAATAGTAAATATTTATGGATAACAATTATTCGTTGTAGATTTTATCTACGTATGGGCGCGAATGTCATCCTAATGGGAACAACATTATATTTTATATTGATACAAAATTATATGAATTAATGTTAGAAGATGAGTGATATATTGAAATGAGAAATATATAATAGACGATAATGATCTTGAGATACTCTGGTATTACACGTTTTGTTATTTATAAAGATGTTGATGGAGAGGTTTGAATGGATATAAATGTAAGTACTAAGGCACTTAACTCTTCTGAAGAAAATCAAAAGCTCTAAGAGCCACTACTAGCTAGGACCAAATAGATTGGATTCAGAAAAGGAGTGGTACAAATCATTTCAATTTTGTTTTTTTCTCTAAAATTGATTATATGTTTGAAAAATGTTCTCGCTGACTCACCCAATTTCATGAACGTCGCGTCTTCATTGTACGATTATATATTTGGTTTTTCATGGCGTGCTTAAAACCTGTGCATATTTCTCCAATTAGATAAGCACAAAATCCAGTACAATGTGTTATTTTCTGCATCATAATTTTTATTTTTATTTTTTTTTCTTTTTTGTCTTTTTTTAACACTCTGTCAACTTTCGATATGAAAAGCTATATTCTGCTTATTAAAGCACAAAAAACTTATAGCTACAAGTAGCTTTTATCAGTATTATAACATTATCCCCTTAAACCCTTCATTATACCATACTAAAGTTTCTTTTAACTTTTTTTTTATTTTTTGTGTTAATTTTGAGCATAAAGAGTTGTTTGAACATCCAAAAAAAAAAACAACTTGCAAAAGTAGCTAATTTATTACAAAAGGTGCCCATACAAGTAGCAAGACAAGTTGCTTCCTTATTAACACCATCTATATATTACACTTCATCCAAAGAAAAGGAGGTGGTAACCAAAATACAAAATTACCTAGTTGTTATAATAAAGATACCTAAACCTTAATTATGCTCAAACCAGTAGAATAAGATATTCTTAAATTGATTATTTTTTATATTATGCTTCTTTTATGGATGTGATGTAAGTATCACTAATGTAGAAACATGACATATTATATTATATTGGTTAGTTCACAAACACATGTCATGTATCTTTTTTTAAGAATTCAAAATAATAACTTCCTACATTGGTTATATATAAACAACTAATAATATTTTTTTTTCTGTTAAAAAAAAGACTTACTATTTTTGTTTCCCTCATAGGTAATAACTTTTCACAACTAGATAATAATAACATATGTATGTATGTGTATTTCTCAACTAAATCAATTGCAAAATTTTAATTAAAACAGTAAATATACTAATGTGAGGCAACTAAAGTTCCACATTTTAATTACTATTTTCAAATGCACAAAAGGTATTGTTTCCACTTGTGTGAAATATCTTTAATTGTTTTTGTGACTAATAGTTCGTCGCCAAAATTGTATAACGTATATAATAAATTAATTTTCCATCACTATGACAATATTAAAATATTTGTCAAATTATTTTCACTTACATGAAAACGGGAGCAAGTATAAATTAGGTTCAGACAACTCTAACATAAAACTAGAATTAAAATAATAATAAAATTGAATATATTAAAGTTAGTGTCGAGTTAACTCATAATAATTTTATTTGATTTTAGTATTTATATTTATATAAGTTAGTATCCATTTAATTTATATTGGTTTAATTTATTTTTACCATTTATTTCAATTAACGTCGATATTATTAATGTTCAAATGATGTGTTTTTAATATTTATTAAACACAACATCACTATAATCAGCATTAATTTTATTTAATTTTAATATTTATCTTTATTTTATGTTAGTCTAATTTGTTTTTAATATTTGTTCAAATTGATGTAGTTAATGATAGTTTTATTCATTTTCAATATTTATATTTATTTAAATTAGTATTATCTAAATAGACATTACTTTTTATTTATTTTTATTAAAATTAATCTAACCAAATATAATAAAATGTTTTTTGTATTTATTTAAGTTTACCTAAACATAGTCGATACTAATCTTACAATTTGTGTCTCTAAAATTAGAATATGGATGGTAAGTCTTAATCTAAAATTAAATTTAAATATAACAAATACTAATGTAAATGTCTTCACATTCAATATCTTTTATTTTTTTTTCTTTACAAAATATGTAAGGTTCTCTCTCACTAAGCAAGAATTTTCTCTCTCTCTCAGATTTTTTTTTTATCGACAAAAAAGAGTGATATAAATATAAAAGGGCACTTGAGAAATCATAACCCATGTACAAAATACAAGTTATTGCATGATGGTTAAAGAGTGTATCCTATTATGCATCCCAAAGTCTTAAATCCTATAAACACTATGACTAATCTCCCTTTATACATCTTAGATTTATGAAATAGAGAGAAGAGAGAGAGAGAGAGAGAGTAAAGCGAATAGATTTAATTTTCTTTAAATTTGATTTCCAAATCATTTTTTGATTTTGATCATTCATAATTATGCAATTTACATTTTTTTAATTCTTTCATATTTTCCTTTTAAATTGTCTTGAATTTATATGCATTATTACCACCATTACACCTTCCATCAAGTCATTTTAATCAATATTTACTATTTCCTTTGGTTCCTGTAGTTTTATGTTGAAACTCTTGTTTATGAAATAACAAAAATGGTTAAGTTTTAGTCATATTTTTAATAAAAACGATGAAATTTTAATAATTGTAAAGGTATTTAGTTTTTGTTCTTATAACAAATAATTAAACACTTAAATAAACCACGTTCCCCTAAATTTATAAAATCTAAAAACAAATTCATAATCCAAAATATTACTGATTTAAAAGGAAAAAACTTAGAGTCGAGTTTAATTTTTGGTTAAAAATATTTAAATTATATTGACAGAAAACCTTGAAATCTAATTATCGTAGAGAAGATCATATATAGATAGAGATATATATAATTTATACTCAAGAAATAACTAAATTAATGAGTGGAATCTCAATGAGTATCTAACAAGATGATACATATTACACATACTTAGGAACCAAATATTTCTTACCTCATCACATTAAGTATGACAATATGAATGAAATGAAATACCCTACTTGGAAAATTTCATGATATCATGGGTGTCACAGCCAAGATAATGGAATGGGAATTTCTGAGCTGAAGTGGCAACAGAAGTTGCAGCTTGGTGAGTGGGAGGGTTACATTTGCTTTGTGGATGATGCTGATGATCCATGGCATGGTGAGATGCTAGTAGCTTGTCCAAGAATGACCAATCACCACTGAACCTCTCTCCCTGTTGTTGCATAAGATTCAGTCCACAGCCACTAGTGGTGAGCCTCAACAAGTTTTGAGAGCACTCAAGGATGTCCATGGCATTCATGGATGTGCCCAAGCAACTACTGCTTGGTGCAACAGCTGATTCTGGACTGAACAACTGTGGAAGCTGCATTGTGCCATCAAAGTTGTAGTCATATAATCCTCCTTGCATATGATGTTTTGGCTCCAGAACATGGCAAGGACCACTTGTTCTCATGTGGGTTAAGTTCTCTTCTTCTTCAATTTCTTGCTGGAAACCTCGATTTTGGTTTTTCTTTTTGAAAACCCTGCATACCACCCATCCATCTTCCTGCTAGAAATACATCACAACTTTGTCATTATATCTGGAAAGTAAGTTGGATCCATAGATCTCGTTATTTGAAGTATGTCTTCTCCTTCACAAATATTTTCGACAGTTTCATTCGTTGGAATTTGTTTCAAATCAATAACTTAAGGATGTTCGAAAGAGTTCTTAGAAAAGCTTCTTCTCGTCTGTAAAAGTTCTTCACGGCCTTCTTATAAACTGTTATTTATCATGGTTATGAAATAATCTTTCATATATAAAACACCGATTGCAGTTTCTTATCATAATGTGTAGTTTTCTCACCTGAACATCCGCATCATCTTCATCAAGGCGATACTCATGCATGATCCAATCAGTCTTCTGGCCGTGAGGAGCACGACCAGTGTAGAAAACTAGGGTTTTCCTCATGCCAATCCTCTTGGAATTAGTGTGGTATATGGATTTGTCTCTTCCAGTTGCTTTCCAAAAACCTGCTGTAGTTGCTCGATTTGTTCTTGTTCCTGTTGGGTATTTCTTATCCTTGTGGCTGAAGAAGTACCACTCATTCTGAGGCCCTGACCCAATCCTACATTTGTCTGCATGCAAAGAAACATCTATATGTTACCTAGTTCATGTTGCAAAAAACTCAAAAAGTACAATAAATTTCATAGTTCAAAAGTTCTTTTGTTTACTTGCCACGATACAATAAAACCCTAGATAGAATAACAGTACAAAGACAAGGATATATGAATGGTTTTCATCTGAACTAATTTAAGAATATTATTTATAAAGTATAGATCAGCTATATATCCCTTGAATTGGTTGCATCAATCATATACATGATGTGTCATGAAGTATATATATATATATATGCTGTGTACCTTTGAGGTCCCAAGGCTCAAGTTTGTTGAGATCCACTTCTCTTATGACATCAAGGTCAATGGCTTCATAAGAAACTTTCTTCCTCAGGTAATAGTAGAGAAGCTCTTCATCGGTAGGGTGGAACCTGAAGCCAGGAGGAACTGTTAACTGTCCATTGCTTGGCATCATTTTGTACTGTCTGCAGGGTTTTGACTCTGCTAAATGCAAAAGAAAAAGAGAAAGAACACTTTGTATTAAGAAGATAAACAATTAAATATGATATAAAATTACACACATTTGTTGAATAAGGGGTACGTGGCTGATAAAGGAATAGATGAAACTGTTTATTCTCAAAAACAAAAAAAAAACAAAATCTCAAGAAGGTAGGAACTACCAGTAGTCCATGATGTAGAAATTTAAAAATGATGGCCAAAGAATGATAATCTCGAGATCACGTAAGTTCTTCGTCTTCATTGTCAAAAAGGTACTTTATGAATATAAATTGAAAAAATAAATAAAATTTAGAAGGAGGAACTCAAAAAATTATATAATATTGTCCAAGATCACTGTTTAGCTACAACCCTAGGTAGTTCTTTAGATCAAAACCAAAGACAAAGTAGAATAATAATAATACGATGAAAAATTTCTATATAGAATGAAACTAATGGGTGTATTGCATATACGAGACATTTCCTGACACGAGGAATTTAAATCTGAGTATAAACCCTAAGAAGAATCTATAAGAAAAGCTAGTTAACTTTTCTGACCATGTATGTCTCTGATTATTGAGAAATTTCAATTTTAGAATATCTAGACCTTTTACATATTCCATGATGTTGAACTGCTTAGAGATTATGAGAACAGTAACAAAAAACAACTCTTTTCTGTCCATGCTTCGTTCCCTGTAGCCATATCACCATGTGTGTATACATTAGCTACAACACAGTTCCTTAGAAACAGCAGTAAGATAGGAATGTGTATGCTGATATTCATTGATTCGTTTGAAAAATTAACAGAAAAGAATTAACTGACATCGGGTTACGTGCATGGAAAGGATTAGGCATAGTTCCAAGAAGAAAATGAAAAAGAGAAAAAGAGAAAAAGAAGGAAAATGGAATAAACCTTCTGGATATTGTTTTGTATGCAATTATATATCTCAAAAACAATATTAGCTCTCAATTTAACATAACTCCTTTAACTGATAACTAAGTGGAATGACATTAAAGGAACCAGTGAAGACCCAACTCGTTGCTTCTCTCTGAAAATTTTCATTTTGAAACACACAAGCAAAAATGTTTTCAAACTAACCTAACTAAAACGAGAGCTAGATGTCTGAAAGAAACGTTTGTGAATTAAGCAAGGGTCAAGAGGTATAATCAAGCACTGATAAAAGATCGAAAGAGGGTTTCTGAAATTATGCAACAAAGGCACAAACAAAAGATGACCTGAGAAAACGAAACAAAAGGAAAAACAGCTAATTAATAAAGCTAAAGGTTTCATGACACACAAGGAATAGTGATGCCAAAAGAAACAGAAAAGAAGCATACAAACCTTTTGTGGTACGCAAGATGAAACCCTCTCAAAGGACAAAGGAAAGCAGACAAAGAACTACTCAGGAAACCAGACAGCTTGGAGGAGTCTTTGGTTGCACTGTTTCTTAGCTTCAAGGGCACGGACGTGGGTTTTAAGAGAGAATGAGAGAGAGAGAGAGAGAGAGAGAGAGAGAGGGAGAGAGAGAAAGATGATAAGATCAATGCAAATGCTAGCTTCACAAATAAGGCCTGACAACCAAGAATGGGCACAGAAATATATAAAAAATATATTTTATTCATTCATAAATATTTAGCATAAGCAAAATGAAGATTAAATTATTAAGTGGTATACATTGAGCTAGCTGTGTTATGATGATATGATGATATCAGAAAGTTACATAAATAAAATGCTAGAAGGCTATAGAGCTTGTTCTTGAAGCCTCTTGTTATGTTATAAACTATCAAATGGGTAATTTATTTTGTTTTCAATATGCAGATATATGCATTGCATTGTATGGGTAAGAATAATATACAAAAATAGGCTTTTGGTAAATGTTCGTTGAATGGGAGACCTTCTCCCAAGTTTCGCCTCATTACAATGAAGAAAATCTTCTTAACTATCAATTACTATATCTAATGACAGTAACTTCTTTGGTTTTTTCCTCACTCTCTTATTGTGTGTGTGTGTGTATATATATATATATATATATATATATTATATGGTGCAAATGTAAAACACAAGTATTTTGTTTTATATATCTTTTGGGTCCATTTAATTACGAGATGAAAATGAATTTGTCTTCAAATTCAATCACGCGGACTAGTCAAAGTCAAAGAAGAATGATGCAGATAGAGGGCATTTTCTGCTCATTCCAATATTCCTAATACATGCACCTTAATGTTATTAAATGATATAATAGTTATTCTTACAAGACTATAGTTTGGCATTTTATTGTTATAAAGAAATGCTATTATTTTTCAATATCATGATTCAAAATGATCGTGTGCATCTTTTTCGGCTGGTTACCAAGCCAGTTTATGTTATGTCTATCAATCTATACACACACACACACAAACATATATATATATATATATATATATATATATATATATATATATATATATATATATATATATATATATATCAAATATCTATTCTGTCAAGATTTTAAGAACACTTCAAACCTTTAAAATCTACAATCTTCAATCTCCAAAATATTCATCTTTTTGTGGGTAACCGTTTTTAAAAAAAACACTCAAACATTCAAGTCAATCTATACATCAACAAGCAATAAAAATAATAATTAATGAACAAAACATTAATCCAAATACAAGTTACTTTCTGAATTATTATAATTAATCATAAACAATTATAAATAAGTATTTTGTGTGATATTTTACTGACTAAATAAGGATCGACTAAATAAGGATAGACTAAATAAAAATTGACATAGTAATCTAACATACGTTCGGTTAAGGATATGATTAAGAAATACTTAATAGTATATAAAAAATAAAGTTACTTAATTATGATTGTAATTAGTTTGTAAAGCTGCAGTGAACTAATCAAAGGATGAGGATCCAGTGGCTATCCTTGAATCATGTCCATAAAAGTGAAGAATTTGCCTCAAATTCAGTGTAAAGTATCAAACTTAGGAGTTCTAAGTCATACAATTTGTACAGATAGTCGTTATTATGAGCATACGCAATATTAGTTAATTGATTGATTGATTAATTAATAGCAATTTAAATCTTTTGGGTTATTGGGATGCAGCAATGGCTACCTATGGATGGTGCATCAGTATTCTGGATCCTAGGTGGTAATAAAAACAAGAGTTAATTAAGCTAAAGCAAGCTAAACGAAAATGACCATTTAAGCCCTACAACTTCCATGGATTTTCTTGCCATAATATTTTGTCCTAATTATTGCTATTTTAACTTCTACATTTGCTTATTTTCTGGTTCTTTCATACAATATATATTTAAATTATCATGTTCCATTGAGAAAGATGGCAAACTTTGGTGGTTACGTGAGACCACATTTGTTTGCTAGTACATAATACAAGGACAAGACAACATGTTCTTGACCACACCTTTGTCTTCAAATTTCTGATCCAATGTGTATTGCCTTTTGTCATACATGCTGACAGCATCTAACTATTACACACATCACGTTAACCATTAACAACACAGTTTGTTTAGCATATGTATATGAATCCGAAATGAAGCAGAAAATATGTGGTGAAATGCATCAAAATTCTCTCTATACAAACAAATGTCATCATTTTTTATAACATACAGAGACAAATCCTTGGTCCTGTGAACCACTTATTCCCAATATCTTCAAAGTGGGTCATGTGGAATTTTCATACTTCTTCTAATTTCATTGACATATATTAATGCACAATCACTTTGTAGTGTACCAAAACTCTTAGTTCAACCATAATCAGAATACTGCAAGTATGTTCAAGTTATTCTGTGAAATTTCTCTTCGAGACAAGATGAGATTGCTGAAGTTTTTTATTTCTGAAATTCTTGTGTGGGGTCACAGGCATGGAATAGGGTTTATCATTGTATTATTTGAACAAGCTCATGAGAAGAATTATTAAAGGAATTTGAAAAACAAAAGGGTGTGTGTATATATATATATATATATAAAAGAGAAAGCAAAATTCCTGAAAGTCCGTGGCTTATACACGTGCTGATCCAACATAGAATACAGAATTCTAGGTCTCGGTGACATAAAAGGTGATAAGAAAATAGGTGCAAAACCGGGATCTGGAAGGCTTTGTTTCACAGTCACAAAATTCACCAAAGGGATTCCCACGCAACCTTCAATATTGCACATGAAAAAAAGTCACACTCTCAGCTACACAGATACCTGGTCAACCACGCAGACGAAGTGTAATGAATGAACCAAATCAAAATAACACTTACCCTCTTTAAACCCCTTCACTGTTCCTATGGCTTCCGATCTGTGTTCAACCATTTATAACAATTTTCCTTCTTACTTGCTTTTTAATTGTAAATATTATACTATCTACACACATGCATCTTGCTTCCTAGTGCTGGTGCCGTTACCTTTACGAACACTGCATGTAACATTAATATTTTTGGCTTCATCAACGGGTATGGGAATCCTATGTCATGCTGTAGCTCTGGATAATGGAGTTCAAGATCACATAACTAGTTTTTGCTGTGAACTCAGTAATGGCTACCTGGTTTGAATTTGAATGATTATTGCTGAATTGGTGAATGCAGGTGTGGATTAGATCAATTTTGACCTAATTATGAATAGGTTAAGAAACCACTATATGTTGTTTGTCAATCATCTATTACAAAATCTAATTAATATAACAAATTTTACTTCTATTTTCGTGGATATCTAATTCATCTATCTAATTTTTTTATATAAGAAAGATAAATATGTTTTTAATTTATTAAATATAATGTAAAATTACAATTCCTCTTTGTTTTAAACTTTGATACCTTTTTATTTCAATTAACTTAATTTTTCATCCAATTAAATTAATTTTTTTGTGTCGAATGTATTTCGGACATACATTTAAGTTGTTTAAACTCTTTCACGTGTCTCTACTTCAATATCATTTATAAGATGTTATTTAACAAACTCGAAAAAATTTTAAGTTTGTAACAGACATAAATTTTAATTTTATAAGTTTTAAAGACTAAACATATTTAATCTCATAAAATGAAATTCAATATAAATTACACACATTTTTACATCCAAACACGGAAAAAATTCAGAACTTGCAGCTTAAAAATCTATGCTTAGGCCTACGAAGTTTAGAATTTGGATTTAGATGCTTCATAATTATTAAAATATATTAGATGATTCTTTAATAATATATATTCATTAAGAAAAAAAAAATGATGATTCAAACACACCAATCCATTCATTTTTGTTTCATAACTGGGATGAATTGAGTGGTTGAATTATGCCTAGATAGATTAAGATGGTTAATATATAATAAAGAGGTTGAATTTTTACTTCTACATCATGATTAACATTACATCATGACATTATTGTGAACAAAACTATTAACAATACTTAGTACATGAGTAGAATGACTATATATATACGTGCTTAAAAACTAATCATGTTTTTTATAAACAAAGATGATTATGACTGGTAATAGGTAGTCAAACTTTGTGCAAAGAGTGTAGAAGCCATCTGCAATATAGATAAGCACAGAAAGAGAATCCTGAAAAGGAAAACTATAATCTACTTAATATTTTAGTATCGAATTATAGGTGATATTACTTTGACATTTAATTTTCTCTTAAACTTCATATAATATTATTTTATTGTAATATTTTGTTTATAATGATTTTTATTATATTATATATAATATTTTAATATAAAACCAATTCTAAAGTGTACATAAATTGGAAAGAAGTGTCAAACAATACCTTTTCTAAATTATAGTTTTTGGTACTAGTAAACTTTAAATCTAACTTAATCCTACCAAACTGGCTTATAAGATAAGGTTTACAGTAACTTATATACTCTGAATTGATCTTATCTTTAGTCGATGTAAAACTTTCAACCCAATTAATGTCTTATAGAAACCATATTACTAAGAAAGTTTAATTTCTTGAAAATCACTTGGACACATGATTACATCTCAATACAAGAGAAACATATGTAGCTGTTGATTGCAATGCAGCAATGTCATAATTCAGAAAAAATAATAATATAATGAATCTACAGCTACCAAAAATAAGTAGGAAGAAGGTTTACACAGTAGCTCATATGTCCCTGCTTTGCCGCTATCTATAGTAAACAAAAATCCAATAAAAAGGTATAGACCGCCGCTTCTTGACTTAGCTTTTGGAGACATTGGAATTGAAAACCGTATTCTCAATCTCACGAACACTTGGTTTCTTCCAGGATTTTCGCACCCATCATATCACAAATAACCACATGTTTGACTCAGATCATCAAAGCCACTATAATATTACTTCATTAGTCACTAATTCTGATCTAAAAAACTACTAATATTGAACTTGCAATCTCTTCTTCGTATTTGATATTTGACGCCCAACCTCAATCATTTTCCCCGAGGACATTGTGTGTGCATCAAGTCTTGGATTTACACTCTTACTCATCTACTTGCATATGGTGCCACCCTGTGTAATACCGTGCTATACATATGTTAATAACGTGTAATACAATTTAGACCTAATTAATTCGACTTTTTTAAGCAAAAAAAAAATTCTAAAATAACACTTTACAAAATTTCAATTGAGCTAAGTAGTACCAATCATCTGTAACATTCTCATAATATTATATATAATCATATACTATATTTCTAAACATTGTAATTTGAAGGATTTGAGAACAATACTACCATCATGTTCTAACAAAAAATGTCACAACCCTTTACTGTGTTGACAAGTTTTTTGTCTGAATAATTTTGAATCAATTTTTATTCATACTAATCAAATAATACAATTGTGAATTTATAGACTGAAATTTCGCTTTCCAATCCCTAACCTTAAAGTTTGCTAATTATTACAAATCAAGAACACGATAACTCTCTTTGACTTTTCCTCTCTAAAACAAAAATACTTCAATACCTATTTAAGTTTTTTCAATGAAATTCTTTCCGTAAATTTAATTTTCTTTTCATCATTTATTTTGATTAATTTTTTATAATCATTGAATAACACATATGAGAATGACTTTGTAAAATTTTGTGCAACTTGATCCCAGCTTCCCACGTCCACTAGCTTCACATTGCCTTCTCTCCCGTTGGATGAAGTGAAAACAAATATCAATATGCTTGTTCTTTTTATGATCGGTTGGTTGTTTGTCAACTCAATTACACACTTGTTACCAACACTAGTAAAAAATCGGGTTTTTACAGCGCACATTATGCCACGGTTCAACGAAAACCGCAGCATAATGGTGCGCGGTGGCAGTTTTGTAAATAAAACGAACCTATATGCCGCGGTTCTACTGGGAACCGCGGCATATACCCCAGTCAACCATTGCCTTTGACGCCACGTATGAATAAAAAATTAAATAACAGAGTATATGCCGCGGTTGTGCAGAGAACCGCGGCATATACCCTGCCAATTTATTGCAGGTGCTGACTGGGTCAGAGAATTCGAAAAGTTACAGGGGGTATATGCCGCGGTTCTCTGGGGAACCGCGGCATATACCCCTGTAACGTCTCAACTTCTCTGCCAGTCAGAGAATTTCAGAAGTTACAGGGGGTATATGCCGCGGTTCCCCAGAGAACCGCGGCATATACCCCCTGTAACTTTTCGAATTCTGTGAAAGGCAGTTGGGGAGACAGTTGTGTTGAACACGTTTCAGGGGTATATGCCGCGGTTCTCTGGGGAACCGCGGCATATTCTCCTATATGAAATTAATTTAATGTTTATTTGAAATATTTCGAGGTTTATGCCGCGGTTAAGTAGTGAACCGCGGTAGATTCCCCCGTTCAGAGTTAAAAAACAAAACTTGGAACAGTGCATCGTCTTCCTCGCGCGTTCTCTCTGTTTTCGCGTTTCTTCTTCCTCCGAACCACCCTTCATCTCAGATTTTGCGTTTTTAACCGTTTAAACTCAAAATTGTTCGGTCATTATTCGTTTTTGACGATAAAAACGAGTTTTAGCCGTTCAAAATCGTGATTTCCTGGCGTTTTTCACCCTCTCCGCCGCCGTTGTGTTGCGTTTTTCACCCTCTCCGCCGCCGTTCCTCTTCCAGGTATTTATGTCCATTTGCATTTTTAACGTGATTTCTTCATTAATTTTTGCATAATGCTATAGTTTTGGTAATGTATGAAGTTTCTATAGTAGTGTAACAGACAAAATGGGTCATATGAGTGTGGATACTATGTAATGTATTGGATGACCCATATTGTTCGTTCTCACATCACAAGAAGCTGGGAAACGGTAATATTTAACTTTAACAAATTTTGATTTTTTAACAAATGTTGAATTCATATACACTAATTAAAATGAATTGTCTTTTGGAGAGATTCAAGACTACTACACCAGTTCCTGAGAAGTCACTACTATTCATTAGGAACGCTGCTGCGAAGTATATAGTTAGATTATACAATAGCTCTTAGATTTAGATTTAAACAATGCATTTGATTAGATAGAATTTTCTTAGACTCTCTACTTTATTTGATGTTGAAATACATTTGAACATGTGTTTGTTATGTTGAAATTGAATTTCTGTAAATGTTTTTATATGCAGGTCTGTTTTTGTGGTAGTGGATATCACAAAAACAGACCTGCAATTTTAAAAAACTGCAGGGGAATATGCCGCGGTTCTAACCACAACCGCGGCATATAGTGCTTCGTTTTTTTTTAAAAACGAGACATATGGCCGCGGTTCCCTAGACAACCGCGGCATATTCCGCAGCCTATATACCGCGGTTCGAACCGCGGCATAAAGTGTCTGACTTACTACCGCGGCTGAATATGCCGCGGTTCAAGAACCGCGACGTATAGTGAAAATCAACCGCGGTAAAAGCCCCTCGCTGCACTAGTGCAAATTGTATCATAGTCTCATCTTTCTGTTTCAGCTCTGACTTGTTTAGCATATTTTTAAATCATAATGCATGACACACACACATAGTGTTGCTACGTACTCAACTTCACACGTTGAAAGTGTTACTATTTGATAGATTGGGTCTTGGGAGCTTAAGCCGTGAATCAGTGAGAATGGAAGCTAATGAGATATGCAAGTTTGGCAGCGGATTCAATGGAAGTTAAATGGATGTTTAATGTGGAGGAGGTGTTGTTTGGTGATATGGTTCTAGCTCAGACGGCCCACAGGAAGCTAGAAGGGTATTAGGGGAAGCACAAGGAGTGACTATCGGTGTAGAGAAAAGCTGGATCAAATACATCAGCATAATTGTTCTATATTCCAAAAGTGATTTCGTTCTGATGGGTGCCTTTTATAATGTATTTAGGCCAACCCAGCTGTGATCTAAGGAGGTTGGTAATCAGCCTTGAAGTGAGGATCGGCCGCCACGTATGCAGGCATGAAGCAGGTGCTGGACACATTGAACACGTGATGTGATTTGTGGAAGGAGTACGCCAGCGCTGAGCGGTCAGAGAGAGCGCTTACGCCACCCGATTGCTTTTTCTCAAGGTTTTTTATCCTTCTCCATGGGTGGCATGGGTTTAGTTGGACTTTCTTGCTGGGCTTCTAGCTCCCATTTAAAGTGTGCAAAAAGGATTTGTCCTTCTTGAGATAGATCTTCAAGGTCTCGTTGAATCTTTTTAATCATTCCGCGGGTAATGGGTCTTTAATTTGGTATTGGGCTTGAACCTCATCTATCATCTCCTCTCCATTTGAAAATGTTTTGTCTTTAAATCTAGTGGATTACCTTTATTATGAAGATATTTTTTATTTTGTTTGTAGAAGAGGCTCCTAATAGTCTTGGGAGTAAGCCATTTGAAAATGACTTTATTTTTGTTGGATTCCACAAAAGTTCCTCCTGGATCAAATGTCAATCTACAATAAACATCAAACATATTTCTAATTAATTTTATTTGACCCAATAGAATATAAAGACAAATATGTTTAGAAGAAGGCTTCTTAATATTGAAGTTTTTCCTTTTAATAGAGTTAAGATGCCTTACTTCTTCTAAAATTTTATTTTTGTCTAGAATTAGTTGTAACCACAAAGGTAACAATAACTCAAGTGAATTGTCACATTTTTTGAAAATTGTAACATTTTAAAAGATGGAGAGACAATTTCATCATACATATATTTAAGTTTAAAATATGAAAGATATTTATAAAATTTTCAATTATTATTAGTTTAATTTTTGTTCTTTTGTGATTTCATTCAAGTGCTATATTATAATTTTTATTAGTGTATAAAAAGGATTTCACTAGAATTAAAGAATGGGAGGAAAAAGACATTTAAAATATTCTTAAATTTGAATATCTATTTTCTTTTTGTAATATTTTAAAAATATTTTTAAATTTTATCAACTTTGCTTCATTAAGGTTTGAAAAATTAATAAATATTTTGGTTTTCATGATATTTTATTTGGTACTCCAATTTCATGATATTTTATTTGGTACTCCAATTTAAAATGTATATAATTATAATTTCTTTCTAAATATTTGAGGAAAATACATTCTTTCAATATAGAATATTTGATAATATTATATTTCCTTTGTAAGAATTTGTTATAATTTTATAAAAATTAATTAATTGATATTAAAACAGTACGAAAGCAAGTAGGCATAAGTAAGGGGTATACCCGTTACCTGATACGGATATAGATAAGACAAAAATGTCATACTCGGTTTAGGAATATGAGGATGAAATTTTTTTGCTTTAGGGATGGGTATCAGAGAGCAAACAAGGGTATGTATGGTTGAAAGGTGATTAAAATTGTAAATAATGTATGAATAAGACGTTCCTATAAGAGGGGGGGGGGGGGGTTGGAGGGGTACGATATTAGGTGGGGGACGTTGCGCATTGAGTAGGGATCCATAATGTCAAATTATCCTAAATTTACTAAGCTCACAAACTTGTATAGAGGACGGAGTTTAGGTGGTAAGAGTTGAGGGAGGTTCCTACATCGAGATCTAGGATAAGAGACCCCTTTTTTGGTAATGCTATAAGTGAATTTACTCTGTCACGAGGGATTGAGACTTAGTAGATTTGGGTCGGTTATGATATTTTACTTCATGATTGCACGACATGTATCTGACTTTACAAGTATTCGACGTTGTATAAATAAATCGTATTTGAGTCTAGAATAAGTGTCTATGAGTCATTTACAATGTATTGATTGTTGATACGAATATAAAATTTATTTTAGTGTTTAAATGTGATATATATTAAAGTGTGAATTTTAAATGCTCAAAATTATCATTAACTTACCTTGTTCTAGTTGGTTGTTATGTTTCTCATATTTATTTATGAGTAAATGAAACTAATTAGCAATGAGATTACGAAATAGAACAATTATTTGGAGTGAATTCTTTTAGTAATAGATCTGTATGTATATAGTATATGTGTTGTGTGGTAATATTCTCTCTTTTTGTATTAATATTTTGGGAGACTAATTGCTTTTAAAAAACTTTAACTCAAAGTATTGTATATATCTAAGTATGCTTTTGCTGGTTTAATCAGGTTTGCATGATATTAATAATGTATGGACTCTAAATATACAATCGTTCTATTTGTAGAAGTTGTTACAATTTTGGATGTTAATGGTTCATATAGGTATTTTTATATTTATTTAGATATTTAACTACGTGTGCATTTTTTGGGTACATATGATAAAAAAAACCATAAAAGGTAATCAAATAAGAAAATTATATCTTTTAAGATTTATTATAACTTTATTTTTTATCGAATATAATAAATATTTAAAAGTTTAATGAAATTACATGTCATTTTTTTATGAGGGGAATTGGAATAAGATATATTGGTTGAAGTGATTTGCTTGAACACTATGATATGATAGTTGGTGGAGTGTAGTGGAATAACTCGGTTCTAAGTTCTAGCAATGCTCCCCAACCTAGTGCTGGTGTGGTCCGTATAATGTGATTTTTTTATAATAATGACAAAATATTTATGCAAATTGTATTACATAAATCTTATAAGTTAAACCGTGCATTTATTCAATCAAGAGTGTGTGGATACTCATAAATAATTTTAAAATATCAAATAATATATTTTAAATTAAGAATATAAAAAAAAATTGTAATTTTTTTATTCATAAGGACATTGACTCATGTTTCTGATTTTAAAGAAAAGAAGCATAGAAAGTTGTAGATTCAATCATAAGATTGAAAAACTACTCCAGTCTTTATTAAGATAGTTTGGTATAGATAATATATATTACAGAACTGAGATAATATCTGTCATGCAAGTTAACATCATCTAGGATTATTGTTTAGACAAGATTATCCTTAATTAATCACGTAGGATTGATTAATCAAGCAGTTAAAAATAATCAATCTAATTAATTTAAGCTCACTCAAATAAAAATTTATTAAAATAATATAAATAAATATTATTCACGAGATAAAAAAAAATCATTCAATTATTATTGTATTTAAATACTTTCTTACTAATTTGAATGTGAAAGTGTTCTTTCATACACCATTAACATCTTCATTCAAAATCAGTTCATCATCAATGAACAGAAGACATTTAAGACTGAAAGGTGCAACGTGTAGAATCTATTTCAAACTTACAAGAACGTCTCAATCTCTTATAAGTAGAAATAATTATAGAAACCAAAGTGTCATTAATCAAAATGTATTATGCATGAAAGCTAGATGATAATACAGAGACAGCAATGATGTATTCATATATAGATAGGTCCTCACCAAGGGCTATTTTCCATTGACTTGTGTGGTACTTATGGCCAAAAGCATGCTATGTATTTTCTCTCGATCATGAAGAAGATCAAGAAACCCTAATAGAGGTGTTCACCACACTATGTCGTAGTAGCTAATTTATTCATGGTTTGCACGTTTTTTTAAGTAAAATGTGTGGAGATATGATTTCATGGAAAACTAATGATTCTCGAGCCATGCATACCTAACATGTAAGGATGGAAAAATGAGTTTATGTCACATTTTATATGTAAAAAATCAACGACAAACGGGTTGTTGTAAGTAGTCACCTAATGAAAATAGACCAAATCTAACCTACCCAAAAACTAGAAAAACAAAAAGAAAATAATTATTTTTATGGATTTAATTTAAAAGAAAATATTTGGTTAAGTAATGCAAAATATATTTATGGTTTAATCTAAATTTCATTTAAATATGAATTTTTTTGTTGAAATTAGAGAAATTAAATTTGTAAAATAATAATAATAACGAGCATGTATTTTAATATTTTAAATGTTAATCTTAAAAAGATTACATGATAACAACTTTTAACTTAATTTTTGAAAATATCTTCTTATTTATTGGAAACAATAACAAGCTCAATCAATTAGTCACATTGGTGTATCAGTCTGAACGAGCCAATTATACGAATAAACGGATGATTGACGAGAACGAGAGTAAAAATTGGATTAAGAGATGTGTCGATGAAGAAGAAAAAAGGATAAATAATTAGAATAATAAATATTGATATGTTTTATTTTTATTATGATAAAAAAGGAAACTTACAGTTTTGTTATTAAAAAAATTAACTCCATTAATTTAATTAAACTCGATTAATGATTAATGGAATTAAAATATATTTTATATATAATAATTATCATGAAAAGAGTAAAACTTACATAAATGATTGATAAAACTTCAACTACTATCCATAGATAGAATAAAAGTAAAAGTTTTAGAATACAAATATTTTAGAAAAAATAAACTTATTCTGAATTGTTTTTTTATCAAATATTTCTTTACCTTGTACCTAGTAGATATGTTCATGGAAAAATTATAAACACTTAAAAAATGGAGGAGATGAGCTAGAGTAAAAAAAGGAAACGAAAAAAAAAACGAAAATAAGAAAGAAAATGAAAATAAAAACAAGAAAGAAAGTGGGCCCTTAACTCGAAGACTTTGTAAATAGATAAAACGTATTAAATTACAAGTGTTTGATAGAACTATCATTTTAGAAGATAAATGTAAATAAAAGTAGACATGTTGATAAAATATCTTTGTATAAAATTTGACTTTTATCGTCACAATATATTTTTCGTGTATTTCTATTTTTAATTTTAATCACTTTACATTCTTATAATATGTTATTTATAGATAAATTCTTTTATTTATATTTATTTTCAAATTTCTTTTAAATCTTACCACAATTTTATTTTAATTTAAAATAAAGTAAAGATAAACATTTTAAATAGACCTAATATATTTAAAATAACATAAAAATAGTTAAAATACAGTATGAAAATTATTTAAAAACAATAATTTATGAAAGTTACTAACGCATCTGTTTATTAAATATTATAAAATCCTCAAAACTCAATGAATTTGAATTATTCATCTTTAACTATTATTCAATGCCAGATATTTAAATTAACAAATCAAGTGAATAATGCTAATATTAAAAAATTTCATATCAATCGGATAGATATTACAAAAGGAAATCGATAAGAAAGAAGTGAGAGGTCATATAATTAAATAAGAGAGAACCGAGGACATAAAATTAATTGAAATAGGGACCAAATTTTGTAGGGACTATCCATATTTACTAAGATTTCTGTCCACCAAATAATTTTTTTTTCTTCTTTTATATTTGGGTTCAGAGTAGCTATTCCTTCTAAATGGAAAATTTTGGAAAAAAAAAACAATGAAGGAATTTAAGTTCAATTAACATTTCTATAATCACTTTTAAGAGAAAATAAGGAACATAACTTCTCCCATGAATTTTTTTTAACCTTTTCAAAATTAAAAGATATAAGTTAATTTTAGTTTATAAAAAATTCAATTCATTTTACCGTTTTACTTTTCTATTTATGAAAAAGCCATTAAAGAATAGCCTACCCTTATAAAAGTTTCAAGAACTTAGCTTATTTGTATTCTGTTATTCCTCCATCAAAAAAGCAAATTTGAGTAACTTTTGTAAGAATTCAACGTAACTTTTGTGGTAATGACAAATTATTATAAAACTCTCCATTTGAGAAATGTTTTTGAGTTTAAAAGATTTACTTTTTAGATAAAAAAAATATATTTGTTATTTTATTTCTATGATTTAAAACTTTTATTTAAGATTCTAGCATCTTAAACTTTATGTACTAACATATACTTCAATAAAAACAGTCTTATAAATTATGACTTATGACCACTACAATAGAATTAGGAATTAATATTATTTTGATATGCGATCATTGCCATTAGTGTATATGCTAAAACATTGTATCATTTATTTTTGCAGTATTCTTTAATTTAATTTATCTCGTGTTTTGGATAATAATTTTTATCTTTCTTACCATCCCAAGAAGGCAACTAGGTTGGACTTTCTATCATAGCTTTGGAAGTATCATTCAAGTATTTACGTCGTCGGATACTATTCCTTAAAGACTACTACTTAGGTTGTTAAATTGTAGCCATCTTCTTAGGACGATGAGATTTAAATAGGTGTGTAAATTTGTTTACATTAGGATCACATTGAGATAACTACGGTTTCATTATTATTCTCATTTTCAAAACAAAAGTTTACTTTTATTCATACTTTTATATGTAATAGAAATTTTTTTCTCTTATCCTTATTTATATCAACGAATGATATATTCACTCATGTAAAACGGTTTTTTAATACTGGTTAAAAAAACTTTTCTATATTGATTTTAGAGTAGATATAAAACAAATAATATAGAAAGTTTTCATTTTTTTTTATAAGGATTCAACAAGTGATATAAAAAGTTTCTTTCTCTATTTAAAATTGAGTTACATATGAATTTTTCTGCAAGTAACGAGAAAAATATTTTTTATTGATTTTCTGTATGAATATTTGGTGCCTTAGGGCGGGAACATTTGCAAAGAACGAGATTTGTAGGTAATGGTATCATATTTGTATGTAAGTAAAAAAAAATTACCTACTGATTTAACATACAAATTTAAATATAATTAATTATTTAAAATAAAAACAAAGGGTTATTTACACGCTACCTGACTTGAAATTTTCATTGCCATGCTCTCTCAAACCCTTACATCTCCATCACTCACTTGAAAATCTCTATCTCACTCGAAAATCACTTAGTCACACTCTTAATTCTTGCTTCTTCGTAGAAAAGAAACCATTGCCGATTCGATGTTCAAAACCCTTGCCGAGCTCCAAACAAGGTCAAAATCCTAGCCAAGGTCCACTGCTCACACCTCAACCACTCACAGTTCCACAACTCACGCTTCCATTGCTCGTGCCTCCTCTGCCTTACCCAATCCCTTGCTGAGCTCGGTGTAGGTTGCTTGACTCGTGAAAACTCACATCGTTGTCGCTGCATGAAAGAGTTTTCCAGATTTAGGTGCTAAAATGAAATATGATGGGCTGTGTGTGAGAAATTTGCTTCTTAAAAGTCCCTTATTCAACTTCACTTTCTACACCAATTATAGGTTTAACTGATATAAAACAACTTGTAATTTATTACAACTTTGTCACCGTATCATTTTCTATATCGGTTCTTGGTCCAATTGATATAGAAGATTCTGCATTATTTAAAAATTGTTACCGCCTCATGTTGTATACCTAGTGGATTAGAACTAGTATAATACATTGTTGTGAAAAAGTATATTTTGCACTAGTAATTCGTACATTGTTTTGATTATCTCTTTACTGAAATATTAAGTACATAATCTTTTTATAAAAATAAAAATTACAACAAAAGACATTTTATCAAATATTTAATGTTTAAAAAATATATATTTTATTTCTTTCCATGTCAGATATAAAAAAATATAATTATATAAATATAAAATAAAAATTAAATAAAGATTAAATAATTATAAAAAAGTTAAAAATTATTAAAGGCATCTTAGAAATAAATTACTGAACTAAAAATTAAAGAAAATTTAATTAAAGTTTTTTGGATTACCTGATTAATGTGTTTTAAAACAAGAACATGTAGGAGAATGAGAATAAAGATATTCATCCTGTCCCCATAAATATTACCTATATCAATATTCAATTAATACGAAAAAATTTCGTGAGATAAATATCACAAACGCGAATTCATTTGTCTTTCCAATATATCAATTGTAGTACTGAATTACTTTATTTCTTTTTCAAAGTACATCTAAGGAAGGATATCATTTGTATATGTTTACCACGATATCATTTGTTTCGGAAGACTCTTAATTAAGTAATTTGGAAGTAAAATGCATTCTGCATTGCGAAAAATCAAGAATTATTCTTCTTAAAAAAATGTTCAATTTGAAAATAACATTTTTCACTTTCACGTTGCTCGAGTAAGCTGATTTTTGGATTATTTGGAATAATTTTTCTGGAATTTTCGTAATATAATTCTCAAAACAGAAATTTTAGAACATTCTGGAATAAGCTTTTCAAAACAACATTTGAAAAGAACTTTCCAAAACAACATTTATGAAACACTTTCCGAAACAAGTTTATTAGAAATAGCTTTTGAAAATAAGTTTTTCAGAATACCAAAAATGCATTCTAGAATGAACTTTTTTTCCACAATGCATTATCTCTCTTCTTCTTCCTCTGTAATAGCAATGGTGCAGATGCAGTGAGAAAGGGTATTTTAATTTTTTTTTCTGTTCATATTTGGTGCAGTTAGTAACTATGAAGTACAGGATTATTTTGTCCAATAAGTGATGTATAGTCCATCTTTGATTGTTGGAACCAATTGCTTTCTGCACTCAATCAAATATGTGGAATGTCAAAAGTGACCATATGAATTTTTTAATATAAACCTAATCCTCTTCTATTGTTGGATCAAATGGACGAGAGAATGGTTGGCGCAATATGCGAAAGGCTGAAACGGACACTGTACCTAGTTGGTGAGATGAGGTGCAATTGATGGGGTGCACGAAGCAATTGCTCCCCTTCATGAAAACATCATTCCACAATAATTCTGAATTATACAACCTAAAATTCTAATTTTAAGTTCCGAAATGTAACATTTACAAGTTGTTTCCAAAACACCAATATGTAAAATGTAATTATATTTTCAAATAGCACAATTCAAAATATATTTTTAGACTGTAGAATTCAAAATATACTTTTAAATCAAAAAATACATTTTAAAGTTATACCATATAAAAATATAATTATGACTTTCTAATTATATAATTTAAAATATATTTCAAGATTATATAATTCATAATACATTTCAAAATCCAAGAAATATATAATCATAAAATGAATTACAAGGATAATTTGGACTATTCCATACTTCATATAAGTGTTGGAATAAATTATGGGGTTCCAGGAAAAAGAAGTCTTTTTGGATAGTGTTTTCCTCCACTTCCATAAATCCCCCCTGCACCTCTCTCTCTCTCTCTCTCTCTCTCTCTCTCTCTCTCTCTCTCTCTCTCTCTATATATATATATATATATATATATATATATATATATATATATAAAATATTTTTGCCATTTTCGGATTGACAATGTGAAATAACTTTTTAATTGTGTAATTCAAAAATTAAAAATAACTTTTATTATGTAATTCGAAAACTATTCCTTTCCTTAACATCTTTTTCATATGTCTTTATTCTCTTAAAATTCTCAGTTAGTCCAAATATTATGGAATGCCATGAATTCTTTAAAACATTTAGTCCCCGTGTAGCATTATTTTCTTTTTAATAATATCTCAGAAATTATGCGTATGATTAATACTGATAAACTTTGAATTAGTTTGAAAAAGGTTTGATTACCAAAATATTTTGTCATTAGCTATGGAGAGGTAAGATAAAATGGAAGAAGCCAGCTCACAAAGGTCTCCAATTCTTCACACTTTGGCTCAGAGGAGAAGGGACACTAGCCGACCAAGAGTTCAAATCAGGCAAAGGTCCTGTTAGTGCCATAAAATTTGCACCATTTTCCTTTGGCATTCTCTTCCAACTTACCTGATAAATTCAAAACACAAACTATAAACATCTTAAAAGATTATCTTAAATATTTGAATTCCAAAATATCAATTTTGACACTCCACAAAATTGATAGAGACAACCACATAAAGAATTAACATCACTCTCTACTCAGAACTTTAAAACAATTAATGGATCTTTACTACTTTCTCATTTTTACCCAATGTGGGACTTAGACTCATATTTAGAATTCTAACTACACAAAACTTCATGTCAGGAGTCACTAAAAAGATATCTTTTAGCTTCACAGCACAGAAAGCACTGGTGTTGTGTAATGCATGAAATAATGAAGAAACAACAACAAAACAATGAGATCAGAAACAGAAGAATTACTTGTCCCGGAAATGCTTTGGATAGTGCTTTCATAGCTGGATTTGATAACCATGATTTACCACTCCACAAAGTTTCAGGATGAGTACTTTCATCTCTGGCACTTGGCCCACCACCAACACCACCACAATTTACCATGAAGCGACCATTGGCCATCAATCTCTCTTCTAATTGCAACCATGTATTAACCTGATGAATGCATTAAAAACTCTGAAACATAATGCTAAAATTACTTGAGACAGTAAAATTTCAATTTTTATCATTCTGTCCTTCTTTATCATGAAAAAGAACAAGTTAACAGATTAAGCAGATCAATGTATGAATTTACTAATATATAATTAAGAAAATTTCAATCTTAATCACTTGTTTTACAATGGTTTAATGATTCATTTCTGCTTTCTAATTCCATATCATCAGTTTAACAGGAATTTCGTTTTAAGTTTACAGATTGTACGTTTCCATAATACTCCATTATATTCTTTGATAACTACTATCCATCCCACAATGATCACAGTTTTAGCCTTCTAAAAGTTTCCAAACTATTTTCCCATGAAACATTAATGCTTTTTCCTCAAATTAATTATTTTATCTCAGTCAAATTAATGATTTATTGAAAAAATGAGGCCATTTTAGAAAAAATTGTTTCACTAAGAGATATACTTGTTGTTCTTCATATGTATGAAATAACCTTAAAGTGCAGTCATTGTAGGCCTGAGAGAGTATCTAGCCTCCATACACTATTTCTACATATTGTACAGAGATTTTATGAGCCTAACATGGCTTAGACTTTCACCTTAACTTTGGATTTCGATTTTTTGGCAAGTTCTTCACATGATCATGCACTTTAAAAACTTCATGAGAACGTTTTGCGTGGTTGTGTGAAAACTTCAAAAATTATCCAAATTCCATTAACTCTCCTCTTCTTGTGTCATAGAAATGCAAAATCCAAAACATACTGTAAATTTGGGCAATAAATGAGATAATGGCAGGACTAAGTAAAAATATTCAAAAGGATACCAATTCAGTTTTATACTTTTCATTTTCGGAAGCTTAAATTTGACACTACTATTGCAGAAAGAGCAAGGTACACGAGCTGTTATTTGACAAAGAAGAGCTTCAGAATCACCTAGAACATGCATATCTATGTGGAGGAAAACTGCATACCTCTTGTAGCTGAGGCAAAACTTTTCCATCTGCGAACAAGTCAACTACAATGCCTGATAATTGAACAAATATAAGTTAGCCAATAATTATAAAATAGTATCCCCTTCAAAAAAATGAGGAAACAAGAGATATCATAAATTGAGCTGAATTGTTGAAATATTGCAAGTGGATGAGAAAACAAACAAGGTGCAGAGTTTCTTTACTAAGAAGTATAGGTAGAAAATAAAAGTAGTATGAGAAGCTAGATAAACTAGGCAATATGCAATGTGAATGACTCACCAGCATATCTTTCGTGAAAATCCTTTGAGGGAACGAAGACATCACCAACATGAATATTTAAAACTCCACCATCTTCTGTTGTCTTCTCCAAATCAGATAAGCCAAAATAATCTCTCACTTTATCAATCAACTATAATATTTGGGTTTTGAAGAAAAAAAAGGGGGTTAGAATGCATGCATCAGGGATCAAAATCAATTAGTGAATATGATTGTAGGATAATAAGGAACGAAATTTAATAAAAAACGTTGATCATAAAAGGTTTAAATAGAAAAGACATTTTTCACCTAGAGTGTACTGAGATCTAGTAAGACTTCCTTTTAACCTAAATATAAAAGAAATAATAAACATTAACAGACAAGGAGAGGACAATATCATAGATTTTTGGTATCCTCAAAAATATACCATAAGATCCTAGAAAGTAGTTCAATTCTTATTTATTGTTCTTATAAATATAAGCAATGCTTATTTTTTTCATGCCTACAAATATCAGTAATCTGATAGCTGAGTGCAAATACATAAGCATTTCACTCAAACTCTGGCTATTTTTTTCTTAGCACTTTTTTCAAGACAGAATCAGAGGCCTATTCATTGAATTATGATTATTGTTTCTGCAATATACAAGTAGAAATGGGATGTTGGTTATTTCGTTTAAGTTATCACTGACTACGATGTTTCAATTTTGATAATCAAGTTTCAGTAGAAATTGTAGTTTCATAGAATTCTACAATGTCAATAGCTCTGGATCACTGAAGTATAGATATAAATTTAATACAGAAATAAATAACCAAAGGGGTAATATATTACAATTTGATCAATCTCCCAGCCATCAAGTTGCAGTGAAGGCCATAAGTCAAGCATCAGATGAGCTGCAGTTCCACCACCCTGCAGGATATAAAAGCAGTATGAGATTACTTACAAGTTCACTGATATTTAGAAATTCCCAGTGTATAATATGTGCCTTCTTAAAATTAAATGAATTACCAAACCTAAGATAGCAATGGGACCTTTCGGAACAATAGCTGGCAAGCTCGCGAATTCATCCTGTTTAATACAACAAATTCAGTAACCCCTGGCATGAACAATTGATCAAACAATGTGCACATAAATGCAAAAAGTACAATGCAGATACATAGCATACAAGTAACAAAGTCAGCAATGATATAACTTATGCACCTGGATTCACCTTAACACTCAAAGAATATGACAACCGAAGATAAATCTGAAAATGATTACACAGTTACTTTCAAGCGCGGTGGCACCCCACATAGAACATTCATATTGACCCTAAAGTAATGTTACTAGATCTATAGTTTAATAGTTTGACTAAATATTCAGTCACATTGCGTAGCATTATTCACAAGCAAGGAATAAATAAAATTGTATATAACACTACAGAACTCAATGGTCATATGATGGCACCAGTTGCTCAGCATGAGAAATGATTGAATTTCATTTTTGATAGGTTTCACTCGACAACAAATGCAAGATCAGAGGCCATGATTGATCTTGACATAGCATTAAAAATGCTTCACCAGTTTCTTGCATCAAATAACAAATTAGACAAACTTTTGCTATTAAATATGACAGGCTTGATCCAGAGACTAGTTTAACACCTTCTTGAACCCTACTCTTCTATTATCAGAAGCTTATACAGCAATGTCAACAAGTTTTCTCAAATTCAAAACTCCTAGGGAGTAAAGTTAGTAGTTTTTATTTAAAATATGTCAAATCCAAATCAATACGATGAGCTGAACAAAGAAAAATTATATAAAAACCAGTATTAGTTTTCAACCTCGTGAATATGTCTATAAACTGCAAGCAAAATATGAACACAACTACACAACATTCTACAATCAATATGAGCGTGAATTTGATGTATGAATCACACAATAAGGGCGAGGAGTGTTTTTAACATCATTTCAAACTTTGACACTAAGCAACCCAAACATCATTACTTTGTAAAAAAGAAGTTTTACTTTTACAGAACATACAACACCCATTACCGTTTGGACGTATGTCTCAAACACACACGCATACAACAAAACAAGCAATGTCAAGGTAGCATACATACCCAATAAGAACATGTCCATTTTGACCCATGGTAAAGAACACTGTGAACACTGTCTGCAACAAAAGAAACAAATTCTGACACGTCAATTACCCTTGGCACACTGCTGAAGGAGACTGATCAAAAACAAGAAATAATAAAAACATTTATAAGGAAATGCAAAACGGCATTTGAATACTTTTCAGACCCAGATGATCCATGAAGTAAAGTTTGAACTTTTAAAAGCAATTCAGACGGAGAGAAGGTGAGAGGAGTACAAGATGAATCAAGGAGTAACATTCTAGCCTTTGGGGTGTCCACTATGAGTATGTCATTGTAATCAGTTTTGATAGAGGAGACTAGTTGAATGTTCTCTTCTTCACCGGGTTGTACTTGTTGTTGAGCAGCAACAGAAAATGAGAAGTGTGAATTGGATTTTGAATGATGGGTTGAGAGGAGAAGAGAGGGTTTTGGTGTTGGGATGAGAGAGTGAGTTGCAGCAATGGAGAAAGCAAAAGACTTGAACTTGATGTCTATGCTCAAATGGGAAGGAGGCAGCAAATTGGTCAAGGACAATGCATACCCTCTCATTGTATTCTCTTGGTTCAGTCTCAAACAAAGGGATAAATGAACTCAAAATTCCACCACCTTATCCAAATTCCAAATTCTTCTTTGCATTTTTCACCTTTATTGTTTGATTTCACTCATTGTTATCTTATTTTAAGGTCTCTACAATTATATTATTTTTAATTATTCAAAATTTAATCACCGTAATTATTATATAATTAATAAAATAGAAATATATTGTTTAGCTTAACTTCATCGTGTATGATTAAGTTGAACAAAATACTGAGATTTAGTGCGTTTCAATTATTTTTCTTTTGAAAATATACCATTTTAAAATTTTTAAAAGCTTTTTGAGTAGTTATTGTTTCCAAAAATGTTCACTTAAATGATATATGCGATGGAATCTAAACTTAAGTTGTTATTAATTTATTTGTACTTTTAGTTTTATTCTATAAGTGATTTTAATTTCCCTAATTTTACATTTTCTCTTTAATTTTTTTTATTTCTCAGTGCATATAAAATTCAAGAAAATATATAAATATTAAAAATTAATTTTAATTTTTGAAATAATAATAATAATAATAATAAGAAGGAGGTTAAATAGTTTTTTTTTCTTGGATATTTTTTCAATATAATTTCAATATTTAAAAAAAAGTTAATTTAGTTTTAATTTTACTTAAAATGAACGGACTTGGTATTTTACGTTAAATTAATTTTGACTCTTCGCAGTAAATAAACCTTCAGCTTTTATGTCGGTTTTAATTTTAAGTAACATATTATTTACGATTATATTACTGTCTAATTTATTATTATAGGTAGATTAAAACCATAGTAATAAACCATCTTAAAATCATATTTTTACAATAAGAAGTAATATCAATTATATTATTATTATTAACTATTAATTTTTCACCTTTTTACATTACACAATCTTAGTACTTCCTCTTACTTCGAAGAGTGTCTTCCCCACTAGGTGAAAGTTCTTTTCTCCTCTTACTTCAGTCCCTGGGAGCAGCAAGTAATGCATCGGTGCGAATCCCACATCGGTAGGGTACAAAGTTTTCAAGTAGTTTATATTTACAGAGCTCCAACGACGGCTTGTCCCTTCGGGGACATCCGATAAAATTGGAACGATACAGAGAAGATTAGCATGGCCCCTGCGCAAGGATGACACGCACAAATCGAGAAATGGTCCAAATTTTTTTTTATTTTAAATTTTCAACCCTTTCTACCACCTTTTTTAATTGATTGTTCACTCTTCTGATGATTGCACAAGAGATAACCTAAATTGCTCTCTAGAAGTAGTACTATGACGGATGTGACAAGATATATTATTAGTTTACGATATTAGAGTTAAACTACATTTTAGTTTGCTGAATTTTGGTTCCAAACCATAAATGTTGTAAATTAAGTGTTCATCATGTTAGTGGCTACTGTGTTCATCATCATGTGCTGCAATGTCAAGATTGAACACAAGCTTTTTGAGATGCATGGAACTTGTTTGCTGCCCAAAATGCTTCTGTTTCCACATTTGCATGGTGCGAAATGATAAAGGTTAAACGTCTTCTGGAATTCATTGATGAAGAAGAATTTTAACTTCTTTTCTTAGATTTTTATCTTCAATATTGAAAGTAAAACTTGAATCTTTGTTTATTTATGGTTTCCAGTGTATGGTGATTACTGTTACCATTTTTGTTGTTACGAGTTCATCTTGAAAACATAAGGAAGGTAAACAAGAAATAAGAGATAATAGAAACTTGAAAAGAATTTTTATTATCTGAAAGAATATGATACACAAGCTTTGGATGAAAGCTTATTTATACACAGAGCAACAAGAAGACAGGTTAACAGAGCTGTGTAAATCAGAAAAGACAGAAAAACAGAATTACGAATGATTACTTTCATTATTAAACAATAATCTAACGCTATATAAATACATAATATTACAAATGATTACTTTTATTTTTTCGTTCTTTTATACGATACTGTGAACCATCCTAAATTAATATTTTTATTTAAAATAATATAATTCATCAAATGTATTTTCTTATTTGTTGTGAAATATTCTTTTTCAAATATTTTTAAATATTAAAATTAAAAACTTTTTGAATGAACTTTCCAGAATACTCGTTTTCCAGCTTCGCACAATTCACAGTATCTATAATCCAATGGGTTTAGCCACCAAATTTGAATTTTGTCACTAATGTTAAAATAAAAAAAGATATATCTAAACTATTTTTCATGTCGTCTTATAAAAAACATGGGACATTAGACGCATCGGAGTAGACATAAACAAAAGCTTTCAGCCTTTAATCCTAGACAAAAGAAATCAAATAAATAAATAAAAATGGCAATTAAAATTTAAAATAATATGGGGGTCAAGATGGGAGGAAGAAGATCTTGAGGGAGAACTAAATTTAATGAACTCATTCTGAAAAATTAACATTAAACTTTTTCGTGAAGTATGAACTTTCACACTTTCGGAAGATTTCACAGTAAGTTTTAAATTGTTATCGTAATGATAAATTTTATTATAAATTTGAAAAGTTATTTTTACTTTAACCAGTTTTTATTACCTTTCAATTGCATCTTCTTTAGTGAAAAATTCACTATTCACTCACCGGACCAGGGCTGTAAATTTGGAATAAACGGGTAGAAGTCCCACCTCGCTTGAATACCGTACTAACCAATTGTTTATAATTCCATAGCCTCGTTGTAGCATTGTCCCTTCGGGGACATCCGATAAAATTGGAACGATACAGAGAAGATTAGCATGGCCCCTGCGCAAGGATGACACGCACAAATCGAGAAATGGTCCAAATTTTTCTACATTTTTTTTTTATTGATTATTGACTCTGATGTTTGCACAGTTTTTCCTTCATGTTCAAATGCATTTTGTTTGTCACACTTACTGATTTGTTTTCTTCATTTATGTATATACCATTTCTTCAGTTACTAAAATAAAATTATTGTGGTTACATTAGTTCTATTGAACTTAGCAACTTTTATTAAGTTCCAAAAAGGGTAATTTGGAGGGGAAGAATTGCACCAATGATAAGGAAACAAAGGAATACATACATAAATTACTTTCTGCTTTATAGTTTGTTAATACTATAGACTGTCAGATGATGCTAGAATTTGTTGGTGTGATGGAAATAACTTCAACAAGGTGGACAGGTGAGAAGGAATGGAAAGTGAAATCTGAAGTTCATTCTTTCTGAGATACAGAGCAAACTCATAGATTCGGGTTTAGGGTTTGACTCAATTCCAAAAAATCAGATTATTAATAAAAACTGTCAAAACATTATAAGCTCTATTTAAGTCAATATCTATTTGATGCAAGGCTAAACCATCATCCTTAAAATTGTAATTATGGCACTCCTCATGGTGATTGAAACTAAGGCAGGCCAGGAGTGGCCACAAATAAAGTGTCTTTTCTTCACAAATGAACAATGAGATGTTGTAAAAGGACCTCCAATCAAAACATGCATAAAAGCTGCCTTTAGTTAAGGATATCATATTGGCTTCCCTTAGTTTGAATCTCGTTGTACATATACATACATTCTCTACATAATTTTTTTTAATATTCCTGACAAATCCTCCATACAAATTGCTGCATAAGTTAAATAACACCATCCAGGGGAGATCGGTATCATATCATTTAAAAGGGGTGTTTCTGTTGGTGTTTCAAATCCCCTGGAGAAATAAATGTCCATTTTTGGCTCTAAGAGAGCTTCTGAAAATAATAAAAGAGATATTCCCATTTGGGCACTTAGTGTTGGAAAATATAATTAACCTTCCTTTTAAATGTAGTATTGTAAAATATTCTTGTTTTACTGCATACTTTCTGAATCATTTTCATTGGGAACCCTGAAATAAGAGCATTCAAGAACTTCTCCCTTCCAGTAGGTTTCTCAATTTTTTTCTTCTGTTTAACAACTTCAGACCTACAAAAAGATCCTCTGAGTCAATTGTTAATACATATCTTTGTTTAGTTTGCTAAATTGAACTAAAGCCAAACTTCCTTTCATTTCATTACTTTTTGAAGTAACATTATACAACAATGACAAAATTAACTGGGGCCTTCCTTGACATGAAGCCTTACAAGAATAATAAACAAAATTTGGATCTTCCCGAAAACAAATGGAAAAAAATTAGAATAAAGAAATAAGCTAATTACAATTCTTCACCTCACCACTCAATTACTCTCTCCACACAAACCCAAATTAAATCAATACAAATCAGAAACTATAACTAATATCAGCAGCAAACTTTCACCAGCTCACTGAGAGTCACTGTCCATTTGTTGCAACAAGAAATGGAAGTCAGACCTTTGCCTGAGTATTGGCGGTGGATCCACATCCATGTCTGATAGGCGGATGTCACTCATGGAGCGAAACATCTCCTCCATCAAGAATGGTATGCTGAGTTTTGTAAAAAGAATCAGTGCATTAGCTTGTCAGAAAATTGTTTCTATTGGCCAGGGAGTGACTTTTGGATTTGAATTTTAAAAGGGGGGAAATCAAAATTGGTTTAGAAGCATGTTAATAGTTACTTACCTGGAATCCACCTCTAGAAGGAATGAGCTATTATGTATGCTTATTGAGTCTTCTGTCATAATCACTCTCATTCTGCTAATGACCTGTAAAAGTCAGAAGGGGAAAAAAAGAATTGAAACATCATTAGTTATCGTGTGTGGTAAGGTCATCTGATGCACGATAAAGTTGTGATACTGATTAATTTAATAATGCCTGTTTGTTTTCTACGGTTATGAAACTTAATAATGGAAGTTGATTGTGAATATGTTTTATAGTATCGTTTGTTTTCTACATCAATGAAACAATCAGTTATGATGCAAATCTTGAGTGTAATATTTTAAAGTGGTAGTTTGACTTCTAATTTCAGAGTTTCTTTCTTTCAGAAGTATCTTTGTTTCTTCTAAAGATATAAATGCATTTTTAAGAAAATTGAATGTTTGCAAATTTTCATCATATTTCAAATGAATTTGTAAGGTTGGACAAACTGTCCACAAAAAAGAGCAAGAGAAACAAAAATGGTTTTGGAAACCAGGACTTACTTCTGCAGATAATCCCTGTGCTCCATACTTGTCATCCCAGAACATAGTTCCAATACGATATATTTGTGGAATACTTAACCCCTGATGTCAGAAAAATTAACAAGAAAACAAGACTTAGGCTCTTTTTAAGTACTTTATATATGTTATTTGGATAAAATTTAAAGTAAAAGCTCTTTCTTAATAGAGATCTACATGTTAGACAAAAGCTAGTTCAATCCAGAGAGGTTCAAGGTAGAAACTATGTAAGATACTCATTGAGCATTGAGATTTCTTTGTAAGTTAGTTAAGTTACCGGGCAGAGTTCATTTGTGATTTCCTCTAAAGATTTTTGAGTCTTTTGATGCAAAACCTGTGTAAATAAAGCATTTCAAAAACTGAATATTGAGGAAAGGGTAATGAAAGAGTTAAGAGTGCAATCTCTTTAATCTTGATCCAAAAAGGTATACCAGAAATCCCACAGCTTGGCGTATATGTTTGAGTTCATCCCAAGATGAACCAGCAAACTGCAAAATAAACCAAATACAAAAGATAAAAAACGTAGAAAAGGCGTCTCTTGCACTTTTTCCTTAGGTTGTTCCAAATATTTAGTTACCTGGTCTGTTGCTTTAAGACACCATAGTTCCAACTCATGCAATCCTGCCTTCAAATATTCTCCATTGCTAAAGGAACAGCACTCACGACGAAGCAACAAACTGCCAGACAAAAGTTTTCAAAAACTTCATGAGAATTTATATTATATTCTGTAAAGATTCACTACTCCAAGATGTTTTGTGCAATTGTTGGAAACTCTTCTCACCTATTAAATAGCTGGATATTCATGAATGAGAAAACCTGACTAAATATCTTTCTTGTAATGATGGGAGGGACCTGAAGTCACAGGATGAAGAATATTGGAAAGTCTCTTCTCTGAAAAGTACAAACTAGCAAAAGCAATATTAAGTGAGTAATTCATGCTTACATAGTTATCGGACAATATACGCAAGGCATGATCTAACTTGTCCACGATTCCCTTCCAGTACATATGTAATGCTTGCTGTTTTGCAACAATATTTGAATGGATGTTTCTGGATGATCCTCTTATTGATCTAGTTCTTATGGATCTTGGTGCCTGCCAGCGATGATGAAAGATTTAACTTAGGCAATACCTAATTTTCCGTTGTACTTTGGATTTGATCTTATGATGCTTACCTGTATACACAAATTTAAGAATGGGCTAATCTCTTTCTTTAGACTATCACGGATCATTCCATATATCTTCTCCACATATGCAGTTAAATGCTGCTTAAACAGAATAGCTGGATATTTGGCTTCTACTTTAGACTGATCATTTGGCTTCTCCACCATTCCACTGTAGCCACTTGAAATCCCCAAGCCCATTGAAGATGAACGCAAACCCTGAATTTGTATATCAAGCACCATTATATTTTAAACATTGATTTAATACAATGCAAAAACTAATTCTTTTGAAAAGCTTACTTGTGCCATTTTTCCAAACAAAGTGGCAGGGGAGTTTCGATTACGTGACACTGCCTTAGTTGTATTGCTGGCCTTCATTGTGCATTGTAGATAAAACAGAAGTGTTGAAATAGTTGAAAGCCAGTAGGCTAGATCATGGATTCCTTCTTGACTCTGCCAGAACATAAAATGCCACTTACTTTCTCACAACAATATGAGTGATTAAATTTAGGCTGAAATGAGGATTTTTATTAAGAATTCCTTAAACTTTGTTAATGTACTAAAGTTCTTGGAGAATATTACCTCTATAGATGATCGGATAGTGTGTGTAATTTTATCAAAAATATGCGTTTTTTCTGCTTCAAGGGATCTCCAATGAAGAAGTGCTTTATATACAATACAAGCAGCTGCTGGTCTGTTTTTCTCAAATCGCTTATCTTCAGCGAGACACTTGAGCAGTGCATCATGACTTTCCTGTTTATAAGAGATGGAAACTGTGAGAATCATTTATTTTAGTGTGAAACTGCATAACTTTCCCTGACTTTGTCTTGCGTTTGAAACATACCTGCTGTCTGTCTGTGAGTGATCTTTGTTTAGTAAGCAAGAAGAGCGGTGCTTTTGATTCCTGTAAACATAATTTATTATTTGAAATGAACATACTGTTATTTATTACACAGCCAGTAATTCTTAAAGAAGTGAGGTAAATTTTAAAATACTTTTCTTGAATGCAATTCTTCCTCTGTCTGAATTCCATTATCCAAATTCTGCCACATCATAAAAGATAAATTTTAAACAGTGAAATATTTCTAAAGCAAAACCTAAGGTAGTTTACCTTGATTTGGGCAGTCACACTATCTGCAATAACTCTTGGTTGCACTTTGATCTTCTCTACAACAGCAACTTCAGGGTTTGGTTCATTTTTTTCTGGATGAACTTTCTGCTCTAAAGCAGCTGCTGAATGGTCTGTTTCTATTTTCTCTGGATGGACTTTCTGCTCTAAAGCAGCAGCTGCTGCTGCCTGGCTCCGTAGGGATTCATTCTCTGATTCTAGATTTGCTATCTGACCCTTGAGGCTAGAGACAACATGTAAATTTTAGTATTTTAATAGAATATATATATTAATTTTAGTTTTATATTTCTTCCATTTGGAAAACAACGTCAATAAGGGATTCTGTTATTATTTTGTTTCATGATATACGATGTTTATATCAGGAACAAATATTTTCTTCTTCATTGTGGAGTATTATCTCTTCTGATTTTTACTAAATAAATTAGAAAATAGTGTTATTGCGTCTTAATTACTTCCAATGGGTATGTATTATTTATAGACATAAGCAGAAGGAATGAATCACCAAAGAGAGAAATTCTCACAATAAAGACCACTTTGGTAAATCAGAACAGGGTAATAAGTATACAAGCAAGAGGTCCATGAATCTGAAGTGCCTAGATACTTTTGAACAAATAGGTCACTCAAACTAAAAGGCCACTCTTTGGACATGATCCATGCACAATTTTATTACTTCCTAAATTTATTATGGCCTGTGTTGTGGAATTGAGTTTATTTGTAGAAACTTGAAAAAATTAAACAGAAGGTGATAAATGCAAAGTAACCATAGAAATGTAGTTAATTAAAAACTTCTAAAATGAAAGGAAGGATCAGTTTACCATAATATGTTATCATATGAATTTTTCAAATCTATTTCATGAACAATTGTTGGACCTACACCAGGCTCATTTTTGGTGTATCATTTGTGTGCCCCCTTTGGCTAAGGGAGTTGTGTCCATCAGAGTAATTAACCCTAAAAGAAGAGACCTCATGTATGCACATAAACTTTTTTTATTGGCTACATTCAACTGCAGCCTTGCTCTGGCTGCTAAATACAAGTAAGATATAGAAATGATAAAAATGGTGGCAATAATATGTTAGAACTTACATTTTGATCTCTTCAAAGAGTTCTTCATTTTTTGATTCTTCCAAAGCCTGCTGGCATAGAACCTGGTTCTCAGACTCCAGGTTTGACAAACTCAATTCCAATCTGAAGTGATAAAGAATAGATAGTCAGTGCCAGTTTATGGTGGAAAAGATATTGAGTGGCTAATATCACTTGTCAACCTTTCAATGGTCTCCTGAAGTTGTGTTGCTTTAAGGTGTGCTTCTTCCGCCTCTTTCACCCTTGATTGATTCTCGTTTTCAATTTCTGAGAATTTCTCTTCAAACTCTTTAATCTTCTTGTTAAGCTCTTCCACTTCAGTCTGTATTTTCAGAACTTCATTGTTAAGTATAGTCATCTTTCTAAGTGTCAACTGCAGAATTTTTATATGTGCTGAGTTGTTTGGATGCTACTGTGACTGTCATAATATATATATCTGCATTTTTCTTGCTATCACTTTCTCCCGCTCTTTACAACATTATTTAAGTACGCTTCATATGCCCCCCACATAGCTGCATTTGTAGTGTTTACTACCTTGCCGAAAATGAGTCCAAATTTATGTTTTCTTATATAAGTTACCTTCTCCATTTTTTCATTTGGAAATGGTTCTGAAATATATACATTGTATGTTAACCACTATTTGTTTTTTCATTTTTCCTATATTTCCTATGAAAAATTTGTTACTATATTTCTTTTAATTTGTTGGTGGTAAAAGATGTAATATTATGGGGAAAAAAATTATAAATGCCTCCCTTAACCTTTGTATGTTTTATTTTGAAGTATCTCATACTTTTATGAATGAAACTTTCAATGTTTCTTCATGTACATAAAATTTGTTTATTATAAGACCATTTTCAGATACTGCTAAATGAACATTCTACTTTTATTGTAACTTGAATAACAAACTGGAACTGTTAATGTAATTTGATTGTTCCATCATTTTAATGCTGGAAGTAAACTTTCCAAATATATAAGAAAAAGCTTTAGATTTACCTCCAGCTCCTCATTTTTATTTGTCAGTAACTCTAGCTTTGTATCGTCCACAACAGGTACCTCTTTAATTACAGGTGGTGCTTGTTCAATTGCTATTTTTGCTGCTTCTCTCTCATGTATAATTGCTGCCTGGGCTTCATCTAGCTGAGCTTGCATTTCTTGTAATGCATTTTGCAATTTTGCAATCTCTTGCCCTTTAGCTTCTTCAAGATCCATCTACAATTATTTTCTCCAGATTAGATGGGGTGGATAAAATGCTTTATGAATGAAAACAAGTTTTTCTTCTCACTACTAACTTAAATAATGTGCACTGTATTAATTTGTGATTAAAATCTGTTACAAAAAAAATTATTTTGAAGGATAATTACACTGTTAAATTTTACAGGGATTAACCATTTCACTGAAATCATTTTGGGCTTTATCAAGGAGAATTAGTCGAGAATCTATACCCTCATGTGCTTTTCAATATCTATTCTCCATGTAAGCTCCTCAACACGCTTCTCCAGCTTGTCCTTTGCCTCCTTAAGTGCCCCAGTTTCTCTTGCAGCCTGCACACAGAGACTTAAAGTTGTTACCATGGCTATACTTTAGAAACATTTTTTTTCATGTAGATATGTTAAAATAATTCGCATGAAATTTTAGAAAATGATACATAAAAGTAGAACTCACCATCCGAAGCTTTCGGAGCTCTTTCCTTGCAATTTTAGCTCTCCAAAGACATTGTAGTGACACAGTTGCTTTCTTCTGCTGTTTGTAATCAGAAAGAGCTTGAACTTTTCTCCATTGGGTCTGTGAGAAAATGGACAATTACAATTATAAAGAGAAGCAACGTAATTTCATTCATATTATGCATATTTAAATATGAAGCATCTTCTAGTTTTTATCTGTGAAACCAAGATGAATTTTGCATTTGCATTCCCATTTTTCCGTTTTGCATGTCATTATCTATGTTGGTGTTATATATTTCTTTTAATGACGTAATTACCTGAATTTTCGTTGAAGCCTTTGTTCTTCTTCTGTACCTATATTCATTTCGTGCTGCAAATGCTCTCAAGCCTGATTGAAGAACTATAGCTGATACTTGTAATGATGTATAGTACATTCTTGCTCTGTGTGCACGCACATGTTTCTGTATCCGGATAGAAGCTGCTTCCCTCCTCATATGTTCATAGAGTTCACGCGCAAGTTTAGCTGAAAAATGAAAGGCATCAAAAGAATAACTCCTGTTATTTCCAGGACAGTACCAAAAATCATGGAGTTAAGGAAAAGGGGGACATGTCTAAAATTGTAATATTGTGAAGAAAGATCACCTCTCCACATCTTCTGGATATATATTGTGGCCTTTCTTAGGGTGATGAACTCCTTTCTGGTTAAATGTGTTCGGATTTGTCTCTGTATGAGTTTAGCTGCTTTAGCTAAGACTTCGGCTCTTCGTGCATCCATTTCAGCCATCTGACCTGCTCTGAGAAATACCTTTGTTTTTCCCATCTGATTGGAACATTAAGGGGGAAAGGCATTACAGATTATAACATATGAATTCCTACAAGTTTATGGACAATAATGCCTTCTTTATCGTCTATGTAACATATTTTTCATACTTACTTGATAGCCTTTTAAGCCCATCTTATCACAGATGGCCATAGCGGCCTTTTTCTCATCAGAACTGCACAGAAGAAAGCATTATTTATCATATGGGTGTATGAAGCTTATCATATATTTTATCAGACATGAAAATGAGAGAGACTTGTGATATTTATTTTTAAGTGATCCTGAATTGATTTTCTATGATGCAAGATGCAAGCGCAAAGTAGATTATTCTTATCTATTGTGTTTAAGTTATGCTTTAAGTAGTTTAACTGAACATGGTTGCATTTCATCTTTGATTCATAATTCTTAACACTATTTTCTATTTTCTTTAAGGTGTGAATGCCATATTAGTGACAATGAAAGTCTAAAAATCATTTTTATTTTCTTGTAGACATGAATAATTTATACCCATCAAGGACATCGGGGGCAAGCATTCCAAAACGATCAAGAAACTCTTCAAAAGTTCTTTTTGTTGGATATCCCGCACAACTAATCCTTATTGCCTCAAGTACTCCCTGAAAGATTTGTGGTACGAATGTTATGCTGGGAAACTTTCTCAAGATCACTGAATAGTCACGTATTTCAGAGACAATTTGGAAAATTAAACTTACCCCACATCTTAATTGGTTCAAGACGTTGAAGTTCTCAAAGATCCCAGGCTGCAAAACTGTATTTGGTTTCACACATCGTATGTAATGTGGTTCTGTTGTATTCAGTGTCTCCATGAGAGATTGCAGTTGTTGCTACATATTAAGATTTGGTCCAGAAGCAATTCATGGATTGATCGTTTCTATAAATAGGCAGAAGTAGTAAATGTTGAAATTGAATTGTTACCTTAAACTGTAAACCAATGGAAGAGAATTTGGATTGCTTTGAAGTTTCCTCTGGTAAAGGAGGGAAAAGATTAGCAACAAATGGGCACTTGGAAGCACATAATAGAGCTTGATGCTCTGCTACAACATAATCTTTGTTTTTATCAAGAAAATAATCTGCTTGATACGTGACCTGTGCATCAAAAGGGTTCTGTGACGATTAATTTCTAATTATTGGTCAATGGCCAAGGAAAAAATTTAGAACTTTCTCACTTACATCTCCAGCATAATGGTTAATTGTGAAATCTGTTCGAGCAAGTTTTGGCTTGCTGAAACGCTTGTGGGATTTATATGTCTGGTACATCTTTTGTGCAAAAGTCTCATGAGTTGATTTTGGGAACATGCTGCAGAAGAAGAAGAAGAACATTAAAATTTCTCCTGTTTTTATAGTTTTCGCTTTTTATTTAGAAAGGAAATAAAATCCATCGGAGTAAGTTGTTCCACCCTATCATAGTGAGGAATTACTTCGCAGGCATAGAATAAGCAAATATGCTCATCTATTCTTTTTCACATTTTTTTGAGTAAAAGGACATACCAGGCTTCATCTAGAAGAGCGATTATTCCCCCTGGTTTCTGCATGATAGACATACAAATAGTTTCATAAGTTGATCTAATAGAAAAAATATTTTCAGAAGCAATGATGATGAAGAATACCTTCTCGATAAGATCAAGAACATCCTGATTATCCACAAACTCTACATAGCTCCAATTGATTTCCTCCTTTGTGTACTCTTCTTGCTCCATCTTGAATACATGCTGTTGAAACAGATGCGTTTTTACATTATGTATTGCAGCAGATAATGCTGCTCAAGTTGTATTTAGAAGTTATTACCATACCTGATTAAAATGTTGTTGCAACTTCTCATTCGTTAGGTTGATACATAGTTGCTCAAAACTGTAAATGGAGACAATGAGATTACAAGATAGAGATGTAGAAACTCTAGTTCTTCTGCTTGTAAAATTATGCTATTTACCTGTTGATTTTGAAGCTTTCAAATCCATAAATGTCAAGGACTCCTATTATGCTTACTGCATTGGAATCTTGACCAATTGAACTGTTAATTTTGTCCACAATCCTGCCAGATTTTAAGAATGCATTTAGAATTTTTCATTCCTTGTCTCAAAACTGAAAATATGCTAATAGAATAAGCCATACAAGCAAAGCACTTCTATTTACAGAAGGTTTAGTTATGTATTATATGGTATTTACAACACGTTTCCTTTACATAATAGCTTTTGGATTTTCAATGTTCTGTACTGCACAAGGTTAGTTACATGTTGGTGTAGTTAGTTAGTTGTTTTTACCAATCAAACAATTTGGAGTACACAGTCTTTGACAAGGCATCTCGACTCAAAGCAGCTGCATCAGGGTCCAGAGGTTTGGTGATGTTACCATCAGGAGTTACAATGACACGCTTGCAAAGTGAATCTTCCAGTGCTTTTGCATCACACCTGAACATAAACATGTTAAGAGACACCAAAGTTGAAGCATATGAATTATACAGTTCTGATGGGCAGATCAAAGCTCGTACATGAATAACTCCGCAGCTGTTTGTAGGTGGAAGAGTGATTTATCATCTTTCAATTTGGAAGAATCCACATCTTTCCCTTTGACAAAGTCAATGTTTCCAAGATGGAGGATTGCAGCTACCACACGGAAGATAGCATCCTGTGAAGGGAAATTTTATTTAACCAATTGTTTGGATATAATCAAATCACTGTTTCATTAAAATGTGGTGCACTTGTGAACTGATCAATACCTGCTCTTCTTGGTTAATGCCCACAATATCCATTGCATTTTTGGTCTCCAAGTATTCTTTTGCGTCATCTACATTTGACACTTCATAACAGTTTGATTGATTAAGATAGTGGAATTGCCTTGGATCCCCTAACTTGTACTTTTTGGCATCCTATTTAGAAACTTTTAACTGTTAGATTTAGTGAGGAAATGGTATGTTACTGAATTATTTTCAGGATAACTATTAAGAAGTCACCTCTGGTGGTGCTGCACAAAGCATGTAAAAACAATGGTAGTTTCTCTCTGGGTCAGAGACCTGGCAAACTCGTGACCTTTCAAGTAGATATGTTCGGATTGCAGCTCCGGAAATCTTCCCATTCTTGTCAAATTGAATTTCAACAAATTTACCAAATCGACTGGCACAAACTCAAATAATTTTGTAAGATAAATTAAAATGGGAATTATTGTAGAAAATGAGACCTGAGAAAATATATCTATACAATGTACCTTGAATTGTTGTTTTTGACAGTTTTGGCATTTCCAAATGCTTCCAACACTGGATTGGACTGCAGAACTGATAATGTCACTACACGTACCTTATTTGGGTTCTAAGAAATTATTTGTAAGTAGTTCAAACTCACCTCCAAAACCTGTTGTTCTACAGTTCTTCCTTCAGTAGCAGATCTACCCCCCATGAATGCTAGATACCTCATGAGCATTTTTGTTGTCTCAGTTTTACCAGCTCCACTCTCTCCACTTACCAAAATGGATTGGCTTCCATTTTCATTTATCATTGCCCTGATACATTTGACTGAGTCAACTCTATGATTGATTTGAGTTTACCTGTGCAAAATATATTTCTACATCGATGGAAACATACCTGTAACATGTGTCAGCTACAGCAAAAAGGTGAGGACTAAGCTCTCCAAATGCTGCACCTTTGTACTGCTCCATCATATGGATGTCATACAAATGTGGCAATCTTCTAAAAGGATTCACTGCAATTAAGATATTCCCTGTATATGTCTGTTTATTTCATTTATTTTCGTCAGATTTTACTCTCTTTTCCTTTACATAACTTTTCTATGAAATATATTAAGAATGACAATGGACAAGTAGATTAACTGGTTGTGACTCACATATATCTCATTGAGAGAAAAACGAGTTGCAAGGTTATGCAGGACTCCTGGCTCATGAAGGTAAGCTAGCTTGGTCATGTCATCAACTCCTGCAGGTGGTGCTTCTGTATCTTTGGGGTATATGCTTGAAATATCTGCCACCATCTGAAATTGAGGTAAATGCTAATGTTTAGTTTTGTATGATCCTTTATGTTCAAGTATAAAAATTGTGAGAATGGTGATATATTCTGGGCCATCCTTCTGAGTGGACAAGGCTGAGTGAGTCAGAATACAATCAAATTATGGTACCTGAGCTTGTTGAAAGAACTAAAATAAACTATAATTTTCTCATTTGAGCAACTAGTTAATTCTTTATTATACTTAATTTGGAAATCTTATTTGAAATATGTGATAGGAAAAGAATAATTTTTTTATTCTGAACAAGAATGTGTTGTGACTTCAGTTCCTGTGCATTCTAAAATTGGTGATGTGATGAGGCTGCAAATTGCGGCTGCAGGTTTTTGTACTGAAATTTCACCTTGGTTTTGTATTATTATTTTTTCTACCTATCTTTTGTCTTCTACCAGGCTAAGAACAAAAACTGATCAAGTTTCAGCTTTATTATCACATAACATAATATTATAGTTTTCACTGCACACAATACTATAGTAAGAAAAATCCACTTACAGAACAAAAAGAATAAAATTTAGGGTTGATGGATCCTCTTATATTATTCTTTAAACAAGTTATTCCGCTTTCCATTAACTTAATAGTACTTTAAATAAATAAGTTAATTTTTTACCATTATCAATTAATATTTATCTCATGTTTCATCTAATATCTGACGAGCATTTTTTACTTCTAGTTTTAATAAAAGAAGACTTTTTGTTTTAATTTTTGTTCACTAAAAAATTCCAAAATAAAAAATAATCTAACTGCAGAAGGACCAAAAGTAATAAAAATTTCTATATGCTGATAAAAGATAATCTAAATGCATAATGACAAAAGAGCATATAAATTCTTTTCACGATAAAAAATAATCCAAGTGCAGAGGTATAAAAGAATTTCACTATAAAAAATAATCTAAATGTAGAGGGAAAAAAGGACTTATAAAAAATAACAGAACAGAGTGAGGGGCGAGGGGCGAGGGGCTGCAAATCAGCGCAGACGCGACCCACTGCTAGCAACGACGACCCACGGCGAGCGACGACGATCTTGGGCGACGGCTAACACGACTTTGGCGGTGGCTAACGGTGATCGCGAGCGACGACGCCAAATTGAGAACTGAGTGCGAGTTCTTGGAATCGCAGTAGGCGAAGGAAGAAGATGAGCTTCGTGAGTGAGCTAAATTACAAAACCCTAATCTGGTAAGCCCTAAAACCAACTTCGTTTTACTTTAAAAAAAATTCTCGACGAACTCGCGAGTTTGATAACCGTGTCTCTACCTATCTCTGAAACGCCTGTTATATATACATCTATGATATGGAGCATTCTAATCAAGTTTCAAAGTGTTTCACCAATCAATGACAATACTTAGAATATTCCAGTTCTATGATCAAGTAAAAGGCTTACAGTTTTCCCATTTGTGGCAGTGATGGTAACATTTTTGCCATTGATTTCTGTGACCTCACCATCAATCCATGCATCCTCAGGATCCTCAACCCAAACCTGTGATCCAACGATGATGTTCACAGGCGTTCCCTGAACCAATCATAACAAGGCATGAAAAGTGTTAACAGACATGATCTGACACCAGAAAAGTTGAGAGGTGATCAGCAACACAGAGAGAACAAATTTTCTTGTTCAGATTCTCACCATGATGTGCTAAACTCTTCTGATCATGAAAATCAGAATGGTGGCTTGTGGAACAAGACCAATATGAATGAATGAATGCTTGTGAAAGAGTTGGTGGATGCAAAAGGGTGGTGGAGTTGTATATGAAAGAATGCTGCTGTGTGTTGCAGAGTTTTCAGAAAGCAGAAAGGAATGTCCAAAAGAAAAACAAAGGCATAGGAAATGCCAGGGTGGTTAACAACTCTTTAAAGCTAAAGGGGAAGAAGTAAGCACCCCCTCACCTCACCTTACCACCTTTTCTTCCCTCTCAGTCCCATGTACTTTTTTTTTCTCCTTCCACGACAGATGCTGACTTGGCACCAACAGAAGCCCCAGAAAAAAATGTGTCACAAAAAATAATTATTCAAATATTCAATTCATGTGTCTGCTGCCTGCAACATGATCACACAGATGGGGCCATGTTGCTTAAGCCATACGTAGAATGAGCCACCGTCCTCCAGCTGATAATTTTGAATAATTTGTTTTTTGTTGCTTCATCATAATTTTGGTTTTAAATAGTTTTGTTATGGATTGGTCAAGTGTGTATTATTTGGTATTATGGTGAGTAGTACTAGTACTGGTAGCATACACAGCTGGTGTTACTTGTCATATTTCATTGTTATAGTAATTACAATCCTCTAGTCACCTTTTACTCATTGTATAGCAGTAACTAACCATATGGGAGAGGGACTCCTACATTTAGTGTCTAGCAGTTCTTTGAATGCTAGGGAAGATACTATACTATTTGAAAGTTACCCTAACTATGATTTTGAATTAGTAGGTAATGTAAACCTTCTTACACTCATAATAATGCATAAAAATGTAGTTGAATAAGTCAGAAAGAAAAGAAGGTTGGGTGAAGATTTCAAATTTAACAAGCTAGAGTTACATTTTAGGGGCAGAGATGACTAGTTGGAACAATGGAGTGTTGGTATATTGCTTGGGGAAAAGGAGAAGATGTGTACATCAAATTCTATTTGAAGCATACCTTATTCCACTATGTCCAAAGTCAAATGTCAATTGAGTTGAAGGAAGGCTCTCATATTAAAGATGCCCAAAAGAAAGGAAAAGAAGATTGTGAAAGTTGATCCACACAAAGGGTTCCACTTGGCATAGTAAATGCCAATGATGGGGACACAAGTTTTCCAACTTTATGTATGTCTCAACCATCCAAAAATAACTTTTTTGTCACCCCTTCTGCTTTCAGCTTTTGAAGTGTAACTACTAACAAAAATACTACCATCTATGATTCTGTGTATCTAGAATCAAGAAATTGAAGGGCAGTTAGTTTTTTTTTTTTTTCCTTTTTTTTCCCTTGTGGGACGGCTGAGGGAGGTGCCACATTTTTTTGCCTATGGTGATTCACATGAGAAAAAGGTCATGTCATGTGGTGTGATGGTGGGACCATGGAGCATAGGGAAAAGCCTTACACAGGCGTGGCTTTCCAACCAAGCTTTGTTCATCATTCTTTTTCTTTTGCTATTTGTTTAAAGAAATTTTGCTGATGTGGGCATCATTAATCATCATTACCCTCTCTTATTAAGGGTTATAAGTTGGATATTTTTGTCAAATGTTCATATGATGGGGTGGCCTATATGGCCCTCATGGAAATTTAGATCTTGCTGTACCAAATAGTGTTGTGTGTAGGGAGATGCTTCTCTTGTCGGTCATTGGTCCAAAGCAGTTTTGTTGAAACGCAACTTTTGGAAGTGCTTTTGACCCAATTTTTCTCAATGTGGAATAAAATCCTCTTTTAGTTGAACAAGGGGAAAGGGAAAGGGTGTAGAGAATTTGAAAATGAGAAGTGTTGCAAATGTGTGTGATGGTGTTTTAATAAGCCCAATTATGTCAAGGCTACCACACATGTCCTAGAAGTTTCCTCATGGACATGAAAAACTATTTCCATCATAACCCATTCAAGCCTATGGTTAAAAAGGCCTCCTTTCCCTCAAACACCCCTAAAAGGAATTATTTTTTTGAGCATTTATTACATGTTATAAAATGGATGGAGACTCTTAGAACAGAAAGTTAATTGATCTATCTATTTATTTATTTATTTATATATATATATATTTATATATATATATATATATATATATATATGATTAATTATGTTGATCAAATGATCTCGACTTAATAGATATTAATATCTTAGCACGATATTATTGAAATCACAATTAGAGCACTAATAAATGTGACAAAGGTACTTATTTCAAACTTACTAGGGTAAAGGTTTATAAGGAGGTTATAAAATTAGTAAATCAAAGGTGGATATTATCCATTAAAGACAAATTTATTATGGTTGGAAGTTCCATATTAATTAGAGATAAGACTAATTTAGAATATATAAGTGAATGTGAACCATATTTTACAAATTGATTTTGTGGGATTGAGTTAGGTTTAAAGTCTATTTCTTAACATGGTAGCAGAGTCGTGTTAGAACCTATTTTAGCGAGATTTGTGTCTGTTAGGCATATAAGGAAAATGGGTGTTGCTTTGGTGGTTTAAAGATTCAGGGATTCAAATATCTAAGGAAGAAAATGTAAATTTCCTTTAAGGGATAATCTATGTTTGTGTTTTAGATTGCATTCTTCTTAGTGTCACTTGATGCTTCATTTGGTAATGTAGTTTGGCATGGGCATATAGGAAACATATTTTCCAAAGAATTAGATATTAAAGAGTAGTTGCTTGAAGACCAAAAGGTGGAGATTTAATGTTTTTGAATATTATGTGTTTGAGAAATAATATAGACAAAACTTTCCTACATGTTACATGAGATGAAGACCACATTAGACTATGTCCTTGGACGTTATTGGAGGGGTATGAGGAAGTTCCTTCGTTGAGAGATGTGAATTACATTTTCTTAATAATCAATGATTAATCAATATTCACATAGATATTCAAGATGAAGTAAAAGTTATAAACCTTCAAGAGTTTCAAGTATTGGATGTTCCTAGTGTTTAACCAAACCAAAAAGATAACGAGTCTCTTAAAATGACTTGAATATTAGCTTTAAGGAGTTTAATAACTTCTATAGAGATAAAAGTATTGTTAGACATTTGATTGTTTGTCATACTTCACAATAAAATGAGATATTGAGAGGATGAACAAAACCTTTTTGGAGAAGATACAGCATCTTGTTGCACTTTAGTATGGATAGGCATTATTAAGGTGGTAATAGGAGTGCTTATTGGCTTAGAGCATTTAAAGACATAAATTTAGATTATTTGGTATTTTGTTTGGTTAAGTTAATTAATCAAGTACTTATAAGTAACTTGTAACGCTATGTAGTCTTATATATAAGGAATGTTCATGCTTGTTGCTAAAATAATAAAGTATCAACACTTTGTAAACTATGTTTATTGTTTTAGTGTGATTCACAATCAATATTCCATAATTATATCACTATTCTTAGGTTCAATTTGACACTTGATGCATAAAACCTTGACTCATACTAGTTTAAACTTTTTTAATTCATTATTATATCACTGGAATCACCACATTTTCAATAACAATGATTAAAATAACAAACTAAATTAAATTATCATAGAATTTAATTGTATAATTATTCACATTAAAATTGAATTACATTACAACTAGAGTGAATTGAAATATTATAAATTTTTATTAAAATACTTGAACTATCTAAATCATTTGAATTATTAATGGTCTCTAATCTTAAAATATATTTTTCTAATCTCATAGGTTATAGTTTAATTTAATTTATATAATTTTATTTAGAAAAGAATCAATTAAAAAAAACTACAATAGAAGTTCTATTCAATTTTTTATACATTGGAGTTAAATAAGATTGTTTAATTTAATATTTCTTTAACACCTCTATCTTCGATTTCTATTAATCATAACGTTAATAAAATAAGAGAGGTAGTCAGCACGTCATTAATGGTACGAATTGACTTTTTCAGTTTATTAACTTATATTTATATACCAACTCAATCAATAACCAGAAGTAGAATGGATTGTCTTATTGACCCTTTTTATAATTGAGAAAAAAAAATTGAATAATTTAATTTTTTTTAATTTATTATTTGAATGATTTTATTTTTTTTTGTCAAAAATAACAAATATGAATTGAAAGAGGAATAGGTTTTCCCAATTCTTATACAAAAAATGAAAGAAAGTAGATAATCATATTTCCATTTGCAAAAACAGATCCTTTACAAATCCAAACAGATTTCTCACAACCATCAAAACAACAAAGCAAAGTAAATAGTCCAATAAAGTAAAACGACTCGAGGTATAACTCCCTCGACCACCACATTTTCTTTCTCCACGTTCCCAATTCTATTACATATTTTTTGAATTACAAAACTAACCTTTTATAATTAAAAAAATAACTTATATATTTTTTAATCCTAATTATTTACTTTAACCCTAAAATCTATCTTTCTATCCCTTCTCACCCACCTTTCTACCCCTTCTCACCCACCTCCCAACTTCTCAGATTCTCACCCAAACTCCATCATATCCGTTTCTCATCTTCCATTTTTCCTCTATATCAGTTTTCTTTCTCCTTCAGCGGTTCAGCGGTGAAGGCAGTGTAAATATAAATAATATATCAAAAAATATAAATTATATTATTTAAATATCTTCAAAATTAATATAAAAAAACTGTAAAATATAAACCGTAATCTTTAAACGGATGTGAGCATCCGTCAACGGATGTCAACATCCGTTTAAAGATTATACGGTTTATATTTTAGGGTTTTATTATGCACCTTCACGCCTCTGAAACTCTTACGCTTCTGAACCGGCACCTTGAAGCACCACCACACTCACAACTGAAGATGAATTGCTTTCCCCACTTTCAATCTTACTAAACACAAAGTCCACCAGACTCTCACATCACAATTCTATAAAAGAGAAGAAGAAGTGGAACATGAGAGACAACCCAAGGATAGTGGAACGTAAGAGACAACCTGAGAAAAATAATAAAGAGAAAGAGGAAAGAATGATAAAGAGAATGAATGTCCACGTGATATTTTAAATAATATTAATCCTAAAATTTTAATAAGGATAAAATAGGAATGAAAAAATAAAAAAAAGGGTAAAAGGAGAATGGGGTGGTGGAGAAAGCAAATTGTGGTGGTGGAGGGAGTAACACCCAACGACTGGTATAGAAGAAAAGGTGGAGTATAAATAGCAGGATATTTTATTTCTGTTTGAACATGCACTCATCTAACGCTAATGCTATTTACACTCCCCTTTCTCAATTTGTCTCCAAAATTTTGTACTGACATTTATTTTTCTTTTCGAAAACAATGACACAGTCTCATATATTTTCATTTATGCTTTTTCTTCAAACATAATAGGAATTTCAACATGCACCCCCTAAAAGTATGAAATAACCAATTTTCTTTTATCCCTTTTGAAAATATTACTTTAGAACAAAATTAACATATTATCTGGAAAATCATTTTAGGAAGAATTCAACACTGTATAATTATGGAACACTTTCCAATGATATTTATAATTAAGAAATGAACTTTCGGAAACGGTACGGAATTTGTTCTTTAATAGATTTTATTTCATCATTTTGACGCTTTTGGGCAGAAAAAAAGCGATGCTATATATATTGCTCGTATTACATAATTTATGATTTTTTTAGTGAAGTATTCTTTTTAAATTATGCAATTTGAAAGTGAATTCATTATAATTATGAATTGTAGATTAAAATGATATATTTGACTTCGAGATTGTATGATCTCCAATCTCATTAAATATGAAAATTTAGGAAGAATGAGCCATAAATTATTAGCTAAAAAGGCCCGAAAGCCCATTTGGATTTTGAAGGGCATATACCCTTAAGGTCAAGTACCTTGAGCATAATTATGAAATATGAACTTTTCAATATACATACACATATAATTAGAATAAGATATACAAACCACTTGAAACATTTTTCCAAAAATTTACAAAGATAAATGAAAAACACTCAATTACCTACACTACACACAATATACACGTGTACAAAAATTCAAAATACAAATAATAATAATAATAATAATAATAATAATAATAATAATAATAATAATAAATATATCACTTGTATTGTGATTGATTTATAATGAAAATTATCCTATAGCACGAGATAAACATTTTTTGAACCTTGACTAATCTTTCTTTTGAAACAAATAAAATATATAAAAGTATTTTTTAGAAAGATTTCTAAAATTATAAGTGTGCTCTCTAAATTTGAAAAATATGAAATTGTACTTCTGAATGAAACTATGATATAATAGATTATGTTTAAAAATAATTGATTATTATATTTTGTAACTATTACGAATCAACATAATTTATTATTAAGCATAATTAATTATTAGTGAATGTGTGGTTGTTTAGAAAAACTTAAATTATGTATAAAATAATTCATTATTTCTTACATATATAAAAATTAGATTTTGGCCTATAATCGATTATTTTTTAATATAATTGATTATTTCCCAACATAATCAATTATTATGTTAAAAAAAGTATAAAATTAATTTTTCAATGTAAATTTGTGTAATACTATCATAGAAATTGATTCAGGCCTTATATTTTTTTATTAAATTAAGATAATACAGACATCATCAAAATTATCATCAAATCAACATATTATGCTTTGTAAATAGTTTAAAGTTTTAATGCAATAACATAAAGTGTTTTCTCTGCCTGTTTCAGTGTATAAATCCCTCCTTTTATTCATGCTTAGTTCTACATTAGGCTCATGTAACACATTTGTGAGTGATTCAGCAGCAATATTCAAGGCATTTTACAATTTATTCAATTAGACATCTTTTTTTTTCTTATTAAAATACAAATTTAGAAGAATTGAGTTGAGTTTCAATGCTTTACTATTTTGAAAACAAATCTAACATAAAAAAAAAATAGTACCAACAACAAAAGCAGGTTTAGGAATTTAAGTGCATCTAAATCATATATTAAGTAAAAAAGATAAGAAAATAATCAAATGACAAAATCTATAAATTAATTTTTTAGAAAGAATTAGAAGTGGTTTCAATTTATGGTTAATTATATGTAAAGAAATGGTAGTAGGTATGAAGCAAGATCTAGGGCTAAGGTTGAATATATATATATATATATATATATATATATATATATATATATATATATATATATATATATATATATATATATATATATATATATATATATATATATATATATATATATATATATATATATATATATATATATATAGTCTATAGAGGTAGCATTAGTCAAAGAAAAGTGGTGTCTGAGTTGGCATGTTGCAACTCACCAAATCCTATTTTATTTTCAACTACATAACATCAAAGGCACCTAATAATCTAAGCATCCTACTTTCTTTATAAATAATGTTTGGCAAAAACCCACATTATATTTTCCCCTTTCTTTAATTACCCTCTTCCATCCTACTTTCTTTTTCATCAGTACATAATTTCTAATATCTTTTCATATAAAAGATATTAGATATGAGAACAAAAAAAAATTAAGAATGGATCCAACCAATTTTATTATAATTAATTATAATAAACTCTATTATTATAATATAAATTATGTTTTCAATTTAATTTAATTTTATAAAATTCACTTTGAAAATGTGCGATTTATACTTATTCATATTTTATACTTTCACCAAAATTTTAATTGATGCAAAATCGATAACAACTTTTTTAATAAACAACTAAAATTTATATATATATATATATATATATATATATATATATATATATATATGGTTTGCTAACGCGCGTACGCCTGTTTTTCAGTTGGTACATTTTAGCAATGTGTACCGGATTTTAGTAGACAAAAATATCCTTATATATTATGGATTTCAAGTTTTAAGGTTAAAGGTATTTTAATAATTTTCATTCTCAAAACTTAAAAAAAAAAAAAGAAACCCCCCAAACCCTTACTCACCTTTCTCATTCCTCTCAATCCTTTCTCTTTCATCTCTCTCACTCCAACCTTTTCTCTGTCATCCCTACTGTAGCCCCAATTGAAAAAAATCAGAAACACATGCCTTTAAAAAATTTTCCTTTGTAAAGAGTTGAGTCATTGACATATTCACCTTCAAGGCAAAGGTTCATTCAAGATCTCTTCAATTTCACCATCTTCACTAACCTCTCTAATTTCATCATCTGTATTTGTTGAATCATCATCTCTAAAAAAACCCTCCAGGCCAATTACCAATTCTTTCGGATGTCATTATGCTTGTGAAAATTAGATAAAATTATATACGACAAAAATTATAAAATGAAAACTCATTATAAAGTCATTTTTTGTAAGAAATTGTTTAACAACTGAGTGTTTCTAATTTTTTTCCAAGCCAATTACCAATTTCTTTGATGTCATTATGCTTGTGAAAATTAGATAAAATTAGATTAGACAAAAATTATAAATAAAAACTCATTATAAAATCATTTTTTGTAAGAAATTGTTTAACAGCGAGTATTTCTGATTTTTTCCAGGTCAATTATCAATTCCTTTATGCTTGTGAAAATTGGATAAAATTAGATAAGACAAAAATTATAAGATGAAAACTCATTATAAAATCATTTTTTTGTAAGATTGTTTAACAGCAAGTGTTTCTGATTTTTTCAATTGGGGCTACAGTAGGGATGACAGAGAAAAGATTGGAGTGGGAAAGAGGAAAGAGAAAGAGTTGAGAGGAATGAGAGAGGTGAGTAAGGATTTGGGAGATTTCTTTTTTTCCTTTTTTAGTTTTGAGAATGAAAATTATTAAAATACCCTTAACCTTAAAACTTAGAATCCATGATATATAAGGATATTTTTGTCTACTAAAACCCGGTACACATTGCTAAAATGTACCAACTGAAAAACAGGCGTACGCGCGTTAGCAAACCCCTATATATATATATATTAAGAATCCTTGGATACTATGTACATAGTGTTTCAAGATATATATTTGAAATTACATTAATATGCCCTAACCAGGCAACAAAGTATTAAATTACTCCTAAAACAAAATAAAAATATAAACTATAAATGTAAGGGAAAAAAAAATCTGGAATGATATATATTTCAAATTAGGTTATCGCTTGAAAGAAAAAAAAATGAGGATTGGATTGAAATCATTTGGTTTAATTGTTGTGTTGTATTATGAACATCTACTAGTCCTAGATATTTCTTCTTACATATTTCTGTACACCATTTGCACTCTTCAAAACAAAAGTGATTCCACTTCCGAATTCATTTGTTAAAATTTTACATATTAGTATAGTTCTCCATCATTGATTTTGTTTTTCACAATATTTAAGAAATAAATTTTAAATTTAATTCAATTTTATAAAATTAAACAAATTTTAAATTTAATTCAATATTATAAAATTAATTTAAAAATAAACTTATAAATAAGATTTACATTTATTTATATATTTTAAATTAACATTATTAAGAATAGAAATTGAACTTCAAAATGGTTATTTTTTTATGTTTCCGTCTATTGAAAGTTGTGTTCACTAATTTGCATGCATGACATGTGTTTGTTAATATGTTAATTCTAAAAGTGCGATAGTTAAATAAATTTAAAAAGTGAACAAGTTACTAGTTTCAAAATTTTGAAATGAAATTAAAATAAAAGACTACAACTTATTTTTAAAAGACTTACTCAACCACTTATATAAATTCCTGCAACATCAATTTTTCATTAATTAGTAATGATCCATTAGATGGTGTTGGTAAGTGTGGTCAACAAAAATTGTACAAAATAAATAGCATTCAACGACATTCATAATTTGTTACTAAAATGTTGATTTAGGTTTTTGTCGTTTTGAGAGGGTTGTTTTCTTTATCTTTCATTTTTATGTATGTAAGCAAAGTGTTCTTTGTCTATTAACACATCAAGATTTGGGTTTCTAAAATAGGAAAATCTAACGTCAAAGCTATTCAATAATTAAGATCATTAACAACCAATAGATCCAATATGTCAAAATATCAAAATATACATTCAACATGTAGAATTATTTCATTTTCCAATAATAGATTGTTGTGAACAAATTTAAAATCTTATTTTTATCAACTTTTAGATAAAAACATACTATAATATATATAAATAAATACATATTTTATTTTAGTAAGAATATTTTATGTTAGAAGATTACATATTTAGCTCAAAATCTCTTTCTCAAATAATGTTAGAATTACTGTGAAGCCCTGATTAATTAACGCACCAAATCCCACACTCTGATCACCATTAATTGCACCGTGCCACGTCAAAACCCACTCACTTCCACTCTACATGTATCTGCCTTGTGTCGCGGCTGGAACGTTTGAAAAACGTTAGTGGAAGACAAGTGGCGTGTGGAGAATGGTGTTCGTTCTGCGTGGGAGGGAAAAGAATTTTTCTGAAAAACTCTTCCCATTCTCTGCATGCATTCACCTTCTTCCTCACGAAACTCTAGCCTTTCTTTTTCTCCAGCTTCTCTCTAAAACTCCTTCATCTTCTCTCTAAGATAACTCACCGTCATCTACTCCGATTCCATTTCAATACCATAGAAACATTCCCTGCACCGTGAGCATCGTTCTGAACCGAACAGAACTGAGATCTGAACTGGTAAGTTCTCGTCTCTGCACATTCGTCCATTTAGTTCATGCGAACCAAAATTCTGGTTGCATGCATGGGTTAGAGGTCTGAAACTGTTTATGATTTTGGTGTATTAGATTAAGTGGAAGTTGTGGAGTGATTCTTTGGGTAGAAAGCTGGGAGGGAACGAGCGAAACCCTTGCATTTGGGAGTTCACTGCTAGACCAGGTAAGGGAAGCTTAGTAATTTAATTTATACTTGTATGTTGTATGTAGACATGATATGAACTGAATGTATGAGATGTATGCTGGTTGAGTATGCATGATCGAACGTTGCTGTACTGGATGAATATGATATGTGTTGGTTGAAATGTATGATATGGGTGATACGTGAGAATATGAAATATACATGTTTAGAAGCGAATGAATGTAAGTGAAACTTGAATATCAACTTCCTTATGATAACGTATGTCCGACATTAAACGGTTCTCGACCGTTTGGTGTTCTAGTAAACTTCTTTGAATTGGAATACTTTCATTTGGGAAGGATTCTGGTTGAGCATGAGCTATGTAGGTCTTTTACTTAGAGCTCATAATGAGCAGTGTCGATCTTACACATAGTAATTGTATTGGGTAGAGCTCGGTCTTACCCCAAGCGCTCTTACTCTTCTCTTGAAAAATCCTTGTAATACATATCCTTCATTTGTGTCGACCGACAGTGTCGAGCACCCTTGGTAATACAGATCATCCACCTGTGTTGACCGATAGTGTCGAGCATCCTTGTAATACAGATCATCCATCTGAGTCGACCGACAGTGTCGAACATCCTTGTAAAACAGATCATCCATCTGAGTCGACCGACAGTATCGAACATCCTTGTAATACGGATCATCCATCTGTGTCGATCAACAGTGTCGAGCATCCTTGTATAACAGATCATCCATCTGAGTCGACCGACAGTGTCGAACATCCTTGTAATACAGATCTTCCATCTGTGTCGACCGACAGTGTCGAGCATCCTTGTAATACGGATCATCCATCTGTGTCGATCAATAGCGTCGAGCATCCTTGTAATACATATCCTTCATTTGTGTCGACCAACAGTGTCGAGCACCCTTGGTAATACAGATCATCCATCTGTGTCGACCGACAGTGTCGAGCATCCTTGTAATGCAGACCATTCATCTGTGTCGACCGACAGTGTCGAGTACCGTGTTAATACAGGTTGTTCATCTATCTGGTAGTCGGTATTACTTTATTTTGGAATGATGAACATTATATGAGATGAATAAATGTTTGTGAAATTCGAACGAGTGTTCCAAGGAGGAACGTCTCCATGATTTGAATATGAGAAATTATGTAGTATGACCATGGTAAAGTTGCTGATGGCTGTTCATTCTGATATTCCGTGAGTGCTCGTCCTCATGTAGAGGGGAGTAGGTCATGCGTGGGAATGGCAGGAGGCCCTAGTCCTATTGAGTACTTTGGACTGATAGGGTTAACCTCGGGTGGCAGCTGATGGACGTTTCCAGTTACTACATCACCCGAGTGCAAGAACGCCTGTAGATACATGGATTCATACAGTCCGGACGGTCGTTATTTATGAGAATTTGGATGAGTTATTCTATGCTTTGATATGTTGTTATGGGTATGGTTTTGTTGATTTTATAAGTTAGATTTTATATTGGGTGTATGAATTTAATTACCTAAGCTTACCCTTGCAATTTCTCGTGTTGTCTACTGTTTATGTACATCCGTCTTGTCAATGCAATGATCATCCGTGTGGATGTGAGCAGATGGAGAGGCGCCACTTGAAGAATTATTGGAAGAAGAAAATTTGGAGGACGCCAATCTGGTCGAAGTAGAGGTTAAAGCCGAGCAGTAGAGCGCTCATTTATTAGTAATAGTCAGTAGTTCTGGAATTGTATTTTGGGACGTTCGGTTACTTAGTTTTGGAAAGCCGTTCGTCCAGAACTTGGAATTTTGTAGATAGATTTTGAACCCTGTATATTTTTGTACATTCGGCTGCTATTTAACTGCTGTAATTAAGACTGCACTGTTAATTCTGTAAATGTGATTAGTTCTAATTTATGGTAATTACTATTTATTGGGATGTTACAATTACTTAGGATAATTTAAAATTTATCCTAATAAGATTAATTATATTTTTTTTATTAAACTATTTGTAAAATATATATTTTCATATTCGATAAGACTAATTTTCAAAGCAAAATAGAAATAAGATTTTATAAGATTGAGTTAATAATAAATTTACTTTTAAATAATTATTAACAAAAAGGAACTTAAAACAAAGATATTTTCTCTTGTATTATATATTACATACTTGCTTGTTGTATTCTAATTGTTTTTAACTAGATGAGTTTTTCGTGCAAAAGAGTTAAACATGTGCTCTTGGTTACATAAACTTTCATACAACTTATATAATTATTATTAATTAAAAGTATACGTGACTGTCTTCCATTAGAATTCGAAGTCAAAGTCGAAAAAACAAACCATAATAGAGGCATTTCAATGGGAATGAGAAAATAGTTTATTTCAGTAAGTAATTTATTAATGAAAGGATTAGATTTGACTTTTACAACTACTATAACATGTATCCTTGAATAATGAAAATGCGAAACTATTATTTTCGTAAATTTTAGTTATATATTCCTAAAAATACCATAAAGAAAAATAGTTAATTAAGAACATTTCAAATTAATATGAAAGTAAATGTTTGCGAAAAAGAAAATTGAAAAACAGTAAAAATATAAAATCGGAAAGACGAGATTACATAGTAGCAATTGTACTTTCATTAACCATATATATATATATATATATATATATATATATATATATATATATATATATATATATATATATATATATATATATATATATATATATATTTTACACTAAAAATAGTATCCAAAACACTTTATTTATAGACCCGTGATATCTATTCCAAAATTAATGTGGTAACACGTCTTACTTTCTTATTCTATGTGAATTATTTATAATATATATATACATGCATATATATATATATATATATATATATATATATATATATATATATATATATATATATAATGAATTTATGTTTTTGAAGACAATTTTACTCTTTTTGATAACTGCATACCACTATTTTTTGTACTTTGTAATATCTCTCTTAATTTATTTAATTTTATCCAAATACCTTGATAATTGCCTTTTTTTTCATTTCTATATTCTCATGGAGCTTCTTCAAAAATATGTTTGATCGATTTTATTTAATGAGTTGACCAACTTTACTTTATGTAACCTAAATCAATTTTTTTTTTCTAAAAAAATAGCATGTTTGACTTCTTTGATCCTTTCATGGAATGTAGTACCATATATATAAAGTTTAGTGTAAGAATTCCTTCCCCGAAGTGACTTCATATGAAACTAAAATACTTTCATATGAGTGTGAAGATTGGAAAAGAAAAATGGATTCACATGCATATGCCATGAAAAGTCAGACTTGTTTATAAGAATAATAGACGAGCATAAGAGAGTTTTCAACCTTTTCACATTATTGCATGAAAAACCAAGGTTGGAAAATTAATTGAAAATTAATTGAAAACGTAGTGAGATAATTAATAGTGATGGTGTCCTACAAGCTGGAAATTTGCTTAAATAGGTAAACGAAAGAAGGCAGCGCCGTTACTGATGTCCATTATTTGACCAAAAAAGTACTTTGGCTCAGCTGGCCATCACCAACATCTACGTTTTTGGAAGGTGAAATTTGGCTACCAAATTTAGGCACCTTTCAATATCAAATGAATTGGCATTTGTTTCTTTCACAATCTAAAAAGGAAAATGTTGGCACCTTATAAATAGGTTTCATTAAAAGTTATTCTATAAATTTCAGTATTTATAATTGAGTTTTTATACTAAGGTTATTATATTTTATTTACTTGTTAATACATGTTAAGAATGAAGAAGTTTTATAAATATTATGCTTAATGTAAAATAGTAAGTTATTGTTTTTGTATCGTACCATGGGAGGCCCACGGTTAACAATCAACATCGTTCAGTCCATCCACTCAGGTCAAATATTGGACTGCAATTGGACCAGTGCTTAAGCTATTGTTGGACCAACAATCCAGCCGATGATAAAATAATCAAAGAATATCTAATTAAAGATATTGATAAAGCAGGTTATAAACAACCAACTGGATTTTCAGGTAATATGTTTATATCTTATTCTGTTTATATTTTATTCGGCTTGTATCAGTTCAGGATTCATGAGATAAATTATAAATACAAAGCCAGAGTCGAAAGCCAGGTACATTCCACTTACGATTCGACTCACACTTCTAAATACTCAATAGTGATAATCATTCACTAAATATTCAACTAAGAGCCGAGACTTTTCAAATCACACGCCTAACTTGAGCGTCAGAGTATCTTTTGCAAGTACATCCCCCCTCCTGGAGCACGGAGGCAACCGATCGGTCAAGATCGACGCGACCGAACGACCAAACTAAAGAAAAGCGAGCGGCTCAAGCGATCCAAGCGTTCGGAGACGCAGAAGACACGTCAGCAAAGGTTCGTCTCTCGGTCCTGTAAAATCCTACGGAAACATTTTTTGTTTTCATTAAAAAAATGTTAGATAAGAAGGAACTAACATGTTGTGACAACAATATAATCTCTTAATTGTTAGAGGTGATAACATATAAGTCCCAGTGGACCATGATGATTTCATTATCCCTAACTCTTTCAATGAAAACAATAAAAATAATATAATTTTATATTAATTATAAAACTTTATATTTCTTAACACAAGAAGATAGGTAAACAAGATGACAAGATAAGATAACAATAATGCCACCAAATTAATGAAACAATTAAATAATAGAAACTCATTTAAAAAATATATAACTTTTAACATTTCAATAAAACAAACAAATTTAATAGGAACTTAATAGACATTATTCAAATTTATGAAAAACTTAAAAATAATTAAGTATATATATAAATAAAGAATGTGATAGTAAGTTATAAGTATAAAGAATGAGGTAATAAGTTATCCGCATATAATTTCTTGGTATAGTTTGTTGAATATTCATTCTAGAATCAAATGGGTGTATATTTGCAAATTTGTGTCAAATTTGTTAAAATATTTTTACTTGTTACCATTATGAGAGAATTAGTTAAATCCAATATTTTATATCAACATTATATTTGATATTTCTTTTTGAAAAAAAAAATTGGTACATGTATGTTAATAAGATTATTGATTAAGGAAATTATTGCAATTCATAATTAAGGTAGAATTTATTATCCAATAATAAAGAATAATTAAGATGTTGTGTCTTGTTTCTTGGTTTCCAAGATATTAAATAAATATAATAAAGAAACAATATTTTGTGATTGACATGTGAGTATTAACTCAAGTTATCATTTGACAAGTCACTCCTGCGTATATAAATATAAAGTTTGAATGATAAACAAATCACGATTTTAGTTCAATAGAAAAGGTAATATCTTTTGATGTATAGAATGATTATGTTCTCTTAGCTAATTTGTTAGTATGAACACAAACAGTGCTCTTACAAAGCTTTAGGGAACTTGTACTCTTTTCGTCATGGAAAATGATCGCTTTGGTTCTTGTACTCTTCTTTTAATAAAGTCTTTATATAATCTTGATAATAGGTAATTGTTGTAAATCATTTTCTATTCATTAAGTAGATTTCAACTCACTTGAATGTTTCTTGTAGCTATTGTTTGTCGAGCTTTGACATGGAGATATGTTGAAGGTGTTCCATGCTGCACTAAATTATCTTCTTCTTTACGTAATTTTTTTATGATAGTTGGTAGTAATTATTTCTCTAGGTTTCATAGTTTTTTACTTCTTTGAGTGATAAAAACATGCATCATACTGAGCAGATAACATGACCAGAGTTGACATAAAGATGTCTAAAATCTTCAAAGATATTTGAATAGTATTTTGAACTTGAAAATAAATCTTTTGACAACAAGTAATCATATTCAAACTTAAGCTTTAGAATATGCTTCATATGTGTCAACTTGAACTCTTTGTTTGTATATATCAGATAGAGTAGAATTTGATATGACATTTTATCATTTGTCAAATAAAATACACGTAGGATCTTATCAGTGTCTTTTAATCGCAACTATATCATGTTTTTCAAGCCCTAAACTTGTTGTGTTTAAACACCATATCATAACATCCACGGTGTTATAATTTTACTCTAACACAATTCTTTATATTGATTATTTAGGCATTAAATATGTTATTGTTAATTATCATAATCATAGCTTATTAATTTGCCAATAAATCTTTTACCCAACTTTATTATTTTCATTCTCCAAATTTCCTAATATAGATCTTGGTTTACCTAGTTATCACACAAGTTTTGGTGGGTATGTCCTTACTGATTACTTTATTACTTACATAATTTACTACTTTTATCAAAGATTCTCAAGCAAATAGTTATTAAGAAAAGTATTCAAATTTTTAACATAAGAAATAAGTAAAACTTTAATTAAAAATTGGTTTAATTATATTATAAATCTATTTTTAACAACCTTCTTTATATGCACTTTTAAGAGAGAAAGAAAGAAAACAAAATTAATGTATGCATAATTTAAAACTAATTTACATATAAGCTAATTAGTTGTAGAAGCTTCACCATATAAATTTTCTATGAACATACTTCCATTATTGAACACCTTTAATCTTAAATTTCTAAATTTGTATTTGTGGTTAAATTCATTTTTGTAATTGGAATTCACTTAATTGAAAATATTTTGAACTTAATTGTAATTGTTGTTTAATTTTGAATTTTAAGCCTATTGACTTACGTATCTTGTTTGTTGGTATTTGGAGTTGTATGACAAATTTTAGTAATTCTAGTGGCATTGGAAAGCTAAGATAGGGCTTTAATTTATATGCTAAATGATATATTTTAATGATAGAATCAAGAGAAATTTAATCTTAAAGTTAGGCTACAAAATTTGAATAGCAACAATTTTGATTTTGAGTTGTATTGGATAATTGCTAATTAGGGCCAAACCTTTATTTTAATATAATTTAAAGGGGTTGGGTAAACTTTTTGGATGCTTGTGGTTGAAGTTGCAGTGTATTTGATGAATCTAATGTCTTTATTGAAGATTGGAGATGTCCATGAAAGTTTAAATGTGTTTTTAGGGCGTGTTGTGTTGATTAGGATATGTTATATTCTCTTTCCTAATTTGATCTTAAAGTTAAAAAACTTTTCAAAATGAATTAAAGTTCAGCTTAGCTTGGTGTTATGAAGTGTTTTAATTGATTACAAGATATTTTTAATCTCTTAACATGTTTTTATTTGTGTTTGAAATAATTGTAGTAAATATTTTGATGGAGTGAATAATCTTTTCAAATCAATTAGAATCACTTAGAACTATAAAAAATTTTGAGCTTATAGTTAAAACACATTTTTAATAGATTAAATTCTCTTAAGCATTATAAAGACTTTGAAGTCTTCTATTTTAATATGTTACAAGGATGAGTTAATTAAATGAAATTAACATATTAAAATACAGTTTTAATTCATTAAATAAACAGTTTGAAATCTAAATATGATCTCAATCAATAAACTAATTTTAATTTATAGTAAAACTCATTTCACTTGTTATTTTTATTATCTTTCTCTTTTATAAATATTTAAGGAGAATTTTGTCTAAAAGCACTCCATTTGTTCAAGCCAAATTAAACATTTTAAAGACACGTTTTGAAAACTACAAAATAAACCATTTATTTAAATTAAATTAAACTAAAACATACATTTAAATTATAGAAATTGGTTTCTTTCGTTCTTCACCGACGATGTACGAACCTAAGATCACAGATGTTCACTATTATACCAACCTCCAATCACAGTAAACATGTGAAATTGATCATTTGGTAGTTTCATGCTCATCCCATCTTATCCCACTTTCGATCAAATTTTAAAACACCCATTTGCATGTTCCACAAAATTATTTTGGCTTGCTTTCAATGTCTTTGAGTCAATTATTAGACAACTACCAATTATTTCCAGGGGAATCTTTTCAATTATAATCCATGTTCTTGTTTTATTCTCACTATTCATCATATACATTCCCCTTCTTTTTTCTAAAGTCAAGTTCATTCAAATAAAATACTGATTATACTACAAAATACACACAAATAAAAATCATAAAAAACATTTTTTGTCACTAGTACATTTAAGGGATATGGCCTCGGTTATTTTCGGTTATAGACACCGGTTCTATAACCGAGGCATATACAAACGAGGTAAAAAGAGCACGCATTTTGCCTCGGTTTTAGACAGAGTCAAAAGGTTTTGAATTCTGCTTCGGTTTCACAGAGAACCGAGTTAGTAAAGTTTTTTAATTTTTTTTAATCTGAACCGAGATCAATTGTTTGTTTCTCATTTTTATGGTTTCTCGTTGTTGCAACACAGGTCAAGATCTCTGCCAACACAGGTCAAGATCTCTGCCAGAGTCCAAGAAATTTCTAACAATCCTTTCATAAATATTTGCATCTCCAATGTCACCATCCAATTCAATGAAAAACCAAAAAAGCATCAATGGAATGGCACTGGAAATGGCACTGATGTTTCTGGAGTCACAAACAAGGTCACTCCTCCTCCTTGCGAATCGTTGCCAGAGAAAGAGCAACTCCAATGTCCTCTTCCAACCAAAAACAAAAAATCAGAGAAACGGAGAAAGCAGATGGAGGAGACGAGAAACACTATCTAAACGAAAAAAAAAAAAATCAGAGACCAATAACGCAGATCCATTTCGCCACACCTGCAGAGAAACTGAACTAAAAACCAAAAACGCAGATCCAACTCCTAAACGCCACCACGCCGCTGCCGCCGCATCCTCGCCGCTCTGTCATCGTAGCCGCCATCGCAGTACCGTCGCTGCTCTCTCGCCGCCTCGTCGCGGGCTCTCTCGCCGCACCGTCGCGGGCTCTCCCGCCGCACCGTCGCGGGCTCTCTCGCCGCACCGTCACGGGCTCTCTCGCCGCACCGTCGCAGGCTCTCGCCGCACCGTCGCGAGCTCTCTCTTCTTCATGGCCGTGGGCACCGTCTTGGGGTACGTCGCAGGGTCTACAGCGGCCTCCACCTCTGAGCGCCAAAACCCTAAGAGCCAATGTCGTTTTGGCGGATGCGGAGGGAGAAGAGGGTGGTGAGGGAATGGTGGAGTTGAGGGAGATGAGAGTGGAGAAAGGAAGGGTTGTAGGAGAGGAAGGGAGGGAGACGGGAGTGGAGAAAGGAAGGGTTGCAGGAGAGGAAGGGAGGGAGACGGGAGTGGAGAAACGAAGGGTTGCAGGAGAGGAAGAGAAGAGGGAAAGTTTACTTCTGAAATTGGGGAAATGAATTGGGGAAGTGAAGAAAAATACGAAAGGCTATATGCCTCGGTCCCCGCCTCAACCGAGGCATAAATGTGGTTTCGCCCCAGCTCTAACTGAACCGAGGTCATTGGCTCTGATTGGACTTCAAATTTCTGCCTTGTCAGACGAAAAAGTAGACTTTTAGGCATCGGTTTTATAATCAACCGAGTTAAAATTCTTTATACGTTTCGGGTCCCCTTGAACCGAGGCATATAAATTCGCCTAAACTACAAAAATGCCACCGTGTTTTAATAGGCTTCGGTTCCTTCTAAACCGAGACCTATAAGACGAGTTAAAAAGCAGTTTTTTTACTAGTGTGTGAAGAAGATATTAACTCCTTTTTTTACTTTAATATTTTGTAATAAGGAAGTTTGTTTTGTAAGTTACTCCTTTTTTTACTTTAATATTTTGTAATAAGGAAGTTTGTTTTGTAAGTTTCTAGGTATGGTTTGTTTGATTCCTATATATTTTTAATTTTTTTACTAAATTATTTTATATGATAACACTAGTGCAAAATGAGGTTAAGAACGCGGGCCATATGTCTCAGTTTTCAGAAAACCGAAGCATATGTAAAGACGATGACATTTTTGCAATTTTAACGAACTTATACGCCTTAGTTACAGTGGAACCGAAGCATAAAAGCAAAATTACCTTAGTTAAAAGCGAAACCGACGAGGCATAATGTTTTCCCACTTCGCACCTAAAACTGGCTATTCAACTGACAACTTTTAGAAATTGCTCTATTGCCTCGGTTCTCTGACCAACCGAGGTAGAAAAGTTATGTAATTTTCCAATATTTTAGTCTATGTCTAAAAGGGGTTAATCAGATTTCATTTTAAAACCCTTGGCCTTCATCATTGGTTCTTCTTCTTCTTCTCACAGATAACCCCACCATTATTGGTTCTTCTTCTTCATTATTTATGGCTCGTGCAAGGGCAATAGACTCGGGGAGGAGGAGACAACGGTGTGGAGATGGCGCGACCAGGCAACGTTCGTGGTGGTTCGCGGTGGCGCATGGGCCATGAGACGCGGTTTCATCTTTGGGTTCTCTTCTTCCCTTCTTTCTTTTCGGGTTCAGACGCGTTTCGCGTAGGCAGGGGCGGCCGATGCGACTTCGTCTCCGTGGCGTGCCTGTTCGTGGAGGTGGCAGCAGTGGCGTGTCGCGATTTAGAGTTTCGATTTGGGGCTTGACGACACTGTGGGAGGCGCAACTCAGGCACGATCTCGCCTTCGTTGGCGACGGCTGGCGGTGGATCTCGCCTTTGTAAGGTATCGTCCTTAACGTAGCAAAGACGCGACAATGGAGCGACAAGGGCGCGATAATGGTGCGGTGGTGGTGTGGTGAGGGCTTCTACGTTTGGCGGCAATGGTTTCGCGACAAAGGTTTCGCGGCGAGTGATTTTTGGTGATTTGAGTTCTCTGTAACCACTGTCTGCATGCAATTGTGATATTGTCTCTAACCATGTTAGTTTAGTATTAGTAAAAAGGTCGGATTATATTCAAATTAAGAATTCAATTAAGAAAAATAAAATAAAATAAAAGGACCTATTAATGTTTAAAAAAATATGGACACCACTTAAATGATTAAAACGAAAGTTTATGACTCCAAATAAAACATAAACACATTGTTGGATGAACATAAACTACTGAATTTTGAACATGAAGCTGTTCATATATTCTGAACTATCAGGAGCTAAATAGTGTCACTATATATGCATCCATGCTATGCTGTTACTATCAACCAATGCACCAATTGTACAATTTATGATGATCTATGGAGTGTGCAATGAGTCAGTGAGATAAATAGAAGAATCACACACAAAAAAATAGAAAATATTCTTTGTCTGGATGTATTAGCTTCATGACAAAGTACACTAAATGTCTGTGTCGGTTATGTATATTTATATAAACAGAATATTACAGTTATACAGGCTACTGGCTCTTAATATCCAAATATGAGGCTGGATATTATTCACTCATAATAATTAAATTATATAATGTTAGAAGATATTATAAGTTTTTTAAATTTTCTCATTTGTACGTTTCTAATTTTGAACATGCTAAAATTATTATTTTTTTGGAACTTTCAGTACTTTTATTTAGTTAAAAAAATATTGTACCCTATAAAATGAAAATTGTAAGAAAAAAAGTCTTATAATAAATTATGGCATTAATACTATTTCTGTTGTCCTTATAAGTTGAATGATTTTTGTATGTTAGTTTCTGTAAAATAATTCCTTTTCTTTTTTGGGTTTCTTCTAAAAATTAAAATTACTATTAAAAAAATAATGTTATGAACTGAAAAAAAGTGGTTCAAAATTTTACAGAATCAAAATCAGAGGAAAATATTTATAGAAAATAAAATAAAATCAAAGTTCACATATTTTTTAAGAATTAAAAACAATCATTTTAATTCTATAGGAATAAAAGCGAAAACAAATTTACAAGAATCAAAATCCAAAACTAACTTCCTATAAAATAAAAATCCATTAAATTATAAATTATACTAAAACCTAGTGGTGGGAGAGGGGAGTAAGAATAAGGTGAATTGTTGAAAGAGGGTTGGATTCTTACGTGTCACTGCGAGAAATCTGGATAGAGTCATATGAAATACATGTGGATTCCTTTTTTCATGGCACTCCTCTATTTTCACTTTCTCTATATATCTATTATCTATCTATCTATCTATCTATATATATATATATATATATATATATATATATATATATATATATATATATATATATATATATATATATTGAATGAATCTTTAGAAAATATTTTGAAGATGTTAAGATAAATGTATACAAATTTTGGTAGTACCAAATATATAAAGTATACTAAATTGTTTTCAAAAATAATATTTATATATTAATTTAAATATATAAAAACTTGGAGTGTTAAAGCCCTTATAGATTTTTTTTAAGATCCGTTCCTCTCTATATAAATATATATTACATCATTTATGAATTATGAATGAATTGTTGGGAGAGAGACATGAATGAGTAATTGTTTGGTGACTTATATTATATTAGAGAATTGTTTTATTAATAAAATTATAGTATTGTAACTTATGAAACTTTTGTATATAATGAACTAGTATCCTTTCATACAGATTAATTATAGGTAATAGTTGGTATATATTAGGAACTTTAATAATATGCATAAAAGTTGGTATATGAAACTTTTGTACATATGGTAATTGTTACTCACATAAAGTTTGTCTTTTGGGGTTAAAATTTTCTCTTGCTTGAGTTGTTATAATAATAATAATTTATATGAAATTACTCATTTTATAATATATATATATATATATATATATATATATATATATATTAAACATTTGAATATTATCTATTGTTTTTTAAATCTTTTTTGTTAATTAACTCTTAATCATGCAATCATTTTAATTTGTTGGGTACAAACAAAATCCCACATCGGATAAAATAAAAGATGAACTTGAGTTTATATACACATAACATACCTCCATTGATAAGAGACTTTTGAGAATGATATCAAAAACAAATTATGAAGCTTTGATCAAAAGTAGATAATATTTTACTAGTAAAGACATTTATGTGTACGTGTGTCGCAACCTTCCTACAATGAATTAATAACTTTTATTAGGAGAAAATATTCTCTCTATTATACGAATTATTATTTTTATTTATGTTACAATGATGATTACATAATAATATTAAATATACGTAATAGATGACGATAAAGATGTTGGGTAATGATGAAAGGGTGTTTAAATAGGGTTAACATATAATAACACAATTGTTGACGGTTGGAATCTTATTGTATGCATGTAAGCAACAAAAAAGAAATAGGAATCTTGCATGTGAATGATAGTTACAATTGCTGAGATGTGACTGGATTTGGCTCTTTTTGGATATGATCATGTGTAATTTTTCACGGGTTAAAAAACAATTCATCAAAACTTTAGTACTTTATCATCATTGTATAAAACTATCCATCCATCACCATGCTTCACTCAACTTGCTTGTTCATCACAAAAAAATATCTATCAGTAACGTAATTCAATTGATCCTTCTTAAGATTCAAACTTTGGCTTCGAACATACAAATTTTCTAAACGATATTGTAATTATTTTTTCAAAATTAATAAATTGATTGATTTATCAATTTTTAATTAATGAATGTTAATTTTTTTAATCATAATTCACCCATATAAATCATGTCAATTGCTTTTTATTTATCATAGATAAAACAAACAATACATTTATTAAGAAAAAATTTTGTTTTAATAAATTGGTTTTTACTAAAATATTTTAATTGTTTGCAGTAGTTTCTCGTAAAAACTTCTAAAAGAAAAAAAGAATTAAATGCGTTTCTTCACTGGTTAAAACTATAATTTATGCACAAGTTAATTATAAAGTTTAAAATTTAGAGAAAGACACAAAATAACTTTTATACAATAGCTTATCCATACATTATGAATTTATTATTATTTCCTGTTCTCAAAATATACATTTTGTAAAATATAAGCTTAGAGTATAAAATAGACAAGAGAATAAGATAAAATATATTAAAAACAATTTCTTGTAACTTACATTGTATAACTCAAGCGTTCTAAGCAACTCAAAATTATCATTTATTTAGTAGTTTTAAGATGTGAATTTCTGTTTAGAATCCGATTTTAAAAATGTATCTATTGAATCTCAAAGTTGTAAAAATTAGATAAATGAAGTCCTCTCCGTTAAATTGGCTTAAACGGAGTTAAAATATGACTTTTTTTCTTCTCTCTCATCTGTTCTTTCTGCAAGTTTCGACTTTTTCTCTCTCTTCTATTTTCAATCATTCATCTCGATGGCTCTCTTCTGCAACTCCTTCTTCTCTCCCTCTCTTCTGCATCGTCCCTCACATCTTCCTCGTCAATTAATTTTGTGTGCAAAGATCATGCTAGATATTTATGAATGTCTAACGAATAAAGAGGAATTATAGTGAGAAATTATAGTGAGTTTCTAGACTCTCAATGTAAAGACAATAGTTTCAAGATGGAAACATAAAGATTAAATAATGACACAAATTTCAATTTCAGATATTTATTACTACTCTTCAATTTCAAACAATACTACTCCCAACAAATCCACGAAAATTTATTGAATTCACAGTGAGTGCATCATGAATTTCCACTAGCATTAAATTAAAGGGTGATGGCGAAGTGCAAGGGCATCATAGTGATGACACTGGTGCATCTGTGGTGGTAGAAGGTTCATCATATAAGCGAAAGGTTTCATATCTAATATTACAACTGGGTGTTGCAACTCTACCACTTATCTTGCCGCTGCTTGCGATTCTTGAGAAAGCATCAACCAAGCACCGGTTGCAGTCTTGTTGAGACAAGTCAGGAGTGCACTGCGCAACACCATATATGGTGGTTTCTAAATTTGTTGCAGTTGCATTTCCGGCAGCATACTTACGACGAGAGTCACTTGATGCAGCAGCTATGCCTGTTAGATTCTCCACCAAGTTGTCCAACACTTGATTGAACCGGTCCACGTTTGTTGCATTCACTAACATCAACGTATAAAACAAAGGTGAAGTTTCCATGAGGCCAAATATTGAGCGGTTTGAGTAACACAACATGCACTTGTCATACCACCCAATTGCCTCTTTCTGGTTTGGACAAAGCTGTGTGAGGAGGACCGTTGAATTATTTATGCAGTTGCGACATTCATCTGCTTTAACATCTCCTCTGCACAACCCAATGTCGTATGATTTCTCATTGTTTTCGTCGTAGGAGCGGTTGTAGAAGCCATAGTCGATCTGTGTGTTGGAGGTGAGATTGGAAAAAAGGGTGTTGAGGTTGGTGTGATAAGTGTTGTTGGATGTGAAGCTGCCTTTATCACTGAGACAGAAGTAATCTAAGAAACTTGGTTGCGCGCTAGCTTGAGATATGATTATGAAAAGGAGGCAACAAACATAGGAATGCAACCTTGAGGAAACAAAAACAACCATTGTGTTTGCGTTCTTTCAGAGATGAATTTGGTGAGTAAGATTTGTGTTGTTGATACTTGTATAAACAAAATTTGTTTGGCACCTGTATGAAACGAAACTTTATCATAGAATTGGAGGAAGAGGTCACATATGTTTGGCCATGCGTGTTCTTAATGCTTTGAATTGTTCTTGTTCAGACGAGGTGAAATGCTTTAAATTTTGATTAACGTATTGTGATTATAATTTGTATCCTTTTTTAAATTCAAAAACTCCTATGAATTCGTTCCTGCTTGTGTTATAAAAACACCATGTCAGCTACATATCACTCTAGGAAGAAATTATTAATTTACTGCTCTTTAAAACAATACCAAGTCCTTACTTTGAATGGGTAGCATCCAGCAAAAAAGTATGTATGAAAATGTTTACTGGATGCTCAAATAATTTTATAAGCAAAAGGGTCAAAGTGTGCATGCTTCATGGGATCTATATGCCGACACGAGTACAATTATTTAAAGTTTAGAGTAAAAAAAATTTTCTTCATCTATTCATTCAAGAGAAACAATGTAAGATTTGTGTGGAAATATTTATCTTGGATTTGTGTGGATAATTTTCTCTCTAAATATGTTTAGGAGAAAAAAAAGTAAAGTATTTTTATAAGTTATAACTAATATTCTTTTATCTATTTACTAAAAACAACTACATATAAGTTCTTCAAACAACCATCTTTGCTTTTTTTATTGTCTACAAAATGAAATGCATCTTTCTATTTATTTAATAAAAGGAATACTATAAGTCATAAGGAGTTCACTTAAGATTTACACTACTGCAGTTTAAATTGGAACCCCTGCCAAAGCCAACGATGTCCTCCACCCATACCCGCCCGCCTTTAATCTTGCATTTCCTAATTAAATACACTAATTAATCAAATAAATGAGTGTATTTAAAATTGAGTGATTGACGAGGAAGATGTGAGGGAGGATGCAGAAGAGAGGGAGAGAAGAAGGAGTTATAGAAGAGAGCCATTGAGATGAATGATTAGAAATAGAAGAGAGAGAAAAGGCTGAAACGTTGCAGAAAGAACAGATGAGAGAGAAGAAAAAAGTCAGATTTTAACTCCGTTTAAGCCAATTTAACGGAGGGGACTTCATTTATATAATTTTTACAACTTTGAAACTCAATAGATGCATTTTTAAAACCGGGTACTAAACAAAAATTCATCTCTTAACATGGGGACAAAGTAAACATTTAAGCCTAGTTTTAAACATGGAAAATAGAAAGTTAATGAAATATGAGAATGATAATTGTAAAAACCCATATTACTCTATACATACATATTCAATTTATTTATGGGCTTTCATAATAATATATCATTTATTAAATAGAAGATAGAAATTGTTGGGAAAGACCTACACATATTAGTATAGATAAATATAAACAGCGCATTATTTATTTTAAAAATGTCTCAATCTTCTCATCCTCATTACCTACATAACCTCAAGTAGGATTATCTACCTTGTCCTTTGTTCAAGTATAGTACATATATGATAATGGTACGTAGAAACCATAATCACAAAATGTAAGAGTAGTTTAATAAAATTTTAGTAAGTTAAAACTCAAATAACACACTCAATATTAATATATTACATAAGATCATAATCCATTTATGTCGCTCGAGAGCTATAATTATACACTTTATATATGAACAACAATCCCTCTAGAGTATGATATTAGTTTTCCAAAACACTAAATCCAATCTTATTTCATATCAAACCTCCAAATGAGAGAAAACCCCCTAGACTCTCACAACTAGATCTCGTCCTCTATGTGAGTCCAATACTAGCAGAGTTAGGATAATTTCTTCAAAATCCCTCTCAATACACCACTTAACTCCACTTAACATATTTGCAATCCTTTTGTAGAAGTTATTACATTCACAACATAAATTCACATATCACATATTCATATGATTATCACACCTTCACATGCATAGTTATCTTTCCTTAAGCTAACTTATCATATACCATCAACTATATTGTTTATTTCAATTTAAATACTAAACTTTTATCTCTACATTTCCATTTCCACATTTTAACTAGTCTTAACTCAAGTTATCAAATACCTAACTCATATTTTCTTCTCATTTACACACCCCATTTTCATACATCATAGTAACTATTATTCAATGAAAATTTATACTGAACAACATCATATACATGCAATCTATTATTCAAATCAACATACTTCACAACTCACGGTCATTCAATCATGATATTTCCAACTTCTGAAATTTTCCTTTTCACATTAATCATGCATTAGAAAATTATTTTGCTATTATTACTCAAGATGACGAAATGTATTTTTCTAACCATAGACCTCTGTTTGACAATCACAACATTCAAATTGAAGAAACATATTTTATGATTTATAAATTAAAATTTTAGATCAATCCAAAGATTAACAAAGTAGGTATCATGGTTTTACCGAGACAACATAAAAAGAATTGAAACAAGGTGGCACTCAAATCTCTCTTGAAACTTTGAAATTGATTCCTCTTACATCAAACATTTATGTGACAATCGTAGCAATCAAAGTAATTAACTATGTTTTAGGAATTACATATCAAAATTTTAGTCTGATCAAACGGTTAACATATTTAGAATTAAGGTTTTACACAGATAATTTAGAAATAGAAATAGTGTAGCGCTCAACTCTTTCAAATATACGAAACTAATTACTCTAATTAAAAATATCAAACCAATAATCCCAACTGTTAGAATGAAGATATATGCATTAGGAACTACATATAAAAATTTCAATATGATCAACGGTCAACCGATTTAAAATTGAGGTTTTATGCATATAACTCAAACAAAAATAGGATAGTGTTTAGCTCTCTCAAATATGAAAAACTACATCTTCTAAATACAAATAACAAACAAATAATCCCAATGGTCAGAATAAAAATATATGTTTTAGAAACTATATACCAAAATTTTAGCTTAATCTAAGGATTGATAAAGTGAGAATTGAGATTTAACCGAAACAACTCAAAGGACATAAAAAAAGAGAAAACATGAACATGAAAATAAGACAATACTAATGTAATTATATGCAATCAAATCACATAAGGAGACCAAATTTATATGATGGCAGTCCACACTGCATAAGAGAAAAAGGATATATGAAAGCATAAAACCTTAAAAATCTAAAACACAACAAATAATACCAACTAAACATAAACATGCATAAAACATTGTTTCACATTTTCCTGACAACTATCATTATCACACCAAACCCAAAATTTTAAGAGCATATTAATCATAAATCAACTCAACATATCACTCCAATAATCATACCATCAAAATCAAGTTATTAATTTTAAAACAAGTCGATTGTTAAAATTAAACTAGCATCCCTCACCCGGATTTCTAATTGGCGTAATATAAGTACTTTAACTTATAGAAAATTTGAGAGAAATGAAAATAAATGAATATGGTGTTATGTGGAAGAGTATCTCCTCTTCCCTTTCTCTTCTATTTATACTTCTCAATTTACACTTTATTACATTATGATAATACATCATTATTTACCTAATTTTTATTTATTATTACGGAACATCATGTGGTGGAATGGAGCAAATAGTGAAGAACAAATGCGACAAATCACTTCCCAAATTTGACACTTTACAAAATTTTATTAGTGCGATCATCTAATATCTTTTTGCCTTCAACAACAAGAGTTGCACAAAATATCTTTCCAATGCCAAATAGTGATCAACAAAATCAATCGTAAGACAATGATCAAGTGCAACAACAAGATGAACCCCAAGATCCAAAAATATCTTTTCCGTGATTATTAGTATTAGGAGTTTTAGACATGTTTAAGTTGTTATCTACTATACACTTTATTTATGACTATTAGATATTTGTAACATATAATGTTTAAATGTTTAGTTTTAGAGATTTTATGTACGAAGATTGTATATTGTTATATGAATATTGGTTTAAGTTTATAATGTTTGCATAATGAGTATTTGGTACAACATTGTTTGTTATTGCATGTGTTTTGGTGTATATGTATATGTAATACAACTTATTTTTACAAATTGTCAATTATGTTATATATTAATTTATCTATATATAATTACATAAAAAAAAATTTAAGTAATTACCTACTAATAAATCTGTATATAATTAATTATAAATTTATTCACATATAACGTTTTTTATGATTATTTTATATATGGATTTTAGTTATAAGAAATGAGCATTGTGGATTAAATATTCATGTCTACTTCTGAACAAGTAGAAACTTACTAAACGATGCATGTGCCGACATCTTTAAATCATGATTTGTCCTAGCTATATAACTAGCATATGATGAGCTAAATCAAGTTCTTTGTGTTTGAGATGATATAATATATATTAAATTATAGTTTATACTATCATTGTTTAAGCATATAGTAAAAATCAAACATAAATGTATTAAACTTGGATCTGATAATAACTACGAGACCAACGATATTTATCACCACAACTATAACATATTTGTTCAATTTATTTACTATTATTCTCTCGCCTTTTTTTTATCGCTTTTCATTATTTTTCCATTTTCAAGTTTCTTCAAAATCATATCCGCAAGCATTTCATCAATTTTATGGTAATAGAGAACGTGAGTTGGACTAGAGTGACAAACATATGCTTTATGCTTTCTATTTTATGTTTTGAAATATGTTAATGATCTCTATATATATAATTTCATATTTTATTTTCTTTGTAAAGTAGTTGGAACATCCCAAATGTTCTCTATATTCAATCAATTCTGTATTGGTGGTAAAAAAAACCCATAAAATCATAAGGTAATTGTTTTAATATATGAGAAAAAACACTTTAAACGGAGTCATTATACTATTAATGTAAAGTAAGTTTTAAATAGTGCCTATTAATTTCATAAAAAGCTAAGACCGTGCATGTAATCTAAAAATAGAAAAAGTTCATAAAAGTACGTAACACTATCGAAGACTTTACGTATAGCAAACAAACTTGAGTCGTTTTAAGGTAGAGTTGAACAATTTTAGTTTGTACAATTTCAGTATCTGAAAGGTGAAGATAGTCGCATATACAGAGCTTGGACACACACTTTAGATTTGTATATGTATAAATTGGCTTTATTAAAATTCATCCGTGTAGCCTACGTATAAAATAGGCCTTAACTTTTATAAATAACTTCTTCTTGCAAAATTCACAGGCCATACGAACTGGTTCATAAATGTAAACCTACATAGATATTTTTATATTTATTTAGATAATAGCAATTTATCCAATTCATGAAAAAATAAACTGAAAGAATAAGAGATATTAAATTTTGCATTAAATTAAATTGGGTGTTGCTCCCTCCACCACCACAGCCTTCTCCCTCCACCTCCCCTTTACTATTTTGCCTCTCAGTAAAATTTTATTTTTAGAATTATTGTTTTTTAATTTTACTCATTTATAACATATTTCACTGATAACCTACGTAGTTCCTTGTATGAGTAAAATATTTTTCTGCAAAGCTCAGTGATCGTGAAAAGAATTATCAAGCAATCTTCCTCTTGCTTTCGGTGCAGTGCGTTTGTGGTGTAATGTGCTTGTCGTGGTTCTTCTCCAGGTACGTAGTCATAATCCTTCCAATAATCCTAAACCCTAAACCCTAAACCCTTCCAATAATCTTTCCAATAATCCTTTAACCCTAAAACGTAAAATGAAAACGAAGCCTAAACGGATGACATCCTTCAACGGATGTCAACATCCGTTTAAGGCGAAACGGATCCGTTTCGCCTTAAACGGATGTTGACATCCGTTGAAGGATGTCATCCGTTTAAGCTTTGTTTTAATTTTATGTTTCTGTTATTATTTTATTAGATATTTTAATATTTTGATTTATTATTTTTGAATATCTTTTTAATCTATTTTAATAATGTATATTTATATTAGTTTATATTTAAATATTAAAATAATAAAATAATAAAAATGAAAAATTTTAACTTTAAGGATATAATTGGAATTAAAGATAATTGGGGAGGTGGAGGGAGAAGGCTGTGGAGGTGGAGGGAGCAACACCCAATTAAATTTGGTGACATAGCCCACAGAATATTCAGGTAAAACCCATTTACATTACGAGTCAATTTATAAAAAATTCACACTCAAAATTTGATCAAAATAAACACAAATTCACAGTCATGCATTATGGGTATAGGGTGATTTCGTGAGATTTTCCTCTCTCTATATGTAATACAATGAGAAAATTCATAACGAGATATGCTAATATTTAAGTGCTAGGAGGTGAAATTACCGATCTTCTAGATATCGGAGATATATTATTTAATATCATAATAATATAAACTTCGAACAAATTAAATTATCTCACATTGGATTAGTAGTTTTGAGGTTTCGTTTGGGAGTCCAAGTGTATTTCCTATTAGGAATATCAAATTTACTCATGTATATGTCTCTTTTTATGCAATAGAAACAAGTAGTAAATGATGAGTTTAATAATTTTCTATAATTGAAGAACTTATTAAAATATATTTTTCTTTTTGTTATCTTTGATATTTATATGTAATTCCAACTTTATACGCCACACATTTATGAGAATTAGAAGGAGATTTAAGTTTACTTTAACGAGCATTGCAATTTTCATAAGAAAAATATAACTTGTTATGTTGAAGCACAATTGCAAGATGAAGTTATTGTCAAAGTATGATTTGTTGATTTGATGATGTATTACTTTTGTTGATTTCTTTCTTAATGGCTTATTATCTTGTTTGATCAAAGTAGGAATCATAGTGTTAAACACATTTCTATTGAAAATTTGATTTTCTGTTATTTATATATATATATATATATATATATATATATATATATATATATATATATATATATATTTTGTAAAAATCATGTTAAATATCATTACGTATTTTTATTAGAAGTGTTAATTTGGTTAATGTTTCATGGGTTAACTTTAGCCCACATTTAAATCTACACTCTTTTTATCGGGACCCAGATGAAGGGTCCAAAAAAAGAACACCAATCTTCAAAGTCTCCTCTTAATTAGGTTAGGATCTCAAGTTGTAAGCTAAGATAGGTAGACCAAGCCGAAGATTAAGATGGACAATTTTGGATAGAAATTTGAAACAAATCTTCATGGAGATAACTTATCGGTTAAGACCAAAGGTTGAGAAGAGTTGACAATTGAGACATATCGAACTAGGCTGAAAGTCGAGAAGGATCAGTTTGGACCGAAAGTCGAGAAGGATCAGTTTGGACCGAAAGTCGAGAAGGATCAATCCAAACCGAAAGTTGAGACGTGTTGAATAACGTTAAAGGTCGTGAAGGGTTGGTTAGGCCAAAGGTTGAGACATGTTGGTCTAGGCCGAAGGTTGAGACTTATTGGCCCAGGCTGGCCCGATTCGAAGGTTGTGATGTGTCGTTCAAGACAAGCCGACCCGGCCGAAGGTCGATACCAGTTGGCCTAGACTAAAGGTCGAGATGGGTCAATCCTGAAATACAAAGGAAAACACTAGAGTGTGGTGAATAATGTTTGATGAGTTTTCAAAGGATTATCAAGTAAGAATATTCTTCAGACAATGACATAGTAAACTTAATAAAAGCTTTTAAGGAAGGAAAACAACAAAACACAATTTTTATACTGGTTCACTATATTCGGGCTATGTTTAGTTCTCTCTTAAGAACTCTTAAGGGGTTCCACTAATTTTATAAAGATTACATAAGCTTAACTCACTCCTGGTTACAAGTATTGTTATGACTCCTAGTTCCTAGTCCTAGTCAATCCTAACTAGTCCAAGTATTATAAATCACTCTTAGTTTCCTTAGTCAACACGACTACTTCGAGTATTATAAATCACTCCTGGTTCCCCTAGTCAATCCTGACTAGTCATCTGCTTGAGATATGTTCAGTTCTCTCTTAAGAACTCTTAAGGAGTTCCACTAGTTTTATTAAAGATTACATAAGTTTAACTCACTCATGGTTACAAGTATTATTACTACTCTTGGTCCCTTAGTCAATCCTGACTAGTCCAAGTATTATAAATCACTTGTGGTTCCCTTAGTCAACATGACTAGTTCGAGTATTATAAACCACTCTTGATTCCCCTAGTCAATCATGACTGGTCTGAATATTATAGACCACTCCTGGTTCTCCTAGTCAATCCTGACTAGTCCAAGTTTTTGAATATTATGACCACTCCTAGTACCCAAGTATGTTTAATCACTCGTGGTTCCCTAGTCTAACCGAACTAGTAGACAGATAATATCAGTGTTTTAACACAAACACACTTGGTGTTTGATTAAAAATACAGATTGAATAAACTCTTAAGGAGAGAATTACAAAGATACAAATCAATCTTTGAACTCATGAGGTTTCTTCTCTTAAATTGAAGAGCATTAGACAAAATAAGCTCGTGAAGTTCTTTCTCTCTTTTCTTCTCTTCTCTTTTCTTCTTTGCTTCTACACTTTCTTTCATTCTGAAAGCTTTAGACATTGTAGGTTTTGAGATGAAGAAGGAATATAGATGTAATGATAGCCTTTTCTTCATATTTTCTTTTGCTTGAGCTTGCTTTCATCATTTTCCTTTAGGTTAAAGATCATAACATGATATACAATTTGAGATAGAGTAGAGTTGATATTTTATGATCTTTCTAGAGCATACTCTCTCTTTTTCCTTCTCATTTCTCACTTCTTCTCATATATGCTTCAACAACCACACTCTCTTTCATAGTTGATCCTCTCTATATATGTTGTCTTGTAAGATGATTTGGACACTAAGTTGATTTTAAGAGAGCAGGTGGCCTTCTTGTGGGAAGTCAGTCTTTAGTCTACTTTCCAGGGTTTAGAGATTTTTCTCATAGCCTTAAGTGAAACTAAGCATGTGCGATGTGATAGATTCGAGGGCTTCATGGAAAACATTCCTAGAATGTTCTTCTTCTCTCACAACGTCTTTTTTTTGGATGAAGTGATTCTGATCATGTCTTTTTGCTGCATTGATCTGCACAAATATCAAGAAACAAAGTATACAAACGTCGAAGTACTTTATTCTACATGCATTAAATGTTTTGAACATTGATAAACATTAGATAATGTAGCATGTTCAAGACATTATATCATTTTTCATTTCATTCATAAATGCATCGTTTGGTGATAACTCCCCAATTTTCCTTATTTTTCTGTGATAAAACTCCCTTTTGGTTGATCACCCTTGAGTCGATCACCCTTTGGCCGATCATCCTTACGTCGATTGTAAGACCCATGAAAAATATTTATAATAGTAAATTTTAGCATTTTATTAGTAATAATAATTTTAATGGATAGAAAAATTTGAATTTTTGGATATAAAATTATAGTAATTCTAGAGGGAGAGTTTCAAATTTTTGATAACTTATTTAGGACTTTTTGTTTTAAGAAAAGTGAATAGTGAATAGTAAATAGTAAATAGTAAATAGTGAATAGTGAATAGTGAATAGTTAAAAAAAAAAATATTAAAATAAATTGTGGAAGAGAACACTCCACGTAGAATTAATCATTCAGAGATAAGAATGGTGAATAAAAAATAATTTTTGAATAGTAAAAATGAATAGTAAAAGTGAATAGTAAAAATGAATAGTAAAAATGAATAGTAAATTTTTTTTGGCTATAAATAGCCAAGGGGGGGAGGCTGAAGATTTGCACCAAAATTCTAGAGAAATTGTGAGAGAAGAGAGTTGGAGGAAATTCTAGTTGAAGAGGGGAAATTCTGGAAGTTTCCGGAGAACGGTTTGAGAAGAGGAAACTAAGTCTGGAATAGAGGTAAGGGGAGTTACATTTTGTTTGATATTATTTTGAGTCTTGTATATGTTGCTTTTGGTTTATCTTAAATCTTGAATGTGAAGTATTTTGTTTCTGTATGATTTTGAATTTTGGATGAGAACATGCTTCTGTGTTTAGATCCAAGTGTGATAGTTGTAAAATGTGATGTTGATTATGTTATGCCATATGTATGCTATTAATTGTTTATTTTTGTATTTTTGGATGGATTAGAAGTTGTCTAACCGGCTCTGCCAGATTCAACTTCTTGTTTCCCCATACTTTATATTGTTTTCCTTATTCGTTTTTATTTTTGGATGGATTAGAAGTTGTCTAACCGGCTCTGCCAGATTCAACTTCTTGTTTCCCCATACTTTATATTGTTTTCCTTATTCATTTTTATTTTTGGAAGGATTAGAAGTTGTCTAACCGGCTCTGCCAGATTCAACTTCTTATTTCCCCAGACCTGTTATTATTCTTATTATTTAATTACATTGTATTCCTGGAAGGATGAGAAGTTGTCTAACCGGCTCTGCCAGATTCAACTTCTTGTTTCCCCAGAACTTTTATTGTTCTATTTAATTTTTATTGCATCTTCCTGAAAGGATGAGAAGTTGTCTAACCGGCTCTGCCAGATTCAACTTCTTGTTTCCCCAAGAAATTTTATTAAGATTATTTTAATGATCTTCAAACATTTGATTCTTCTCCGGTGACAATTTATAGTAATATTTTATTATTGTTAATTTGTTTGTAATATATTTATCTTGTATGATTTATGTGATGAATGTATTTTATGATGTTGATATGAAATTATGCATCTGAACATGATATGAGTAGTATGAGAAGATTTTGTAATGGTATGGTATGAGTTGATAAATATGAACATGATATGAGTCTCGCGGAGAGATTTTGTAGTAGCATGGTATTGTGTACACGTTGATGTTGAGGGTCCTGTATGGAAGGTCATCCTGGATACTCTAATAACTCTCCAATCTCAAGTAGAGAAGGATGAGTTAGGTGGTGAGAGGGGCAGGAGGTCCTTGTCTATGTCCCAATTTTGGACATAGTGTTAACGGACTAACCTTGTGGTTGACAAGTTATATCTGGCCATGATTTTTAGTATGAGGAGTGGAGGTCATCACAAGTGCACGACCATCCGAGACTTCCATCAACGTTAGATCCGGATAATTGAGTCTAGCAAAAAAAATCATTTTCATAAATATGAGTTAGGCGTAGTAGTAGTATCATGCCTCATTTTAATAATTGGTTGCATGGTAGCTTACCCTTATTTATTTGTGCATGTACCGGAAAAATCATATTTTTGCGATGATCGTATAACGTATTTGTTATACGGGAGCAGATGAAGGAGCGTCGTCTAATCCAGTACAAGTGAAGACGGAGGAGGAAGGATAGTAAAGAAAAACTCGGGTTATCTTTAAGTTGAAATCTGAGTTTAAATTTATGTAATTAATGTGAGATATTTTATATTTTCAAATGAATGACTGTAGAAATGTTACAGTTTTCATATTATTTATGTAATATCAAGTATGAGAATTTGGGATGTTACATTAGTGGTATCAGAGCAGTTCGTCCTTAGAACTTGCGGGTTGTGTGCCTTTCCGTGAAGAGTTGAGTCTAAATGACATGAATTGTCATGTCTTTCGAAGTTTAAAACATAGAATGAGTGCAACCGACTTAAGGTTTTAAGAATAGAAAAGCATCTTGATAAAGGGAAATGAGGGTGCACACTCATGACTTATCAAAGAGGAATTTCCTTTCTTAATTCTGAAGGTTTGAGGTAAGAAAGAGTTAGAGTTTCAGTGTTGTTTCCTGTAGTAATTCCTGTCTTGTTCTTGCCTTTGTGGTGGTGTAATGTGCTCTATAATAGTAGAGGAATGCAGATTCAAGGACAACTTGAGTTGTATACCTTTATTAGAATTATTTTAAGCCTTTGAGACAAATTCTTGCCTCGAAGATAAGGTGTTAGAAGACTAAAAATTTAGGCTTCAAAGGAAGAGTAAAGATGTTGGTGTTTAGAAGTAATGTTTTAAGAAGTTTTCCAGAACCAAATCAGGATATTAGATATCTTACGAAGAGTTGAGTTCAAAGGCTAGATTAAGAGAAGCTCTGAATAAGCATGAATGTAGCAAGGTTTGAGAAATCAGTTTCGTTTACTATATCAGTAACATTAAAAGTCATAAGAGAAGGAAGTGTTGGTGAGAAACGGAGTGGCATTGTGTGAGATTGGTAACATGGAACGATGTATCAGTAATGGTTGGAATCTCAATAAGATAGTGGTTAAAAAATAAAATAAATAAATAAGTAGAAGAAGAAGATTTTGAGAAGCAGTCAGATAAGGCATATAGTATAGAAGAAATGAAGTATTTTAAGATCTTAGTCTAAGTGAATAATTGTCATTCTTTCATAGATTTAAGGCGTGATCATAAGAGAGGTTTGATAGTTTCAATTCGATTTTTGGTGGTTATAGTTTTAAGAAGTGTTGAGTTTAAGGAAAACAAACGATTATATATATCAGAAGTTGATCAAGTTAAAAATGGGTTTAACGAAGATAAGTGGTGAAGAAAAGACAAATCTTTATGGTGTATGAATCCTTGGTTGGTGTTCTGAAGTAGGTATTAGAATTTCCACATGATATTATCTTGGATTATTAGTATGTGTGGAATTTACATATATTATGTCTAGTATAGGGCTGTTGTAGTACCGTTCAGTTAGGTGCTGATTTAGTACTGTTTGGTTTGTTACCGTTCGGTCAAATGAATATTGGGAATCGTTCGGTCAAGTGTTGAGTTGTTACCGTTCGTTCAAATGATTATTAGGTTCCATTCGGTTAAACTCGTTTTAAGATGGTCAGTTTTAGGAAATTAATTTTCTTAGAGAAAATTCATCAAACAGTGGGTATGCGTAAAATGTAAAAAGTATAGAGAGCAAGAAAATTCAACACAGAATTTTTATCCTGGTTCGATTCAAAAGAATCTACATCCAGTTGATAATCACAATAAAGAGTGATTAACGTTTTCACTAAATTTTTTTTAAAGATTTACAATAGAGTGAATAAAAAGAATGATAAAAACTCTCCTTCGGCAAACGAACCAGAACAGCGCAGATTAAAATCTTCCTTCGATAGACGAACCGGTAGTTGACCGTCTTGACAACTCAAAGAGAACCGCTTCGATTTTCCACACACTGTATTCTCAAAAAGCTCATAGCTATTTCCTTAGAGTTTTAGAAGAACCTTATATAGCCAACTATTCTGAAATCACAGAGATGAATTATAATTGTCATAGATAAACGATTAACCATTACCCCGAAGATGGTCTTACCCTTGTAATAAATAAAATCTATCTTACACTACTTAAACAAATTAATGCTACTAGATAAAAACAAACCGACAGATCTGACTTACCTTACCGTGAATCAAGAGAAAAAAAAAATGATAGTTAGTTAGTTTACGTTAGATTTAATTAATAATACTAATAATACTACTACTACTAATAATAAAGATGTTCTAGAGTCGATCAGAAGTGATCGTTAATTATTACACTCCAACAAAAAATAAAATAAAATAAAATCATAAAGACTATTCATCGGTAGAAGGCGGTCGTAAGGAAAGCTCCGTGGAAGGAGCTTTGATGCGAAACGGCATGGGTGGAGTAACTTTCTCTTCTTCTTCATGTATAGCGGGGATGGGAAAGAGATCTAGGAGCCTTGGAGCCTGTGGAATTACCCATGAAGGATCTTCGGTAGTGAAAAAAAAAAAAATTATAATAATAATAATAGTAGTAGTCAGAGATAAATAAAGAAAATTAGAAGAAAAGAAAAAAAAAAGTTTACCATACATAAACGGCGGAAGGAGGGCATATGAAGGTTCAGATGTACCAGGGACGTTTTGCGGCAAGCGTCGATGTTTCACCCGATTTCCATGGTTTTGAAACCAACAATAGACGCTGTATTCTCCAATTTCCCCGTACTCCTTGAGTCGTCCTGTAATCTCGCGAATCTGATCTCGACTAGGATTAATGATCCCATGGTTGAAGATATTCAACAAAATGTTAACTTGTTCCGGGGTGGACCGCCATCGTTTATAAACTGTCTTGGCTTCGATATCCATTTTTCTAAGTTTTGTTCACAAAGTAAAGTAAAAGTAAAAAGATTTATTACGTTCAAATCAAGTTTCCATTTTAAGTCAAGTTTTTCATTTTGTTTTTTTTTAGTTTAATTTTTATTGTCCAGCCTTTAAAGTCTCAATGTCCAGAAATATATCTGTTTCACGGTCCTCGCAATGGATCCTAACTAGATCTAAGTCCACAGAGTCCATATTTTTATTGTTGTTTAAGTTGAAATAAAAGTTTGTTTTGGTTTGTTTTAATTGAGGTACGTGGCGTTGTTCTACCCGAATGTCTCTTTCATACCTTCAAACGAAGGGAGATTAACAACGGTTTTCCAGCCTATATACCCCGTGTTTTAAGACAAAGTGTTCATTAATATGACAATGTGTATATATATATATATATATATATATATATATATATATATATATATATATATAACGAGTAAGAAAAAGAGAAAAAGGAAAGAGAAGTAATGAATATAATACTAATCAAGCGTAAAGAAGAAAAACATAGAAGAAAAGCTTTAGGAAAGAGAAGAAGGGTTGAGAGAGAGAAAAACTTACGAACGAGGAAGTAGAGGCAGGGAATCACTTGATAGAGGGTTCACTGAGAAGCTCTTAGACACGCTCGAAGGAGGATCTCACTCGTGTTCAGATCCCACAAGCTCTCACACTCAGAACTCTTAGCGCTCGAATCTCACTCACACCCAGAGGATCGCTCGAAAGCTCTCTCACTTAGAAAATCTCACACTCTCTCACACGCTTCAAAATCGCAACGCCCCAAAGTGTCGCTCAACGCGGTTCGCTCCTCCTTATATAGCCAAAATCTCACTGTGCCCACAGTTCCGGTCATGCATACCGGAGGCTTCAATAGTATCGGTAAAAAAAAAAAAATAATAATAATAATAAATAAATGGTAGTAGTATCTAATCTTTTCTGCATTTTGGAAGTATAAAATATTCAAATTAGAAAGGATCTTCTAGTAAAAATTTAACCATTCGGTATAGAAGGTCATATGATAAAATGGTTTGGAGAAATATCAACTTAGTCAGAGTGGTTTGGAATAGGAAAACAGATGACTATACATGGGAATTAGAAGATGATGAAAAACATTCTTATCCCAATTTATGTTTGAAGTGTCGAATTTTCGAGGACGAAAATTTTTGTTGTTGGGGAGAATGTAAGACCCATGAAAAATATTTATAATAGTAAATTTTAGCATTTTATTAGTAATAATAATTTTAATGGATAGAAAAATTTGAATTTTTGGATATAAAATTATAGTAATTCTAGAGGGAGAGTTTCAAATTTTTGATAACTTATTTAGGACTTTTTGTTTTAAGAAAAGTGAATAGTGAATAGTAAATAGTAAATAGTAAATAGTGAATAGTGAATAGTGAATAGTTAAAAAAAAAAATATTAAAATAAATTGTGGAAGAGAACACTCCACGTAGAATTAATCATTCAGAGATAAGAATGGTGAATAAAAAATAATTTTTGAATAGTAAAAATGAATAGTAAAAGTGAATAGTAAAAATGAATAGTAAAAATGAATAGTAAATTTTTTTTGGCTATAAATAGCCAAGGGGGGGAGGCTGAAGATTTGCACCAAAATTCTAGAGAAATTGTGAGAGAAGAGAGTTGGAGGAAATTCTAGTTGAAGAGGGGAAATTCTGGAAGTTTCCGGAGAACGGTTTGAGAAGAGGAAACTAAGTCTGGAATAGAGGTAAGGGGAGTTACATTTTGTTTGATATTATTTTGAGTCTTGTATATGTTGCTTTTGGTTTATCTTAAATCTTGAATGTGAAGTATTTTGTTTCTGTATGATTTTGAATTTTGGATGAGAACATGCTTCTGTGTTTAGATCCAAGTGTGATAGTTGTAAAATGTGATGTTGATTATGTTATGCCATATGTATGCTATTAATTGTTTATTTTTGTATTTTTGGATGGATTAGAAGTTGTCTAACCGGCTCTGCCAGATTCAACTTCTTGTTTCCCCATACTTTATATTGTTTTCCTTATTCGTTTTTATTTTTGGATGGATTAGAAGTTGTCTAACCGGCTCTGCCAGATTCAACTTCTTGTTTCCCCATACTTTATATTGTTTTCCTTATTCATTTTTATTTTTGGAAGGATTAGAAGTTGTCTAACCGGCTCTGCCAGATTCAACTTCTTATTTCCCCAGACCTGTTATTATTCTTATTATTTAATTACATTGTATTCCTGGAAGGATGAGAAGTTGTCTAACCGGCTCTGCCAGATTCAACTTCTTGTTTCCCCAGAACTTTTATTGTTCTATTTAATTTTTATTGCATCTTCCTGAAAGGATGAGAAGTTGTCTAACCGGCTCTGCCAGATTCAACTTCTTGTTTCCCCAAGAAATTTTATTAAGATTATTTTAATGATCTTCAAACATTTGATTCTTCTCCGGTGACAATTTATAGTAATATTTTATTATTGTTAATTTGTTTGTAATATATTTATCTTGTATGATTTATGTGATGAATGTATTTTATGATGTTGATATGAAATTATGCATCTGAACATGATATGAGTAGTATGAGAAGATTTTGTAATGGTATGGTATGAGTTGATAAATATGAACATGATATGAGTCTCGCGGAGAGATTTTGTAGTAGCATGGTATTGTGTACACGTTGATGTTGAGGGTCCTGTATGGAAGGTCATCCTGGATACTCTAATAACTCTCCAATCTCAAGTAGAGAAGGATGAGTTAGGTGGTGAGAGGGGCAGGAGGTCCTTGTCTATGTCCCAATTTTGGACATAGTGTTAACGGACTAACCTTGTGGTTGACAAGTTATATCTGGCCATGATTTTTAGTATGAGGAGTGGAGGTCATCACAAGTGCACGACCATCCGAGACTTCCATCAACGTTAGATCCGGATAATTGAGTCTAGCAAAAAAAATCATTTTCATAAATATGAGTTAGGCGTAGTAGTAGTATCATGCCTCATTTTAATAATTGGTTGCATGGTAGCTCACCCTTATTTATTTGTGCATGTACCGGAAAAATCATATTTTTGCGATGATCGTATAACGTATTTGTTATACGGGAGCAGATGAAGGAGCGTCGTCTAATCCAGTACAAGTGAAGACGGAGGAGGAAGGATAGTAAAGAAAAACTCGGGTTATCTTTAAGTTGAAATCTGAGTTTAAATTTATGTAATTAATGTGAGATATTTTATATTTTCAAATGAATGACTGTAGAAATGTTACAGTTTTCATATTATTTATGTAATATCAAGTATGAGAATTTGGGATGTTACATCGATTACACTTGGATCAATTACGCTTTCTCGATCACCCTTGTCCGACCACCCTTGGGTCAATCATCTTTTGGCCGATCATCTTTGGGTCGATCACCCTTTGGCCGATCATCCTATTGGGTCGATTATCCTTGGCCGATTACTTAGACCGAATGGCAAGACCAACGATTATAAAATGAAGGTCAAATTAATAATTAGTCAATGATAACCTCACATTAGCCTACTAATGTTGATTAAATTATTTAAATTAGCCTACTAATGCTGATTAAATTATGATTGAGCCATGATTAAGCCAGCAAAAAGGTAACATAACAACTATTATAAATAAAAATATAAGGTATGGTTATCCAACACATATATCATCGCATTTAATATTTTTCTGATTGGTCACCTACTGACTTTAGTATCAAAGTACCTTCTTTAGATACCATTCAAACGATTTTGAACATACAAAAGACTTGAGAGATCAAACAAACAAGAGATAGAAGTGAGACAAGACAAACTATCAGAAATTGACACTACTCGTCCGACCCATACTGAAATATTAACCTAAAATTTCAACCATCTTTAAAAGATAAATAATAACAGTGTTTGAAAAAACAAAATCTTACAATATGTATCACACAATAGTTAGAATAGTACCATCTGATTTCCTAAGGTTTAAAATCAAACAAAAAGATAACAACTTCATCACATTAGCCTGAACTTCTCTTAGAGATATGAAAATAAAGTTTTAAACTTCTTGAAGAGTTTTTGAACATATGAAATTATTATTATTATTATTATTGAAAGTAATTGATGATAACCACTAAACAAAAACAATTTAAAGAAAATAACTTTGAAGAAGCTTAATGTGAAAATTCATTATTTCCTTGCTTTTGAAAACCCAACTTAATTGATTAATTGTGCAAGCTATAAGATAAGATAATTGATTAGTTCATAGCTTAACTAATTATTAGTGCAATCATTGTTTTTAAACAATTCAATCTATTAAATTATTACTAATAATAATTATTAAGTGATAAATATTGATATTTTTTTATTTAAGAACATATCAACCTAAATATTAAAATCCGATTACAACTTGATTTACTAAGTATTTATTATAAAACAATTGATATAATTTACTACATTTTTATTAAGTTCATCCTTTTTTCACGTAATTTTGTAAAATTTCAATTGTATGTAATTATTTATTTTTGTTAAATAATTATGATAATATATGTCCCCCATTTAGGTTGGAAATTAATATTAAGTATATGCAACTATAATAAATACTCTCATAATATCGTTATCGTTATTGTAATAGATATAATTATGAACATAGTGTTATAAATCTTATTAAATCTGATAACATAAGATAATTGATTAGTTCATAGCTTAACTGATTATTAATCATATTTTTTAATCAATTCAATCTATTAAATTATTACTAATGATAGTTGTTAAGTGATAAAAATTGGTATTTTTGTTTTAATTTAAGAACATATCAACCTAAATATTAAAATCCGATTACAACTTGATTTACTGAATATTTATTATAAACAATTGATATCATTTACAACACTTTAAAAAAGTATTAAGTTCATTTTTCAGGTAACTTTGTAAAATTTCAATTGTATGTAATTATTTATTTTGTTAAATAACTATGATAATATATGTTCCCCATTTAGATTCGAAATTAATATTAAGTAAATGTAATTATAATAAATACTGTCATAATATCGTTATTGTAATAGATATAATTATGAATATAATGTTATAAATCTTATTAAATATGATTATATATATATATATATATATATATATATATATATATATATATATGCTAAATTAAACAGAAAATATTCTATCAATTAACTTTATTTGTTAATTATCTTTATATGCCTTACAATGTTTATCATTTTGATGATAAATACGATAGATTCTCATACTCACTCAATCTCATATATTCATTTTACTCTTACCTATTTATTCTTATTAATTTGAGCATAATAGAATCTTCTGGATTTTTATCTGATCATATATATATATATATATATATATATATATATATATTATATGGGTTTGCTAACGCGCGTTTGTTTTTCAGTTGGTACATCTTAGTCATGTGTATCGGGTTTTAATAGACAAAAATACCTTTATATATTATAAATTCTATGTTTTAAAGTTAAGGATATTTTAATAATTTTCATTCTCAAAACTAAGAAAAAGAAACCCCGAAACCCTTACTCACCTCTCTCATTCCTTTCAACCATTTCTTTTTCATCTCACTCCAACCTTTTTAGTGTAGCTCCAATTGAAAAAATCAGAAACATTAAACAATTTGCCTTTAAGAATTGAGTTATTGACATATTCACCTTGAGACAAAGGTTCATTCAAGATCTCTTCAATTTCACCATCTTCACTAACTTCTCTAATTTCATCATCTGCATATGTTGAATCATCATCTCTAAAAAAAACTCTCTAGGCCAATTACCAATTACTTCGGATATCATTATGCTTGTGAAAATTAGATAAAATTATATACCACAAAAATTATAAAATGATAACTCATTATAAAATCATTTTTTTTGTAAGAAATTGTTTAACAAGTGTTTCTGATTTTTTCTAGGCTAATTACCAATTCCTTTGATGTCATTATGCTTGTGAAAATTAGATAAAATTAGATAAGACAAAAATTATAAAATGAAAATTCATTATAAAATCATTTTTTGTAAGAAATTGTTTAACATCGAGTATTTCTAATTTTTTCCCGATCACCTACCAATTCCTTTATGCTTGTGAAAATTAGATAAGACAAAAATTATAAAATGAAAACTCATTACAAAATCATATTTTGTAAGATTTTTTAACAACTAGTGTTTCTGATTTTTGTCAGTTGGGATTACCATAGGATGACAGAGAAAATGTTGGAGTGAGAGAGACGAAAGAGAAAGAGTTAAGAGGAATGAGGGAGGTGAGGGGTTTCTTTTTTTTTCTTATAGTTTTAAGAATGAAAATTATTAAAATACTGTTAACCTTAAAACTTAGAATCCATGATATATAAGAGTATTTTTGTTCACTAAAATCTGATACACATTGCTAAAATATACCAACTGAAAAATAGGCATACACGCGTTAGCAAATCTCATATATATTATATATATATATATATATATATATATATATATATAATTAAAATGAAAACCTATAACATGGACTTTATGAGTTTAGTATCACAACGAAAGTAAAATAAAAAAACATCTTTAAATATAAAAAAAGTATTGTTCAACCCCTTATTTATGTTTAATTAATTCTCATAAATTGTTTCTCTTTTTTCCGTCCTTTACCCATATATGCATTAATATGCTAATCTAACCAATCTAAAAGGACAAGACCAAATGACACCAAAAAATGAATTAGCATGTTCTGAATTGCTGTCATTAAGAAAAATATACATTTTGTTACAATTTTTTAAAGCATAAACTTACATAATATTATTTTGTATTTTTTTAATACAGACAATTTCATATAGTTCAATGAGTGACTTCACTGATTTACCCAGTCATGCTACTGTCTGGAAAACAACCTCTTTAAAAAAAATCTTATAATTTTGTGATACGATGCTTAAATATAATTTTAATTTAATTATTTTTATTTAAGTCTATTGCTCTCCAATAATAACCTCTATATATAGGTCCTTATAAAATTTTAGTAACATATTTAGTTAACTATACTTTAAAATGTAATTAATTTTAGTCTAGCATTAATATATTAAAACAATTATGATAATATATGCTAAAATTTAGTTATTTTTTTTTAAATTACATGATGCATTAGCAATGGACATGTATTGTTTACTCTTGACAAGCTGTAGGTATTTAAAACTTTACAAGGAGCAAAGTTATACACTTACAATACGAGTGAATTTATGTCTATACTTTTGCACTCTAATTATTCGAATGTGGTTAAAATTTTGTTTAAATAAGTATAAGTTATTAATAATTTATTTGGGAGTGACAAATGAATTTGTTTTTCTATTGTCTAAACTTTTCTTTTTGATGAAAAAAATTCATTAGTAGTCTCTTTAGTATCCATTCTAGTCTTCATTTAAATCATTAAAGTATTCAATGTCATTACTATAAAAAAAATCAATATTACTAATTATCAAAATTTATCAGTAATGTATAAAATCTATCAATAAGTTGAAATTATCGATGATTTATCGATGATCAAAAATCCGTCACTAAAAGCATTATCAGTAAATTTTGTTGATAATTTTTTGATTCTTTGGTAACTATTAACGATAAAATCAATTGATAAATTATAATTACTGACAGAAATATCTGTTGGTAAAAATTCATTGGTAATTATCGACGAAAAAATTCATCTATAATTCTTGACGAAAAAATCTGTCCACAAATCCGTGATCTGTTTTACTCTTTTTTCTTTCTTTTATTTTTATCCATCCAGACAAAATAATACATACCCCCCAAATTTTTATTCTGATTCTAAATCCCATGGCAGAAGCTTTTACCATAAGACCTTAAACCAAGGTCCAGACCCTTGGGGTCCAGTTCGCGCAAGGGGTATTCTTCCCCCTTCCTTTTCTCGGTTGAGGGTTTGATTCGACAGGGAACCCTTCTCTTCTCCATTTCTCTTCTCTTTTCTGACTCTCGATGTAAGAAGGAGAGACATAACTCCTTCTTTCCGTCTCTCTTGGTTTTGGGTGGTTCGCAAAAAGGAGGGCCTAGGTTCGACGACTCACGCACGACACCTCTTCGTGGTCATGGGTGTTCCCGTGACAACGTCTCAACAGCATAAAGACCTTTGTTCTTGAAATGAAGTTGTTGATTTGTAAGAAAAGAAGGAACTCCCTTATGCAAATGAAGAAGACGTGCGAGAGAAAATAAATAACATATCTTGCAAATAAAGAGAAAAAATGGATAGAAAAATTTTCGCTTATTTTATCAACGGATTTTATGTTGATAATATATATTTTATTTACTAACAAATTTTTTCGACAAAGGAAATATGCATAGTCATTACCATATTGATATTGATTTTAAATTTAAAAGACGAACTAAAATTAGAAGAGTTAAAATACTATGTAAAACTTCAAATTAAATTAAACGTATAAAATTTAACTTCGCCCTACTATAGTCATTTGTTTGGATAATCATACGAAGAAAACAAAACATATGAATATTTGAAGTAATCTTGTTATTACAATGGAAACAAAAAAGAATTCGATTATTCCCACTTCCACCCTTTATCTTCTTCCACAGCTACGGCTTGGAGCAGAGGCAAAGCAAAACAACAAAAACAGCGAGAAAGGAAAATTGGAATTCAATTTTCAATCCCGTGACCCTAAGGGGCAAAATGGTAATTCCAGAAGTGAAGATAGTTGGTCCATTGTAGCGGGAACTAACACTCTTTCTCTCTCTTAGCACTGTGAGTAGTGGAACCTCTATTTTCTGATAGAACACGACCATGCATTTCCATAAAAGACTTTTTGCTTTGGTCATGAGTTCCCATAATGCCCTTCTCTTTTCCCTTGAAAGCGTCGGCAGTGTATTTTGTAGGCTTGTGAGGAACAAAGCTACAAATAAGGAACCCCCAAGGAGGGGAATTTTAAGGGCCCCTCTCTTACTCAACCCTGTCAAAGGTGTCAAGCACATTTTTTTGTTTGTATTTTGTGTGTGCAGCAAAGGGTGGTGCTGCTTGTTGCGGTTGGTGGTGGGGTGCGCAGGATAAGCAGCAAAGTTGGGTGAAGGGTAGGGAGAGAGAATCAAAGACTCCAATTTTTTTTAAAAAATATATATAAAAAGGGAAGAGAAAAAAGATTGGCCTTTTTATTAACAAGAAAACAACCCATCATAGTTTTAAGGCCATTTAATTGGTTCCTCTTGGTCTTGTGTGTGCGCTATAAATCTTTTATGGTTTTTGATTACCCTTTGGGTTCTATAGGGAGTCTTAGAAACCCACTTTGAGATTTCTCATTGAGTTGAATGCTTTTGGTTAGGAAGGCTGCTGCAATGGGGAAGATTGTGTTGTTGTTTCTTTACATGTTGGTGGTGGTGGTGCCTTTGGCTTTTGCTGATTCAAGTCAGAAGCTTGAGGTTCAGAAGCAATTGAAGAACTTGAATAGGCCTCCCGTAAGGTCCATCAAGGTATAGAGAGAGAAAGACAGAGCTTGTTTTCTTTTCTTTCTTAATTCTGCTATGACTTTTTTTCTCTTTTGCCTCTTCCACTTTTCACTGATTGTTTAACTGTTTTTCTAATTGGTGTTTGCACAACAATGGACCTTTTTGGGTGAAAGGAACTTTAATTCTGGATGCTCCTGTTGTCTCACCTGGGAGACTTCTTTTAGTCTCTTTCACTTGTTCTTGAATTTTGAGCAGAATCTATGTTTGCTTTTTAGTGACACTTTTTTTCCCTTGGTTTTCCTAGGAATTGTAGTGTAATTTGGTTTCGTTCATTTGCTTTTTGTGCACATCCATGAGCATAATTCTTTCTAATTTGCATTTCTGTTGTTGTGAAAGCAGAGTCCTGATGGAGATATTATTGACTGTGTCCATGTCTCACACCAGCCAGCTTTGGATCACCCTCACCTCAAAAATCACAAGATTCAGGTGAAGAATTTTACTTTTCTTATCTAGTGCCTTTTCATTCTATAATTCAAAATTCTTTCCCTGGTTAGCTCCATTTTTCTTTCTCTCTCCTTTGGTTCAAACTTGAATTTCAAACAATCACGGGTTGTTGATGCAGATGAAACCAAATTTCCATCCTGAAGGGCACCCTTTTGGGGAGAGCAAAGTCTCTTCAAATTCGAAGCCTATTACTCAGCTGTGGCACCAAAATGGAAGGTGCCCTCAAGGAACAATTCCTGTCAGAAGGACCTCAAAGAATGACATATTAAGGGCAAGCTCTATTCAACAATTTGGAAAGAAGAAGGTAAGGAGCTTCCCTCAGCCAAAGCCAGCAAAACCTCTACCAGACCTCATCAGTCAGAGTGGCCACCAGGTACTGCTGCTCTACCATGCATGATACTTGTAATGCAGTAACAGCCAGTTCAATTGGGAGGTTGAGAGTGTGTACAAACCTTCAAAGGAGGGAACCTGTGAATATACATCCAAAAGAAGAAGCTAGTTTAATCTACTGCTAATTACTGAGCAAAACTACCCTCATTTCTCATGTATTTCATTTCTATGACCAATAAAAGGAAAATTAAAAAAGAAAAACTGTTTACTATATTGGCCCTCTTTTCTATGCAAAAGAAGATAGAAAAAGTTGTAAACTACGTACCATATTAGGTCTTCTTTTTATGCAAAAGGAAAAACAAGATAGTATGGGAGCAAAAGATAAAAGCTGGTTACTTATTTATTGATTTCTCCTGATTTTGTGTATTTTTCTTTATTCCTTTGATCTTTTTGGAGCATTTAGCATGCCATAGCTTATGTGGAGGGGGATAAGTATTATGGAGCCAAGGCAACCATAAACGTTTGGGACCCAAAAATTCAACAACCCAATGAATTTAGCCTGTCTCAAATGTGGATTCTGGGTGGCTCTTTTGGTCAAGATCTCAACAGCATTGAAGCAGGTTGGCAGGTATTATTAAATTTTTTCTCCATTGTCATCTTCTGTCTGCAAATGTTTTCAAATTCAGCATCCTCATAAAGATTAGATTTATCACCTTCCTTCTAATTTCCAATTTGTGTTTTTTCTTTCTTTTTCTGTTCTGGTCATCAGGTCAGCCCTGATTTGTATGGAGACAACAACACTAGACTCTTCACTTATTGGACAGTAAGTTATCAATTCAAGCACTCAAATTTTGTCCTTTCTTCTAATTACTTTTGTGTTTCTTATTCACTTGATTCAATTGTTCCACCACCATGACAGAGTGATGCATATCAAGCTACTGGTTGTTATAATCTCCTTTGCTCTGGCTTTATTCAAATTAACAGTGATATAGCTCTAGGAGCAAGCATCTCCCCTCTTTCCAAGTATAGCTCTTCCCAATATGATATCAGCATCCTGGTCTGGAAGGTACATTTTTATATCCTTTTTTATATATTATCTCTTGATATTGGACATTCTGGCATGAAAATATGCCCAGCACTCAACAAACACTACCATTAGTATATTGCTACCGTTGGTTTTTGCAGACCACACTAGTCAATTATAAATTGAGAGAATCTCTGACACACACTTCATTATATCTGAATGCTACATTGTTTTAGGGGTCCATGAATTTAATAACATGGAAGAAAGTCATCTGATGTTGTCTATTATGGAAAACCAATGTGTGTGTAGGACCCCAAAGAGGGTAACTGGTGGATGCAGTTTGGAAGTGATCATGTTATGGGATACTGGCCAGCTCCTCTATTCTCGTACCTTTCTGACAGTGCCTCAATGATTGAGTGGGGGGGAGAGGTTGTGAACTCTGAATCTGATGGCCAACACACCTCAACTCAAATGGGAAGTGGCCATTTCCCTGAGGAAGGTTTTGGCAAGGCTAGTTACTTCAAGAACATTCAGGTTGTTGATGGTAACAACAAGCTAAGAGCTCCAAAGGATCTTGGCACTTACACTGAGCAAGATAGCTGCTACAATGTTCAAACTGGCAGTGCTGGAGATTGGGGTAACTACTTCTATTATGGTGGTCCTGGTAGAAACCCCAATTGCCCTTGATCATTCATGTCAAGCAAAGAAAACTGAAAAGAAAAAAAAAGGATGAGTAGGTGTTCTTTTTGTCTAGTTTAGCTGTTTTAGTAACTTGTGGTACAACTTAGAGTTGTGGTGTATAATGAAGCTCTTGATCCTTCAAAGTCTCCAAAAAATTGTTGGAGAAAAAGGCAGTGAGTTTCTTAGATTTACAAGAAACAAGTTTCTTCATTGGTTTTCCTGTTTATATATATATATATATATATATTTGTTGTTTTTGTTTGCTCCTCTCTCCGGAGCTGTGAAGGCTGAGTTGTGAATGTGAACAGAATATTCTGTTATGGTACATGGAGACTGTATTTTTTTATTTTAATTACTGCCATGTTCCGTCAGTGAAAAGCTGTCTCAATAAGGACATTTGTTTATGTTTATGCTCTTGCTTGTGACCTAACCTAAGTGGGTGGATTTTTAATTGAAGAAAGTAATGGTGGAAAGAAAGAAAAAAAAAATGAGAGATACATGCACACATGTGATTATGCAGTTCAAGAGTAGTCTAATTTAGTCACTTCACATCTTTGTGGACAATTTATGGCATTAAAGTTTATGTTTTTATAATTGGAATATACTTCACATCAATTATCCTAGACTATAGAAGAGCTTAGAAAAAGAGAAAAAAGATGTGAAGAAACGCGTTATCTCCTTATTGTGATGCTGATATAGATGGACCCATATATGAGATTGGATTGTATGTTAGTGTGGCAAGCTAGCATTTTCTTTCATAAAAGCCACCCTTGTGGTTGGTTATGCACCCACCTCTTTATCACTTACCCTTAATTTATTCATATATTTATATTTATTTGACCCTTTAAGAAAGTAGCATTATATATACATGTATACAACTAGGGGAAAAGCTTTATGATTTATCTACTAAGTATATACAAAGAGATTGTTCTATAGAGTAATACTATCAGAGTGAAGTTTTTTATATTGTCAATCAATTATAAAAATTAATACTCTTTTTTAGTTTATTGTTAATGAATGATTGGATAAAAAAAGTATTTTACACTCTCATTGTAGCTCAATTAAGTCTTATATAATAAATCAAGTGTTTTCTCTTATTGAAAACTTGTGTTCAAACATATTTATTTAAAGGGCTGTTCAGAAATTGTAATAAATCGTGTTTATATCCAACTGAATTGAATTGAATTAGAAAATTTCAGTTATTTGAAAAATTATTATTTTTTAATTTAGTTCTTAAAGATAAATTGCTTATAAATATAACTATTTTGACTAAACTTTGATTAAGTTTACTTACAATATATTACAATTCAATTAACTTTGTCTAAACAATTATGCATATCCGTTTTATCAAATCCTTTTTATAGTTGAATTACATTTGACTATTATTTTATTCATGCATTCAGCTTCAATTTAAGATGATTTCATTGTTGTTGGTTTATGTCCATGCTTTTCATATCAATTGTTTTAGCAAATTAGAACAAGGGTTTTCATTTGAAGAGTTAATTCATTGTTTATTTTGTTTATTTTCTTTTTTCTTAATGGAAAAAAATATATAAACTTCCATTACAAAAATAGACGTCTTTGGAGTTCCAATACAAATTTTGTAATCAATCAAGAACAAAAAACATATTGTGAACTAATTAAAACGAATACCCCATCATTAATCATATGGTAATTTTTATATGAATTTGTATAATGCTCATGAAGTGTACTCAATGTTAAGTCCACCCCAATTTTGAAAAGCATGGCTTTTAAGTTCAATTATTATGTCTTTTTTGTCGTATGATTTAAAAATTAACTCTCCACCCCATACGTTTGGTTAAGATAAGGGTAAAATGACACAATTAAAAATATAATAACTTGAATTGAAATACGTCATTAGTGTTTTCTTTTATTATGTTTGTTGAAGTTCTTGTTTTTTCTTTATTGTGACTGGTTGTTAAACCTCTTGTTAAGTCCCGTTAATTATGTTTCAGCTTTACATGAAGGAGAGAAATCGGAAAAGATACTTTTTTTTCAATTGGGTTTAATAGCTTTATAAAAAGATTTCATCTTTTCCTTTCTTTAAAAAACCAAATAATGATATTGCAAAGAGATGTGAAAGTTCTATCACTTGTCATGATTGCATAATTAATCCAATCATATTGCTGATGGAAAATTTCGTATCAAAAAGACCTTCTGTTAGAGAGCTACAAAGTTAACCTTAATCATGCAATTAAAATAAATAATCAAGATTATAATTACGTGACCAATTATATATAGTTAATAGTAATGATTAAATCTTATATCTTATGATTTTCACGAGTAAGTTAAGGTTTTGAATAATATAAGGTTTCTATAAATAGGTAAGTCTTATTTGTTTTTTTGTTTTATCATGAAGCGCTATTGAAATAAAATTTAGTGAAGAAAATATGAATATATGAGCAGTAGAAAATAGTTTTATTTTTTTTATCGGTAAAATAATATATTTGATCCAGAAATACTTGGAGTGTTCAAATTCATCTACAAACTTCCATAAATAATTTTATATGAGAAATTTATAAATTATTATTATTATTAATAATTTTGATAAACAATTTTTCATAATTTTATGAGTCTACACTTTATCATATTTTTTTAATATATAATTAATCTTCATCAAAGAATTTAATTGATTATGGTGGAATTTTTCTTCTTGACTTTTAATAAAAAAAAAAGTCTAAGTTCATTATTACTGGCACACTTAATTAAATTGTTGTTCATTCATGTTAAATCCCCTCTCTTGTAAAAAAGAAAAAGAAAAGGAATGGAAGGATATAAATTTTACTCTTACATTTTCCCCTTATGTTTTCTCTATCCATTGAATTAAATGGTAGATGAAATTTAAAAATGTTTGTTATTATTCCTTCAGCTTAATTTCTCCTGAAGCAAATGTTCTATATATATAAGTATGTCTCCTACACATATACACATATATGTTTATTAAATGGCATAGTTTTTTAGCAAAGGTCTACAAGCCCTAGAAAGAAGGTATCTCTTCATAATTGAAGTGAGATCACATGTCCTTTCAAACCTAGGTTGTGTTTTTTCTTTGGAGAAATAGTGATACATTAATGGTGTTTGGGAAGAAGATTGAAAATGGAACACCATAGTGTTTAATTTAGATTCCTATAAAGGTTGGTGCAAGTAACACTTAGGAGTCAATTTCTCATAATGAATCCATTAATGTGCTTGATGGTGAGTTAGGGTAAATTGCTCATTGCAAAACCCTTTTTACCCAAATGTTAGTTTTTGAAGTCAAAGCATGAATTGATGCCACATGTGATGTGAGTCCATGTTGTGTGCCATAGAGCTGTCCATCAATACATAAATAATTAATGATTAGTTGTTGTCCCATTCAACAAGTTTTTCAAACATATCCAAGTTAGGAACGCCAATTATGCTAAAAGGATAAGGCTTTGATTTTCAGATATATTTCTACTTTTATTCTCTCCAAAATTTTCATAAACTTCATTTTTGTGAATTTCAATTATATATATGGTAATTGTAGTGGATACATTTGTATCAATTTTGTTGACATGATATATTAATCTTAGAATTTTATATATATATATATATATGGTTAAGTCATACGATTAAGAAGTATATTTTTATAATTTAAATATAATTTATAATATATTTAATATAATAAAAAATATATTGCTAGATATTATATTATTGAGTTAAGAATTTACTATTAATACATGATTGTCTTAAAATATACTTTTTAAAAATATATGACACTGAACCAAGTAATGGCCTATAACATAATTTACGTTTATTTATAAATTATCAATCACCTATGACTTCGTATGGATTAAACATAATCTTATAAAATGAAATGTTGTATGGATTAAAGATGATCTTATAATATGAAAATTTAAATTTACAATCTAGGTTGGAAATGTATATATTTAATAACGTGCCTAATGGAGATAGTGCCTAACACGTATTTGAGTTGGAGTCAACCACAAATAATGTCTTTGACAAACCAAAAGTAAAGAACGAGCAATGATTTTTTTTAGTGTGTTTTGATTACCATGGAAGAATTAATCTCATATTAAAAATATATCCTATCAATTAATTGAAAATAATCTCAAATTCAATATTTAAAATAATTAGAACAAAAACTAACAATATCGTCATGCATATTTTTTTCGTCTTGGTGTGAGTTTTTTTGAATTAGTTGAATAAGTGAATCAGAAACTAATAATGACCACAGTGAATATTGTGCTATTTGACCATAGTTGACTAAAACTTTTTTGGTGTTTATCATAATTAATCTTTAGAACCTTTTAAATGAATGATATTAGATCCAGGTTAACGTTAGTTTAGATTGATTTGAATGGTTTCCAAAGCATACACTATTATATTTTATTCATAGCATGCACCTTCTTTTTATTTATTTTGAATTTTGAATATTGTTATTGTCATCCAAATAACCTTAAACAATGTTCTTCAAATAGATAGCAAAACAACATTTGTGAACTTTAAATAAGAAGTGCTCTACAATCAAGGTAGATTGGAAACACATTCAAACAACATATTAAAAAAAAAACATGCAAATCAGTGATGAATGACGAAATCCACGTAGGTAGATTCCTGTTTATTACATAATATATGATAAGTTCCCATACAAATACGTAGCAGAAAAAATGTTGAGCATGCTTGCAGCAAACTCCAATTCCAAGTTTCAACCAACCCTGCCAAAAATTGTACCAAATAATTAATAAAATCAATTAAAAAGAAAACAAGTAATTTAATTCGAGTGTAAAAAGTTTCCCACAGGGTCAAAAATGTATGAAAATAAGGGTGAATGAAGAAAATAAACCCAGACTTTTCATTAATATTTAAAAGTTATTAAAAAAAGTCACCAAATTTCACTCATTATTTGATACACTCACAAAGTAATAATAAAATTATTAAAAATAATAATTCTGTACTAAACAAGCTTTTTCAGAAGTATTTTTAGTATAAAGTAAGAAAAAACAAATGAAACGAGAGATTCTTTGCAAATTAAAATGAACATTTTCATAAATTAAAAACGAAAAGTTGAAGAAATCATATGAAAAGCTTCTACAAATGGCATCATGCAGGTAAAACTGTCTGATAATGTTTTTCTGAAAAGATTGTGCTAATTAAAGAGTGTTTTGTCTTGTTTTCTTGTGAACATTGGTTTTATGTGAAGGCTATAAATGAATGTTACTTGGAACAATCTGCATTGGGGGAGATAGACACAGGAAGCGTTATTCCACAGTTTCCTGGAAGAGCCTGAGCCAATTGTGAGTTTATGCTGATACTCTTGGCAGTGGATTTGATGCAGTTACAAGCAGTTTTCTTATCCTCTGTTGTTGATGCAGCTGACGCAAGAGCCTTGGCTCCTGAGCAACATGCAGGAGGTGGCGGTCCACTGCCACTCACCAAGTAGCTCACACAAGGCCTCAAGTCCTTGATCACATCACTGCATGAAATTGCAGCCTCTGAAGTTGAAACAACAAGAATCAGAAGCACAAGGGCAGCAAATTCTCCTGAGAACTTCATGATTGCTGAAAACAGATTATAATAATGGTGATGCTTATGCTGCTATGAATCTGCATTGTTTCCCTTTCACCATTTATAGAGCTTCAAAGTTAAGCTGAAATCTGCAAGTAAGGATATTGATTTGACTAATGAGTGCAAGAAAGAAGAAACTTGTCTTTTTGATATTCTAGGTTAGGTGGAAGTGTGGTGAAGGAGGGTTTGCTGAGTTTCAACAAGTAAAATAGCCATCTGAATGTTCATTGGAGCAAAGGGTTATTTTTCTTTTATGATTTCCATTTCATGCAGGAGTTTGATCACTTAACCTGCTTATAAAAACCATTAATTTTGATGGAAGTAAACCTTGTGAGTGGTGTCACCCTAACAACTTTGTTGATAACAGTGACAGTTTCTCTATTCATGAACAAAATCATGTGCAAGTTATTATCACAGGATCATTATGTGGCTCTGAAATGTGTTTTCATTGTTTGCAGCAATAGGGCCCTCAATTGGATATCTCAACCATACATTATATAATATTCATAATTTACATTAGTTTATCTCAGAGGCTCTTGCTATCACCAGTCACTGCTTTTGATACATGCATTTGCTTGGCTGTTCGCCATTTACATAATTATTCACAATTTTTTGTCTGATGGAAACTTATCGTACTTTTTAGGTTTGTGTCCTTTATTATTATGTTCGTTTTTCCTTGATATATATATATATATATATTCCAATCTATCGTTGTTGATTGTTCAAGTAGTCTCAAGCATTATCATATCATTAACAGGGATGTGACTGATTTATTCTTATGATTAAATATATTGTGCCAAAGACTCTTTTTGTGTGAACCTCTTAGGGTTGAAGTTTAATTTCCACCTTCAAATTATGTTACGAAGCTTGTACGTGTGTTATTTTTAAGTCTGATATGCTTAGAAGGTAAATAAAAAAATTTTGTATTAAAAAAAATAAATTAAATTAAAATTTAGTTTATGTAAAAGTTAAAAATTAAAGTTTAAAAGACTTATAAAAAAAATCTACGAATTTATTTATGAATAATGTTTTTTTCTAAAAGTCTCGTCTAAACATTAAAAGGAACACTTTTAATAATATATATATATATATATATATATATATATATATATATATATATATATATATATATATATATATATATATATATATATATATTCTTTGAATTGTTTTATTTTTGTAAGTTGAAAATGATTGGGAATCATAATAATAATATAAGTAAGCATAAGTAAAATTAAAAGAAACAAAATTGGTTAGTTTAAAGGAAAAAAAAATATTATCCTCATTTTTCCAAGTACTAAATTAATAGAAACGAAAGGTAAAGATTTTCGGATGATTTTCTAAGGAAACATTCTCCCACTCAAAGACTTCCATTAAAATAATCCAATATTGACATTTACTAGCGGGGATTATTTATACAAGTTATCATATATAGATATAAAAAGTAGTGTGGTGGTATAATTGTAAATAAAATAACACTTTTTATATCATTGTAGTTATAATACTCTATCGGATATAATTTATTAAGTATAAAAAGTGGTGCGGTATCATAACTGTAAATAAATTATTTATACCAATTATAATTATAATAAATATAGAAAGTGGGTGTGGTGACATTTTTATAATAAAGAAAAAAAATTTCTATATCAGATTTAGTTATAACAAGTATATAAAGTGGACACAATGTCATTTTTGTAATAAATAAGAAAATTTTCTAATTATAATTGATATAGAAAGTGGACGCAATGATATTTTTGTAATAAAAAAAAAATTTCTATACTTGTTCTAATTATAACCGGTATAGAAATTAATTTTTTATTTTTTTATTTGTAAACAAAGGGTTCCCAAATTCTTAACCTTTATATTCTTCTTCATCATCTGACACACTGTGAACCATATATGAAAAGAAGACATTGTCACGCGCATGGAGGTGCCACGTTCTTCAACGAGGGTTATTGGCACATTAAAGATCTCATGAGGTCCCGTTTTGCAGCAACGCATTGGGGGATTTGGTTTCGTATGTTGTTTGTGGTAGTAAATATTCTTTAGGCGTGGTGGAGCTCGCATTCAGCGTGTCTCATGATGCACATTCATACGTAGTGCAACAATTTCACATTGGTGAAGCATAGTTGGAGTGGTGCCTATGACTTCAACGATTTATACGCAATGCTTATCGTTTTTGTGTTGATGAAGATAATGGATTATGTGCATTTGGGATGCTTGTGTATGAGTTGTTATGAAGAAATTAGAAATTGGAAGAAAGGTTTAGGTTATGATGAGGTTGATTTAACGGGTATAGAAAGTGACATTTTCTTATACCGATTCTGAAATCGGTATAAAAAGTCAATACTTTCTATATCCTCTCCTTCTATACTGGTTTTAAAATCAATATAAAAAGTCTTTTTTAACCGGTATAAAAAAAATTTTGGGTTGAACGAGTTTGGATTATGAATAATCAATATAAAGGCTATCTTGGTTCAGCAAGGTTGTATTAATGCTTTAAGAAGTGAGGAGAACATGCCAATTTATGCATCATAATTATGTTTTTTGATGATAACGCACTAAAGGAAGTCGTTAAAGAGTATAATGTTGCATTTAAGCATATTAAACATGAGTTATTATATATGACCAAGTCTTTGCCTCACAAACGCTATAAGATATACTTATCTCAACCTTTGGTTTGGGTCAACTTGACTTGAAGATTGGTTTAGGCCAACTCGGTTAAACTTTGTCTCTGACCAACTTGGCTCGACCCCTTCGATTCTAAAACCTAAACTCGAATTTTAACTCAGGATGATTTATTTCATCCTTCAATCCAGGAAAACACCTCTCAACCTTGGACTCGATCCTACTCATCACAACCTTCAGCTCACGACATCTCATCTCGACCTTCGGTCCAACATGTCTGGACCATCAACGTAGGCAAACACATCTTGATTGAAGTACCTAAAAACACTAGAAGGAGAGGTTGAATATTGTTAATGGAAAAATTCTTTTCATAACCTTTCTAATATAGCATGTTCGTCGAATTTTGGAACCTCAACCTTATAAATGATTATAAAAGATAGTTGCTTTTAACATGTTATTCAAAATGTATACTGCAACGTTTGTAAGAAGTTCCTCATTTGAATAAGAAATGTTTAGAATGGAAGGTTCCTTTGTTTAAAAATAAAAATGCAACTACAGGTTTTATAAGAGAAGCGTTTAGACAAGAGATAGACAACAAATGCACAAATATTAATATTGGTTCACTCTAAATGAGCTACGTCCAATCTCCTCTGCAGAGAGTTCCACTATAATCTTCAAGAAGATTACAATTGAGTATTTGCACCACTCCTGGTTTTCTCAATTAGTGAATAACCTCCTGTTACCTTAGACTGGATGATTATTCTCACCACTTCTGATCTTCGCAGTCAGTGACATAACCTCCTATTATCCTAAACTGGATGAGTATTCGCATTACTCTTGGTACTAAACAACCTTGTCTAGATTTCTTTAGCTTAATTGAGTTCAACAAGTCATTCAGACTATTACTCTCACAGAGAGGATGTGAATACAATACAATGCAGTCTAAACACTCGTAGGTGTTTCTCTCTTTTCCCTTTCTCTCTTTCTTACAACAGTAAGCCAATATTACAATGAAGCTCGAGAGTATTGCTTGACTTCTTTTCTCTTTTTCTGCTTAGATGTTTTCTTTTCTTAAGCTCTTTTTATGCTTTTCTTTTGAACGCTTCTCTAAGGATGAATATTTACATTGTATGTTATTCTCTTGATTTTTTATTTGAATGATCTTTTATATATAGGTCCTTGGAGAAATGTCCGTTAAACTCAACTCTTGGCCTTGATTCTTGTGTCTTCTTTGTTAAAGTCAATTTGTCAAAGCAAACTTATTGTTTCAGTTCTTTGCTTGAACTAGGTTGTACTCTGTGATTATCTCTTTTTTCTCTAATGTCCACTTCTAATTTTTAAAATGAAGTATGTGGATGCGTGTAGAGTAGGTTATCTGCCAAGAATATAGTAGATTGTGCATAGAGCAAATATGTCTTATCTTATCACTTTTGTTGTTTTTGAACGTTAAACATTTAATGTCATTTAATGTTTGCTCAAAACAACAAATTGTTTTTTAGTTCCTACCATTGATGTAACATTTAACAATTAAGGTTTTCTTCTAAAGATACCAAACTTTGAGAAAGAACTTCATCTTTGGACGAAGTAGCAGTTTAGCTCATGGTATCGTTTAGACTGATGTAAACGCTTTTTGTTATTTCGCCTTTTCAGAGCAACAACGTTTAACATGTTATGTTTTCTTTTGCATTTCAAGTTTTAGGCTTTTAGAGAGTTTTTGTCGAAGACAGTGTCTTGACGCTTTTTCGTTTTCCCGAGAGTTTAACTGAATACTCCTTAGGTATAGTAAGCTTATGTGTTTAGTGAAACTCTCTTAGACGCTTTGACTTATCAGTCGTTTAGCACTACGTCTGGGTATTTGATTTAGGTGTTTTTATGTTTTCTACAATCCTAAGGATTTTCCTAAGGTTTTTCTATGTTGGAGATTCTTGAGCCTAAGTCTTATGTTTCATCTTATGATCTTTAATTTCTTATTTTGTTTAATGTTATTTGGTTAAACTTCAAAACATAAGAGCATTTAGACGTATAGACGATTTTGTTTTAACATTGACCTTAAGCTTAGGTGGACTCAACTCAATCAACAATTCAGGTCAACACATCTCGACCATTGGTCTATGTTGACCTTTAGATTCAAAGTCACATGCATGTGAAACAAATTCCATATTCAATTATTATACCTATCAAGTGTCGCATTTTACTTATTAGCATCAACTTTCTAATCTATGTTAAATGTATATGTTCTTAAATTAAAGAATAACTAGAAGACAATTAAACTACTAAAATCAAACTGAAAAAAAATGTCAAAAAAATTAGAGATGAAGAAGCTTGAGATCCCTGCATTGTGTACATTCTTTGAACATTACCTTTCAAGTTTCACGTTATCTTTAACGACATGCACTTATATTTATGACAATCCTATCCAATACGTGCTTCTATTTAGCCTCCTAATTTGTTAATGGAGTTTCTCGTGACCTTGTAACTTTTTCGTGATCGTGTGGATCCAAAGAAAATGACACCCAGAAAAGCTATAAGTTCAAAGACAACAAAAATGGAAAATTAATGTGAAGAAAACGATAGATCCGTAAAATAATTTACAAAAAGAGAAGAAGAAAGAATCTTACAATATGGACCACTTTTCTAGTTTTTTTCAATACAACATTGTTACATACTAATCAACATCGGAAACAATATTCAATAACGAAAGAAACCTTAAAGCACAGACAAATGTATCATCTCTTCCTAACGACATGCACTTTATAAAGGGACACAAATCTTACTATTTGGATCTTTTCAAGTTAAAGGAGATAACAATAACCTACAACAGAAACACACTATATAATGTGGTACAAAATTTAATTTGGATAAATACAAGATAGTGTATATATTACAAATAATTGAAGCTCAAACCTGAAATGTTATATATGAGGACCCATTAACACCAATAACTTGTGATATATAATGTGTATATGAGAAGGCGAATGAATCGTTTTATACAAATTTTCACGTTTAGTAGTTTATATCTAATTTGGTTAAACTTGCAAAGTAATGTATAAAATTTGGATTATATTTTCATGTCAAATTCAAGCTGCACTGATATGATTATTGACTGGTTGATTTGGCTTTGTCGGATAAAAAAATTTAAATTATTTTTCTAAATATGTAAATAATAATTCATAAGTACATAAATGTAAAAAATATAAATAATAGTTTATAAAAATATCATATCAAATGAAATGGCTCGTCAAATCATTGGATTTAAAAATAAAAGACTCATCGTCAAATAATTTATAATAATATAGTTATCTTTTTATTTAACCGTCTAACTGTTTTTACATATTCTTCGTTATCGTTATTGTGATATTTTCTTTAAATATATAGTCGAATGTTTGATTTTTTAGGTGTATATCTAGAAATCAATTCTTAAACTCAGTGGAAGAAGAATTTCAAATTTTAGAAAGAGTTTCTTAATAATTTTGTATACTCGAGAAAGATTAATTTATAAATTTGAGCCAAAATACTATGATGGGTAGGAATCATTACCATCCAAAAAAAAAATTATATTGATTGAATGATAAAGAAAATAAGAGTTAAAAAGTTTTGGAATGATTGAATTAAAACCAGCACATGTGAGATTGTTCAGTGTGGTGCAAGTTGAAAAACCTTGATGAAGACATGTGAGCCCCATGTCTAGAAATAGGATAGAATATGAATTTGAATTTTGGAATCATCAGGTTCATTTTATATATACCCAGATAAACTTTTATTCATTAGTAAAATAATACTGAAAAAAATAAAAAGAAATGGTTTTGGTAAAAAGGTTTTAAAGTGACAATGTCACTGAACCTACATGCAAATATGACAGCTTTTATTACGGGTTGATCCGTCCTATTCCTGTCTGGGCCGGGTTGGTAATGCGGATGGCAAGTGGACCAGGTTAGTCCATCTCGCATAGTTTTGTTGATTCGTTTTGTATAATGATTGATTTACAAATTTATAAATTAATTTGTATAGATAAAATCTTAAAATATATTATACAAACATTTTAATAATAATTTTATTTTAATGTTTTCATCTTTGTTGTACTTTGAGTTTCCTATTAACAATTAAATTAAAATAAACTAAAATAACAGAAGATTAAGATCCACGTCAATATAAACTTTCCATTGATGTTACATTACAAAGTTAAAGTATTTGATCATGATATTCATTGATTGTAAAGTATTTCAAGATTTGTTTCATGATAATTGTTTGACTTAGTTATATTTCATTCGGTTGTTGATAATTTATAAGGTTTAGAAGGAAGGATATTATGTTTTTTTCTTGTTCTACTTTTACTTGCAATATTTATGAGTAACACATGTATAAATTATTTATGGTATTAGGCATTTAGCTTGAAAAATATTTTTTTCCTTCTAGGTATCATTAAAATATTTTTCAATATGGTTTTAGTATGTACTTATTCATCAATAAATTAATAAATCAGTTTTCATAAGTGTTAATTCATATTTATTATCACCATAATAAGTGCAAAAAGGAGAAGATAAGGACTAAATGTTTCTAGTTGCATCAATTGTCACGTGAAAATTTATGATAGAATTAAGGTTGGAGGTATAAACTCTTAAGTAAAAATATTATAGTTTTTTACCTTATAGTAAGTACTCAATTCAACAATTGTTATTTGAGTAAAAGTCACACGCGTTTGATTCTTGTTGGGACAATTGTTAAGCGAAAATTGTTGTGGATTGAATTTGTTGTTCAAGTAGAAAGACTCTAGTGTTTTAGTTGTTACACTAGCTAGAAAGAGTTTCATCTTAATTATTAGTTATAACTTTTAGCCAAGTGGTAAGCTTTTAATCCATCATTAGAAAAACGATCTTATTGTTAATGATGATTACATTTTTACTTACGTTTAGAACATTTAATGTTAACTTTTTTGGAGTAGATTTGATAATAAAGTCATTGTTTTAAATTGGAATTTACCTAATTGGTATTGTCTAAGTTTCAACAATTGTAAAAAATTTTAAGCCGTGATAGACACTAGACAACCTAACTAGACAAGTTTTAATAAAGAGTTTGATATGTTGAATTTCATTAGACTAATGGTTGTCTATGTGCTAAATTTTTTATTATACATGACTCTATGTGTCAATGCACACATACTCTTTGAATGTTCTAACATGTGTTTTGCGCTACTATGAAATAGGTGAAGTCTCATTAGAGTGTTTAGGCTGTTGAGGTGCAATAGTCGTCTAGTGGGCCTATAAGCACACCAACAAAGATTTGATTTGTCAATTTGAATTGAACGATTTTATTTAGGAAGTGCATGCAATCCAAACACAAAAGCAATAGATTATTCTATAATTGTGATATGAGATATTGTTTGATGTATTCCCTTATGTTTAAAAGAAGCAATAACGTTATGAAGATATTCTCAAAATTTTCCTTATATAGTGTCTTATGCTAGAAGGATGTAGATACATAATTGATATTGCAGAGTTTAAGGAATCAAGTGTATATTGATTTAGAGTTGTAAAAGTTGTTCTCCAAGGGCTACAAAGTGTTAAGTGCTAAGGAGACCCATCATTCATCATCGTTCATGTGTCTCTACTTGACGCTTAGTCACATACTAGATTTTTATATTTTCTCTTTTGTAATTATTTCTCTTATCTTCCTCATGGAAGGCTAAAACTTTTTGGGTTGATTCTTTATTGAGTTTATAGTGAATTATGAGGTTCTCTCCTAAATAGTTTCAATAGTCTAATTCTGCAACAAAGTGTGATTATATAGTCTAATTATGATTTTTGCTATTAAAATTGTTTTTGAACGCTTGTGATAATTCCATTATGATATTTTATAGGAATTTTCGTTAGTTTTCTTAATTCTAAAAATCTATTGTTTGTTTAACTCAATAGGTAAAAGAATATAGTCTTGAATGTAAATGCTTGGAGATGTGAGAGATACTTAATAAATTAATCAAATTGTGAATATATACTTTTTTTGAATTCTAATTTCTACTCTTAGGATTGCTTTTGAACACTTTTTGGATTTAATCTTGTTTTTTAATTGAAGTTCATCTTAGTTCGCAGAATTCTAAAATCTCTTATTTACTTAATTCAAGAGCTAAAATAATATAAATCTCAATGCTCGGAGACGTGAGAGATACTCAATGAATTTATTTATTTTTGTTTATTTAATTTGATTTTGTTAAAATTTGGATAAATGATAATTATATGATAAGGGATAAAAAATCCAATAGTGAATGATAAATATATGATAATTGTTCCACTTGTACATGTTTGTCTCACTTTTCGATTTTTTTTATTCAGGAAAGATAAATAAATGAAATTAGCGTTCGCTTATAAAAAAACAATAATTTCCATGAATAAATTAGTATTACATAAAAATCACCAAAAGTAAAACAAATTATCCATATATTAAAATGAAAATAATAATAAAAAACTAAAACAACAAAACATGGTCCTTAACTTTCCACTAGGACAATCACATGTTCCTAAGTCTAGCAATAAACCATTTTCCTCCAATTTGATATTTTCTTTGTACTAAATTCTCCTAACTGTTATTGTAAATTATATTAAATATTCTTAAATCATACACTATAACAAAACATTAATTTAATTTTTAAATATTATTGTTGTAAGATCCAGAAAAATAAGGGTCTTAGTACTGAGATTTTTATGTTTTTGTTGATAATTAGTGTTCTTGAGTATACATATTTGTTAGAACATAATTCTGAGTGGTAGAGGAACACAAATCTAAGAATAACTTGACTTGCTTATCTTTATGAGTATTTGTTAAGGCCTTTGAGATAATTTATTGTCTCGAAGATATTGAGATTTAGAGTGTTGGAGTTTGGGAGTTAGAAGATCTGAGTTTTGGGTTTCAAAGGATGGGGAAAGTTGTTAGAGTTCAAAAGCAATGTTTTGAATTTGAGGGATCTTCAAGAGCATATTTTTTGAGATCGAATATCAGAAGTTTTGCAAAAGGAGTTAAGTTCAGATATTAAAAGAAAGGAAGAAGTCGGTGCTCACTAGTATAACAAGGCTTGAGAAGGCAACATGGTTCTACATCTCGGCAATGTCTGAGACCTAAAGAAGGAAAGTGGTGGTTTAAGGTTAAGAAGGGTATAGGAATCCTGAAGTAGACAAAAGGGTATAAGAAAGGAAAATTATCCTTAATATAGTCATTAGTGTGCACTCTCATTACTCTTATCAAGACATTTTTTTATTCCCAATACTTCCCGTTAGAAACACAATCTCACAATCTAAACTCAACTTTTACACTAGGAAGACCCAACAAACCTACAACCCTCAAGTCATCTTAAGGTCGAACTTCTCTGATACCATTAATGTAACATTCCATTTTAACAGTGTAAAACTACTAAAAGAATATAGATGATAATCAAACAAACAGATGAGACACTAATATAACTACTATATTATAGTAGTCCTTCAAGCATGAACTGAATATATAGAAAGTTATATATACAAACTAACATGCACTAGAATTTTTCAAAATAAAAAGAATTATAAAAAACAGAACTATTCCTATCTAAGCTTCAGCCTTTCCCTCATTTTGCACTGAACCAACTAGAACATCTTCATCTGCTTACAAAATTAAGGTGATCATCGCAAATAAGAAGAAACAAATAGATAGAGAAACAAAGAAGAAAGGGTAAGCTAATGTACTAGAAGAGTTTTCATAAATAAACATAAAATTATACATCATACAATTCTCATTCATAAATGAATCCAATCACATGTAATAACTCATTCTAGACTTCATTATCTAGATAAAACATTGATGTGAAATCTCGAAAGGTTGTGCATTTTTTACGGCCTCTACTGCTTTATAGAGCTATTGCCAATGAGTTTCACCCTACCACACACAAGTTTAGTTCATTAACGCCTTAGGCCAAGGTAAACTCCTAAACTATGACTTCCCTCCTCTCACCACATATCTCACCCTTCTCTACTTGAGATTAGATGATTATTAGAGTGTTAGGATAACCTCCAACATTTGGACTCCCACATCAATGCTTATACTACCGAAACACCACCATAGAATCTCTCCACAAGATTCATGGAATTATGCCAAACATATATACCATGCACATGACCAATAACCAACTCATCATCATTAAAGTATCATACATGAATAAGCGATATAGATGTTTACCATCATATTATTAGTCAATGAAGTATCAAAATCAAATATATATTCTCATAGAAAACATTATAAAACCAATTCAAGAAAAACTGAGAATTAGAGATCACATAAACACACACTGGTGCTTAGTGGTAAAAATTGGCACTAAGCGCTATACCAGAAACTTGCACATTTTCAAATTGTGATATGATTGAATTGATGACTTATTTAGATGACCAAATTGGTAACCCTGACTCAGTACTTAGTCCTAAAACACATTTCAATGTCAAAGCGAATGCCAATTTTTCCACTAACTAGAGGCTCTCTACTAACTAAAGACTTAGTTCATCAACTCAATTCCAACTTTTCATCAATTTCAAATTTAAGCTTCAAATTTAACTAAGTAACACTTTGATTTCATTCATTACAAATAACCAATCAACAAGAATACTTTCAACAATAATACTTTTAACAAGTAGTCACAATAAAACGTCCCTATAATAGACTAATTGTAGACCAAATCAAGTGTGTCAAACAACACACCATCGTCAGACTAAACAAAGGTTTTAACAATGATTCAATCAACTAATTTAGTAATTCCACTCAATCATACACCATCCAATATACATACACAATTCAAATCATATTAAAACTTGAAGATAATGGTATTTATCTTCCTTTATCTGACAAATGACCAAAACACTCTAAAAAGCTTAAAATAGATCCAAACATACAAAAAACTCTATCTGCTCCTATGAACAACAGAAACACGATCATGGTACACCATTAGAACCACTGATTAGTAAGGACTCAAACTAATGACTCAAAGGACACATGCAAGTTGAGTGAGGCCTGCATGTAACAAATATAAGACAAGATCAAAGAAAAGGGATTGAAACTTAACTTACTTAAGCGAAGAAATTGATCGATCCAAATTGAAGACCTCGTCGCAGTGATCAATCATACGGTCTCAGTTGTTCAATCATACGAATAGAGGACAAGAACTTCTAGAGAGACGGTGTGTTTTAAAATTATGAATTTCGTTCATAACAAAACTATTTACATTTAAACCTTTTAATATGAAAATAATGAGTCTCATTAATTTTAAATCGCTACCACTTCTAAAATGTCAATTTCTAAGTCTTTACAAATGAAGTGTGTGCCTTATAAATAAGTTATAAAATTAAGGACTAAAGAAAAGTTAATATAAGTTTGCTAGATTATATAAAAAACTAAAATATTTTAGTAATTTAAAATGGTGACATGTATGAACACTTATACACAAGAGATTTCTTTACATATGTTGTTTTAGACATTTTTTTCTTTTGTAAAGGTCATACGTAATTGTGATGTCAACTCATGTCTCCTTATTTTCTTGATGTAAATTTACATCAGACCGTCGATAACCCTGACGTATATTTACATTGAAGGTTCACTTTTATGTAAATTTGCATCAACTTAAAAACACAAATATTTATGTCTAACTTGTGTGCGATTAGACATAAATTTACGTTTAATAGTGCACTAATAGATATATTTTTGTGTTTTTTTAAAATTGAAATTAGTTTTGGTACGAAATCATAACATATACATAAAAAATTATCTAGAATATAAAATACATTTCAAATAAAACATTTTCAGTACATAATAAGCATTTCCAAAGTAAAAAAAAAAATACTAAGAAGGGTAATCCCACTTAAAACCAAAAACTAATCAAAATCTAAGCCACATGCTGAATTAGATAACTTGACCATTGTGTTCTATTTAGGTCATGTCATTCTTTGATATAGGTGATGGATCATTGAATATTTAAAACAATGTTATTATGTAATAATGATAAAAGTAGGATACAATTCATGCATAAATTATAAGTGTTACCTTTGTCCAATTTTCATGAATATCTGCCATGATGCTTTCATCCAATACATGATGTAGTAGCCAAATTAATCTTCTTATGACACTAAAATAGGTGAAAGAAAAATTAATATCATACAACTTTTATAGTCTCCATATACCATAAGAGAATATTATATTCACATTCACACCTTAGCCTTCACATTTTCAGAGAGAGGAACAAACAAAAATATATATATATATATATATATATATATATATATATATATATATATATATATATATATGTATATATATGTATATATACGTATATATGTATATGTACATATACATATATATGTATATGTACATATACATATATATACATATATTTAATGAAGACTTGTTTTATATGTTAAAGCATTTGTAATTAGTAGTTTATGTATAGAACTTAATATTTTGTTCATTCCTTGTAATTTATGCTTTAAAATTTTCTTTGGAATCAAAAGGCTCTGCAATAATCGATTAACTACTTAAGATAATCGATTATCACAGAGAGGTTTTCCAAATTGCTAAAAACTCTAGTTTGACCTCTAGAATAATCAATTACCAGAGAATGATAATCGATTATCCATAATCGATTATGACTTGTAATAATCGATTATCACGGCTAGCGGTTGGAGTTTTTGAGTATGTTTTTTTACCGTTGTGCATTCATTAAATGCATAATCGATTACCTTAATGGGATAATCAATTATCATGCGAGAAAAGGCTAACAACGAATTTTTGGATGTTTCCTTGAGTGAGGTCTTTATAAAGATGTTTTAGACTCTCATTCTAACACACAATTGTACGTTTTAAACTAAGTAAAGTGTGACCTAGGGCTTTTGTAATCTTGTGCTTTGACTTTGATAACTTAGTGTTGGCAAAAGCGAGAACTTTCAATATGAGTGTGATTGACTTTTGTTGAGTGAAGTCTTTCATCCTTTGTGAAGATTCAAAGGAAGTGTTCAATTCTTCATTAAGCATTCAGAGGAGGTGTTCATCCCTTGTGGTCTTCAAGGGAAGTGAGTATCATATCTTAGGGTAATAAGAGAGGTGTTTCTAAACTCTTAAACTTATTTTTCTGTGTGATTGTAACATTTTATTGGTTTTGTGATAGTGGAATGTTAATCTCTATTTGCGATTAGCAATTGGACGTAAGGTCCTAGTTATCTGAACCACCGGTACATCTGTGCAATTTTCTCTTCCCTTACTCTATTTTAATTGTTTAATTTATCCAATGAGTAAGATAAAATTGAAAGAAAAATATAAAAGGCATACTTTGCGAAAGAAAACCAATTTATCTCCTCTTTGTTTATGCTAACCATTACGCTTCATCGTTGTGACAAACTAAACAAAAGAACACCTACACATCTTCTTTTTTTTTTTCAATTTTCTTTGTTTAAAATGAATTATCAAGGGCAATTGGGGTTTCTACCAGGACCACCATAATAGAAGTAGTTACCCCAATCGCTAGCACTTCTCGTATGAACATTGTAGCAGCTATCTTTGTCACTGTGAGTGCCAAGGTCTTGTGGATCTATAAGCTTGTTGTTACCATCAACAATCTGAATGTTCTTGAAGTAACTAGCCTTGCCAAAACCTTCCTCAGGGAAATGGCCACTTCCCATTTGAGTTGTGGTGTGTTGGCCATCAGATTCAGAATTCACAACCTCTCCTCCCCACTCAATCATTGAGGCACTGTCAGAAAGGTGCGAGAACAGAGAAGCTGGCCAGTATCCCATAACATGATCACTTCCAAACTGCATCCACCAGTTACCCTCTTTGGGGTCCTACATACACATTGGTTTTCCATAATAGACAACATCAGATGACTTTCTTCCATGTTACTAAATTCATGGACCCCTAAAACAATGTAACATTCAGATATAATGAAATGTGTGTCAGAGATTCACTCAATTTATAATTAACAAGTGTGGTCTGCACAAAACAATGGTAGAATGTCCAATTTATACCTAAGTGCTGGCCATATTTTTATGACAGAATGTCCAATTTATACCTAAGTGCTGGCCATATTTTTATGCCAGAATGTCCAATATCAAGAGATAATATATAAAAAAGGACATAAAAATGTACCTTCCAGACCAGGATGCTGATATAATATTGGGAAGAGTTATACTTGGAAAGAGGGGAGATGCTTGCTCCTAGAGCTATATCTCTGTTAATTTGAATAAAGCCAGAGCAACGGAGATTATAACAACCAGTAGCTTTATATGCATCTGTCTGTCATGGTAGTTGAACAATTGAAACAGGTGAATAAGAAACACAAAAGTAATTAGAGGAAAGGACAAAATTTGAGTGCTTGAATAGATAACTCACTGTCCAATAAGTGAAGAGTCTAGTGTTGTTGTCTCCATACAATTCACGGCTGACCTGATTACCAGAACAGAAAAAGAAAATTGGAAATTAGAAGGAAGGTGATAAATCTAATCTTTATTAGGATGCTGAATTTGAAATTTGCAGACAGAAGATGACAATGGAGAAAAAAATTTAATAATACCTGCCAACCTGCTTCAATGCTGTTGAGATCTTTATCAAAAGAGCCAGCCAGAATCCACATTTGAGACAGGCTAAATTCATGGGATTGTTGAACTTTTGGTTTCCAAACGTTTATGGTTGCCTTGGCTCCATAATACTTATCCCCCTCCACATAAGCTATGGCATGCTAAATGCTCCAAAAAGATCAAAGGAATAAAGAAAAATACACAAAATCAGGAGAAATCAATAAATAAGTAATCAACTTTTATCCTTGGCTCCCATACTATTTTGTTTTTCCTTTTGCATGAAAAGAAGACCTAATATGGTACGTAGTTTACAACTTCTTCTATCTTCTTTTACTTCATTACAAGTATCATGCATGGTAGAGCAGCAGTACCTCGTGGCCACTGTCTGGAAGAGGTTTTGCTGGTTTTGGCTGAGGGAAGCTCCTTTCCTTCTTCTTTCCAAATTGTTGAATAGAGCTTGCCCTTAGTATGTCATTCTTTGATGTCCTTCTCACAGGAATTGTTCCTTGAGGGCACCTTCCATTTTGGTGCCACAGTTGAGTAATAGGCTTGGAATTTGAAGAGACTTTGCTCTCCCCAAAAGGGTGCCCTTCAGGATGGAAATTTGGTTTCATCTGCATCAACAACCCGTTATTGTTTGAAATTCAAGTTTGAACCAAAGGAAAGAGAAAGAAAATGGAGCTAACCAGGGAAAGAATTTTGAATTATAGAATGAAAAGGCACTAGATAAGAAAAGTAAAATTCTTCACCTGAATTTTGTGATTTTTGAGGTCAGGGTGATCCAAAGCTAGCTGGTGAGAGACATGGACGCAGTCAATAATATCTCCATCAGGACTCTGCTTTCACAACAACAGAAATACAAATTAGAAAGAATTAGGCTCATGGATGAGCACAAAAAGCAAATGAACTAAACCAAATTACACTACAATTCCTAGGAAAACCAAGGAAAAAAAAAGGTGCCACTAAAAAGCAAACATAGATTCTGCTCAAAATTCAAGAACAAGTGAAACAGTTAAGCAATGAGTGAAAAGTGGAAGAGGCAGAAGAGAAATAAAAGTCATAGCAGAATTAAGAAAGAAAAGAAAACAAGCTCTTTCTTTCTCTCTCTATACCTTGATGGACCTTACGGGAGGCCTATTCAATTTCTTCAATTCCTTCTGAACCTCAAGCTTCTGACTTGAATCAGCAAAAGCCGAAGGCACCACTACCACCAACATGTAAAGAAACAACAACACAACCTTCTCCATTGCAGCAACCTTCCTAACCAAAACTATTCAACTCAATGAGAAATATTATATATTTACAATCAATATCTATATATCTATATATATAAGATTCTTTTTTTTATTTTGTTTTTCGAATTTATCATTTAAATTAAAGTATTCTAAATTAAAATAATTATTTTATCAATTTACTGTTTATTTAAGTTTAACCATCTTTTAAACTTAATAATATTTTAATTATAAAACTATTTATAAAATAATAAAAATTATTTATAATAGAATTATAAAAAATTATTTGTATTTAATTTTATAATTATAATTGTAACATAATTTTATTATTTTTTATTATCATATAAAAATAAATACATTGAACATGTTTTTACTTATTAAACTGAACTAAAGATATTTGTGTTTATTACAAAGAAATTTTTTGTTAATTAACTAATTCGTTTAAATTTTATTAATCAAAATAATTTTAACTATAAGAAAACATTTATTTTAAATCTTATTTCTATCTATGAGATTTCTTTCGTCATTAATTAGTGATAATGTATTACTCTTTTTAATTTTAGTGCTAATTAATTCATTCTTTTATTTTATATTTGATTGATAAAAATAATTTTAATTAAAGGAAAACATTTATGTCAAATTTTCTTTCTATTATTATAGTATAAGACTTTTTTCACCATAAATAATTAATATTTTGTTACTCTCTTAATTTGTTTTGCTAATTAATTGTAATTACTGAATTTTGGTATTTATTATAGAAAAACATTTATCCCAAATTTTTGGTTTTATTGTATAATATTTTCTCACCATTAATTTATTGATAATTTATTATTATTTTTAATTTTTATGTTAACTAATTTGTTAATTTATTTAAATTTTATTTTAGTTATGAGAAAAAAGTTATTTCAAATTTTATTTCTATTATAATATAAGATTTTTTTTTCATCATTAATTAGTGATAATTTATACTCTTTTAATTTTTGTGCTAATTAATTAATTCCTTCTTTTAGATTTTATTGATAAAAATAATTTTAATTATAGGAAAAAATTTATCATAAAAAATTTATTATAAATTTTATTTCAGAATATTTTTTTCATCATTAATTATTGATATTTATTATTCTTTTTATTTTTATGTTAATTAATTAATTCATTTAGATTTATTGGCAAAATAATTTTAATTATAGAAAAATAATTATCTCACATTTTATTTTTATTATAGTATAACATTTTTTTTCAATATTAATTATTGATATTTTTTACTCTTTTAATTGTTGTGTAAATTAATTGGACTTACCGAATTTTTGTGTTAGTTATAGGAAAACATTTATTTCAAATTTCTTGTTTTATAGTATAATATTTTCTCATCATTAATTATTGATATTTAATTACGTTTTAAATTTTTGTGTTAATTAACTAATTAATTTTTATTGATAAAAATATTTTTAATTATAAGAAAACATTTATTCCAATATTTTTTTAACAACATAACATTTTTATCATCAATAATTGATTTATTATTGAATTATTTAAAAATTAATAAATTTCATACAAAAATTAGACCTCATATGCTAGTCAAATGAAAACTCTAGTGATTTCTTTTTCACCTAACCTTCGATTGTTTCCACTTTCACTTTGTGTGTCGCCCTCATATTACAGAATGCAGCTTCTCTTCACAGAACGCAGCTTCTCCTTCTTCATGGACTTCGCTTCCTCCAACGCAACATCTCACTTCTACCATTGGTCACGCCGGCACCTTACATCCACCGTCTTTCTCTTACCCTAATTGATTATCTCGTCGTGGGTGCTGATTGTAGTGGGCTATGAAATAAGAGCCACCGTGTTGGTAGGGATGGAGCCTTCTGTGCTGACGATAAGATTCACTGTGTTGTATTGGGTGAAATTGGTATTGTTTTTTTTATGCCTGAGGTTATTGGTTGTCGTTGCTCTCGTCTAGATTGGACTCTATTAAGGTTTGTTCTTTTTTCTCCTACTCACTGATATCGGATTTAGGATTGTTATGCTCTTGGTTTGATTTTGATAATGAAATAGTTGCATTTTTTATATGGTCTCTGACGTGAAACATAGAGTAAAATGTTATCATTCTAATGGATGATAGAATGATTTAATTTGTTGTTGGCAGGGTTATTGGATTTGGTGTTTGCCTTGGTGAATCATATATTAATTAGAAAAACAGTTAAGCAATGAGTGAAAAGTGGAAGAGGCAGAAGAGAAATAAAAGTCATAGCAGAATTAAGAAAGAAAAGAAAACTAGCTTTCTCTCTCTCTCTCTATACCTTGATTGAGCTTACGGGAAAAGAGAAGGGCATTCAGGGAACTCACCACCAAAGCAAAAAGTCCTTTGTGGAAATGCATGGTCGTGTAAAGAGTGAGGGAGATGGAGTTTAGAGCGTTTGGTGTCTCATTCTCTATGTGGTGTTGGAAGATGAGGGTGAAAACGAAAAGGGAGAGTGGCCTAGTGATGAAGGTGAAGATGGTGGCAATGGAGTTGGAGATATGAAGAATGGTAGGAAATTGGAGGGTTAAAGGTTGTAGGGTTCTGTCTATGTGTTGTTGTGACAGTGTGTGTGTGCTTATTCAGTTGTGTTAGTGATGGAGAGCATGAAAACGTACCTCCGTGCCCTTCATAACCGTTTTTTTGCAATAGATCCAGATATATTGACACTTTGATAACATTTTGACAACTAACATATGTTAAAATATTATTGGGTCTTTTTAAATATTATTTTATTCGAAAAAGTTGACATGTAAGACTTAATGAATTTAGTATATTTTCATTCTTTTTCTATTGTGCATTTTTGTTTTCAATTTTCGTGTGTGTTTTCTCTCTTTTCTCTCTTACGAAACAAGCATAAAGGATTATTTTCTTCGGCAAGGTAATTGCGAGACTCTGGCGAGGTAATCTGCAAGACTTTGGTGAAACAATGGAAAGCTTCAGTGACAAGGTATTTCCTTTCTCTTTTGTATTTTTTGTTTCTCATTTCTCCTTTCTCCTTTCTCTTTTTCCCTTACTCCGTTTTCATTTACCCTTTGATGTTTTGGATGTACCCATTTTCATTTTTAGTTTGATAGTTGATAATTTATTTTTCATGCAGTTAATTTGTTGGTGGGTTGAATGCAAGATTGACCCCGGAACAGAGTATCGTTATTGGAACTACACCATTCATATTGGTCGGTCGTGAAGAAAAGCTCATTAGTTGATGGTGAGGATGGAGTAGGTTGTAGTGACGACGACGTGTCGCTATGGAAGAGGAAGCCCTTTGCTTTTTCTTTGCGCGTTTTGCCATTGGGGATTTGTTAGGGTTTAAGATTTTGGAAGAGAAAATAAATTATGAAGGGTTCACATATGTGAGGAGAAGTGGGAGAGAGAAATAACTGTGATGGCACAGAGTGTTGGAGAACAAAACAGGGTTTCATTCTGTAATCGCTTACATAGCATTCGTAATCGATTACGACTACTTCTTTTTGAATCCCTAAATTTGAAACATTTCCATGTGTAAATTGTGCACATAATTCCAATAACAGTTATGATATACTTTTGAATGAAATAAAGACATCGAAAGACATTTGGACCAACAAACAAACAATATATTATCTTGAATTACATCAATTGATTTGGACAACACGAACACAACAAAATAAACATAAGCTGAAAATCATATACATAGAAGATGAAAATGATATAATCAAAATAGTGTTATGACTAATTGAATGGGCAAACATGCTAATTGGTGTAGGTAACACAACCTTTCAAATTGAAGTCAATCCATTGCTATAAATGGAAAATTTGACCCAAAACAAAACCAAAAACTTCTTGGGGATTGATGTTCTTACAGTTGGAGAGTGCAGTTGAACTTTGTGTATAATGGTCATGAGGTCCCTGGTAATCGATTACATGTTCTTTGTAATCGATTATCAGGAAATAAAAAAGACAAGAATGGTCTTCCAGCTCACCTGACGTGTTCATTGGTGCACTAAACACCACCATGACCATTAAACTCACCCATCTAAAATAAGAAACATGAAACAACAAATTGAAAGTAAACTCATTTAGGAAGCTTAGAAAAATGTTATTTTTGGAAAATTAACTGCATCTAGTACCATGGTCTAAAAATTATGAGTTAGTAGTCATTTGAAAGCTCTTTGAGTCTAGATTCCAACAAAAAAAGAATCAACTCATTTGGAGATCGGTGGAAAAATTTAAAAACAAAACAACCATTAAAGGTAAAAAAAATAGAGTTGGGGAGTGTTGTTCTTCCAGTTGGAGAGTATAGTTGAAGTTTCTGTACAAATGACCCTCAGGCCTCTGGTAATCAATTACAAGATCCCTGTAATGGATTACCTGGGCAGAAAATGGCCAGCAATGCTTATGGAGCTCATGTAACTTACATGAAAGCACCTAAAAGACAATTTTTCTCAATAATTCAATGGCCTAATGTGTTCATTGTTACACTAAACACCACCCATAACAATTAAACTCATTCACTCATCTAAAATAAGAAAAATGAAATAATAACTTGAAAGTAAACTCATTTAGGTAGCTTAGAAAAACTTTTTTTTTGCACCCATGACCAATAAACTTACTCACGCATCTAAAATAAGAAATATGAAACAATAACTTGAAAGGAAACTCATTTAGGAAGCTTAGAAAATTTTTTTTTTCGGTAGATTAACTGCATCTAGTACAGTGGTCTAAAAATTATGAGTTAGTAGTCATTTGAAAGCTCTTTGAGTCTAGATTCCAACAAAACAAGAATAAACTCATTTGGAGTTCGGTGGAGAAAGTTAAGAGTAAAACAACCTGCAAAGGTCAAAGTTGACAAGAATATATAAAATGTTAACTTTAAGGAATTAATTGTACCTATTTAGATGTCCAAAATTTACAAATTAGTAGTCATTGAAAAGTTTTTTGAGTCTATTTTCTAATAAAAAAAGAATGCATCATTTAGAGGTCTGTGGGAAAAGTTATGATTAAAATAGTTAGTAAAGGTCAAAGTTCATAGCATGTTATCTTATACGTATATTTTTCCCTCTTGTTCACAGATGTATTATTTATTGAAAATGCCTTTTAAAATTTGTGCATTGTAACAACATTAGATGACATATTTCTTAGTTAATAAAATGAAAATTTGTTCTATGACACTTCGAGAAGGGGTGTTACAACAATTGTCAAGCACCTCACCTCAGTTCGAGAAAACCACCTAAAAGGACATTTTTTTTAAAAAAAAAATCAATGGCCTAACCTCATCATTGGTGCAGGGAACACACCCAATAGCATTGAACTCAGTCACTCATCTAAAAAAATTAAAAAATGACCAAAAATAGAGCAAAACTCTTCGTGGGGAGTGTTGTTCATCCAATTGAGAAGTATAGTTGATGTTTCTGTACAAATGGCCCCTAGGTCTCTGGTAATTGATTACAAGATCCCTGTAATCGATTACTAGAGGCATATTGGTGGTTTGTACAAAAAGGATAATGTGGTTCCCCAGCTGGGACAATTGAGCTCCACAGGGTTGTATGAACTATGTTTTTTTGTGATTTTTTCAGTTCTTTATTTTGGATGAGTGAGTGAAAACCATCGACCTCAATTATAATTAAGACGATGAATCAAAGAAACTGTTTTTCATAATGGATTTCAAAATCAAATTATGGTTGAAGTTGAATTAACACATTAAGTTATAATTCATTCATTCATAGTCGACGAAAATAACATAATAGATAAGAAATCAAAAAATGTAATTCATTCATTGATAAGAAAACATTACAATATTGAAAAAGCATTACAATAATAAAAAAATATTTCATTTAAAAACTAAGAAAGACTATACTATCAAATCTAAGAAGGTCCTTGTTGATCTAAGAAACTTCGTATATAATCCATTTGTTCCTTTAGATGTCCAACTCGAGTGTCGATGTTGTTAAATTTGTTCCCCATATTATCAAGTCGGTTCGCACAAACGTGCAAAGATCTCGGATGTCGTAGATAATTTGAGTCAACATTGTAGAATAACTTTCTTACGGAGCGGGAACCGCTCGATGAACATCACGCATTCCATGGGCATCCTCTCTTTTGTGAATCCAATTTTCATCATCATTTTTTACAAAACCAAATGATTGTATAACTTTAGCTTCAATCCTAAATGACCACTTAATTTGGGGTAAAAGGAGTGTTACCAATGCCAACAAAATCGCCTAAAACAACATATACAAAAAAAAAATCATCACTAATAGCCTTTACAAAGCAACATAAAACATAGTAAAACAACAAACACCTAAATACTGCAATTCTACAACAATCCAATTTTCAACATAAAAAATAGTCAAACAACAACAATAACACAAAGAGAAAACATAACCCATGACTTTATGGTTCTAGGCACCTCAACACTAATGAATACCCCTTCTTTCACCCAAAAACGCCAACACGTTCGGAAAAAGAAAGGAATCACCTTTACTCCTTGGTCAAGAACGCGAGAGGGGGGAATGCGAATGCGTTGATCAAGAAACGGTGTAGGTGACGGTGGAGGTGACCTTCGACATCACAAGGGGTGAGAACTGAAGGATAAATGGCGAGAGGGAGAGAGGGCAAAAATCAAAAGTTGTCAATAGGAGAAGAAGAAATGGCAAGATAGAGAAGAGAGAAAATTGATGGAAGTTGACGATGGAGGTTGTTGTCGGTGAGAAAGAAGGAAAAATGGATAGAGAAAGCAACCAAAGATGGTGAGAGAAAAGAGAAATGTACCCAAAGAGAAAACGAAGAGTATGAAAATTGATTTTGGAGAAAACTACAAAAAGTTCTTTCCTTCCCAAATTGCCCTCCACGTCATCATTTCAGTTTTTTAAAATTTATTTGAAGAGCACCAATCAAACGCTTACATCTAGTGTTATTAAAAAGTTGTGTCATTTAGTTATTAAAGGAACGTTTTACAATTGACATATAAAACCAAAATGAATATTTAAGTGTCACGTGGTATCCTATGAATGGATAGGATATTAGCAAGGGTGTCGATAGCAATGTAGATGTGTAAGTCCTAATTTACGATAGAGAAGAGGTGTAAATCCTAATTTACGAAAAAAATCGTAATTTGTTTTCCCTCCCATCCATCTCTCGCGTCCCTCCAAACCATTTCCACCATCTTCTCCATCATCACGCATCCTCGATTCCCTCTTCATCTTCATCTTCTTAGCAAATGGGTCATCTCCATCCTCCAACTCACTTATGCACAGAACACACATAAATACACCACAACTGGACTATTTTTTATGACAATATGAAAAACATTAATAGGACTATTTTTTTTAACTCTCTTTTTTTTAATTAACCAATCACTAGTACAGTAAGGGGAAACGACAGCGGTTATTTTTGTCTATAGGCAGCGGTTTTCGAACCGAGACATATTCAGGCGAGACAAAAAGTCTAATACTTTTGGCCTCGGTTGAGAACCGAGGCATGAAAGCAGAGGATTTTGCCTCGGTTCAGTTGTACCCGATGCAGTAACGTTTTTTGTTTTTTTAATTTTTTTTTCGTATGACTTTATGCATCGGTTATAGCTGAAACCGAGGCAGTATGTGCCACTCTACTGCCTCGGTTATGGCTGGAACTGAGGCAGTAGACTCTTTTTTTTTTAACTCATCCGCAAGACTTTCTGCTTCGAGCATATATTTTTTTTTTTTAAATGAGGTCTGTTTCTGCAACATTCCCAACCACAGAAACAGACCTGCATATATTTTTATAGCCAGAATAGTCCAGAATAATGTAGAAACGTATATTTTAAATGAAAATTATACTAAAACATAAATATATTGAATGGAATCATAAATCAACTTCTTAGAAGCATAAATCAATCCAATGTAATCATAAATCAAGTTTCAAGCATAAATCAATGCAATGTACAAAGTTAAACTTATAATAATGTAGAAAAGCATAAAACAACTTAGAAACATAAACTTAGAACTTACTATATCCTAATATCTACTACATACTATTATATAAATGAATTACATATTTAGCAAGTGTTTTCCTCATAAGTTGAATTGACTTATCTGAAATTGGAGCAGTCCTATTAAATTTCTGCATAAAACACAATGATTTCAATTAGTGTATATGAAATCCAAACTATAGAGAACATAAAATTCAAACCTAAATATTACCGTTTCCCATCCACTGGTGTAATGTGCACGAATGATGGTCATAACTTTTTATTGTTTTGAAGAAACTTCAAATTCACCCCTTTTATTTATTACTTTTTTTTAATCTTTTAGAAACAAAATCTATTTACCAGAAGAAATTGGATGTTAATAATAATATTAGACATCTAGTTTGAAAAAATATATGTTTTTGGGTATCATTAAAATACTTCCCAACATGGTCCTAGTATGTATCTATCCATTAATTAATCAGTTTTCATTGGTGTTACTTCATATATATTATAAGTACTACAAAGAGAGGTAGAGGACTTCATGTGTCTTGATGCATTAATGTCATGTTGAAAGTTACGCTCTCAAATAAAAATATTATAGTTTTTAATCTTATAGTAGGTATTCAATCTAACAATTAACATGAAAGAAAATTCATACATTGAAATTGTTGAATTGCATTTATTATCAAGTAGAAAGAGTGTAGTGTTTTGGTTGTTACACTAATGAAAAAGTTTCATCTTGACTATTAGTTACAATCTTCAAACCAAGTGGTTAACATTTAATCCAAAATTAGAAAAACATCTTTATTTTCCATGATGTTTACATTTATTTAGTTAAAGCTAATAATTTTATTAGTTTTATTTATCAAAAAAAAAAGAGTGGATATACATATGTTTTCACCAGCTATTATATAAAGAGGATTCATCATTTACCTATATACATTTGTTTTTTAATTTTATCATTTAATAACAATCATCATTTTTTAAATTAAAATAATTATCTTATCAATTTTACTTTTAAGTGACATTTTTTAATTTTCATTATTTTATAAAATTTAATTATTCTCTTAAACTAAAATAATTATTTATAATAAAAAAATTACATAAAAGAAATAAAAATTATTTACAATAAAATTATAAAAATTATCTATATTAAAAATTGTAATTTTCTTTTATCATAAATATGTATTTTTCAGTGTATATGATAAATGCATATTTATACTCTCATTTAATCTTTAATTTTGGATTCTTAATTTATTTTTCTGCTTTAAGATATTGTTTTAATTAGGATTTTTTTATAATTTGCAGCTGAAGCTAAGTTGATATCATAGACATGTAAAAATAAATTGATTATAACTTCATGACACCTTAAACATAAATTCAAGAATAAAAAATAATCAAAACTACACAAATTCAAATCAAATATTGCATGAAGAAGACAAGAAAAACATGAAAAAGTGAAGAAATTTGATTAAGCCAACAAGAGATAAAAAAACAATAAAAATTGAACATTGCGGTTCTCTATTATTTATACAAAAAGGGCTTTGATAAATCTTTATGATAAAAGACAATTTAGAATAAATATATCTTTAGATATTTTATTTGATATTTTTTGTATGGTATGTAGGATAGGCCAAACGGTCAACGCATGCAACTGTTCCATCTACTACTTTTGTCAATGGTCAAAACAGATCAAATGTTGGGCCAGCGATTAAGTTATCAATCTTATACCACCGCTCAAGTTATTATTATTGGACCAATGGTTTGGGCAAATAAACCGTTAATAAATTAATAACACACAGTTAAAGATATTGATTAAAGATATTGATTGAAGACAGTGTTAACTGATTGAAGTTGTTTACGAGTAATAGACCAGATTTAAAGGTAAGTTCGTTTTATTGGACTTACAAATACAAGGCTAAGCGGCAAAGGTAAGTACGTTTTGGCTAAAGTCATAATACTCAATTGTGAGAGAAAGTTCCTAAAACAACACCTAAGCGTCGGAGTGTCTTTTGCAGGTATCCTCCCCATTCCAGACTTGAATAAGTGCTAGGATAAGGAGATTCAAAAGCTAGAATATAGGAAGGCTACAACGTAAAGGTGCATCTCTCAGCCCTACTCAAATATATACAGAAACATTTTTAGATTTCCATAATAATAAAATATATCTTGAAGATATTGAATTTTTTAGAAGATAAAAAGATAAAATTATTATGAGAAATAAAACTGTAACAACAACGAAAAAAATCGAAACAATGCTGTCAACACCCAATTTCGTCCGGGTTGACTAAATAGTGAGTCTCTTTTGATTTTGCCTTATTTTACTTTATGTTTTTATAATTTTAATTCTATTTTTATTATTATTTTATTTCGTTTTTATTATTTCATTTGATTTTCTATATGAGTATTTTAAAAAGAAAAAAAAAAGAAAACAAAAGAATAAAAAAAGAGAGAGGCAAGATCACGTACACCCCATTTCTCAAAAGAAAAAAATCGTTCCTCCCTCACACACACTGACACACGCTCCCTGGATTTCCACCCCTCTGCTCTTCACACACCCGTAACCACCTCAACAACTTGGCCTTTTTCACTCCCAACTCCATTACCTCTAGGGGGATCCATTCACCTCTGACCAAAAACATCTCCGCCTCCATCACGTTTTCGTGGACACCACGCCTCAGTGCTAAAAAAAAAACACCATTCCCCCAATCTTCATCACCTTCATCTCAAACACCATCTCCAACATCATCAACACGTCCACGGCCAAACACCCATCCTCCATACTCACACTCACAGCCCATATCCATCACATCATCCTTATTACCATACGGCCCATCATTTTGATTTTCTTCTTCTTCATTTTCATCACTCACGGTTACTGGAAATTCCCCAACCATGGCCTAATTTCAAACTCCTCTCTACCCTTCCCCATACTCTGTCAACACCGAAAGAACCCCTTATCACCTCCAATCCCATTATCATCATCAACCCTGACTTCTAATACCAAAATCCCCCAAATACTTTTTTCCTGCAAAGAAAAGAGAATCAATCCAAGCACTCAATCAATACACAGAGCAGAATAGACCCATATGCGCACAACACACAATAATCGTTCCCAATCCAGTAGACAAAATATCAGACAATACTGAACCAATCAATAGTTGATAAAAAAAAAAAAAAGGGATGGGAAGAAAGAATGATGCCGCGACGGCCTGCGGTGGTTGGCCTCACTGAGGGTGGCGTCGAGGGGCGAGAGTCTCTCTCGCACGCGAAGCGGCGGAGAAGAGAAGGAGTTGGCGGAGCGGAGTTTGGGCTGACGCTGGCTCCGGCGTGCGCGTGGTTACCGGCGACGCCACGAAGGCGGTTCACGGTGGTCTGGTTCGAGGAAGCTTGGCGCGGCAACCAGTGGAGTCTGTGTCGGCGATCAGCGCACTGGTGGCGTCCTAGTTTGCGGCTGGCGGCGGCCGATTTGGCGGAGGCGGCAGTGTGCGTGCGGAGGTGACGCCCCTTCATCGGAGTTCTTGGCTGGGAGAAGAGAGATTTGGTTCGTAGTGGGCATATGGAAAATGGAAGAATGAAGAAGGTATGAACAGACCCCTAATGGGATTTTGAATAAAGAGTCTTTGGACCTAGCTATTGGGCCGCGTCCTTTTCCTCCTGCCACATGCACAATTCCATTCACACCCCCACTGCCCACTCGCACCCCTGTTCCGTTTTGGGCTTCAGATCATTCTGTTTCTGCAAACAAAAATAAAAGAAGAATTGGGCCTGCGCACAGTATTTCGGGATGCACCTCCAGTTTCATCCTTACACCCCTGACAGATACAAAGTTGGAGAAAAAAGGTTTTGGCCCAAACTAAAGAGCCTCAACTTTACGTCGCACCTCTGGTTTTTAATCTCTACACCCTTATTCTTGTTGGGCTGTTTCTCTTGTTTCATTTTTATGCTTTTGTTTCTTTATTTTTATTAGTATTTGTTTGGTTATTAGTTTTTACTGTATGTAACCTCTTTATATGATAACCCCACTCCTAGATCTTGTCTTTTATTTTTATTTTGGTTTATTTGCTGCACTTTAAACACGAAAAAGACGATAATAAAAAATAATAATAATAAATAATAATAATAACAAAAAATACGTTTAAAGGTTAAGCACACGTGTGACCGCTCGCGTCGTCCTTGTGCTAAAAACCTTTTCTTCTTTCTTAAATAAAATTACGTTTAAAGGTTAAGCACACGTGTGACCGCTCGCGTCGTCCTTGTGCTAAAAACCTTTTCTTCTTTCTTAAATAAAATTACAAAAAAAATACGTTTAAAGGTTAAGCACACGTGTGACCGCTCGCGTCGTCCTTGTGCTAAAAACCTTTTCTTCTTTCTTAAATAAAATTACAAAAAAATACGTTTAAAGGTTAAGCACACGTGTGACCGCTCGCGTCGTCCTTGTGCTAAAAACCTTTTCTTCTTTCTTAAATAAAATTACGTTTAAAGGTTAAGCACACGTGTGATCGCTCGCGTCGTCCTTGTGCTAAAAACCTTTTCTTCTTTCTTAAATAAAATTACAAAAAAAATACGTTTAAAGGTTAAGCACACGTGTGACCGCTCGCGTCGTCCTTGTGCTAAAAACCTTTTCTTCTTTCTTAAATAAAATTACAAAAAAATACGTTTAAAGGTTAAGCACACGTGTGACCGCTCGCGTCGTCCTTGTGCTAAAAACCTTTTCTTCTTTCTTAAATAAAATTACAAAAAAAATACGTTTAAAGGTTAAGCACACGTGTGACCGCTCGCGTCGTCCTTGTGCTAAAAACCTTTTCTTCTTTTCTTAAATAAAATTTCAAAAATATGTTTTAAAGATTGAACACTCGTGTGATCGCTCGCATCGTCCTAGTGTTCAATACCTTTCTCTCTTATTTACGTAATATTAAACGAGGGTATGAGTGCTCGTGCGATCGTTCGCATCAGCCTAGCACTCAATACTCTCAAGTCTTCCTAAATAAGTAGATAACGGTATGAGTGCTCGTGTGATCGTTCGCATCGTCCTAGTGCTTAATATCGTTATCTCTCTTTTAAAAAAAAATAATAATTAAAAATATTTAAATATCATTTTAAAGGTATGAGTACTCGTGCGACCGTTCGCGTCGGCCTAGTACTCATTACCTTCTTTTTCTCGAAAATATTAAAAACATAAAATCTCCAAAAATTAAAAACATCTGCTTTTTCAAACAAACAAACAATCTTTCCGCTAGAACTACGTAACCCTGATTTCTCATTTTGAATGAGAATACGTAGGAGCAAGGTCAATCCTTGTCGGGCCCAAAAAACTAAAAAATATGTTTTGTTTATTTAGAATTTTATTTTAGGGGATAATTAAACATTTTGAAAAACCACATCATATTCGTGCATTTAGTTAAAGGTACTGCCTTAGGGCAGGCGTTGTGGGGTGCTAACACCTTCCCCACGCGTAACCGACTCCCGAACCCAATCTTTGGTTTTCGTGGACCGTGCTTTATCGTTTTGAGGTTTTTCCATAGTTTTCCATAATAAACTATGGTGGCGACTCCAAATCTCTTTTTAAAACCCGTTTCTTTTTGGATCGTCGTCCCGTCGCGATTCCGGTTGCGACAAATGCTTAGTTTAATTTTTAGACAGGGAAACACAAAGGGTTTGGAAACCTAATTTAATCCTCTTCCTCATCTTTTGCATTCTCTAACATCTATTCATTATTCTACATTTCATGGAGTGTTAAGCCTCTCAGGTTAATTATGCTGTAATTTCTTCATTGGATTTTGATGTTAGAATGAAATAATTTTCTTGTTGTGATTTATTTTTATCCATGTCTTTTGTCTGTTAATCAAGTAAAAATAATTATTTTACATTGTAGTGCCAATAATTGATAATGTATTTTTATTAAAGATGAGAACTTTAACAAAAGAGTATACTTTGGTTAATTAGTTTTTTATTTTACATAAGAGATAAAAGAATATATATGATTAAACATAGTAATAGTTATTTGAGAATGTATTTTCTTAAATTTACTATAATTAATCTACAACGTTCTTGTTCTTAATTGAGAATATACTTTTATTAATCATGACAACGCCAACAAATTAATTGATAAATAATTAATTTGAAAATCTAAGATAATAATTAATAAAACAGTCATTTTTAGAGAACGAAAGATTAATTTTATTTTGAAAAAGTTGTGGAATCAATCCATTTTCATTATTATTATTTTTTTATCTTTTTTATATTTTCAATTATATTTTTGTTTTTTCATCATTATTTTGTTATTTAAGTTTGGGTTAAATATGTTTTTGATCTCTTAATTTTTAGTAAAATTTGGAATTGGTCCAACTTCGAAATTTCAAATCAATTTAATCTTCCATCTTTAGAAATGTGCAGATGGAGTCTTTTTAACCAAATTTTGTTAAACTTATAAGACGTTTCAAACGCATTTTTATCTAACATTGAAGCGAAAATAATTCAAATAATATAAATAACTCAAATGTTATCATGAAATGCTTTGAAACATCAAATAAACTTAACAAAATTTGATTAAAAATACTAAATCTACCCATTTCTAAAATTTGGAGATTAAATTGATTGATTCCATATTCCATTAATAAACCAAAAATATATTTAATCATTTAATCTTTTATTTATTTTATTTTTTTTATCTTTACTTTGTTTGATTAAACCTTCTCTTTAATTTTTATAAAAACTAATTAGTTAAAAATCAATTTTATTTTAGTTAATAGACATGTTGGTCAAATGTGTTAAATGAAATTTAATTAATTCTATAATACACAAAATATGATTTTTTATGTGTATTTTTAATGCAGCAAATATATAAATTTATATTTTATTCTTATTTAGTTTGTCTTATAAAATAAAACTATTAACTTTTAATCTTATTTTAACTAATTTTTATGGTTAAATTAATTGCTTTAATAGACAAATTTTATCTAGATTGAATTCCTAAACTTTAAAGTGAGGTGCTTCAATGACACGAAACATGGGAAAAAAGTATGTATATATAAATAAATAAAAAATAAAAGAATAAGTAAGGTGTTCAGTAAGAAAATAGATAAGCAAATGAAAATAAAATCCTAAACAATGGGAAGGCATCCAAATAAGGCATTCTTGAGCGATCCCCGTCGCCTCATCGGCCGGACCAGTTCCCAGCAGCTCTCTCCGCCGTCGTCCTTCGCCGTGAACCTCGGCTGCGGTGGTCGCGACTCAATCCGGTCCTGCCTCATCTTAATGTCACTTAACTCCATTTGCAAGGGAAACTTCATCCCCACCCCAAACACCTTGTTATACCGCCGCCGGCAACTCTCGCTCCTCCGGCAGCGGCTATCCCTCCCGGACGGCGACCGAAGCCACGCCACGAAGCCATTGGTCCGACCCGAAGACTCGGACCTCAACAGAACCCGGGTCTCGCTTTCGGATCGGCGTGTTATGACTTTGCCGCAGAAAACGATGTCGTCGGGGACGTCACTGGAAACGAAAGCCGTTGCGGGGAACTCGAATTCAGAGCGTTCCATAACGGAAACAGTTATTAGTTAAACACCGATTTTCTAAGAGAATCAATCTTTTGGTTTGAAGAGTTGAGAATAACTGAAGTGTAACACAGAAACATATAAATATATAGTTGAATAAAAAAGAGAAAAAAAAAACACACCGGTGTTTCTTCTAACGTTAGAGTTACGAGATCTGTTTCTAGAATGCGTAGATAGAGAGACCTAAAGTAATTGACGGAGTCATGGGAGTGAAAATTTTTTTTGCATATTATATATTTCTTTCACCACCTGACTTTGAGAAATTCTAGAGAACTAATTATATATATATAATTTAAAAAAAAAAAAAACTTGACGTTACACCTCATTTGATAACTTTGTTCCCTTTCCCAAAGGTACGTTTCTTATTAAATAGTCAACATTCAATAGAACATGTTTAAAGTAAATCAGGGTTTAATTTGTACAACTAAGATCTTCAATTTAAATTTTATATAAAATAGTAATTAACGGAAAGAGAACACTCATTTCATCTCTCTAGATAATTCCATTCAAGCATTTGTTTTTACAGATAATCTATTTTTATTAATGATTGTAAAACATCTCTCGTCATTTTAATTTTAGCATGTTTGGTTGGGATTATTTTTATACGAATAATAGTCAATTTAAAAAAAATTAGGTTAATTTGCTTGTTTTCTAGAAATTAAATATGCCTCTTTAGTTTTAAGAAAATTAAAAGAAAAAGGGGAACCCAGCAAACTAATGTTTAAACTCTCAAGAGTGATAATGTTATAATAATATGATGGATTTGTACTTAATTAAGAGCACAGATAAAAATGTAATTTAATGTATATCCTTGAGGACCTTGGCATTCTTAAATGATCCATTGATAAATGTTGTTTTTTCTTAATATTTTTTGGGTTTAGGGTTACTAGAAGTTTTGACTAAAAGCTTTGTTAATGTTTTTTGTTTCCATTCTACCAATATAGTATTGAGTGGGTAGAGATTTGGTGGATATCATCATTTGGTGTGAAAGGTTATTGTATTGTATTGTTCTTGACAGAAAGCAATGAGGAGAAAATTAAGTGGGCATTGTGTGGATGTTTGATTGACTTGAACCTCAAGATCTTGTGTTTGTGTCTGTGTGTGTGAAGAATGAGAAGCTGTAATATGATCCGTGATATGATCTGTTTCATGATGGATTTTGTAGATTTCTAGTGTCATAGGTGACGAAAACGCGGGTTTGGTTCAGCTATTCTAGAATTTTTCCTTTTAATTTTCTCAGACTTATAAAACATTATAATTTGTAACATGAAAGGTCAACGTGATGATAGTAGAGCTTGATAGGGTAATATATTATAATCATTCATTAAATAAATACATTACATTCATTAATTCATATTTACATAACAATTATTAGACAAAAAAATAAATAAATGTGAAAAGAGACGTGTTATATTTAGATAATTTACTTTATTGCTTACTTTTTTTAAAAAAACTAGTACAGTAATTTCTTAAAATAAAAAAAAAAAACCTTTAACTTGTGCATTCATAATATTATTTTTTAATATTGTTAATTATTGTAATTAATGTAATTGTCAATTATAAATATTATTATTATTAACTTATTTATTTGTAAGGTTTTAATGTTAGTTATAATAAAAGGATCATTAATTGTTATATATACACTATTATTATCATATTAATATATTATTTTTTACTTTCAATATATTTTTTTACTTTCAATACATTTCTATTTGGCATTAGATCACTTAAGTCTTAAAATATTAATGCAGAGAAAAGTTTTAGCACAAGTTATTTTGATACTGTATTTTAGTTTAAACATCTCACTAGCTCTAAAAAATGTTGAGAGATACATGAATTGCAAAGAACACCCTTACTAGGTGGGAGAACACATATGGAACTCATTGTTGGTACAAAGAAATTTATCAGACTATCGAACAAATGTGCTACCGTCTAAAGAAATAGGGCTTTAGAAAAAGGTGGTGTACTGCACACTAGTGGATCAATCACCACACATTAGCATGTCATTCGTATAGTACAAATCTTCATTCATTTCTTAACAATTAGGATATAACATTATGTACTTTGAAATTGATATATATATTCTATAATTTTACAGACAGTAAAGCTTGGACGGACTATCCACGTTGATGAGGTATTTACACAAACTCATCTTCGGAAGGGCATTAGCGCATATGTTGATGAGAGGCCTCGCAGGGCTATTATAAGTTAACCTTTTAACAATATTCAATCTTGTATTATTTATTTTCTTTCACAGTTTTAACTTTATGTTACTAACGCTTTATATATTATTTAACAAGAAGATTTCTCCTTACACTCTCATAGGCTAGATTTAAGGTGGGATATACTCGTGATGTTGCATCAAGAGTAGATGGTGGTGATGATGACATCATTGGGACTTGGTGTTCGGTTGATATGACGTCGTTTGCGAATTGGCCGTTAAAAGTCCAAAATATTCGACGTTCTACGTGAATTTTGTAATAGTGATTATTTTACCATTATCAATCGATTTCATCTATCGATAATTATAGTTTTTTTTAGTTGTATGAAAAGGTTCTTTTATGAGTCCAATTGAGTGAAATGATCAATTTATTGATTGTATGAAAGCACCCGTATGATCTTCCTTGTTATATGTAACATTCCAAAATACAGCAATAAACCATATGATAGAATAATTACATTAATAATAATCCAGATTAGTCTTACACTAGAGTCGAGCGTACGCTCATGGCCGAACGGCCTTACAGAAAGAGTTACAAATTTAAGCCGTACATTGCTACCTAAACTATCCGACCGGTTTACAAAATAACAATACCGATCGTTCATACTTAAACAAAATGGAAGGTGATCGGACGTCCACCTTACTATAACTAGACTATTGACCGAACGTCCTACTCTTCGGTCTTGACTTCGATTTCTTCCAAATTTTCTTCTTCCAGCGCCTTTTCCAACAGCTCGACTCCTTCTACTCACATTCACACGGATGATCATTGCAATGACAAGGACAGACGTACAAAACCAGACACGACAGGAAACGCAGGGTAAGCTTATGTAATTTAATTCATGCATAAACATACATTTCAAATAATTCAACACCAGATAAATTTCAACGTACGTATCACACAAGCCTATCACTAGATTGACTGTCCGGACTGTATGAAATTTGCGTAGCTACAAGCGTTCGTGCACCCGGGTGATGTATTAACTAGAATACTCTCATCAGCTGCCACCCGAGGTTAGTCTGTTCCGTCCAAAGTAACTAGGACCTCCTGTCGTTCCCACACATGACCTACCCTCCTCTACGTGAGGACGAGTACTCACGGAACATCAGGATGAACCGCCAGCATTAGCATGCCCACAATCATACTTTACCAATTCCAATATTTATCCATGAGTCGTTCCTCCCTAGAATGCTCGTTCAAATCCACATCATTTCATTCATATCACATTCTCTTCCTATTTCATTCATAATCATTCTCAATTTCATCTTTCATTATCACTTTTCTCAAATTCATCTTTCATTACCAATAAGTTAAATTTCATCTTTGTTCAAAGATTCTTACAGATACTCGATACCGAACGTTCAATCCTCACTCAGAACGAGGACGAACACGTTGAACGAGACAGAGAGGTCTCCTGTTCCAGAATAGAATAAGACCGAGAGGGTTACTATCGGATTACGAAAGAAACCGAGGTCAACTGCATATCACAAGAATGACTAGAACGGACGTTACTTACAAAGTGAGTCAATTAGATGAACTGACCCTTGAGAGTTCTAACCGAACGCAGAAAGAACTAGGCCAAATACTAAAGCTCTAAGCCGGAACCAAATGGACGTATACACTTCAAGACTTTCAGAGAAGAATACTTAGAAGGATTCACCTGAAGAAACCGAACGCTTAAGAATATTTAGCTTATTTAAATTTACATCAAGAATTCCGAATGTCAGTCAATGACCGAGCACGGTGGAGAAGAAGATTTTATTTAAGTTAAACGAACGCTACTTTTCATCAAGATAGATTATATAAGAAACGAGTACGAGTGCTTGGTGTAAGACCGAGCACTACTCAGTACGAGCGCTTGGTGTAAGACCGAGCACTACTCAGTACGAGCGCTTGGTGTAAGACCGAGCACTACTCAGTACAAGCTCTTGGTGTAAGACCGAGCACTAATGAACTTATAATAAAAGGCTTGATAAATATAGTCAGATACTATATCATTACATATATATAAAGATTTAAGTTATCACAGGATACCCAGATACAACTATGCTTGACCGAACGCTCAAGCATAGTATTACCACACGAGGACGCTCGTCCTCAACTAGGATTCTCTCCAAATGAAAGAATCTCATTTCAACTATGTTTACCAGAAGAACCGAACGGTCAATGACCGTTCAGTTACGAACGTACACTTTCATATGAGAAATTTCATATTCAGAATTCATTTGTATTTATCTCCTTTCTTAACATATAGTTTCATAACTTTATACATTCATATCATGATCAACTTTCATACTTCATAAAATCCATATCATATAAGGTTCATATCTTTCATTCATTAAAACATAACTCAACCATATTTCATTTCCACTCATTAAACAAACGAACGTTCATGCAATCCAATCATATCAATCATCATGCATCAAAGTCATTCAGTTAACTAACGAATGGTCATACAGTACAGTACATACATATTAAATTAAATAAGCTTCCCTTACCTCTGAGCATGAACGTACGTCCTACAGACTGAGACTCAGTTCGCCGAACTACGATCCTTTCTACCCTCAACGCTCAACGACTCTTCGAACCAAAATAAAACAACAGTCCAACTCGTTCAGAATGAAACTAAGGACCCATGCAACCAGAACTTGGTTTGCATGTTTACAAGAACGAACGGTTAAAGACAAGGAAAACTTACCCGTTCAGAATTTGAAACCAATCGGATCAAACTAAAGCTTGGGACGCCGGAAGTGCTCCTACGGTGCTTGAATGGAGATCGGAGAAGAGAAAGTGAGTGTTTACTCAGAGAGAAGATGAAGAGGATGTAGAGAGAAGGAGGAAAGAATGAGGTTCTTCAGAAACGTGAAAAGAGGGTGCATACAGAGAGTGGAGCAGATTTTCTGAAAATCCAAGTTTTGCTGCACACGTCACAACGAACGTCCCCTCTTCAGTCGACACCTGCTTTCCACTAACTGATTTTCGGATCATCTTCGCTTGACACCTAGCGTCCGCCATCTGAGTGTCGAGCCCCCATCTTGACACGTGAACTCCACTAAACGATACGTGCGTGGATTTTACTGGTTCTGATATTTGATTTTACTTGACATTATACTGAAATTGAAAATTACAAATATTATTCCCAGCTTGTGGTTGACATGATCATGCTTTGTGATTGATGTTATAGAGAACGTCCAAAATATCAAATAAAGGAAGAAGATTTGGAAACTCCTAGAAATGTCTCAAGAAGGATAGGGGAAGGATCATATACTGTAAAAGTGACTCTAGAGATGTAAGAGGTGAAGAAAATAATCGACCCCGGTAGGTTAACTGTTGGCTACTATTTTTTAGTTACATATTGATTTTTTCTATGGACTATTTCTAATTAGCAGTGATCAAGGTAAAATCTTGAAAAGTGCTGGATGGGACGTTAGTATTGGTGGATCACAAGGTACTGGAACCCTTCGTAATGTTTCTCGACCACCTCAGTTTAGAGAGAAGAAAGCTGAAGCTTCACATAATCAGGTAACCCAAAGAATCCATAGAGTGGTTATCAAAGGGATCTGCTAATAAAAGGGCACAGTGAGTCACTTGAAAGTTCCTCACCATGATGAGCATCTGGACAATCACACTGAAGATGTAAATGACTCTTTCTTTTCATATTGATGTTTCAGTGCTATAAATTGTGATCAAGGTTAGTGTACTATATTTTTATGGTTCAGTTTGTGTTAAAGTTTTGGTGCTTCTAAGAAAACTGGTGCATGAAATCAATAGAATATTAAAGAATATTTTGTTTAATAAATAAGTTATTAAATAATTAATAGTTAAATAAATTATTACAAAACATATTCGAATCAAGAAACCAGCTCTAGGCAGATCAATTGAAATCAAGAACTGCATAAATATATGTAAAAATTTAATATTCCTTCACAACTACAATCACTCATCATACAACAATAAGTTTTTCAAAGAGTCATACACAGCTATAAGACATATTTTGACATAGTATCGTTTTTGCTAGAAGCAAAAGAAAAGGTTTGCTTGAATATCTTCTTTTAAATTGATTTCCTTCCATTTCATGACACAGAAAGAATGCAACTGGGCTTAATGAACTGTGTTGCACATACCAGGGTTCCTAACACACCAAAGGGGCTGAATCGGTTCAGCCCCTATTCCTCTACTTACCATTCTGCTTCTCCATTCATTCAGTCTATCTGTGGCCTCTGCATATCTTTTCACACCCTTTTCATCCTTATTTCCTGACCACAATGACTCAGCAAATGCACTAGTTCTTGGCCAAATTCTTGCATCCAAAACAGTAGAATCAGATTGTTCAGACCACAGTGCTACTTCTCCACCCAAAACCAATTTTGCTTCTTCCTCATTCAACCCATATGCTATATCATAATTGTATATGGTTTGCCATGTCTTAAAAGGTCCACACCAAGAGCCACCGTTGTCTTTGTCGTCCCCATTTTGATTATCATAGGCACTGTTGTTTCCTACAAAGTCACCATGGCCACAATCCAGGTAATAGAAGTCTGATGATGACACAATGGTGCGGTATCCCAAAGAAACTATCCTCTTAGTGTTGTTGTGTCCATTGCTCCATGTCTGCAAAATCACATGCTCCTTGGGAAGAATTGTGGATGAAACATGGACTGTTTCATCCAGTAAAACATCTTCCCAATAGACAACGGTGCGGTTGAGGGACAAAATGAAAGGGAGAGTGTTGTTGATAAACTTCTCAAGAACTTGGTTGAGAGTTCCACCATCTGATAGATATTTCTGAATTGTGGGATCAGTTTTCCAGCAACCTGGTATAATCTCATCAGCACCCGAGTGGTAAAATGTTTCTGGGAACAATGTGGTCGTGTCACGTATTACATTCTTTAGCACTTGGTAAGTCTTGGGGTTTAGAGGGTTCAAATGACCTGTTCCTGGTTCTGCAGCAAGGACATCGCCGCTAGCTGGCGACCAGAACATGTTGGCACAAGTTACAATCTCAGGGTAGGCTAAAGCCCAAGATCCTGTGTGCCCTGCAAAGCAGTTCATTCATACCAATCAGTGACCATAATTCTCATATATCTCGTGAAAGAGGAAAACAGAAAGTATAGTATCACTACAAATTCTCAAAAAGCTTCTCTTCTAATCTACCTACAGATTTTGGATACTAAAGTAGTTTACTAATATAAGTTATAAATTAAAATTACCGATCCAAATCCGTAAAAAATATATATAGAAAATCATAAATTATGTACGTATGTAATTTATAAGTAGGTACAAATTTTAATGTTTTAAAACATACAAAAGCCTAATTGATTTATAAATTTGCCACATGATTACAAGACTTCTTTCTGTCAAAATTATTATAACCCTTTAAGTATGTGGTGTAACAAGGTTCTCATGAATCAAAAATCTATTAAATTTTAATGTATTGAAATTGAACACGTAGTAGACTATCTTAGAATATGTTATACAACTTTACCAGGAGATTTTGATTAATTAATTGATCGTAATTCCGTGAGTGTCAAAACATACAGAAAGAAACAGACACAAGAATCAAAGACATGTAATCATTAATTTATTGTTCTTGAGCTGAAATTTTTCAATGCAACGTAGGCTCCAAATAAAAAGACAAAATAAGCAACCAAAATACAGTTCAAAAGTAAAAGAAATTGAACTAACCAGGTGCATCAATCTCAGGCAGAACACGAACCCCATGATCGAGACCAAACTCCACGATCGTTTTAACATCCTCTGGTGTGTACACCATGTGAGAAGCATAAGCACCCTTTTCAGCCAAAGAAGACTCAGAAGGAAGCACAAGTGGAAAAGATTGTGAGTCCGTGAGATGCCAGTGGAAGACGTTGAGTTTGTTCATGCTCATGGCTTCCACCGTCCTCAACAAGTCCTTCACGGGGTAGTAGTTCCTCGACGTGTCCAACGTAATCCCACGGTGGGCATAGAGTGGGGAATCCCACACACGCACTCCCACTGCAACACACGAGGGACGACCCCATGCAAGCTGGGAGAAAGTTTCAAGTCCTCGTATGGCGCCCCACGTAGTCTTGGCAGTGAGGATGGCTGAAGAAGGGAAAATGGAGAGGGTGTAGGACTCGTCGACACCATGGACGAGTCCTGCATCAGGGTCATGAACGACGAGGGTGAGAAACTCTAATGGTGGAATGTTTTTGGAGATGTTGACCTCCGGGGGGACAAGTGGGTGGTGATGTTCGGATATTACGAGGTTTCGGTAGCGGGTGATGGCGGCGGAAAGGTGTTTGTTGTGGTGAGGAGTGGGGGTGGTGATGGTGAACTTGGAAGCAATGAGGGTGGCTTGATGTGGTGGGGCCCACGTGAGGTTTCTGGGCTTGGGCCACACGTTGAGGATTGTGGTTGAGTGTGCATTGTTGAGTGTGAAACAGGAGCATGAGAAGAGGAAGAGAAGTGATAAAAGGAGTGTTGTTTCTGATTTTTTCATGGTGATACGATTGTGTGTTGGAATGTTTGGTAATGATTATATATATACGAGGAATTTGTGTTTTGAAAATGGATGGAAGTGGTTTAAGAGTCAGCAGTTTGATTCATTGGAAACTTAGTTCTTTGTTTGTCTGCTGTTTGTCTGGTTGTTGATTGGACTGTGTGTTGACGCTTGCTTTGTTTCATTGCATATTGATTTAGAAGTAATCAATTGTTTAGAGCAATGGACTGCACTGATAAATTATTCATAAGCTGTTAATAAAATTTTATGATTAATTGTGAATAAAGTTTATAAATGGGTGTTAAGCTCTTTAAATTATTATAAAAAAATAAATTTGTTTTGGAATTTTAGTATATTATGCATGAATATATATATATATTCCTTTACTTATACGACAGATAAACCTCAAAGAATTAGAACATTTAAGACTCTTCTGACCACTTGAAATAAGTCCAAGAAAACAACACTAGAATATTGCAAGAAAGGGAAATTTGTAGGTGGAAAACGTTCGAGTGAAAGGCAAATGACATCGTTTAACGAAAGAGTTGTAGGCCTTCTATGTTTAACTAAAGATTACTTTTGTTTCAGTCTAACGAACCATTTGGATCATTAGAAAAAAAATGATTTTTTTGGTACAGAAAATAGTTGCCGGCCACCCTCTATGTGTTCGGGTTTCAACTGAAAATAGGACATTCATTAATACTTGCCGGCAATTATGTCTTCCATTTTCCTATTTCTAGATGATCACTGATGTTCAATAATTAATTAAGATTAAAAACACACTCTGAAACGTTCACTTATGCCTTTTCTTTTTAATTATAAAATATCATCTTATTTTCAGCCTAGTTATTTCAGTTTTTAAAGACTTACATAATAAGAAAATAATAAATAAAAAGGTGTTTACTACAAAAATAATAAACTTGTATTAATTATTTTTGTATTAGCTATTTAAATTATTATCTTTAACTAATTTTTTTATAAATTATTTTTTAATATGTAAATACATAATAATCCAATATATATGTGTGTGTCCATGTCCTACATTTTTGGAGTTTACAAGCATCCACTATGTGTCTGCATTACATCTTAAATGATAACGGTCTATGTTTTGGGAAAATATTAAAATTAGTTTTTTTGGAAAGGGTAATTTTGTTGTGAGGAAGTAAGAAAGTTTAAAAAACTCCAAAAGGCTAATATGTCATTTTGTGCTTTTGAAGGATAGATAGATATCACAATTTCTTGTGTAGGAAGAAAGAGGCATGGAGGCATTGTGTATATTAAGTATTATTTATCAATGCAATTTATTTTATGATTTTTCTTCCTCCACTTCCAACGTTTTTTTCTTTCACCAAGCAATATGCAAAATAACCAACATATTTTTAAACTTAAATGTTTTGAAATAGAAATTAAAAGAAAAAAACAATGCATGGAAGCTTGATTTTCTTTTTTTGTTGTAATATAAGGAAATGGTGCTTAAAACAAAGAATGTGGATTTTAAAAAATGGTTCAAATTTTAATGTTGTAAACATATTTTTATGCTCTTAGAAATATCAGCATCTCCTTTGTCATGCTCCATTAAACTCCATCGATGCCAAAGTAGCAGTTTATTTGAATCACTCTTAGCTTTTACTACTTGCACCCCCATAACTTTTAATATGACCATTCTACCTTTCATCGTGGTGACTTTTAGACTTGTTTCAAAATCCTTTTAGAACAAATTTTCTTAACATGATTTCCATAACAGGAGTTTTGGAATATATGTGATATACTTTCTGAAATGAAACTTTTCAAAACATATAACATGTTTTTTGGAATAGGATTCGAGGAATAAAATTCTCAAAACAAACTTTCCAGAACATACGAGATACTTTCCAAAACAAATTGTTCACCACACCAAAGTTTTACTCTCTCTCTCTCACTCTCCCCCTATTCTTCTTTTTCTTTTAAAATAGTACAATGGAAAATGAAGGTGTAGTGAAGAAGAAGACACAGTAAGTAGCAGCAATGCTTATAGTGGCGGCAGCAGCGTGGTGTAGTAATGGAAGGTATTTTAGTCCTTTCCCTTGTTAATATAAGCGTGCAAATAGTAACCATGGGAGTACAGGAAGAAAACATTCCAGTGTATTGATTGTGAACTAATTTCGTTTGGGCTTTAATTTCACCACTCCCATATTTTGAAATTTTTGAAATATTCAAATTAGTAGTGTTCCTTTCCGCATTCACCCTCTCTCCAACACTACTCTAATTTATTTAATTTTCTCTAAAATTCATCTTTGTCTTTTTTATATATTTTTTTTCAGCTTTTAACCTATCCTAAAAAAACTAGTTATGTATTATAATTAAATTTTATACAATATGAAAACTTAGTGCGAGTGTACAATAAAAAATTTAAAAATTTATTATTTTAAGATTTTAGATTAAAATTGATCTTGAATTCATTTTGGTTTTTGTCCAAACAAATATAATATATGAGAAAAATTATAAGTGTGAGAAAGTGTATTGTACTATATGGTCAAACGAACATGTAAATAAGACTGAACAGTAAAGGTCACTAGAGGGGACGACCGGCCATGGAGGTTGGGATCCATCACCATGCACCATGAAATCTAGATAAATAGCATGTTGACTCGAATAGGAGGAAAGACTGAATGGTCGCCTTCAGCAGTAAACATCTCTAAACACCACTTCAAAGTAGGATTACTATAAACCTTACTTAGTAGGTAATGAGCCATGGTTGGGTCGTGATTAGGTTTTCACTAATCTGAGACCCATCTTGAAACCTATAAATAAAGGTAAAAGGTAAGAAAGTAGATTATTGCATGGGTGTTTCACCCTGCACCTCCAATTTTCATAAATGTCCTCATAATTAATGAGGTTGATTAGGATTAAATATTCTTTATTGAATTAAGTATTTGACAAATATAGGGAAGTATTGAATGAGCGTAAAGTTCCCTTGTCCCTGCACCCCTTTCATTTTTTCACTATCTTCTTCTCCGGTTACATTTTCTATGGTTCTTGAGAGAGATTTTTCTTTAAGAAGTGTTTGAGACATGTGATAGAGGTGTTAGTGTGTTGCTGGTCATCGTTGGAGTTGAAAAAGTGATTTTTTTTAAGTTTCTCGTGTCGAACAGGTATATGAATTCGTTATAAAACTTCCAACTCTTAATCGGATATCAAAATCCGATTCCTTTTTATCGAATATCAAAATCCGATATTTCACTTATCGGATTCCTATACCCGATTTTGTTGAATTTGGATATCAATATCCGATAGTGTTTTTTTTATTTGAATACATAGTTTAAAATTTGAATTGTAGTTTTATATATACTTTGGAACATTTATAAAAATAATAAAATCCATGGATGCGTGGATTTTTTAAATTGTTTTCAAATTTGTAATTCAATATTTATTAAATTTTAATAATTTATTAAGTATTTGAATTTATAAATGTTTTTAATTGATTTGATAGTATTAGTTTTTAATCTTTATCTATAAAATTATAGACATGACTTTTCAAATTTTTAATTTAATATTTATTAAATTTTAAAAGCTTTCAAATAAATTATGGCTTTCGAAATTTTTAGTTTAATATTTAAGAAAGTTTAATGATTTATTAAGTCTTTCAAATTATAAAAAATTTTAATTGATTTTTTAAATGATTTATTAAGTTTCATTTCTTTTACATTCATAATTCATTAATATATTATTACAAATAAAAAACTTTTAAATTCTATAAAATTTAAAAAAATATTAAATACTTACAAACTAAATTATTTAATTCAAAATAGATATAATTAATTTAAATATTTATATAAATATTTAATTAATAAAAATAAAACAAATCAATTTAAAATAAAAAAGAAAAACTTATTAAACAAATAAAACATAAAATAATTCAAAACAACACGATCTAATCAAAATATAAATAATTAATTAATTAAAATAAATATATAAAAACAGCAAAGAAGAAAGGATGTAATAAGATCCTAGAGAGAAAAAGTCTTAAAAAAATCTAGTCAAAAGATTCTTTTTGTTTTATTAAAAATTAATAACATTTTAATTAAGGACATGATTAAGTCTTTGGAGGTGCAGAGTGAAACATCCTTACTACATTTATTATAAATTTAAGATTTATAATGATTTCCAATCGAATTAATTACTGACTAAAGTGTCAAAGTGTTTTTTTTTAAAATACATTCAGACGATTTGGAAGACGCGCAAAAAAGAACTTTGGACTAGAATATATAAAAGTATCTAAGCTAATTTGAAAAAAAAAAGTGTGTATAAGTGTTTTATAAAGATACTCTACCCTGTACCAAAACATGTATAATGTAACGTTATAAAATAATAGCATATGTGAAGTGATTGTTGATGGTTGAAAATCTCAAAACTGATAAATTTATCGATTTTGAAGAAAGATGAGAAGAAATACAGAAAATATTGAAAGTACATATGCATGAAGCCCCGTTGCAATATTATTCTGATCCCTGTAGAAAGTATACGAAGATGAAGAATGTTTTTAAAATTTGAAATTTTGATTGGTCTAGTCACTAATATGCAGTCCATTCTTCATGGATTATTGAGCACGCACGCACCCATGTGCTGTCATCATTTTTTCCTCCCAATAACCTTTTATTTATATATTAGCCCACATTCATACCCTCTCTTTTTCAGCTCCAATCCATAAAATATAAACATTCTTCTTCCTTAAACAATAAAATAGATTAGTATTATATTTCCAAAATTTTATATCAACTTAAAATATAACCAAATTATAATAAAGTAATACGTATAAATTTTATTTTACAAAACCGATTTTGAGATTGACTTAAATTTAAGACAGTATAATAATCTATTTTAGTACGATTATTGAATGTGTTGTGTCATTAGCTATGAAATTTTTCTTGTTCTCACACTTAATATCTTCAACCTAAAAGAATATGTTAAAAATCCTCATTTACAAATATCATCAGATACTAATGAAATATTATGTATGTAATAATGGTTATTTAATATTTAGTAGTCAAACCAATAATAATTTATTTATATTTGATATAATTTGGTGTTTTAATTATTTTTCCTTTGGCTCACTTAAATACACTTTATGTTTATTTTAGATAATCATGATACGTAAAATATTCATTCCAAATGATAAAATAAATTTGGTTGATGACCTTTAATAATTGATATTATTTTTCATCTATAAGATCTGCATAAGTAATATTGTTTGGAGAATTTAAGTCCAGTTTTACTTCAATAAACGTTTATTAAACTATGCAACCTTGATCATAATTGTGTACTTTTTTTCTAGATTTGCAACTTTCGGAATGCATTATCCAATCCGAAAGCTCTTCCTTTTTTGATATAATTTTATAAGGGTGAAAGGGTAAGTTTAAAATTTAGGGGGTGCAGAAAGAAAAACTAGTGCTGCAAGAAATGTCCTTTCTTCATGGCCCATGGACTGCTTAAGAAGCTACACGAATAAACTAAAATTTCAATACGAAAATGCAACCACACGCATATGCAAATGAATGGATTAATTTAATTTATGAACCTACTAAACATTTTCATATTTTATTGAATTTTTCTTACAAATGTTTCGTAAAATTTATAAAATCCACTAAAAAGTTTATACGAAACTAATCTTTTCAAAATTTCTCTGAAGAATTTATAGAAAAATCTTGTAAAGTATGAAAAGAAATCTAGTAGTGGAAGTTTGAATATACAAACAATTAAAATATATCACAACAATGCATTTAACCTAAAATCTAAAAAAAATAATTACGAATCACTTTTACTTACATATTACCCAGTTTTGTTTATTTTTAATCAATGTGAATTCTAATTTATATTTAACTCCAACACTTACTTTTTTAATAAATGCAATAATAAAATGGTTATTCATACATGTTACGGAAATGTCAATATATCTTATTATGTATTTTTCAATAAAAAGAACTTTATATTTTTATATTTTATCCAATGTTTACTGACTTGCATCAGAAAAAAAAACTAAAAAACATATAGATTTACTACCACTTTTAATGTTTATATTTATAGTAATTATACAATGTTTTCTCTTAATTTATTTTTAACTTAATATGATCACTATTTTTTTTTAAAAAAAAAAAGGACTCAACGTGGTTATACTCATAGTGTTAATCTCCATCTTACTCAATATTTATATTGACTTACACATATCAACAAAATTTGCACATAATATTTATGGCTTACACGTATCACACAAAATTAGCACAAAGAACGATGTTAGTTTTAAAAGTGAAACTAATTATAACTTCTACACAGTCATCATCCTCCATTTTTAAACAAAAAAATCGTATTAAATTTATATAAGAAATATAAGAATCACATTAAATTAAAAATAAATTATAAAAAATATTGAATAATTACTATAAATATAGATATTAAATAAAAAAACTATATCAACAACAATAGTAATTACATTTTGGTGAAAGAAAAGGAGATGATTATTTTACCAAAAAAAAAGCATATATGAAGTAGCTTTTGCTGTTTTTTTTTTTTATAACATTAGATAGTATTGATTGGTTGAAGATAGATATGGCATTTAATATTGGTTTGAGTGGTGAAAATTATTATGATTGTGATATTGTTTTAATGATGATATTGAGAATGAACGTGTCTGTGAATGATCAGAGAAAGCAGAAACATCATCATAGACTCAGATTGATTATAAGGAATATAGATTCTCCAATTATTTGAAGCTGCAACGTGCAAACTACAGAGATCTAGATCATGCACCTAGATTTCTCTCAGCCTTTATAATGTTTCTTTTTTTACTACAACAACTTTTGCTAATTCTTTAAATTATCATAAACATATTTTTATGCATAATACAAATAACTTAAATACTCAATCCGTCAATCCAATGAGTATTTAAATTGTATCATTAGTACTACTTTAATGTCTAATGATTCAATTGTGTTACAGATAGATTACAGTCAGACTGGTATTAATAAAATAATAATAATAATAATTAAATACTCCTTTGTTTTAAAATAAATACAACTTTGGTTGAGAAAACTTAAATTTAAATTGGATAATATTTTAAAATTTTTATTCTTAATTGCTTCAGCCTTTTTAAAAGAGAAGTAGTTTTATATTCAGAATAAAACATAAGAAATATTTTAAGTTAATTTATACTTTTAGTAAAGAAATTAATGTTATACTAAATTTTGTAATGATGGTAAGGATCTAAAAAGTAAAGAAATGAAGAAATTATAATATGGAAGTGGCATCTTGAAAACCCTAATAATATAATGAGCCATTTGCATACCATGTTCCCTACTCCAACAAGTTATTGTTGTTTCAGAGTGATATTAATTAACCGCGTTGTGTGGTGAATTAGACGAAAGTTGTCTTCCACAAACTCCTTTTTACCTTGTTGCATGAACACACATATAATTGCACATCATCACTAAAACCTAATCAGACAATTCCGTGGAAAATGGATGTCCCATATGTGTTTGGCAGTGACAGCTCAAGTTAGGTCCCACTGTTCCATTTTCTACTCAAGTGTTTCACAAAAGTCAAGTAAACAACATGCTATAAGGTAGTTAGTGTAAAACTGTCAGATATTTTTGAGGTAGCTGTCTTTATTGTTGTTTTTAGTTTATTTATTTTCTTCTTATCAACATCATCATCTTTTGAGACATTCTCATTTAACTCTGAAAGTTTAATAATTTTGTCACTTTGAAGCTTAATAATTTTTTTTATGGTTTCTGTTGATGATTTTTTTTATCCATTCCTTCATTGTTACTTTTTAGTTTCAGCAGTCTCCGTCTTGGTAAGCAGAATATTTGCCAAAATACTCTACACTCAAATTAGATGGTATCCGATTCCAGTACTAAATGTGTGGAATAATATCAGTGTACTTTACCCCTGGATTTTACTGCACTTATATTATATTGTAGATATTTTACCTGTAGATCCTACATGGGTCCAAGTTGCTCCCGTTAGAAATAATAATAATAATAATCGTAAAAACACAAATAATAATAATAATAAAAATAGTAATAATAATAATAATAATAATAAATTTAAACTAAGAAAAGATTAGAAAGAATTTGAATTAAAATACAATGTTATCTCTAGAGAGAAAATGTTCATAGCAAAATATAACAAATGTGTTTTTCTTTTAAGACAGAATAATACGTTATATCAATCAAGTTCAACAAAAAAAAATTTTGAATCTCATCGATATTTTAAAAGATAATATAAATTAGAAGACTAAATCTTTTTTATATGAGTTGTTGTATTTGTTGTGTATTTTAATATTGGTTGTATTTATAGGTAGCACAAAGTAAATAGCTGTATTTTTTTAATATAGTAAAATAAGGGAAAAAAAAGCGTGAGAGATCATATTTTAGTGTTTCACTGCGAGTGAGGCTCCTTTGTAGCTAGGCAACGACAACAACGAGGTTTTGAGGTCATTGTTCTCTTTTTTACTTCATTGAAACTTGTGATGATTGTCTTCCAAATGATTCATTATAACCGATTAGTTTCAGTGTGAAGTTTGTTTTTAATTGTGTCACTGTGCGCGATCCTCCATTGAAGTAGGACGATGACGAGCACTTGAGATTTATTGTACTTCATTTTACTCTTATTGATGCTTGTTTTCTCCAAATGATTCATTCTACCATATTGGTTTTCACATTAAGGTTGATTTTCTTCAACCTTGCATTGCTCTTTCTCTCTTATATTGAATGTACGATAACATTAGTTATCCCTTGTTGATTGCAAGTGTATATCCTTGTATTGTATTCATATCAGACCTCCTTTGTTATTGGTCTTTTTTCCTTCCATGGTAGTTTTTGTGCTTCTAGAATGTTTAGTATTAAATATTTAGTTTGTATTTAGTTTTATCTTGTTTTAATATGAATATTTAATTTTATCTTAGTAGGTGCATTTTAATGTATATTATGACCTATTGGGTGTTGATTATTCAAAAGTTTTATTCTATACTCAGACCCAACCATTTTTATCTATTTTATCTGCTGTTATTTCTTCACTATTACCCATATTCATAGAAAATTGACCAGTGATTAAGTTTTCATTCAATTTCTCAGTTGCGATTTCAACCTTCATAATATCACGAGAAGTTGAACTATAAAATCATCTTGAGCTTACCATGTCATCATCATTATAATCAAAGGTTGTCTCATGTCACAAATAATGAAATATTCATGGACTTAACTAAATAACAAATTTAATCTATAAATTTGGGCACGACATTTGAATTCGTTCATATCATAAACTTTGATACATTATGGTGCTTCAAACTTTAAAAATGAATGGATATAGTCTTTTTAACTTAACTAAGTTAATTTTATTGGGTTTGTTAAATAGTGTTCCAGTGTAACATTTGAGCTGGAACATGTCAAAATGGTGTAAACAAATCAAATGTCATCCTGAAACACATTTGACACGTCAAAAACATTTAATGATGTGAGATTAGGATGAATATATTTTTAAAGTTTGAGAACCAAACTGTATCAAATTTTTGGGACAATAATGAATTCAAATTTCACATCAAAATTTAAGAACTAAATACATATTTAACTCTAACAAATATAAACATAATAATGCAATAATTTTGCCCTTAAAATAGGTTTGACCAAATGCTTTGGCTTTATTTGAGATGTTTTTAATGTTTCCACTAATTAAACTCTTGTATTTGCATATAGACACTTTAGCAACATTGCGAACTTTGTCTATCATTATCCACATTTAGTTTAACTATAAAGAAACACTTCTTCAACTATTTTTATTGTTCTTACAAAGCCAAAGAGGTACATAAACTTCTTGAGCCTTCACTCTCCAAAGTACTTATCTTCCTATTTTTTGATACTAATCCTTCGTAAGGTGAATAGGTATTATGTCTATAAAAAAACATTTCAACACTCAAGTCGGTCTTAAACCTCAATAAAGAGTCAAAGTATAATTAATGCAAAATGTAAAAAAGTTATCTCGATCATTGTGATATTTATAGTATAATTTAATAGTCGTAGACTCTTACCTAGATGGATATGGACCAGTAGCCCATTTACCTTTAAGTCATAGTTTAACCATATTCTACTACGTTTTAGAGTAGACGGTATATCATTAGCTTTAATAGGTCGACATGTACTCGAATAAGTACCTTAATAGTCAATGAATACGTGGGTGCATAAGTTAAGACATGTTATATACTATGTTGTCCTAAAACAAAATTAATATTAATAAGGTGGAAAGGTATTAAATTACAACTATAATAATCACTAAATAAATAGTATAATTTTTTATTATTTTTAAGAGTAGTTTGACACATCAATATCACTGTTATCTTTTTTTATGAATGCACCGGTATAAAAAAAGTTTCACCAAAATACGGAAAAGAATTACATGGATGATCAATACAAACCTTTCTAGTTGCAAAACATTTCAGCGTTACATGCTTGACAAAAGCACCACAAAAGTCCAAGAAAAACATTTAAAAAGAATGTTTGCCCTTACTTTACTCCTCCCACGTTCTGTAATCTGCTCGTCAACTTTGATTAAATTAATTTAAAGAATAGCAGAAACAGTGTTTCAGATATATATAATGTTTTATTCATATTTAGATGTAAAGCTTTTGTGCTAACCAGGAGTAGACTTCCTCTGCAGACATTTTAAACACCTGAAAATCAGCATATAATATAAATTATTATGAAAATTGTAATGCACGTTATTACAGTTATTAAAGTAAAAGCTTTTCAATTTTCTTTGGATCCTGATTTGATTAAAAGGGTCAATACAACGCGCTTGTTATTTTTCAACCATTCATTTTCAGCCAACTGGCCATCATCACAAAAGTCAAATCTCACACCTTTTATATACCTTCTGCTTCTACTGTTTTCTTCTCCTTAAACTTTTTTTCTTTAGAAATAATATATTCAATATTTTCCACCAAATAAAGTAATATATCATTCAATATTCACAGCTGTTTTTTCAATTACTTTTATTTTTATTTGCAAGGTCACAATATCTTGAAGTTAGAAACCAAGTATAATCTGCAGTCACCGAACGTGATTTTTGTTAGCCAAACGTTATTTTGTTGTTTTATAAATTGATCTAACTTTTGCCGGTTAAACACTGTTTTAATATTGTGTGAATGGGTTCTAGATCTATACATTTACATAGACTATGTTTACTTCAAAAGCGCTTCATTATTTTCTTTTGTCCCAATATTTATATTAGTTATTTAATGTTTTTTCTTAATTTATTTTAAACTTGATATAGTTCCAATACTTATTATTAAAAGGAGTTAATGTGATTCATTTCATTAAAAAAAGAAGAAGAGAAAAACACTGAATAAAAAGAGTAGATTAACATAAAGGGGTGTGTGATTATAGAAAAATAGATGGAGAATTTCTTCTTCTTGGAGAGGGAAGAAGTAGGAGAGGAAACAAAAATAAAGAAGAAACACATGGATGAAGAAGAAGGAAGATGACTTAAGATGTTAAATCATTACTTTTTAAGGACACGGACTCTGATTTAATTAAATGAACCACCTTAATTTCATTTAATAAATATTGAAACCACATTTAATCTAAAAAAATTTAATTGAACAATTACTAAATATACTTGATTCTTTTAATTTTTACTTGTAATTTAAAACTATTATTTGTAGTGATAGTTTTTATTTATTATTTTTACATATTACTTAAAAATGCTCACATAAATTATATTGAATAAAGATTATTTCTTTTGAGAATTACACATCTATAAAGAAAACTGTCATTGAAGAAAAAGAAAGAAAAAGTTGAGATTTGAGGAACGATAAAATATATTTTAACTATCAAAGATGTTAGATTTTAAGCAGTTGGCTAATTTAAAGAGAGAAAAACATTATGGAGTGTTTAAATATTGAGGCACAAATTAATTAATATTACATAATATAACATAATATGTTTACATTTAAACTTAGTTTTATAAATAAAAAATATTATGTTGTAAACATTTTTCGTTTTAGGCGTTTTAAAATAAAACTAAGTTGCCATTTGCAATGTAATTATTTTACCCACCACATAATCCTTTGAATTAAATACGATTTTACTATTAGATAATTATTTTTTTAGTCCTTAAAAAAATTGGAAACTAATCCTTAAAAAATACCATTTTGGTTGGTAATTAAGAAATTGCAAAATTTATCCCTCCGTACAAAATAATGTTGACTTTTGTATGTTCATTTATTGGTAGTGTATAAGAGTGTTAGTTTCTAAGATAAAAAAAACATAGAGATACTATAAATAGATAAATGAAGAAAAAGTAAAATCAAATAATATTTTATGTCTAACTCTACATATATATATATATATATATATATATATATATATATATATATGAATACAAAATTTTATTTAAATTGATTTTATAATTTTAAATTGAGTTTAAAATATAGTTTAATAAGAAATGCAATTGATTATTAATCTTATATTATGAATCCAAAACAGATAGATAATTAATAAATCATAAACATTTTCTTTATTAAATTAATTTTTAATTCTTCTAGAGTAGTAAGCGAAAGCAGATTAATCATTAGAAATAATGTAGGTTAACTTATATATATATATGATTTTTTAACTATAGATCATCTTGGGTTTTCTCTTGACTTCCTTTTCTAATGAGAATGTAATCTCTATCAATTACTTTTTCTTAAGTTTCAATATTTTAATTTGATCCTTCAACAAATTAAAATATTGTTTGTAGTCTCTATATAGTAAATATTTCATGACATATATGTTTTTAGTAATAATTTAATTAATTAAGTCACTTTAATAAATTAGTTAACAAAATATAATGTCCTATTAATATATTTAATAATTTGTTTTAAATTGATTGGTTTTAAATGGTTGAACATCTCACAAAATATAAATATATATAATGTCCTATAAATATATATATATATATATATATATATATATATATATATATATATATATATATATATATAAGTTATAATATAAAAGTTATAATATATAAGTTATAATATATAAGTAAATTCAATGTTAAATCGAGCTTAAAATCTAGTTTAAATAAGAAATGCAATTTATTATTGACAACTTTTACCTTACTTCCTCTTTATATTTCTCTACAAAAATTTCTCTCTTTCTCCAAATCTTCGTCTCTTACAAAATTTGGTCACATCCGGCTGTTAAGAATCAATTTTAACTAATCATATTTTTAAAGTGAGTAAATTTCTATTTACTCTTTATATGTTTTATTTTTCCTTTTTTTTAACTTGCCATTGTGGATTAATTTATATAAGTGATTCTTTCAACTTAGTTAATTACACGTTGAAAATTTTGTTATACTTAAATGTTTTGCTTTAAACTAGTAAATTTTGAATTATTTTATTGTTAGATTGAATATAAGGTTAATTTTTAACTTATTTTCACTCAAAGCAAAAATATGGAGGCTTAAATTTTTTGTTCAATTTTTATGAGTTAATATCTTCCGTTTCAGCTAAATAGGATTCCATATGAGAAAACTAAATAAATCCTTATGAATTAATGATATCAATCAAACTTGAAATGCTTAAAAGCATAGAATGCCAAACTAAGCTAATGTTACTTGACCTTAATAGAAAAGAAAAGACTCCAAAAGATTTAATTGCGTATTTACTCATTATCTTAAACTTAGTACTATCTATAATTTTCTTATTTTTAAGATTAATGTGCATGACTTTAATACACTCATTTAGACTAACAATTAAGTTATTTGAGAACATGTTTCCTTTGATAATGTAATTACCCGGGTTAATTAAAGTTCTAGTCAATCTGTTTAAACCTACATTAAACCTATATAAGATATTTTAGGAGATAAAATGAAAAGGAAAGAAAAATCTTTTGAGGTGATTTTATTACTTTTGTACTTCATAATGAAAGTAATTCAAAAGTGGTTAATTTTTCATAGAACAAGTTATTAATAATACAAATTATTTAATAAGCACTACAAGAATAAATGGATTTACTCATAATCAAAATTTGTTGGTAATCATTAAAATATAATATGTTGATAAATTAAAATTATCGACAACTTACCAATGATCAAACAATTGTCCATACAATTTTCGTCGATAAAAGGAAAATATGTTAGTAGTTATCGATGATAAAAAAATTATTGATAATTATTCATTGACGAAAATCCATTAGTAGTAATAAGTTAGTAATATTCAATTTAAAATATTAATTATTATCTATATTACAAGACGAATTTATTTATCATCCTTTTTCTATAATATGATTTGTTAAAAAAAAATTACATGTTTATTCTTAAGGAAATTTAATAAGTTATAAAATGTGTTAATTCTTTTCAATAATCTTTTAAATTCCTTGACTGGTTTTATTTTAGTTACACATGATTAATTTGCTTCTTTTCCCTATATATACTTAACCTTAAAAGCTTTCCAAACACAGAAATAACTCTTCTCACCGTTCTCTTGAATTCTATTTTTTTATTTTGTTAGTTTTGTTGTCTCACTTAACTTAGAAATTGGTGATATATATCACATGAAACTTTTGTAGCAATTTGCGGTCAATAGTTATTAAATTTATTAATAAATTAAATAAGTAATATATTTTTACTTGTTAAATTTATTGATAGTTTTAAGTTTAAATATATTTTTAGTACGTTAATTTATTTTTTGTATTAAATAATCTTTTAATAAATTACATCAAAATTTGTGATAAGAATAAATTTTAATTTTACATATAAATTAAGTGACTGAAAATATATTTAATTTTTAATTTCACTAACAATTAATAAATCTAACCAAAAGAAATAGCATATAGTATTAGTTACATATTTTCAAATTCGAAGAAATTTATTTGTGACATTCAATTTGATAGATAGAGTTACAAATGAAAAATCAAAATTAGAACTAGAAATTGAAGTAGATTCACTATAATTGGTTCAATTAAATCCCATAGTTTTATTATTATCATTTATTATTATTAGATAAATTAGACCCATTTCAAACATAATAACTTATTGCCACACACAGGCTATTGAATTTTAAAATGTCGAATTATGATTTTCCAAGATCGCTCAAACTTTTATGTAAGGTTATAATTGACAATCTAAAACTATTTTGAAATTTGAAGTCTACCACCCTAAAACAAAAGAATGCTCATTTTTTCACTTGAATTTCCTCAACAAAATCATGCCTTTTTTAATACTCTAAAAAAGGCAAATTAACCCAAACCCTCTCAAATTTTGTGGGCAAGACCAACAAACTAATAAAAAATGGCGTCAGAAAAAGGGAAAAACCAAAAACCTCTTAACTTAAAATAATATGAAGGGTGGTGGTGGTCGCAACTGAACCAGCATCCAAAATAGTTAGCACTGCAAAAACTGTACACTAATTATGGAAGCCAACCAAGACAATACCCCAAAAACAAATTAGCAAAAAACGACGTTGATGTTGAAAGCATGAGAGAGAAAGAGCCACCCACGATACAAAACAAACTAATACCATCACAAACTAAATCACAAAACATTCATAATCATTATAATAATAATAATAATAATAATAATAATAATAATATAATATGATCAAAATAGAAAAAGTAATTTATGCCCTTTACATTGTTAACACATACAATCATTGATATAAAATTACACAACTGTTTTTTATTGATTCACAATTGTTTCCGCTAATTTTGTATAAATATTAAACTCCAAATCAATTTGATTTTTGAAATATTCAAATATTTATTTTAGAAAGTGTGTTTTCTTAAATATTTAACTCGATAACTAGTATTTAATTGTTATCATCAAGTCATATATTGAAGCACCAAATTATCGATTTACCCTTATTATATGAAGTTAGGTTTTTTCTTCCACAAACAAACATATCCTACTGTCATATGTTACAGTTTAGCATGTATATTATCTGTCATTGTTTAAAAAAAACAAAGTTTGAAAGAAAAAGCTTAGAACTTTGAAAAACCTAGAAAATGTAAAAATGATATATGTATGTAGGTATATGTATATATAGGCAAAAGGGTGTGAAAAATCTTACGAAAACAAAGGTCCTACCTTGAAAATCCAGTGTGGTATATGATATATATCTTGGTTGCTGGTGTCCCCCACCTCCATCCATCCTAGTAAAATGGACCCATCACCACCAAAACCAGCTCAATCTCATTCTCCCTCACATTTCTAGCCCCTTTATTCTCCCCCTCTCATTCATTCATTCATTCATTCCTTCCTTCTCAACCCCATTTTCATCAACCACCCATTCTTCAAACCCAAAAAAAACACACACATTGCTATTTTACCACAGTCATCTTTATATCATTATCTTCGTTATCATCATCAACACATCACATTACACAATTGATGGGGAGGATGATGCAATGGAACAAAACCAACAACTCCGACAACATGTTTAAGGTTTCGATTCTCTTCACCTTCACCCTCGCCCTCCTCCTCTTTTCTCTCCCCGCCGCTGTGCACGGCGCCAGACTCGAGCTGGTGCACCGGAACCATGACCGCTTCACCGGCGGCAAGTTGGATCGGGTAGAGGCCTTCAAAGGGTTCGTCCAGAGGGACAACCATCGACGACTGCAGATCAACCAAAGGCTGGGGTATGACGACGACTACGACACGCGGAGGAGGGCCGCGGAAACAGACTCGGACACGTCCGAAGCGGAAATGCCGTTGCTCACCGGGCGAGACCTCGGCATCGGAGAGTACTTCGTGCAGGTTAAGGTGGGCACGCCGGGGCAGAAACTCTGGCTGGCCGCCGACACCGGCAGCGAGTTCACGTGGTTCAACTGCTACTCGCGGGAGAAGGCCGATGTCCCACGCCAGAGTCCGAAGAAGAAGCGTCTGCGTCGCGCGAGGAGCCACCACCACCACCACCACCACCACAGAGGGTCGAAGAACCACACCAGAACGAAGAAGAAGGCCAGGAATAAGAACAAGAACGATCCCTGCATTGGTGTGTACTGTCCCGACAAGTCTCGAACGTTTCACTCTGTGACGTGTGCTTCCAGAAAGTGTAAGGTTGACCTCAGCGACCTTTTCTCCTTGACCTATTGCCCCAATCCATCTGATCCTTGCCTATACGATATCGGGTTCGTCAAATTCTTCCTTCTCTTGTTTCTTTTTCATCACCATGCAAAATCTCATTTTAACATTTTCTTATCAGATTTAGACTTTTATTATAACAATATGCATTGCTGTTTGATGAGTTTTCTTGTTGGGGAGACATTTTTTAACTTTCACTGCAAACCGGCAGTGCAATGATGTTATATGTTCGTATAAGTTTTCTTCTTCTTTGATTGGGTGGGAGTGAAAAAGTTTTTTCTTCTTTTTGTTTTGTTTCTTGATATTGGAGTATTGGTGGAAATCAATTAATGGGGTTGTTGTGGAAAGATGGGAGGAATGGGGCAACTGTTTTTTTTCCTCTTTTAATTTTTTCTTTTCTAGAAAAGAAAAAGGAGATGAGAACGAGGATGAGGCTCTGTGTTATTTTCATTCTGGAAAGGAGTTGGTAATGAACAGGATAAGATGAAAGTGGCTTGTTTTTTAGGATGGTGGATTAAAGTTAGAATCATTGTAAAAAGAAACGTTTTATGTTTGACTGTGATTTGAATAAGATTGTTTTTTTTTTAAATATCTGTTGGAAGAAAAAAAATTGAATTGGAGGGTTGGGAGAAATTAATAGCTGTCTGTTTTGGACCTCAATTTCGGTTTGTGTCTCTGTGCGAGTGAGATGGGTAATTAAAGCGGTTGGAAGGGTATGTCCTTTTGAAAGACTGGTTTCATTAGAAAATATTTGGAATGTTTCTCTTCTGAAAGAGATTCAAGTTTCATTTTTTCTAATGTTATTATTAAGTATGGCATGATTCAAGGCACAATTCCATCTTTATGATTTGTCAATTGAGCCTTGTAGGTTGTTTGGTTTAAGGTTCAAATGGTAGTACTTGTTTCACAAGACAATTTTATGATTTTGGTTTTTGCTTTGGGGTATTTAAAGTTTTGACATATCATTATCCTATTAAGGAACAGTTATAAGAAGAGAACATTACAGGTCCAACAAAGCATTTAAAGTTGTGAAAGGAGTGAGTGTACATTTATAACAAGCCTTCTGTTTATGGGCATCATAACCAAAGATCTAAATGTGCCACACTTGTTTTCTTTCTTTAAGAAAGGAAAAATCTTGGGGGTTACTAATTAACAAAAAGGTAGCCTTCGTAAACAGACACAAGCACAAAAAGTGGCATGCACCTGTTGGTGAGCCAGCAAGCATTGTTTCCGGTATCCAACCATTGTTATAAATGAGAATTAATGTTAGTAGGTGAGAATCACATGACCCACATTTCTGTATCCAAGGCTTCACAGTGTCTGTCTACTAGCACAGCATCACCACCCCATCTGCATAGCTTTTGCACTACACTGTTTGATTTTAGACATTTCTGATGTTATAATTGACAGGTATGCTGATGGATCATCTGCAAAGGGGTTCTTTGGCACTGACAGTATCATATTAGGCAGTTCAAATGGGAAGGAAGAAAAACTGAATAATCTGACAGTTGGGTGCACACAAGAAATGCTAGATGGGATAAACTTCAACGAAGAAACTGGTGGCATATTGGGACTGGGCTATTTCAAGGACTCATTCATTGATAAAGCAAGTAGCAAATATGGTTCCCAATTCTCCTATTGTCTTGTTGACCATTTGAGCCACACAGACGTCCCTAGTGTTCTAACTCTTGGAGGCCATCACAAAGCCAAATTGCTGGCCGAAATGCAAAAAACCGAACTCATTCTGTTTCCTCCATTCTATGGTGTGAGTGTGGTTGGCATCTCACTTGGGAACCAAATGCTGAATATCACACCTGAGGTTTGGAATTTCGATGCTCAAGGAGGCACCATAGTTGACACCGGCACAACCCTGACTGCACTACTCACCCCAGCCTATGATCCAGTTTTTGAGGGTCTGACGAAGCCCCTAAGCACAGTGAAGAGGTTAGCTGCAGAAGATTTTGGAGCTTTAGAATTTTGCTTTGAAAGTGATGGGTTTGATGATAAAATAGTGCCAAGATTAGCATTCCACTTTGCAGGGGGAGCAAAGTTTGAGCCACCAGTTAAGAGCTACATCATTGATGTGGCACCCCAAGTGAAGTGCATTGGAATTGTGCCAATACTGGGTGCAGCTGGTGTAAATGTCATTGGCAATATCATGCAGCAAGACCATCTCTGGGATTTTGACTTTGGAAAACGCACAGTAGGCTTTGCTCCTTCTGCCTGCTCCTAGTTCTATTCCTTTCTTTCCTCCAAAACATATATCTATGCAACTACTAATCCCTTCCGTCTGCACCTTTCTGCCTTTGTCAATGTGATTATTTCCATCTCTTTCTTTCCCCATTGGCTCTTCCCAACAGAAACAACTCACATTAGATGTTTGTCTTGTTCCAATTGGATTTTCATTCTTTTCATTTTCTATTTTTTCACCTTTGTAAAAAATATTACGTGTAAAGATGTATCATACATCTAATTCAACTTCTTATGATTAATCATACGTGGCTCCGCCACTGATTTCCCATTTAGATTCAAATTTCTTGCATCACTGCAATCATTTCTTCACATCCTGATCATAATATTACTTATGTCTATTCTCTTCTCCTTCTTATATTGCTTTAATAAATTACACAACTGTTGTAAAACAATGAAATAATTATTAAGGTTAATTATTCGACGTGAGAGATGAAACTGGAACAACACTCTATACGAGAAATGAATAAAGAAGAAGATTGCGGCCAGAACGGTGAATTATAGTTTTCTGATATAAACCATGTCTTTGAAAGATAGAGAGATGTCACAATCAAATCAAATGCAAATTTATGGTTTCAATTAAAATAATAAAGATAGCCAGCGTCTACATCATATATCATATGTCGTGACAAAGTGTATGTTTTTTTCTTTTTGTTGTGTGGTGTAATTTGAAATAATGCAAGTGCACGATTTTGATATATTGTTAATTATTAAATTTTTTTCAATAATAAATGATAATTGATGATTAGCTGATGAGGTAATTCGGAAGGAAAGCAAACTATATATCTATTTTGGGTCATCAAGGAGAAGGTTTACCTGGATTACATAAACACCAATAACATCTGAGCAAATTATATAAAGGATTGACACCACTCTTTACACAAAACCTTAAGACAATGATTAAAGGGTCTTTTATCTTTATATATTGCTTTACTTTCTTATTTTTATCTAAGGAGGAACTTGGACTCACACTTTGGATATTACATTATGTAAATAATCAAAAGTAATAAAATGACTTGAAAAGAAATGGAGATAAATTAAAGATAAGAAAAAATGCATAAAATAAAAATATAACACATACTGTAACTTATTTTCATTATCCATTACTATATATAGGTGACACATAAGTTTATAATGTTTGAATAATATGTTTTCTAAACTCAGCAATGTGATATTATAAAATAACATCCATGTTATCAACTTAATAGTCCACAGAAAAATTAAACTGTGAGGACTCAATTAAACAATATAAATTTATTGGGTATTTAATAAATTATAAAAATTTATTAAAAAACTTAATTAAAAATTTTCAAATTTACTAGAGATTTTAAACATAATTAAGCCAAAATTATTTATTATCTTCTTCAATTATTTTATAGTTTATAGATAACAATAATGAATGTTTAAATAAACCTTGCCTTGAAGATTTTTATAGGTGGAAAAAAAACTTAACTTCTCGAAAAGTTAAAATTAAGTTATGAAAAAGTTATAGGGTAGAATTTCTCTTATATAACTTACTTAAATTTTTACTTTTTAATTTATGTACAAATTTCAATTTATGTTTTGATTTTTCACTTTTCAGTTTATGTACAAACTAATTTAAATTTATGAAAAGGTTCACTTTATCTTTCTCTTATTAAAGTCCTCATATACAAGTTTATCAACGATGCAAATAAAATTTGTGTGAACACAATAATCAAACACATCAATAAAGCCACATATTGAAAACTCAATCAAGTGCACAATCGATTGTGACATAAGAATGTTCTCGAGTGGTAGCTACATGAAGCAAGTGTATCCAAAATTTCCTCTGAATCATTGACGTGTAGCGTGTAAACCTATATTATCGATGATAATTAAATGATCAGGCAACAAAAAAAACGAAATAAATCACTTAAATAAAGTGAAGACATTTTCAATTAACACGTACCATTCATTTTACATCATATATGTGACAACTTAGTAACTATCACTACAAAAAAGTAGGGTATTACCGAAGGCCAGAAGCCCTCGGAAAATGCCAAAGGCCGTCGATAAAGGGTGTTTACCGAAGGCTTATCGACGGCCAAAAATCCTTCGGTAAATCCCTTGTCGCTAACAATTACCGAGGGCTTTCGCCCTTCGGTAATTACCGAGGGCCAAAAGCCTTCGGTAATTACCGAAGGCCAAAAGCCCTCGGTAATTACCGAAGGGCAAAAGCCTTCGGTAATTACCGAAGGGCAGAAGCCCTCGGTAATTACCGAAGGGCAGAAGCCCTCGGTAATGGCCATTCGAGGGTATTTACCGAAGGGCAAAAGCCTTCGGTAATGACCTGCTTTGGGCATTTACCGAAGGGCAAAAGCCTTCGGTAAAATGCAGAGCAGGTTTCAGAGAAATCTGATTCCTGTGCAACCCACACCTGTATATCAAATTCCAATTACAAACAGACCTGCATATCAGTTTTCAAGCACATACAAACATGCATAATGTGCATCTCAATGATGCAATCAATTATCAATATCCATTGAACATCAATTAATCGATAGAACATCCATTAATGTTCAAATATAAAACAATGTAACAAAAGGATGTTCTAACATCCAAAGTCTGAAAATAGATCGAAGTAACACTGAAATGATATCAACTCAAAATGTTCTAATATCCAAATGTTTGTCTAACAAGTAATAAGAAAATGAAACCTAAAAATGTACATAACTATCATCAGAATGATTTTCATCATCCTGCTCCTCTATTGATGGCTGGACTGGTGTGGGTTGGACTGATGAGGGTTGGACTGATGACGGTTGGACTGAAGTGGGCTGCTGAGTGGCAGCAGGTGATGAGGACGGTCGTGATTGGGTGGGAGGGATATTTTGTAAGTCCTGTGAGGTTTGAGGCAAGACAGTCATGACCAGGGCCTTAAAATTTGTAAACTCTGCTCTGAGATCAGTGAGCTCCTGGTCACGTTGATGGAGTTCCTGCCTGAGTTGAACAACCTCTTCAGCAGCAGTACTGGTGGAAGAAGAAGGCTGGTGCTTAAGAGTACCTCCTCTGGATGCTGTATAGTTTGCTGCAAGCTGTCCCGCACCATACACTCGTCCCTTTTTCTTCCCACCAACGGTGTCGATCCAGCACTGCGTCCTACGGATGTCATCATCTGCATTACTGGCATCATCCGGTGTAGGAGCTGACTCATGTTCAGATCTAACCTGTGAAAGTCTCGTAGAAAAGTCTTCCTGTTGAAACATTAAAAGCAATGTCAGGGAACGATAGTATAACATAAATGAACAATTATTAATAGTGTTATAAACTTACATGAGTCTTCCGAGATCTTTCATCAACAAATTGATTAGTTCCCTTCCGAACATGAGTCTGTGCAAAGACCTCATCAACATGCACCGCCCGTCCTAGAGCCTGTGCCTGTAACATAATTAAGAATTACAAGCGTACATATGAAATACAATATACACAACTTATTTATGAAAGAAAAAGTTATGTAATGAGATTATACCATACGAATGGCATGCTCATGAATGGTGATCGACCCACCAGTATGCAGGGTGCCACCCCTTTCAGACGCTCTGTTCCGCTGGGCTTTGGCACACTTATTGCGGAACTCTACTGTATTCCAATGGGCCAGTAAAGAGTTCCAAATGTGCTCACCCAGCCAGTTAGGGCGCTGTCCTGCATTCCGGGCATCCCTAAACATCTCTGAGAGCCGATGAGATGCTTTCATGTGGAAATTTCTGTGTATCTGAGTTTCATGTTCCGGTTTCCACTGCACCTTCATCTGTAACATTAAAGAGAACAAACATTGATTACAGAACATACTAAAATAAGACGGACAATTAGTTTAGTGGATTGGTCACCTGAAAACGCTCCCAGAATGGCTTTCTGTCGTCGTGAGGTATTGCTCCCCAAGTAGGCCATGGAGTTAAAAACTGCTGCTTAATTGAACGTGTGATGGCCTGGGAAGCAACCCTAGATGGAATAAACCTGCATAACCAAAGTCATTTCAATTACAATATGGTTTAAACATCAATCAATATCAACAGATTATAAACTTACCCTTTACCATAGGGCTCAATCCATGGTCGATCACCGAGGGGCGGGTCAAGATATTCAGCATCACCACTTGAATCTGGATCAGCAAGTGGTGTGCCAGTGTCAGAAGGAGGCACAGAAGATGAGGAAGGTATAGAAGTAGGGTCAGGGAGAGGAGTGGGGGTAATAACAATAGGGGGAGGAGTGGGGGTGGCAATAAGAGGAGGAGGAAGAGGGTCTGCTGCAGGGGTTGTAGAAGGGTGTGCTGCAGGAGGAGAAGGGTCTACTGCAGTGGTAGTAGAAGGGTGTACTGCACGAGGAGGACGAGTAGGGTCTACTGCTGGTGTAGGAGTCTGTATACTAGGGGTAGGAGGAGGCCCCACAGATGATGAACTACCGGGAGCAGGGGTAGGTAGTGTAGCAGGCACCCTAAGTACATACTTTGGTGCCTGCCGTCCAGCATGCATTGTCTGATATCGAGGTGAGCCACAAAACTTGCATTCAACCAACAGTGCATCATTTTTGCCACTGTCATTGTCATAGAATAACATACATCCATTAACACAACAATCAATCTTCTTCACATCCAATCCCAACCTTGAAACACATTTTTTGGCTTGGTAATAATTCTTCGGCATCAAATTGTTTGGTGGTGTCAAATCTAACATCAGTTTTGTATAGAAGTCCACTGCTTGAATGGGAACGTTCCAATTAGATTTGCCAGCCATGAGTCTAATGCACACTGACAATTTTGACTCAGATGAACCTTCAAATACAGGTAGATTTGCCTCTGTCAGTAAATTGTAAAACCTCTGCGTCGTTTCATTTGGAGGCTCTTCATCATGACTATCGTCTGCTTCTGCAGCATGGTGACGAAGAGCGTGGTCGACCATCTCTTGCATGTAGGCAAATTGATCTATCTCACATGTATGTAGAACAGTATTCGAACCTGATGCAAGCCGTTTTTCAGCTGCAGTGGAGGTCGAAGGAATTTCTTCACCATGAAATGTCCAGACCGTGTAATTAGGCATGAACCCTTTTTGGTAAAGGTGAACTTTGACGACTTCATCTTTCAGAATGCTTGTACATTCGCACTTGATGCATGGACATCGAATCCCTCCATCAAGGGCATAATATTGATATCGTCGGGCCGTCTCCACGAACTCTTCAACTCCAATGACAAAAGATTCCTTCAAACCTCTCCTTCCACTATAACAACGGTCGTACATCCATGCACGATGGTTGGGAAAATGGGCCATGTTCTGTGACAAGCCAAACAAATACAAACTTAGCCAAAACAGCAACACTCCATGTGACATAAGTAATAAACCTATTACTACTGAAGTCGAACATGGAAGGCAATTTCAACACTATGGTCATAGGCATTCAATAAGGGCATGCAAAGACAAGTCCTCAGTATTGAAATGCATTAAACATCCTAAGGGGTTGTGTATTAAAGTTGCAGGAGACAACTTATTACACCTGAAGTTCTCTTGTCTAGAGTACTTCCACATATTTTGTACGTTCTAAGTGTTTATAGTATTTTTACCCTTCTCATTTCATTGAGAATGTGGGTAGTACCATAGGATTTTAAATAACTACTTCGGTAAATCAAGTTGTAGCCTAATAAATGAAAGACAATATACATGAACATACAATATAAAGATGAACATAATTTAGGCAATCAAATATCTATAGAAGCATGGATATATAATACATATAAACATTAGGTGTGGTTGCAAATTCTCACCTTTTAAGCACACTTTTATACCTTCCAACTACTCAAAATTTTAGTTGTACCTAATTCTTTGCTTTTAAATAGTTTCCTAGTTTTATTTCACTACTTTAGACATGTTAGGATGTTCACATTACTTAAATTTAGGGTACATTAGTTGTATTTGCAATTGTTCACCCTTTGAACACACTTTTTAGGTGCTAAATACTAAAACTTTTAGTTTTAGTATATTATTTGTTTTTCAGTACTTTCCTACCTTGATTTAACTAAGTTATACTTGTTAGGATGTTTACATACCTTAGAATGAGTCTACATTAGGTGAAATGACAATTTCTCACCTTATAAGTACACTTTTATAGGTACTAAAAAATGAAACTTCTAGTGCTAATTTTGGTTTAAAAATGCTGCATAATTGGCTATAGCAGCTGTGACTTGAAGCATCTGCTTCTTTGTGTGCATTGTCAATGTTTGAAAAAGTTTATTTCACCATTTTAAACTTGGGTGCACTGTTCATTTGGTCAAATTTTAGCCTACATGCAAAATCACTATCAAAACCGTTAATTTTGCTTAAATTTGGAAGTGAATTAGTGATTTTCGAGTGTACTATGATTCCTTGTTGTTTCAATGTTTAAACACCTTTAAATTGATGATATAAAGTTGCTTGAATCATCACTTAAGCTTTACAAACACTGCCAATCATTTTTTGGGTTTGAAAGCACACTTTTAAAGTCCATTTTCTGGTGCAGTTTTCATTCTTAGTGCTGTTTGATTTTGTATACTTTTTATTTTCGAATTGTGCCCTCATATCTATCTTTCTTTTATGTTTCAAAACTTGTGTATATAGTTGTTTTACTGTTTTGGTTAATGCTTTAATACTATGACCACTTTTACTGTATTCTACTAACTAGTTTTAGGTTCTAGGGTGTCATATTTTTAGTTCTATAGAAGCATGGATATATACTATAATTTGTGGTTTATGGAATTCTTTGCATTTTTAGTACTCATTTTGAAGAAGAAAAAGTTGTATTGGGTGTCTATTTTCGTGCAACAGGGATTTTGTGCTATTTGGTAGTTTAAACAAGTCCTAATTGTTGTTTTAAACTTATTTCAACATTCAAATATTTGCCAGATTAATGTATGTGCAATTTGCATATTCAAACCTCAATTTTTAAGTGAAATTGGGAACTAAAAGGGTCAATCTGCTATACATGTATATTGTACACCTATTTCTATTATTTTTAAGGTTGTTGGCATTTAAAAATTGACCAATTGAAGTCATAATTTGGTGCTGTCCTTGTACATTTCTGGTCCACTTTTTTATCTGCTTTGGTGATAATTAATGTGTGAAATAGTGGTGTTCTAAAGACTTTGAGGTGCAGTCCAGTTTTAGAAACATTTTCCAACTAAGGTGGCATCTTAGGAAGTGGAGAAGGACCACAATTTGTCAATTCAAAGGGGCTGTCCAGCAAGGAAAATTGATGAAATTGGCAACAAGAAAGGTGAATGAAAGCATCAACAGTGAAAACCTATCAGATGTGGAACTCTCACAAGTCTATATGTATAAATTAATCTGTGTGATGTCAGGTTTTGAAACATGATGCAGTCTTGAATTTATTATAGTTTTGTTGTGTAGTGAATGGACAGTGACGAGTGTTGAAGGCATGCAGTGAGTAGCTGGTGAAGGTCCTGAGAGACATAGCTAGAGGAGAAAGAGCAATGAATGAAACAAGAGCAGAGAAGAGATGTGCTGGAACAGTTAAGCAGTGACTAGTTGTTCTTTTTTATAGGGGAATCTAAGAATCCTGTCAAAGATAAAAAAAAAAGGTGACTCTGTCTTGTTAGCCAAAGCTACAAGGCAAAAGGTCATCTGAACCTAAAGCTTCTTATGTGTTGTATTCAAACAACCAATTTGGAATCATTGTAAACTTTTTTTAATGTACAAGACACTTGGGAAGTGGAACAAAATTGACAGCAGGGTTGTTGAAGGCCAATTGCTTTGATTCTAGTCAACAAGCTAATTTACGTAGAAGACATTACTAAACTGAAGAGGCTAATCTAAACCTACACATTCTATGATCTTACAAACATGGTAAGATGCGTCATGGCTATTTATGACAGATTATAACTAATGGAACAGGCCATTGTACATGCTTTATTTTATCAAATTCATCATTCACATATTAAAGTACCAAAACAAACCTCTTACATGTTTGGCAATCAGTTTCAAACTATTCACAACAAACTTTGACATACCTCAATGTTAACAATATCAGAAAACTTCAATCAGTATAACTTAACATTTAAACTCAACATTCACCACATCTAAGAACAAGATCAAATTCATTAAATGAAAGTCAAAATAATAGGACAGATACAATCATGCAATTTCAGTTTAGGTCCTCATACCTTTGCCTTTGCTTTCCTTTCCTAGTTAAGTCTTCTCCGTCCTCCCTTTGTGGCCACAATCCAAACTCCTTTAAAACCTCACCCTAACACATGAAATGAAAGTTCCTCTAAAAACTCCTTTAAATGTACACAAAAAATTGAATCCAATCTCATGAACTTACAGTCATTCCAAATAGCCTAATACTTTAACATAAATAATATTTTCCTAATGAACTTCCTAACAACTATAAAAAGCACATGGAAGTGATTTAAACAAAGAAAGAAAAAAAGTGTGTTAAGGATGAAAGAGTAATTACAGAAATATGGAGCTGTGGCAGTAATTAGGGAACAATTAATTTTGAAACAGAGACTGTGCCACTAAAACAACCCTGGTTTACTATAATAAACAACCCTGGCAGAAAAGCACACTGTTTCTGCCAGTTTTCTTGTATCTAAAACTTGGGACAAGTTTCTTATGTGATATTAAGCATGTCTGAAGTGATAGTCATTACAATCAATCAAAGATATGCAAAAAACAGTATTTGAGTTGATTTAAATCTGGTTTTTACTATTGTATCAGAATTTCTCATCCATTCTCATCCAATACTTCAAGCACGTAGCACTTTTTCCTCAAAATTATGAAAGCAGAAAGAATCTACAAATTTTCAAAAGATGGATTGGCCCAAAAAACAAGTTCTTTAAAGAATCTTTTGTTGTGACTGTAAAGTTTTTGTCAATTTACACACCAGTAAAGACCGACTCCTGTCATAGAACAGAGAAACACCTGTATCCTTCTTAACAATTTATTTAACACTACAGTAGAGAAACAGTGATTGAAATTTACTCTTTGATTTATTACAGTCATCAACCAAGTGTAATTTGTCTTCTTAACATAGCCAATGATGGAAATACTGTTATCAACCATATATTGCAAATTTGTAAATAGTCAATTTATATAAGAATGCGGTAAAATCAATAGTTGCTTTACTGTAATAAATTTATCCTTTTTTTATATACTTGGATTATGAAATTTGGGGCAGATACTAGTTATTAATCTTTTTACATTATTTTGTTAGAGAATTGGATAATATTTAGATGAAGTAGAGTAGAAAAATAAATAGGGATTTTATTGATTTTATTCTGCTTTCAAGATCTAGATAAAAGAGATATCACAGGTCCAAGGCAGAAGAAAACCATGACTCATGTACAAAAGGGAACTCAACTCTTAGGAAATTTGACAGTCCTTGTTCTCCTTAACTTTTCTCTACAATTTTCAGTTAATACTCTATTAACCACTGAACAACTATCACATAGTGGTTAAAATCTTCTAAACTATTGGCAAGCTCTTCTGGTGTATCCATCACATGTGAATTGGGACATCAGAACTAGATGAGGGACAGCGTGTTGATGTTATTGACATCCCAGGTAAAGACATGATAACATATTAATTCAGGAGCATGTGTGGTTGTGATAGGAATCACACTCATAATTCCCTATTAGCATACTCCCGTGGGCTCAAATCCCCCAGGTTATGGCCCAATACACCCGTAAGTAAGAATAAATGGTTGTATAGAGAGAGTGTAGATTCCAGTAGGGGTATAAGGAATATTGTTTTTAAGTCTAGAGCTTTTTCTTGTACTTGGGACTACGACTCTTATCTTTCCCTGTTTTTTCCTCTTTTATTATCAATAAAATAGCGGATTATTCAATGTTATATGGGAATTGCTATCTTTGTGTTTTCTTTGAGATCATTGCCCAAGTCATCTATGCCAACACTCGTTTCACTGGTTTAGGACGGAGAGGTGCTAAATATTGAATCTCTAATAGCCATGGAGGGGAAGGAGGCCGAGGAAGGGAAGGAGATGGTATGACAAATCTTAAATTGTAGACCCTTCAACAACCGCAAAGAGCTTTCTTGTTCAAAATCCATTAAATTTGAAGGACTTTTGGAGGGGTATTAAATTCTAATCTTTTTAGTCTATAGTGCTTCCAGTCACAACTTTATGCCTTTGTAGTCTGTTGGGGCTCTAGGAATGAGTTTTACTAATACGTGAGGCTTTATACTCAACTTTGGAAATGGTAGCTGGTGTGCTTCTCAATTTATGTGAGGGACTGAAGGTTAAAGTTGGCTAGTATAATTTGGATATGGATGCTTGTGTGTTGGATTTAAGAGGGGTTGACTTATTGTTAGGAGTGGATTTGCTGGAACAACTTGGATAAACCATAATAGATTGGAGGAAGACACTGAGTCTTGATGAGAATGGATGAACAACGTGGATCCTCAAATTACACAATTTATTTCCTATCAAGGCTATCATCAAAATAGACAATTCATACATGCTCATATTGCTCAAATTGCAAACTAAACAATCCAAATTCAATTATAATTGGCTCTCAGTTCATAAGGCAATTAACACAACACAATGAGAATGGCAAACACAACAGGATGAACTTTACCTACCTGTAAATGATAACTGTTGGACACTTCAGTGCATCCCTTTTGCAACCAGCTTTAACCCACTGTGTTGGAACCTTCTACACGTTCTGTGACTCAGCCCCTTATCAAGACCCTAAAACCTTGTAGAATAATGGACAAATTACATTAGCAAACCGTAACACCAACAAATATTAATCATTAAACACCCTCTTACGAAGAATAGGGGCTAAACACATGCAGGTTCAATAAGAAACCTACTTACCTTGACGGTAGGGGAAGTAAGGCAACACAAAACCTCCACCGCAGGGATTGTCCACACCCTCCCTCCAACATACCCTCCTCCACAGCGGCACAAAAGGCAGCAACTCAGCCTCTACCGTAGAATAGCCGTCAAAGAAAACCCCTAACCAAGATGACAGAAACGCACCACCCAACCTCTCGTTTAGCGACAGCACCAAACCAGCTCCAAGCCTCCCCTCACCACCACCAACCGAAGAAGGAAGCCAATGTTGATTGGGAGCAAAGGACGAACAATTTTCTCGGACTCAAATGGATTGGGGAATCAAGAAAGGGAGTAGTGTTCGAAGAAACAAATTTCGGGTAAAGGGAGAAAGGAAGACTTGCGCGAAAACAATTTGGGACAATGGGAGAGGGAAATCCCAAATTCGCATTTCATTAAGTCGATCCTTATACCGACGGTCGCAAGCCTTCGGTATTTACACTCAGCCATTATCGACGGTCAGAATCCTTCGGTAATTACCATCTCACATGCCCTTCGGTAAAGCCTTCGGTAAATGAACATTACCGACGGTCCAAAAAGCCTTCGGTATTTATCCTTCGGTATTTACTGCATTTCTTGTAGTGTATACATATTTAGATGTATACTTATATTGTTTGCATTACCCAATGCTTGAAAAATATCTATGGCTTGTTCAATCAATTGTGAATAAGACAAATTGTTTAGTTAATCAACAGTTTGGAGTTTGGAGTTTGTGATATACATAATCTTTCTTTTGCTTTTTCTCTTTCTTTTGTTGATTGTATGTATTAAGAGCTTTCCAAAATAAACTTCAATCAAATAAAACATTTTTTTAGTGATAGCCTCATTAATGGATAAAAATTAAATAGAACTTTACTTATTACTCTATCATTTTTATTTGTCGGTTTCTTTTTTAAATTTTATTCTAATTTATTTATCTATAAGTGAATTGAAGTTTGCACTTAACCATATTAACACAATACAAGGGGACTATAATGAAAAATAAGTTTAGCATTAATATAAATATGATAGACGCGTTAATATTTTCTTTTTTTTTTTTTTGTTAGTGTGATGGGAAGGGATCCTATTGCTAAGGCTTGAGAGAAGCAAGAAGGGTAATTGCTTTATTGGTAAGTTGGGTACAAAAGTTATAAATTGATTCCAAATATTAAAATTACTAGTATTTGTATTGATTGTTATGTTGACTTATTTTGAACATGTAACGATATGTTTAAACTATTGATTTTTTTCAATAAACTCGCACACAATTAAGGTAGTTATATATACAACTTATTAAGAGTAAAAATCGAAATTTACAAGTTTTTAAATTTAAAATAAATATATATGTATATATATATATATATATAATATTTCTTTTTAATAAGATATATACTTCTAGAAAATGCACCAACATTATAATAAAAAATATATATCACATATTAATAAAATTTCATATACCTATTAATTCTTCTTACTGCTTTGCCTTTGTTCTCTTACCTTTCACAGTTATTTGAAAAATGAAAATATATATAATTAAAATATATTTTTTTATATAATATTTCCTACAATAAATTTATTGTCGGTATATATTGTTAATTTGTGATTGAGTTATCTATATAAATGCAAGTATATTAATAGACGTTTTAGATATGAGATCGATGTCAATTATTTAAGCTATGTTCATCGGTATTAAAATTAATGTATTTTTATTTATGACCGTTTATGATTAAACAGTCACACGGTATAATAAATTTGGATGAAAATAATTATAGGTTATATTTAAATAAGATAATTATAAAGTAAAATAAAAAAATTACTAGTTATTTATCAAAAATCTACATTTTACTATAAAGTAAGTAAACAATTTTTAAAAAAAAAAAAAACAACACCGTTTAATATGAAACTTGCAGTACACACTCTTACGAATTTTAAAATAGTGAGTCAAATTTTAGAGTGGAAAACCCTAAAATTTCATTAGTGAAAAAGTATAAACTGAATCCATCACTATAAAAATAGAAAAACCTTCACCGTATACAGTAACTAAACCAAAGTTTTCTTTTTCTTGACTTATTCTTATTACCATTTCGATCACGAAACGTAGCTTTTGGATACCGAAAGTCTCCAAAATCAAAAGTTTCCATGGCAAGTTCGGAGTTCATGGTTCACCAAAAATTCAAACTTTTCATCTGTGATGTTACACCACATCTTCCAAACTTGTTCCCAGCGTATCACCAAGTTGATAATGGCAATTTTTTTTATACTATTATAGTAAGTGTTATGAAAATAATTACTTATTTTAAAAATAGATACTATTTGTTTATTAAAATAAAAAGAAAATAATTTATTTTTGAAAGTTTAATTACTTTTTTAGTCCTCAAGTTCCCAAATTTAAAAGAAAATATACTCTCTTAAAATTGACAAAATGTTGTTTAACTTTATAAACAGTAATGAGAATTTAAAAATAATTTTAAATCTTATATCTTAAACCCTAAATTCTAAATTTGAAATCATAAGCTATAAATCCTAAAAATATCTCATCTATTTAGCTTCTCAAATATTAGGAACTTCACCGTACATTTTACTTTTTCAATTTTGAGATTAATTTTTTTTTCTAAAATTTGAAAATCACTTATCCTAAAATTTAAGAAATAAAAATATAAATAATTTTTTTTAATATCCCACATTCTTCACACATAAAATATATATATATATATATATATATATATATATATATGATTGAATTAGGTTTGATATATACTTCTTAAAACTTAAAAAAATGCATAAAGAAATATACACATTTTATTAAAAAAAAATCTTTTCAAAAGAACCGTAAAAAATCCAATTTTATACAACATGTCCATGTGCAAATTGGAAAGAACTTTGCTATTTACATGGATTCAACAACCGTTGGTAATCATGAATCATCTACATTCATGCATCTTCTTCCATAAGCTAAATTGGTGGAAAAACAAGTCACGAACTTGAAAAAAGTTCTTAGAGGAAGTGTGTTTGAATTGGCTGCTACATCTATGTATCAGTAAAATTATCTTAACTTGAGACAAAGAAAAGTATTTTTATACAACCTTTGAAAACAATTCATAATGTAAAATACTACTATTTATTCTGACATAAGAAATGATAATCAAAGGTAGTAGTTCAAAAAAGACAAACTAGCATCTACCATGAGTGCATATATAGCATCATCAATTATTAATGAACACATTATTATATAGAAATAAAATAAAATAAAAATGTATGGAAGATTATCAATGATTGAGGTTTGTGTGTTTTACATCAATCAAGGCGCATAACACGGTCATGCCATGTATTATCTACCCACTTTTCCTACTACTCTTGTATGTATCTGTTTTTTTTCTTCTACCATTTTTTAATGCATTTGAAATGTGTTATAAAGTGGGAAGTTTTCAAGATCAAATATAAGAGTCTCATTGTTTCTCTTAAGAGAATAAGAATGAAGATGTCAGCACTTTCTCAACTCCATGTGCACGGACTGCAACCCTTCGTCATCGTAATCAAAGCTGAATATATATATATATAAAGTAATTTGTCATATGCAGAGACTCGGTAGATACTTGCAAGCTAGCAGTTTTTAGCTCGTGATCTTCTCAGAGGGATGTTAAAACACAAAGCAACTTATTGCTTCTTTCGACGAAATTTTTATTAAACTTTAAATAATTCATGTTAATGTTGATGGGTATAAGAAGAAATAATATTGGGATAACAACACTAATTTAATTCATGTTAATCCTCAATTTTATAAGAATACCGATAATTTAATTCACACACTTTATAGTTTTTAAAGTTTTAACTCTTCGAAGCATTTACATTGTTAGAACACAATTAGGGTTCCCATGTTGAGAAATATGGAAAAGGAGTGTGAATAAATGTGAGGACGTGGAGTTCAATAAAAGGCTAAAGGATTTTCAAACTTTTGGCCTTTTACATTGTCAACTTACCTAAAAAATCAATATATTATTTGAGGAATTTTTTTTTTCCTTTTGTGTGTTTAAAGATGACAAAAAAAAAATTATTATTATGGTTCTGAATATGTTGTTTTTGACAAGTGAGATGATTTAAGTGGTTTTGAAGTTTTTGATGTTTATTCATGGGATTGGAATATGAGAGTTTAAATGAAAAATAAGTATGAGAGTTTAAATGAAAAATAAGTATGAGAGTAAGTATTTTCTAAGAGAATACCAAATATATTTATAGAATTTTTCAAGTTTTAGGCTTATGTTGTGATATTAAATAACACTTAGATAATAATATCAACTATAATATCTTACCGTAAATAATCATGAATATCAAACTAGTAAAATTAGTTACAATTATCGTTATACGTGAATATTTTTTTACTATATATATTTTAAGATGTTGCAAAATGAAAAAGTTTTATAGACTTTATGGGACTGTATTCTTTAGCACACCGTAGGTACAAGAATAAAACATGAATTTTTTTGAGTATTTTATGATCTTAATAGTTAGTTGTTTAGTTAAAATGTATTAAATTATTAATTATTAATTAATATAGAGAAAAAGAAACATACCTTCAGAAATATATTAATTGGATTAGTAGATCACGTAACATAATCTCCAAGAATCTATTTGAAAAATGATTTCCCTATTTTTTTTTTCCTTTCTTTGCTTAGTGAATTATATATTGAAAATATTGTTTTATCTTAAATAAATAATTATGTGGCTTCTTACAAAACAATTGTTAAATGTGGAAGACACCTAAGCATGCTCGAAGATGAAACTAGAAATTTGACTATTCTTATTTTTTAGAATAGTCAAAGAACTAAAGTGATTAGCATTTACATTTTTAAGATTAAAATAAAATTTCACATTTGAAAACATTGCATAAACTAGTTTCTAATATATATATATATATATATATATATATTAGACTAGTTTCAAAGAACTAAAGTGATTAAACTAGTTTCTTTGTTTTATCAACGCTTCATCATTGGTATTCGTATGCTTTAAAGTTTTCAAGAAGCGTTTAGACATAACATATAACTTCATTTATCAAATAAATAAAGTATATAACATATTCAAGACATATACATGTACAACATAGTTTATTTTAATTTGATATTTAGGTCATATTATCTAGAAAGCCAACTCTAACAAAAGATATAATATTTTAAAATTATTAGACTAAGCTATTGAACTAAATATTCGGTAAACTTATTTATTAAAGTATATTATAAATGTAAAATAACAAAAGTAGACACATTTAAGCATAATTAATATCAATGTTTAATTGATATAAAAATATATTGAGAAGTTTATAATTTACTTTTCTCAATTAACTTTAAAATATTGTAATTTTTATTTACAAATCAATTACTTTTATTTTATATTTACTTTGAATTTTTGTTTTTTCATAAATATTTTATTAATAGTCTTACGCAATATTTTAAAATAATTAAAATTAAGTTTTAAATAAATAACATAATCGAGAAAAATGTAATAATACTTCCCTTATTCAAAAGATAAAACCTTAATTTAAGAATTATAAAAAAAACCATGAATAAATATAAAAAATTTAAAAATTAGGATATTTCATTTCAAAAGACGTTATTTCAAGTCTTCAAATAATTAAATATGTAATTTGGTCACTTTTCATTTATTTTAGATTTCATATTTTTATTTTTACTCAATTCAGTCTTTATTTTTATTCAATTCATTCAATTCAGTTTTTATTTTAATTCTGATAAAAAATATTTAATGTACCTTCTTGTTTTAAATTAGTGTTGACACAATTTTAAAATGTTGTGTTAAAATTTAGGTCTATCATATGTTAAATTTTTATTTATTTTCTACATTAAAAGTAACACATGTTAAAATCAAATAGATTCTAACTTAAAAAAGGACAAATTTTGATATATATATATACCATACTTAAATTTTGACATATAATACTTGTAAACGGTGTTAATATCAATTTAACCGTGAATCTTTTTTCAAAAATAAAAAATCAATTGAGTCGAAAACAAATTTAATAAAGACCAAAACGAATAAAAACCTTAAGTACAAAAATTAAATCACTAATTTTTTTTAAAATTTAATCTCTAAAAATTAAAATAAAAATGATGTTAATTCCTAAACACCAAATACAAAAAGACTAAGCCAACTTTAACTCTAAATTCCAGACCTGAACAAGAAATATTTTTTTTAAAAAATATATTTTAATCTAAAAACTTTAGTATTTGTAATTATATTTTTTTCAATTTGGAAGAATAGAAAAAACATTTTTGCAAATTTGGAAGCCAAAACTCAAATTCCGTTAAATTTAAAGGATTAAAATTAATTAATAATTTAAAAAAATTTAAAATTAAAGTATAGTCTGAGTGACCAAAATTCCAGTCAGTAACTCGATCGGAAATAAAAATACTCAAATTCATTACTTAGTCGTTAAAAACCATTATACACTTTAGGATCATATATATATAATTACACAAAACTTATAATTATATCTTTATTAAACCATTTAATTGCAGGATTTGGTTACCTTCAATTTAATTTGAATAAGGTGAAAAAATATATTAAGAATCAAATGTTAGAAAGGGAGAGAGAGAAAAATGTACACGATTTTATGTTTAAATATATTTTTAGTCTTTGATATGAAATTGAAATTTGTTCATCTCTCAATTAGCATATTTAATTTCAACTTTTCATTATAAGAAAATTTGTAATTACCAATTAAATTTTACAAACCAAAATAGTTCATCGACAAAATAAATTTTACTAATAAATTTTAGAATTTTTATTACCAATGGATATATTTTATCGATAATGAATCCATTAGTAAAATGTTTGTAATTTAGAATTTTTTTTACCGATTAATATTTCAATTAGTAAAATTAGTTAGTACTTAGATGCTTTAGTAATTCATTAGTATAATGGACACCGCAATTTTCGTTTTTAGACTTGACGATTTTGTAATAAAATTTATTGTTAAACTTTATTAATAAAACTCATCGTTAATTGATTTAAAAAAAAAACTATTAGCTAATTCATTAGTAAAATGAGTGGCAAAAAGAGGGAGAAGGAAAATGAAACATAACTATTGAAGATGTCAGAACCAATGAAGAAGTCGAAGTCAAAGGAAGAGAAAGCGAGAGATAGAAGAAAAGAAAGAAAAAGAATAGGAAAAAAATGAAAAAGTGGAAGAAGTAAAAGGAAAAAAGAAGAGAGAAAAACTAAATTAAAATAATTACTAACAATCAATTTTTATCGGTAATTACCAACAAATTATTATTACCAAATTTATTGTCTTTTTGATAATTACCGAGAACTTTTTTTTATCTATTGGTAAAATTTATTAACAAACTTTTATTAATGAATCTTTTACTGTTGTTTTTTATCTATTGGTAAAACTGCTGGATCATTTTACAATTTTGAGGGTGCAATTAGAAATTTGGGAATGCAGAAAGAAAATTTCCACAAAGGGTATAGTTAGAAAATGGTCAGAACATGTAAGATGATGGGTGTTACTTCTTGCACCCTATAATTTTCTTCCTGCACGCTATCTATTTATTTAATTTCCGCATTTGTTCTTATTTGAAACTTACTTCCGGAAAATATAATCCGAAAATAGAGGATATATTCCAAAATTTTGTTTTCTGAAAAGAAAATATGTTTCTGAAAATGTTTTTCCAAAATTCTTTTTTGGAAATTATTTTTGGGAAGTTTTTTCCGAAACTGACTTCCAGAATTCATTATCTGGATATTGACTTACCTCGTCCAGAATCTTCTTTTCAAAAAACGTTTTTTCCCTTTCAAAATCTATTTTCTGATATGCATGGCCCATGGGCCTAGAAGATTCCCAATGAGCATCTAATATAAGATTTGGGAAAAAGAAAAAAAAAGGGAAAATATTAAATTATAATTTTTAAAAAATAAAATTCTGTCGTTAGTTTTTTTTTCCAAACGAATGAAAAGAAATACAAAAATATAACTAATTTGTAATATAACTTTGGTTTAACGAATAATTTAGTGTAGTCAATTCTTAATTGAATTCTAACACATACAGAATCATTATATTATTCCATATACGTGTGAAATATTATCAATATAATAAAATTGTTCCATATATGTATAAAATATTGTCAATTTTATCTCTACGAACATTACTTATTTAAATCATGAATTTAGTTTATATATATATATATATATATTCTTAAAATGGCATTTATGTAGTGCATCTTAATTATATCCCTTATAAATAAAGACTAAAACATAAAAATATCATATTAGAAATGTGTTACATCTATAAAAATAAAATTAAACACACTATTAAGATTTAATTAAGATGGTGATAGGAACAAAAGCCAAATCATTAATATTTTGCATAATGACTGATGTTTAACAAATTTTCATATTTAATTATTAAATTAAGAATGGTTTACCAATAAGTACTAAATTGTACCTTTGAATCTTATGCAAAGATAAAGAAAGGAGTGTAAATAAAAGTTACAAAGAATATCTCGCAGTAAAAATGAAGAGTTAAATTTATTGATAAAAGATGGATTGTAACATTTTTATAATTATCATTTTTATCCTTTATAAATACTTTTCAAAGAGAAAAATAAAAAAAGGAAATTGATTTTTTTCGTAAGATGAACTCTTTGAACACATGGTTAAGAGTGTAATCTGTAATTTATATGTATGAAAAAAAAACGTATAAAAGAAGATAATATCTTAAATAAATTTCAAAATATTTTAACTTTTTTTTTCAACTAAGGTTTAATGTATCAATATTTTCCTATTTTTGTTCAGAATTTGAAATAGGTCCTTTATTTTTTGGCGTCTCAATTGGATCCTTATTTTTGTTAATTTGATGCAAATAAATCCTTTCTTCATCAAACGGCGTTAATGAATGTGTGACGTGGCCTGAGGACAGTATTGACACGTGTAAGGCCACGTCACACATTCATTAACGCCGTTTGATGAAGAAAGGATTTATTTGCATCAAATTAATAAAAATAAGGACCCAATTGAGACGTCAAAAAATAAAGGGACCTATTTCAAATTCTGAATAAAAATAGGGACCTATTGAGACATTAAACCTTCAACTAAGAAGGATTCCAATTTCACACCAAAAGGAAAAACATAATTTAAATTTATTTTGCTAAATACTTATATAAAATTTATTCTTTTGTTTTGTTACCTTCAATGATCCCACTATCACCTTTTTGCATTTTAGTGCTCATAAAGCAAGACACGTGCACTCCATATTGAGCTCTAAAATGTGCCAACTAATCGTGCTCTCTTATCTCACACCATAATAAAAATCTCTCACGTCATAATAAAAATAAAATAATTGAATGTTTTACATCAATTATAGATAAAAATATATAAGTATATAAGTAGTTGATTTTGTGGAATTAAATTAAGTTTAAAATTAAATTTTTAACGCATAAACAAAACTAATCTCAGTCTGCAACATATTTTAATAAATAAAAAAAAAATAAAAAAACGCAGAAAGAAAGATGAGATTGATTTCCACGGCACGCGAATTGTCCACGGAATGGCTTACAATCCTTAGCCATTAAGGCAAACACACTGACTTTGACAAAGCCAGAGACAGAGAAGAAGAACTCAATAAATATGACAATAATTAATTAATTAATTAATTAATTAATTAATAAATAAATAAATTATTCAGTTTGTTCTACCTTCTCTTTCTTTTTTCCATCTTCTAGTGGATTCCAACTCTCTCTTTGTCGTCTTCTTCTTCTTCCAAATCAAATATGCAAAACACCATTTCACTAAGCAAACACCAACACGCATTCTCAATTATAAACTAAATCAAATTAGGGTTCCAATTTCTCATTACTATTATTTTACCAAATAAACTATAACTTCCACGTTTCTTCCTCTATTATTGCTTCATATATTTTCATGCAGTACCAGAATCCAGAATCAGAATATGTCACTGTAATTATAAGAATTTTCCCAATATCTACCTTTTCAATGGATCTTTTTAACTTCCAAGAACATCTCCTTTACACAGATTATATTAATGCTTATAACTTTAATACTTTTATCTTATAATGAAATATATGTCTGTGACATCAAATTTAAGTATTCTATGTCCTAAATAATATTATAAACAAAAAACATTTTTAAATATTAAATTTTTTAATGTTTTTTTATAAAAGTACTTAAATTCTGGGTTTTATAATACTTTTGTATTGAAATAAAAATTGTAAATGATGTAATATAGCACATAACAAATACATTAAGATATATGAGACGGATTTTAAAAACTATTTTAAAAATACAAAAAATAGATATATAAATTTTTTAAAAATAATAAATACATAAAATATAGTAAAATTAAAAAAAAAACTTTTATTAATATTATATAAAAAAATTAAGGAGTCAAGCTCTCCCTACCAGTCTAATGTCAGTAAATGAAAAATGAAATATTAAATATATAATTTTTTAAATAATTTTACGGCAATAAAAAACAGTGTTAGAAAAATGAGTGTATAAGATTTATTAATAGTGTTTAATATTTGCATATAGATTAATAATGTTCGATGTATAGTTCCGTTGTCTGTTAAAGTGATTCTTTCTCCTTGACTACACACAAAATAAAGAAAAACTATTGAAGAACTGTGATAGTTCGGTGGGCAAGAATATTTCGTTTGTCACTATATGTATATATTCTTTATTAACAAAGTTGAAGTTGCATGGAACAATGCATTCTTTTCCGGTAGTGGCATTATTTATTTAATTCTTTTTTTGTATATTTAATGAAAGGATCATAAAATGTTTTTAAGCATCATATTTTTTTCAAACATGTTAGTTTAAGGATAAATGTATTTTACTTTTAGTTAAGAAGTTTGAAAACTTTAAGCTCTAGGCATAGTGTTATCTTTTCTTTAGTGACATATGTTCCTATTTAATATTATCCTTATGTCTTTATATCTGTTTTCTTTTTCATTTATTGTCTTGATTCATTATATTTATTAAAAAACTATTGTTTTGATACAATGATTTTTATGTTTCACTAATGATTTTTATTAGCAACGTTATTGGAATTGGCCTATTATATGAACTAAATATTTATGAACTAAAATATTTTGTACGTCTAGTTTAACTTATTGATAATCTAGAAAGAACATTAATCAACTCAGTTTTGATCCCTAGTATAATTAGTTACTAAAATTTCTTGTATGGTAGTTAACTTAAAATAAATTATTTTAGGAAAGCGATAGTAAAACATCCCTTATAGTCTTTATGAAAAATAATATTGTGATGTTCTCACTCTTAACAAAGTTAACAAGTTAGAAATATAATATATTTAGTTTTATCAAAATCACCTTATTAATATATTATCAACATCGGTTTTTTTATGTATCTTTTTATTTGGTTTTTTAATATTTTTTTTTAGGTTTTTATGTAGTGACAATAATTAATGAGTAATGAGGTGTAGATTTTGATACTGGTTCATCCTAACTTCTTAGGTTAGGTATAATTTTTTTTTTTTTTTTAAGAAATAGCTTAAAAGGTTTCATTATACAAAACACAATTAAAAGATCTAATTAAAAAATTGGGTACACAAATCATTTATGGTTTCTAGGACACAAATTACTCTGGATTATCCTTTTTAATCTTTATTGAGATTAAGAACTCTCAAACAAAAGAAATACTCTCACAAAAAAATATAGTTTAAGTTTATTAAAAACAATTTCATAAGGTGAAAGATTTATAGAAGATATCTCACAACCCACCACGAATGTGCATGATCTTCTTTAAAACACATATTCATATTCATGGCCTTGGATGTTTGAAAAGGAAAGTTTTGATTTATTCTTTCAAACATTGATCTTGATCTAAGGAAACCATTCAAAAAGCATTTGTAAATATAATGGATAATTGCAATTAAACATAGTTGTATAAGATTGTTTATTTCCTTATTTATCAACACATATAGTCATTATTTCAAAAAGTTAATTTAAACACATAAATTATTTATTGATGTTAGCTTAATTTAGAAAATATTTATGATTGTAACTTAGATTGATTTATATTAAATAACTAAACCATGTTAGATGAAGTCTACTAGAACAACATGTAAGATATAACAAAGCTTGAAGGTTCAAAATGTTCCTTCAACTATCATAAAACACGTGTTAGAAATTTAGACTTTGGAACCGTACAACACTCAAAGTATTTATTATCATAAAAACTATCATATGATTTATTGGTGTTAAACCGTCTAGGTGTTCTTATGATTAGATCGTCTAAGGTCTCAATAAAGCTCAATTCCTTGTCAATATTGTGAGTGTTGTACACTTGTTTAATTCTTCTAAAAATTACAACGTTTATTGTCATCTTATTACTGATAATTTAGCGACCTGACACCAATTAATCACCCTCCAAGTGGCTACACGAGTCTCATAAGATTTAGAACTTCATGCACAATGAATATTAGGAGATATTTTAGGTTTCAATTATAAACTCATATCATAATGACATTTTTTCTTTTCAGATGGCAAAGTAGACACACCAACATCTACCCATGGAGAACGAACACCAAAGAGAAAGCGAAAGAAAATTCACTTGATGCATAAAAGATTGAAGAAGTCCATGAAAATCATCTTCACATTATACATTCGGTTCCATAAGAACACTAATAAAATTAATTATACAAGGGAAATTGTACGTGAAACTTTCAAATTATTATTTTGTTGACAACTTTAATTAAATTTCATTGTTCTAACTAATTTCTAACTTAGTTGTCTTGTCCATCGTAATTAAAGTCAAATTAGTACTATAATACATGTTGTGTTTAATTTGAGAATTTTTATTTGGTTGTTTTCCACTTTGTCTTTCATGAGAAGATATTTTGTATTTGCTATATGATTTAAAAGTATAGTAAAATAATTTCTTTTAACTCATGTTAAAATATAAAGTTTAATAATTGGCTTACTAAAAGAAACTAAAAAAAATGGAATAACAATTCTGAATTTTTAAGCATGTCCTTATCCTTCCATGATTGTGGAGTTTTATACAATTTCGAATTAATTAAATAATTAGTACTATTTGTAGATAGTTATACGTCATCTTTGAAATTGTCATATGCTTTATTAGTTTAGTATTTGTATCCTAATTGGGAACAAAAGGTTTAATATGTGAATGTTTGACTTAATAAACAAAGCATTTGGATATCGATAAACTATTGATTTGTTGAAAGCAAAATGTTATAGTCAACTTTAGTTTTAAAAAACAAGTTATTACAATATTTATTTATACGAATAAAAGAAAATCTTATGGGAATTCTTAGATTTTTATCACCAAAATAAGCTCAAGAAGAGAAACTGTTATGACATTAACCTCGATATGATCAATTTGGAGGTAAATGAGATTGGATTTGGAAGTAAATTTTTTTAATCTGTCACGTCAATCAAATCCTAGACTAATTCTCACAAACTTTACTTCCAAATTCATTCTTACTTACCTCCAAATTAACTCAAATAAACAACTAAAAAATTTATTTTCAAATCCTCTCAAATCCCCTCAATTACTCTCCCTCAAATCCACTCAAGTGAACAAGGCAACCATTGCTAAAACCTTCTCGTAATCACTGTTTTACGTTTTTCATAAATATAAAACTATTTAAATTTTGCAATTTTAAGAGATCAATCCAATAACAAACGCTGATAAAAACTTAATGTAATGATACGCTAATTTTTAAACTATTCATTTCAAACTGATCAATTGTAACAGAAAATTTATATTAATAATAAATATTAATATGACAGTAGCTCAAAATAATTTTAAAATTAATTAAATTTAAGACACACAAATGCAGGAAAGCAACCTTGTTTTATGTTTTAGGTAAACAAATTGAAGTTAAATTGAAAATAAATATTTTATTATTTAAAAGTTAGGAGATTATATTAATTTAAAATCAATTCATGTGTGGTTAATTTAAAATATTTCATTTCTTAATATATATATAGGTTTAATGATTTCGTAAGTTTTTAATTTGGACGAGACTCTCAAATAAGATCCTTATTTATTGGTTTTTTCAATTGGGTCTTTAATTTTAAAAAATTGAAACAAATAGAGTCTTGCTGTTAAATTGGACTAATGAACGTTAGAATTATGTTTGGATATTGATGTTAATTTTTTAAAATGATGTGGCAAATTGTTAGATAATTTTAGCTAACGTGAACTTTGGTTTTTTTAAAATTAAAAAAAATTAAGAAAATTTAATTGAACATAATTGTTTTTTAAAATTAAGATTTTCACCAACCACCATCCTCCTCCTTCAATCTTTTTGTGCATCAGCCACTATTAACACCGTTCAGCCACCATCTTTATCACTCTCATAATCATAACTGCATTGTTTATGAAAATTAGGGATTTTGTTCGAGAGTTTAGGTTCACTAAACGTCCATCAATTATGAAAGAGGAAGTTGATGGTCGTCGCGCCTCAACCGTGAGTCGCCGTGAGGAAACCACTATCGCGTCTCAACTTACATGCGCCACCACAACCACCAGCCATGGCCACCATGCGCAAACCACAAAGACGCGATAGACTCCTAATTGTGAAACCCAATTCGACAATCATCATCTTCTTTGTTCATCACCATTGCTCCCACCATGAATCTAAATCACGAGCCACCCAAAGTTAGCAACATGGCAAACCTAGGTTTCGCGCATCCTTCATTGACGCATCAACAGTAGCATCTTCATGAAACCTAAATCGCGTCCCAGTTCAATCGTGCAACCTCCATGGCCGTCGCGACAAAGATAGCGATCCAACCTGCAAAGAGAAATCAGCATCATAGAACCATAAACAACAACAACCCATTCGAACAACATCGTTCAATCTCCCCTGTGAGCGAATCCTTCGAACCTCCATCTACCGCAAGAGAGCCATGAGTCAGAGAACCCAACATCTTTGTCTTAAATCTCTTCAAACATCAACCCTACGAAGGAACCCTAATTTGAGGAAGAAAGGGGTCAGTTCCCCTAATTTTTTTTTGAAGAAAGGGGTAAGTTCCCCCAATTTTTTAATTCAACTTTTTTAATTCAAAAGTTATAAAATTTCACATCAAATTATGTTATTACAACAAAAACTATGCCACATCATTTAAAAAAAAGACAATTAGCATGCCATGTGCACACCACTTAAACGACGTTTGTCCAATTTAATGGTAGACCTCTATTTGTTTCAAATTTTCAAAATTAAGGACCTAATTAAGGAAACCAATAAGTAAGGGTCCTATTTGAGAGTCTGACCCAAAATAAGGACTTACATAATCATTAAACCTATATATATATATATATATATATATATATATATATATATATATATATATATATATATATATATAAATCCTCGGATGATCCTAGTATTTATTCAGAAATCTCAATTTGGACTTCTCATTTAAAATAGTCTCAATTGGGTCCTAAATTTTGTAAATTAGTAACAATTAAGCTCTTTTCGTTAAGTGGTAAGAAACAACATTAAGACGTGTTGTGCTATAATATTTTTTGGAGGACGTGTCATTCTTGATTAATTGCGGTGGCTGATGTGTTTTATGATAATAATTTACACATTGAGTGAATTATGACCTGTAATTCCCCCATCAAATTAGGGTTCTAATGCAGAGGGGATTCTTGCGCCGGGAGAACACGGAGAAGGTTTTCTGGTGGCTGTTGGTTCTATCAATGGTGCATTGCATAGCTAGGTTTTGTGGTCTTTTCTTTTTTGTAGGTTGAAGAAGTTAATGGAGGCAGTGTGCGAGGCTCCTTGGAGAAAATGAGGTTCACGTGAATCTCACGAGAACGCGATTTCTTGTTGGTTTCGATTTGCAGGTGATTCGCTGTTGCGGCACGATGGAGAGGCCATGGTGGCGCGATTAAGCTCGCCATGAAGGAGGATTTCAGACTAGGGTTTCATTTTCTCTACAGGTTAGAGGGCGATTTGGGTTTTGTTGGTGATTAACGGTGAGGTTGATGGTTTTGCGGTGAGGAGCTTGCGAACTCGCAAGTTAGGGTTTCAATTTGTGTTTCTCTGTTTTTAGTTTTTGTTTTGGGTTATCTATGATTGCAAGTGCGTGATGATGGACTTGGATGCTCCATGATAGCTGCGGTTGCTCGATTTGGGTGGCGCGATTCTTGCGATTTTGTTTCTGCAGGTTTGGAAAGAAGATGATTCACGGTGGAAGAGGAACGAAGACACAAGACCGTGGTGGCTCTTCTTTGGTTCACGTCTTGGTTGCGATTTGGGGCTTTTCACAATCTGAGTTTTCTGGTTTTAAAGTCTTCATGGAGGCGCGATCATGGTGAAGTAATGGAACTCGCGATTTTTGCGATTAGGGTTTCGTCACGAACGACGGTGAAAGATGTTGCTCGCGATGGTGATTGAAACGAACATGGTGGAATCGTGGTGGTCTGATGGAGATGACGACATCGCGAGATCTACGATGGCACGAAGAAGATGAGTTCTTATGGTGTTATTAATTGCACGCCATACTTTAAATTCTATTTCCACGTAATAAAATAATTCATATCAACAAGTCTAATATATGTCACATCAACAAGTCTTGACGCCGGATATAAACCTATTTTAATTAGTGAGGTGTTCATAACATTGTTTTCATATATATTTATATTTACTTTATTTAGTAAGGTGTCCTTAACCTCATTCTTATTTATTTATTTATCTTTATTATTCTAATTTATTTTATTTAGTAGGTGTTCATGACCTTATTTTCATTTATATTTATATTTACTTTATTTAGTTTGGTACTCGTAACCTTATTCTAATTTATTTATTTATCTTTACCATTTCAATTTATTTTATTTTATTTAGTGATGTGTTCATAACCTCCTTTTCAATTGTATTTATATTTACTTTATTTGATGATTTGATGGGTGTTATTAACCTTATTCTCATTTATTTATTTATCTTTATCATTCCAATTTATGTTATTTAGTAAGACGTTCATAACCTTATTGTCATTTATAATTATATTTATTTTATTTAGAGAGTTGTTGTTAACCTCATCCTTATTTATTTATTTTGATTATATTCTAATTTATTTTATTTAGTGAGGTTTTCATAATCTCAATTTTATTTATATTTATTTTCATTTTTACTTCATTTAGAGTAAGGTGTTCATTCTGATTTATTTATTTTTATTATTCTAATTTTTTTCATTTGGTAAGGTGTCTATAATCTCATCTCAATCCTCTAACTATAATATTGTGGGAATTATGATCGTGTAAATCTGCTCTTCTACACATGGTTATTAGATTATTCTATTGAGTTATTTTGTTGAATATTTTTTCAATTAAATTCAAATTCTAATTTCATCAACCAATGCATAATTAGCAAATATTTTTTTAGCTTTGCAAATTGTATTCATCTTTCAACGTGAATTGTAACTAAAATACAATTTCAAATATGGTGTTCTAATACTCAAATTAAACCTTAACGAGTGAATTCAACACGAAAGAATCAACTTAATTGGAGTTTGGGGAAAAAGTTATAAGTAAAATAGTAAGTAGAGTTAGAATTTTTAGAATGAAATTTTTAGGTAACGAAATTAAGCTTTTACCATATTTTTGTTTCAAGTCTTAGATATGTAAGAAATTATACTTTTATGGTAAAATGAAATATTAATAGCATTATGACTTTGGTGTGTTATATAGTTGTTTGGATGAATTGTGTTGGCGCAGTGTTAAATGGATGCAAAACGCCCATGATGAACTCATTAAAAAGGTAATCAGACATGAAACTGAGTAAGGAATGACATATTGTTGGGTTATTAGGCTCTCTTCCTATGTGGAAAATATATAGGCTCAAATTATGTGGACCATTATGTCTCATTAGGTTAAGTGGAGGTGAGTTAGATTAGTAGGGCACATTAGAGTCATTTGAAGAGAGGAAAAACCAACTGAGAGAAAAATGAAGAAAGAAAATCTTTCCCGCATAACCCTAAACCTGCATTGGTGTTTTCGTCGTTGTAAAGTCGTTCACGGACTGAATTTTGGAGAGTGGGTTCCAAACGTATGGTTCTTCATTCGGACCGTTCAGATCGTCAATCGGAGGTATAGTTTAGGAGAAATCAGTCCCGCACCAGCAGCCCTAGTTTGGACAAATTTCATCTTCTTTGTTCTCATTTGTAAGCATTTGTGCTTAGTTAAATTGACTTATTGAAAACACCATTTGGTGTTGTTATTGGAGACTCTATTGTACCCTATTATTGATTATAGTGGATTTTTCTTTGATCGGGACGACTCGTGATTTTTACCCTTGCATTGAGGGGTTTTTCACGTTAAAAATTGTTGGTGTCTCTTTGTGCTTTGGATTCTTTTTTTTATTCTATTTGTTTGGTGCTCCTCACAGATTCTCGCAAGAAGGAAAATTGATTTTCCGCTGCGTTATTACTCTTTGCTAAGTTGTTATATTTTTTGGCCCTTTTCCCATCAATATACATATAAATGAACTCCTCCCTATAACCCTCTCAACCATGACATACATTATCTATGATACTTACCCTCTTAAAGGATTCTATATTCTTTAGCTCTTCATTCTCGAACACACATATGCTATTTAACCACAAGTTCAATATCCTTGACCACTTGAACTTGGAAAAATGTTTCCTTACTAGAGGATCTACCTAGTCATATCCTCCCCTTTGAGGTAACTTGTCCTCAACACAATCTTGACATGGATCCTTCCTACTCTTTATAATCACCTCTTGGGTCACACTTAGGGCCCTTGATGACGATGCATTAGAGGATGATGAGGATCGACAAGTAGGATGAATACCGACATTTGACACCTTGAAATTTTCTACGAGTCTTTAACATATAACATGTTAAGCTTGGGGGTTAGTGTATTGTATACATCTAGGTACGCTTTGGCCATGACAATATAAGACCTACTCTTGGTAGAGTATATGTCGGCCTACTAAGTTAACATATTCCCAGCCTATACATATTTGATCAAGACAAGATCATAACCAACCAGATTGTTAGTTACAAATTAAACCTAGGAATTCCATAGCTAATTACGATAATTCAAGATTAATATATAATTAGGCTACATGGTCCAAGCTCATCCAGATAAGGACCCATGAGTAGTAGTATAAATAAACACATTCTACGAGGTACATTGATTGTGTTTATTAATTATTAAATTTATTACATGTTGACGCACTTGACTAACCTGAGCGTCAAGTGTTTTTGGCAAACACAACTCCTACTCGGTTAGGAGAGGACGAGTACCTTTAAGAGAACTGGAAAATGATGAATACCCATCAAGTTGAAAACTTGTAATGTTTAATGTTATTATTAGAGTTTTTACCGAATATATTTGGTGTTGTAAGAAAAAAACATTATTTATTTTCTAGTGTATACATAGGTGTTGTCGTGCATTTGTATTTTTTTTAATATTTGTTTTGTACTATATGTTAATAATATATGTAAATTGATTAAGTTAATATACAAGAGAAAAGAAAAATGACGAGAGTAGTAAAAAATAACTTAATGCTAGTGTCAAAAACTACAGATATAATAAAGAAAGAAGAAAAAGAAAAAATGTGACTATTATATACAAAATATTTCAAAATAGTAATTACTTATAAAAATTCAGTTAACAATTATATTTAAAACATTACTAAATAATTATATTATGAACGATAAAATAAGAATAAAAATTATATAAAAAAATAAACATAACAAGTTTTTTATTTATTAATAAAATGTCACCCCATCTTGTAAATTACGCCTACCGTAATAAGTAATTATTATTTTTTGTGTTAGTGGTCCATAAAATTAATTAATAATTCCTTATAAATATGTTATTTTTACTTGCTTTTTTTTACTTCAACGAACTTAGTAACTTTTTAAAATTAAAAAAAAGACAACTTTTACCAAAGTCTTCATTACACTACGTAAGTTATTACACAGATAAGGATCGTGCCATAAATACCAACATTATAGCTATCCAAACTTTTTTATATTTATTAGAAAGAGTGGCACCGTGTTAACACGCGTGTTGTGGGATAGCATAAACTTTTTTCTAAATCAAGCTAGTTAGCTAATTAGAATAAAAACATACCTTTAGGGGCATATGAAATAGAAAGCACATATATATGTCTCTGTATTGTTTCTACATAGCCATTTTTTTTTTCTTACTTCTTTCAGCATTCTGCCACAGGTTGCTACATAATAGGTATTGTTGTTGGTTCCTGTTTATGAGTAATAGGCTACTATACATTGCCTTGACCATCCTAACTTAGCATGAATTGATAGCTATATTTCTAGCTACGTTTGTTTGCGTTCTTGCTGCCTCTTGTACCATATTCTTGCAATTAGTATTAGATAGCTAAAATGAAAGTTTAAGAAAATTGAACACCCTTATTCTTAGAATGAAATGTTCAAGGGATTAGATATGGGAAGAGAAGATATTTGTCCGGAAAAATTTACTATAGTAATCATTTTTTTTATTATCTAATATATATATATATAGAAAGAGTAAGATACAACGAAATCAATTTTTTTTATTTTTATTGTTTTAGTTTTTAAGAAAAAAATAAATAGAAGAAAATTTGTTTCTCTTGGAAGATTATATTTGTAGTTAATTTTCCTATTTCAAAAAGAGTTTGTTATTATTTTCTTCTCGGAGTTGCAAAGAATGGTAGTGTAATTTTTTTTCATAAAGTAAAATCACATTATTATTTGTTTAGTTTCTCTTTATCTTTTATCCTAGTGGGTTTTAATATTATTACTTTAGTATCTAACAATGATATCAAATCTTGCTTACTAATTATTTTGCTATTATTGCCTCTATTAATATTGTATAAAAAAATTTGTATACGTTTTGGTTGTAGTAAGTTTGATCTTTCACATAGGAAAATTATTATTGTTTCTAAATATAGAATGTGATAGTACGAAAGTTCTAACAAATTAAATACTTGACATTTAAGTGTGTTTATTAATGACTCACCTCTTTCTTGATACTTACCTCATGTGCTATGGTTTACCATTGTTATTTCAATAGATAATACTTTGCATAGTGAAAATGCGTAAGTTAGTTTTAAAATCATGACAACAAAACATGAGATGTTGTGGAAACTAAAGATGAAAGTAATTTTGGAAAAAAGATAACTCTATAGATGTAATTGAAGAAATACAAATGTGATTTTATCCACCATTATGGATATCACTAATCAAAGGTTGAATTAAAGATAATGTTATCACAAATTTGAACATAGTAATGACAAATGTAATTTTATCCACCATTATGGAGAATATCATTGTCAATGAGGTTTAGGACACTCTCATCAAATTGTACAAGGTTCAATCATTTTACGTATTCTTGAAGAAGAAGCTTTATATTCTTTGAATTGGTCATTCCAAATCAATTACCAAACACATCAACAATCTAAATACATTATTTATCCAAATTTCAACATAGTTAAATTTTTTTTACAAAACTTATAATTCATGGCTTACTTGATTCATATGATCAATTCATCTTCAATATAACAGATAAAAATATTAATGGGCACCTACAATTTGAGGATATTGTCGAAATTATTCTTGAAGAAGAATGTAGACAAAAGAGTAAGGTATAAAGGATGAAAAGTTCAAAGGAAGCATAAACTTTGATGATGAAGAGAGGTAGATCAACATGGTACATCATAGTCTCTAGGTAAGAAACATCTCAAATGCTACCATTGTGGCAAGAGAGGGATGCAAAGAAACATTGTTCGCATAAGAAGAATGGAGGAAAGAATTATAAAGCATTAACCTCACAAAGCTATGTTGCAAGTACCTCAAAAGATGGAGATATCCTAGTGAGTGAAGTAGATATTAAATTTAATGGTGAAAACAATTACATGATACATTAGTGCAAAAAGACCCATTAACAATAGATTAGAAGTCATTGTCGTGAAAAAAGACGTGATGAAAACTTTGTAAATAAATGAAGTTTTTATGACAGTTTTATGGGAATTGCCAATAAAAATAAAAAATCAAGAGAAGTAATGACGGTTTGGCGAGGAATCGTCATTAAAAGTTCAGAATAAAAAGGAAACAACAATGGTTGGGCAAAAAATCTTTCTTAAAAGTGATTTTCACTTTAAAAAGGTGGAGCCTTTTTTCCTTTCGTGCGTTGCACTCATTGCACTCCTAACATTGTAACATTTCAAATGGATTGGAGTTGTGTAATTTTGATGGGTTGGTGTAAAGGGAGTTAATGGAATTTTTTGTTCTAATTTTTGGTTGGAGAAATACATTATTTGAAAAATTGATATCTTTAGAAGTAAATTGTTAAATGGTGGAAAAAGAGGTTTATGAAAATTGATAATTAAATTATGAAGTTTCAATTGAATATGTGCACAAAAGTTTGAGCTGATTATATTTTAGGAATTTGATTAATGGTGTATGTAATTTAAATTTGGTGATTAAATGGAGGCATGAAATTAAATTTTATGTGGTTAAATAAGTTTTTGAAAATATAAGTGTAGGTGAATTAATGATTTGATAAGTATTTTGAAGGGTTTTGGATTAAATAGTGTAGTATATTGTTAATTTCTAGATGTTACACACATTTGATGTTTGGTGTTTGGTACTATTGTTGGATGTTTATAAATTAGATAAACTACAACTTTAAGTAAGTTTAAGAAAAGGTTGGTTTTAAATGGTTAATTATATAAAAAGTATTGTTATGTTTGAGTGTTTTTCATTGCATCATCATTGAGCCTCGTTCATAAATTGTTGGGTGTCATCGTTTTAGTTGGCTCTCGGGTTTGCTAGTGTTTGGCACAATGTATGTATTGTTGGGTGCAATGTAGGTAATGTTAGGCGCTACTAAGACAATAAGCTCATTGTCTTGGAACTGTTGGGCCCCAACATAGTGGTGTTGGGTGCCAAAATACCTGGATATCCGGGTGACAGAATGGAGCAACACCACAAATTCAGGTGTCACGAAAATGTAATAAATTCAATTTTTTTAAATCAATTACTAAATCGATTTATTCCTTGTAATTAAAGTTAAAAAAATAATATACTAAAGAGTTGTCATGTGAATCTAATTTCAAAGTTAACATTACATTGCTTAAAAAAAAAATTCTTATTCAAAACGAAATTAATAAATTCCTTCTTTAATCTTCCCCATCCTCTAATCACTCCTACTTAACATCTACAATATCTGAATCATCATTTGTTCCCATATAACAAACATTATACGATTAGCACAACAAACACAAACAATAAGGATGAGTTAACAATAATAACATAAAGAAATAAGAACATGCAAAATAGTTAACAAAGTAATAACTCTCTCAATAACAATCAGAGACTCAAACGGATCACCCTTGAGACCATGCCCTCAGTGGTATACTCAATCAGTGATTAAAACAAGATCACTCATGACACCTTGCCTTCAATGGTCTACTCTTAGCTCTTTCATATCACACTAATACCCCAAACATGGGTGGTCGAGTCATCCCACTATCGTAGTAGGTCCTGTTTCCCCTATTCCCCAAGGACTTACGAGTAAAAACTTCTATGAATCATACATCAAGTATTATACTTAGCAATGAGCTAGAATTCTAGGGCAAAAACTTCTATATCTTATTGATCACAAACAAATAAAGATTCAATTTTAGCTATTTGAATCACATGCATGGACCATATAAAATCACTTGCAACTCAAATACCAAATTGATTCAACAAAAAATGAAAAGTGAACTTATTTTATTTTGAATTCTAATTGGATTGATGCACATATATCTAGGATTCTTACTACATTCTATTATCTCTAAATATACAAAGGATGAAGTCGAAAATCTAAAAAAAATGTAAATAAAAAATTTATAAAAAAATTTAGAGAAATAATAACTTTTATAAAATTAAAATTCTATTTATAATTTAACTTTTTTAAAAAGTAAAATAATCAAATGTTATATTTTAAATTCACTACTTAGGTCCTTATAATATTTGTTTAGAATATGACTACAATTTTAACCACGTCTAGTTTGAACTAATTTGTTTCAAAATATAAGGTAAATAAATATGTAAGCCATAACAATGTAAGACATAACAATAAATATCTATGTATAAAGGATTATATACAAAAATATATGAAATTATTGACAGACTTTTATAGATGACAATAAATTCGTCGGTAAATATGCGTTACTAACAAATTTTTAAATTTCAATTATCGACAAATTTTATTGATAGATGCATTACTGAAGGATTTTTCGTCGATAAATTTGTTGGTAATTCATGTTTCATTTATCAAAGGATTTTTTTGTCGGTAAATTCGTCGGTAATGTAACCTTTATTTATCGATAGAAAAATCCATCATTAAAAAAAATGGCAAATTTTCTCCAAATATTTCGTCCAACTTTATACTTTGATCTCCTTTTTCTTCAAAACCCATGGATGCCACAACACCACATTTGCAAAACCCCAACGCCTCCAACCATGGCAACACCTTCAACCGTGAAACAACTCGCAACACCTTGTTGGATTTCTTTTCACAGTCACAACCCTCAAGCTTCCACAACTTCTTACTTTCTCCCAAACGCATGGTCGCTATGACCTAGAAGTTGTGTCACCACCGTCAACAATCATAGTATTTTCGCTCCAAGAATCTCGATCTGTTCCACTTGTAAAAGTTATAGAATTGCTTGTGTTTGGTTATGTGTTGATGAGTTCTGTGTGTATTTATGTGTTAGTGGATTCACAATTGACAATTGATTGGGAAGAAGATGAAGTGTTGGATGTAAAGGTGAAACGTTAGGTTGAAAAGAAGTTGCAAGTGTGCGATCGAGACAGAGAAATAGGACGACGATAGGCATAAGTGAATCTGATTTTGTTGGCTAGAAAAAACACAAATAAAAAAAAACTAAAACCCTAAAACAAAGAAGAAGGAAAGATGAGGAAGAAGAACCAAATCGCGATATTTATCGACAAAATTTACTAAAGAATTTTTTCATCGGTATTTACAAATAGATTTACTAATGAATTTTTCTAAAGATAATTACCGACGAATATTTTACATTTATCGAAATTTTTTTCTTCGATAATTACTGAAGGATATAAGATTCAATCAATAAATATTATCGAAGAATTTTAGTTTGTCGATAATCCATAAAAAAATATTATTGCCGAACAAATTTTGATCGTTAATAATACTTATTATATTTTTAATATCAATTTAGTTATTATAATATAATAATAAAAAATATCATCATTCAATTATAAAACAAGATATATGAAGAAACAAATTTTCACAAGACAAAAAGTTATCATATCATAACTTTTTATTGCATGATATGCACGAGTTATTTATATTATCAATCAGTATATTATATTTTTAAGTAATGTTTGTTTAAGAAATATTATTAAAATAGTTTTCTTACATTTTTTAAATAGTAAACTAAAGATAAATAATGAATTATAATTTTAAGATAATTATTGTAAAATTTAATATATTTACCTTTCATAATAATTTGTTGTTGAAGAAAATATAATTGAATTCTTTAAAGCAATGATTGATGAGAACTATAAATACAAAACTAATATATTTAGAAGTTCATTAATGATGACATTAAAATATCGTTAAAAAATTATTATATATATTCTTTTGTTAAAAGTTGTCACTTAATTGAAAGTAAATACATACTTTTTTATTATTTAATATATGTTTAAATTCTTGGATGATCCTCGTGTTTACGTATGAATCTTAGTTGGGTCTTCATGTTTGAAATTATTTCAATTGGGTCATAATATTTGTAAAATTGGACAAATTTTATTCTATTCGTTAAGTTGTCCTATACAGTGTTAAATTGTGATGACGATGACGTGTTTATGCAGATGTGCATTATTTAATTAGGTGGAATTTTTATTTAAATTAAAAGTTATCACATGTGTCAGCCTCTTCCTTACCCAAAATTAGGGTTTCAGATCGGGGGAAAGGGGCTTCTACTGTTGCACCGTCACGCATGCGAGAATAGGATTTCGCCTCTTCTCCCCTGCCGCGCCGTGGAAATTCATGGTTGTGCTTCTCTTTTTTCAATTTCATAGATGATACAGGTGAATCAAACTCATGGTGTAAATTAGGAAAGCTTGATGAATAGATTTTGTAGGGAATTTTCTACCGGGATATGAAGGTGGAGGCTTGGTGGTCACGGTGTTGCGGTGGTGATGAGATGACTGCGCAGGGTTTACAAGAGAATTGGGGAAAACGATATTGGATTTTGCTGTGTAGGTATGTGCGATAGTGGAGATGAAGGAGACGAACACAGTGATAGCGGTGCATGGTCGCAGCGAATTGCGATTGGGGTTTTTCTGATTGTAGGTCTGTGTTGATGGTGGGGAGAGCACGATTTTGGGTTGGTTTCTGGTGGCTTCGAGTTGCGAAAATGGTGACTTGTCGTGAGCGTGGGCCGCACGATTCTGGAGAATGCCATGGAAGAGGCTTGTGATTTGGCTCGCAGAGATTATGGATGCGTTCGTGGAGATTTGCGAATCGCAGCGGCCATGGAGGCGTCGTTGGCGTTTCGGTGATGGTCTAATGCGATGGAGAAAATGGGGTGGTGGCGTGAAGTCTTGCACTGTTGATGACGGCTGTTGTTTGAGGCAAGGTAGGCGTTGTATGTACTATGAAGAAGATGATGTGTTGATGGAGGAGAACGAATTAGGGTTACGCGACGGCCTTGCGGCATGATGGTGGCGGCACGACGGCAAAGTTGCGGCACGACGGCAAGGGTTATGAAATTAGGTTTTTTGTGGAGATGATGATGAGGTGACACTAAAAGTTATCAAATTCCACGTTATTATTTAAAATTTATTTCCACGTAATAAGATCACACATATCAGTATCACTACATCAGTAGACTTTAACGCCGTTTAAGACAACTTAACGAATATGGTAAAATTTGTTCAATTTTACAAATATTATGACTCAATTGAGATAATTTCAAATATGAGGATCCAACTGAGATTCCCACATAAACATGAGGACGAGGGTTTAAACCTTTAATGTAACAATTATGTTTAACTTTTATCTTTTAAACTAAAATTCCTTTGTCAATCTAGCATTTATAATTTATACAAATATTCATAAAATGTATGAAATACTCATGTTTATTTGATAAGTTATAAAAGTAAATCACTTTTCAACATTATATTTCTTTTATTCATTTGTAATTTTTATCACTTAACCATTAAGATTTAAAATACAATTTTAATTTAATTATAATAATAAATAAACAGTTCCTTTTCAAGTTAAATGTCTAAAAGTACAAAAAAACATTTTGAATATAACTTTGGTTCCTTAAAGGTTACATTTTGAATATAATTTATTTAATTGTTATTTTTAAAAATTAATATAATAAAAATGATTATTATTTTTATCATTTTTTAATTATTTTATATATTATATATTTATTATGATATAAAAAGTAAATACAATAAAATAAAATCTTATAATATATTTTGTTAAAATAATATTTTTATTACAATTATACTTTCTCCAAAACCATTTAAACAACTTAAGATGAATTGCGGTTTAATTAATAATTTTATTTCTACCACTTTGAATTCACGCGGGTAGTCCCATGCACAGACAAAAAAGACACATTTAAAAGAAGAGAAGTGAAAGTCTGAAAGCTGTAAAAACACTGTATCAAACAAGTATTTTTTATATTTTAATTTTCATAAAATATTCTGTTATTGAACTAAAAGATGATGACGTGGAGTCGTGTGGACCGTCCCTTTTCTCTATTTTATGAGATGCCCTTTGCTTCTTCTCCTTCTCTTTCTCCCCTCACTTTCTCTCTCTTCAATTGTGTATCTGTTCTGTTCTGAGGATTCTCTCTCTTCCATTCATTCATCAGCATCTCTTTAAATAGTTTCTCTATTCAAAACCATATCTTCCATCCAAAAATATTATCTTTTAAAGGATATTCAGGCCGTGCTTCTCGCCCTTCTCTCTTCTTCTTTACACAAAAAATCTTCTTTTTTGTGATTTTTTTCAGCATAACCCTGAAATCTAGAGACCCGCCGCAAAAAACAATCCATACCCAGAATTTTCTCTCTGAAAAATCTTGTGGGATTTATCTGTTTTATGTAGTTGTTGTTCTCTTTGATTCCACCTTCACAGACTGAACTTTTTTATGTATACTAAAATATTAAAAATATAAATATATAAAACTGTATTTCTTGGGTGTTTTGGAGGATCTTCTGTGTTTTCTCTGTTCAGTGAATTGTGTTAAAGGGGTTTTGAGGGTTTTCGTTGAAGTTGAAAAAGCTGAGAGATTCTAGTTTAAGTACTGTTGGCATGGCTGCTCAATTGAAAAAGTGTAAGCCCTCATCTCTCTTACTTTGTTCTTTTGATTTATGGGTTTTATTCATGGTTTGGATTTTTCTTTTCTTTTCTTTTGGTTACGCTTTGTAAAATGAGATGAAAAAATTGTAAAAAAGGGAGAGATTTTTAAATCTTCTGCTATTAGCAGCTGCAGATGACATGAGGAAGAAGCTTCATGGTGATTCTCCAGGGGCTGAACTCAATACTTCCAATACGGTAATGAGTGATAATTTTTATTTTAGCCTCATGCCTCTTTTTCTGTTGTTGCATGTGATGTGTAAAGTATTACTTTAGCTTTGGATTTCAGGATTTTTTTTAAATATTATTTTTTCTGTTCTTTGGTTTGAAATAACTGTTTCATTGGTGGTGCATGAGAGGCACAGATAATTCATGTTTTCTTAGTGTTCATGTGGATGTTGTTTGTTCAGGTTCCCTCGAAGGGTGCAAGTTCCCCATCTGATGCAAGATCATGTGTATCATCGATAGGAGATGCTTCAGGTAGTGTTAAGGATGTTGATGTGGATCATGAGTACTTGTCCAGAGATCAGGGTGGTCCTTATCCTGCTGGTGGCTATTATGGCTACTACTATCCAGGTTAGTTGCTGCTGATTAAAGATGTTCCCTCCAATGGTACCCTATTCATTTCAATTGGTTGCAATATTTATGTTTGCACTTCTTACGGTAGAGTGATCACAGGTTATGGTGGTTTCTTTGGAGAGTCAGACAACCAAGGGTACTATGTTGGTGCAGATGCCATGGATCTTCAATACCCTGTAAGTCTCTTGAGTTGAACTGTGGTTGGTCATGCTGTTGATGTTATTGTTGAGTCTTTCTGTGTGGACTGTGGTTGACTTGATGCAAATCTGGTTGATTCAGGCTATGCATGTCTAAATACTTCAATTTAACTGCATTTTCACTCTAATGTTTTTTGAGAAATAATCAAGCTATGTACACACTAACTGCTTTGCTGAAACAATGGGATTTTACTATGTTACTATGTTTGCATTTTACCTTAAAGTCAAGCTAACATATAGTTGGGGTTTTTAATATTCATTGATGTATGATACATGTCTCAATACATACTTTTGTTCTTTCTGTTGCTTCATTTAGGTCATGCAAGCAGATAATGGATCTTATGTCTATCTCGTGCCAGGATTTCAGACTGGCTACCCTTCATACTTTCCTATAGGTACAGCTGGTGTTGAAGGACAGTATAATGTCTACCACCCTGGATCCATCTTTCAACACCCAATTGGATCACCTGGTTATTTACCAGCCTCTCTATCCTATGGAGAATTACCACCATCAACATACTCATGGGATTCTTCCCTGATCACACAAGATGGGTTTCAAGGACATGCTTATAATGATCTGGCTGGTAAACCAAATGGTAGATCTAATTTGTCTTCCCAGAGTCATTCTGGTGGTGTTGTATCAAAGTCTTCACCCTCATCTAACTCGGCAGAAGTGAAGGGTTCAACACCATTATTGGAGGTCACATCAACTCATGTTAAGAGAAACCAGCCAAAACAAACAAACAAAGTAACCTTGCATTTCTTCTTCCTTTAGCTTTACCCTGTCCCTCTTGGAATAGATTATTCTAATGAGCTTGTAATGTTTTTTCAGGCACCAGTTTCAGTCCTCCATTCACCTGTTTCCAAGTTTCCCACATACAATCAAGGAAAGAGTGGATTTCTCTATCCAAACAACTTGCTTAGTGTGAAAACCAATACAAAGGGCTGGGTTAGTACTGATAAGTTGAAAAACAGAAACAAGGTCAATGATTCATTTAATGAGCAGAATCAAGGTCCTAGAACAGCTAATGCAAAAGGTGCATTAGTGTCTGGAGGTAACCCTTTGAGAAACTTGGTCCTAGGTGGAAGTGGAAATGTTAGCAGTAAAATCAGGACAGATCAATACAACCTTCCTGATTTTCCAACCAAATATGACCATGCACTTTTCTTTGTTATCAAATCATACAGTGAAGATGATATCCACAAGAGCATCAAATACAACGTTTGGGCAAGTACTCCTAATGGGAACAAGAGGCTGGATGGTGCATATCAGGAGGCACAGAAGAGAATGGAAGAGAAAGGATGCAAGTGCCCTGTCTTCCTTTTCTTTTCGGTATGCCGTTTGGATCTGTCTCAAAACCTTAAGATTCCTTGCATCCATGTTTATCTGCTTATGTATTTTAAGATTAATAACTGTTTCTCAATATCTTACTGCTAGTTGTTTATGCTGTTCAGGTCAATGCTAGTGGTCAATTTTGTGGAGTAGCTGAGATGACTGGTCGGGTTGATTTCAACAAAAGTATGGATTTCTGGCAACAAGATAAATGGAATGGATACTTTCCTGTGAAATGGCACATTATAAAGGATGTTCCAAATCCTCAACTACGGCACATAATACTTGAGAATAATGATCACAAGCCCGTCACAAATAGTAGAGACACACAAGAGGTCTGCATTTTGCATTTGATTGTAAACCAACACAATCCACTGAGAAAGACTTGGTTATTTCTTCTGCGTGCTTACTCATCATGTCATCTATGTTTTTCTTCTTTCAGGTGAGTTTTCCCCAAGGTGTTGAAATGCTCAACATTTTCAAGAACTATGTGGCAAGAACTTCCATATTGGATGACTTTGAGTTTTACGAAAGTCGCCAGAAGGTCTTGCAGGAGAAGAAAACAAGGCAATCTATTTCCCATACCAGTATACAGGTTTGCTTTTACACTGCTACCTTATTCCAAAATTTTACTAAGTATTTACTCTTCCTTTTTGATATGATGGACAATGGCAACTACTGATGAACGCATGTGATTGTGGGTCCACATTGGCATAATTGTGCTTGGAGTAGGAACTCTTTTTCTATATCTGATCATGCCTAGTTGATAAAAAAGAAAAATTCTAAAGCCTCACAGAATAATTTGGTGTTGGGAAATTTCATAAACTAAGAGCTCTTTATAGACACTTTCGAGCATTACTATTTATTCTCAGTTCTTTATTTAACTTTTCTGTGTAATCATATTCCTTTCAAGATGCTTTCCTCTCCTTCCCAATTGCTCCATTATAACAATTTTATGAATAAACAATATTTGCACTTACACTTTCATCTAATCACTAACTGGCATGCATGATTAGATTGTTATACTTTTGTAATAACTATCTAAGAAATCGTTCTAATGATGATTTCTGACAAGAGAAAAACTTTTACAATTGTTGTATACAGATAAGTTTGTTCTCATTTTTATAATAACTATCTTAAAAGACAATTAAGATATACAGATTCGTTACAAGTTAAAATCTTTTATACTGGGTGTCTGTTAAAGTTTTATTTTTTTCATAGGGCTGGTAAATTTGTTGACTTCTATAGAAATATTTTAACAATGATCTTTGATTGATTGAAAGTCTAAAATCATGCATTTCAGTACATTTTTATTGAAGTATTTGTTATATTTGGCAGCATATAGAGGAATTAACCACATCACTAGGGTCAGTAGAGCTATCATCATCATCATCATCTGTGAAGAACATGGAGGATCCTAAGGTAGTTGAGAAAGTGAAGGACTGAAGAAACGTAGGCTGATACTGTTCCCGGGTACCTGCCATGACAGCATGGTGCATTCTGGCACTGCCACGTGGGCCATGGAGTAAGAAAAGCTAATGAATTCAAATTTGAAGTACTAAACAAAAAAAGTTCTTGCTGATGATACTTTAGAAAAGGAAAAAAAAAAGAAAAAAGAAAAGAAATGAAAAGAAAATAATTTTTGTCGGGGAAAATGGTGACTGCATTCCTAATTGTACAAAACTACAAAGGAAGAAAGTCTTGGAAGATGATGGACCCGGTGATATAGCTGTTACATAGTGCTTTGAAAAGCACTTCTCATTTACTCTTTTTATCTTTGTTTGCACATAATAAGCTCAGTTTGGTTCTTCTTTGTTCTTGGTATTTTCACATTTTATTCCTTGCACTTGTAGTTACCGATTTTAACAACATAACAAATGCCACGATTGGGACAGCTCACCAATAATAATGCGTTGAAAATAATGATGCTAATTATTGGACTTGGAAACTTTTTCACCATGCATTATTTCATTCTTTCAATTTTCAATATATTATTGCATATCGTGGTCGTAGAATGCGCCCATTATTTTGTGATGAAATTCACTCATCTGTCTTCGCATAATCAAGAATCAAAATAAAAAACATGCCAATCAAGTTCTAATTCATACGTAACTTGAAAGTTTCACAAGTAATAAAAGTGAATAAGATAAATAATATTGCAATGGAAAAATTTATCATTTTATGATTTTGGGTTAGAGACTGTATTAACAGTTCGGATACGTTTATTTACTAGTATCTGAAGTTAAGGGTTAAACTAATCGGTAGTTGATTATTGAAATTGATTGTTATTTATGATTTTATAATAGCTATTTTTCAATTATATATATATATATATATATATATATATATATTTAAATTGATTAATAATGTAATTCAAGCTATTTGACCTAACTCTAACAAATGGGACATGCAACGGACGCTTTAAAATTTGAGCTTGAAAATGATCAAGCTTAATATTGAGTAACTTGGGTAGTTTGTGCAGAGTTAAAACGAAGTACCTAATTTAAACACATTTTTTATTTCTAATAAATGTCTAGATTTTGTTTTTACCTTTAATCACTGTTTCTTTGCTTTTATTTTCGGTAACATTTTAATTTTTTTTCTTTATTGTTAATTATGATAAATTTGTTTATTTGACTACCATTTGGTTGAAATTGGGCCTCCATTTCAGTTTCATTGGACAACCAACGCATCTAGAATCCAAGTAACTCCATTCAATACATGAGAGGGAATTAATGGTCCAATTTAAGTCCATGCAAGTCTCTACAAAAGTATAAAGAAATTCCACTTCTATATAATTTGTACAAGATTAAGAAGAAAAATAATATTCTAGTATTATATAATTTTCAAGTTTATAGTCTTCCTCTTTTAGGCTTGTGACTAGATGGTTTCTATCACACTGGCCAAGTTTACAACAGGAAAAATTAATCTAGAAGTTACACTTGGTTTACAAAATTATGTTTTCTGTTTCGGTCGGATCTGGATGACCCTACTATAACACAAGTTTGCCGAAGACCGGATGAGTTTGTCGAAGACCGGGCGGACGTTGCTGAAATCCACAAACTGAAGCAGACCGTGCAACTTCGTCTCTAGGGGGCACTAGAAGACAGGACGATTACCTCCTTGCTGAGGACCGGGCACGCTAGGAAGGGTCGAACGGGCTCTCTCCTCTTTCTCCAAGCCGGGCGGCCGGGTACCTGTCAAAGGCACTCCAATGCTTAAGTCAGTAACATGACCGAGTGGTCTATAATGCATGTATATATTGCATCCTAAGCAATCTGTCCCGAAATCATACCTGGAACCTTTATTTATACTGATTGTAATGAGCTTTTACCTTTTGTGGGCCTAATAACGGCCCAATCATACCTTAATCTTCATTAAGGGCTTTAATGAGTCATTAGTGTTTAATCGTGATCTAGTGAGGTTCGGTCGGGACGGCCGGTCAGAAGGGTGGTCGGCCAGGGATGTCAACCTGGGTGGGCGGCCACTCGGTTTTGCTGATCGGTCACACTGGACGCTCGGTCTTGATGGCCGACCTGGGTGGAAGTTCAGTCCATGTGTGATCGGACAGCGTCAGCTTGGACGCTCGGTCTTGATGGCCGACTTGGGTGGACGTTCGGTCCATGTGTGGTCGGACAACGTTAGCTTGGGCGCTCGGTCTGGATGGCCGACCTGGGTGGACGTTCGGTCCATGTGTGGTCGGACAACGTCAGCTTGGACGCTCGGTCATGATGGTCGACCTGGGTGGATGTTCGGTCCATGTGTGGTCAGACAACGTTAGCTTGGACGCTCGGTCTGGATGGCTGACCTGGATGGACGTTCGGTCCATGTGTGATCGGACAACGTCAGCTTGGACGCTTGGTTTTGATGGCCGACCTGAATGGACGTTTGATTTAAGAATCGGAAGGACTGGACGATACATTTTCCATAAAGCTAACATCGGTTACAAATCAGATTTTTAGAAAAAGGTTAAAGTTTACAAATATTTCTTTTCACAGAGAAAACGTGTAGCTCCCCCATTCATTACTTATTTCTATTACACGAGAAATGGTCATACTACTATAAACTACTAGAAACTGTAAAATATAAAAAAAAAAATTGTTGTTCCTAATGGAAAAGTAAAGTGAATTATGTGCCAATTAGAAACTTAACATTGTTGGACCCATATTAATAAGGGTACCATACTCTATTGTATAAACTATTTTGAAAGTGCAATTTAAGGCTGAAAGCAATGTTGGTACTTAGACAATGACTATTCAAGGCATGTGACAGGAGAAGTTTGTACATCTGAAACTGAAAACAGAAGGTTGTCACCTTGTCACCTATAGTGATAATAATACAGGGAAAATCTTTGGTTGCAGAAACATATAGATCCTCAATTACCATACAAAATTCACTCTTGATTGATGTCCATCAGCATAATTAATTTGCTAAGTATTTGCCAATGATATGACAATAGTCACAAATCATTTGAACATGATTAATCTAGACAAGTTTGATGAAAAATAAATGAAAGTATCTTTTTAGATTATTCCTTAAATAATCATTCATATAAAATATTCAATAAAAGAGTTATAATTGTTGAAGAATTTGTGAATGTTGTATTTGATGAATCTAAGCAAGAGAGCCAAGTGTTTCCAGAACAGTGATATAGGTAATAATGAGTTATTAGATATCATTACTAGACTAAATATGAATAAATCAAGCAAACAAATCAGTTTTGATGAAGCTCGTGCAAAACAAGAGAATCATAAGAATCTTCCAAATGAGTGGAGATTCTTAGAGATCTCTCACTTGACAATGTGATGGAATAAATTGAAAAGGGAATATTTACCTGACATTCTTTAAATAAAGTGTTGCCAAAAAGTGATGTAGGTGAAGTTTCTGAAAAACACTAGAATAGTTTTAATGGAAAACTCTTCGTAACCTTTTCGATATAGCACATTATCGAGTTCTGAAATTTTCTTTCAAAAGCTTAAACGCTTGACTTGATAAATATGAATAAATAATAAATGTTTTTGATGTGCTATTCAAAATATATCCTGCAGTGTTTTGTAAAAACTTCCTTTAAAAAAAGTCATTTAGCTTGGAAGATTTTTCTATGTGGAAGTAAAACTCAACTGCAAGTTTTTGTGAGAGGATCATTTAGATAAGAGAAGAGATAATTGCACAAGTGTTTTTATACTGGTTCACTACAACTAAGCTATGTTTAGTCTCCTTCGTAGAGGGTTCCACTATAATCTTCACACGATTACAAATGAGTATTCGCACCACCCTTGGTATCTGAGTATTAGTACCACTCCTGGTACTCAACAACCATAGCCAAGATTTTCTTTGAGTATTCACATCACTTCTGGTACTCAACAACCCTAGTTGAGATTTCTTTGTGTAATTGAACTACTTCAGGTACTTAGCAACCTTGCCAAGATTCCTCAACTCAAACTGAGTTCAGTTGTAAGTATTTTAATTCTCTTCAGAATTGTAATCAATGATTGCTTACAAGTTGTTTAGACTATATCTCTCATAGAGAGGATGTGATTACAATACAAAGCAGTCTAAACACTCGCATGTGTTTATCTCTTTTCTCTTACAACGTAAGCAATACAACAATGAAGCTTGAGAGTATTTCTTTTCTCTTTTGCTCTTGTCTTCCCCTTTTTCTTTTCTTCAGCTTTGACGTATTGTTTTTCTTGAACTCTCTTTTCTTTTCTTCTCAATGCTTCTTAGGATAAATATTTCATTGTAAACTTTCACTTGACTATCCTCTTAAGCTATCATCTTGATTTTCCTTTCCAAAGTTCTTTTATTTAAAGGCTGCATGAATATTTGTTCGTTAGACTGAGCTTTTAGCCTTGATACTCGTGCTTTATCTTTCTTCTTTGTACAACAGTCGTTGGATGAGTCAACTTGTCAAAGAAGACATGTTTTTTTAGTACTTTACTTGAAATAGGTTATACGTTCTTTTAAGGTATGACTTCAAGTGAAGAACATTTTGTGAATATCTCTTTTGTCCCTAACGTCCACTTTTGATATTTTCTTTGTAGCTATGTGGATATGTATAGAATAACTTATATGCAAAGAGTAAATTGTATATGCAACAAATATGTCTTTTCTTATCACTTTTGTTGTTTTAGAACATTGAGCATTTAATGTCATTTAATACTTGCTTAGAACACCAAAGTGTTTTTTGATTTTCTACCGTTAGCTAGCATTTTATAATTAAGCTCTTTTCTAAAGATACCGAGCATTGTATAGAGACTTCATCATTGGACAAAGTATTGTTTAACCTCATAGTATCCTTTAATCAAGTAAACACCTCTTTTGATTTTGTCTCTTCTTAGATAGATAGTGTTTAGCTTGTTTAAGCTTTCTTTTTATATTTTAATATTTAATGTCATTCAATGTGTTTTGTTAGAGATATCGTCTTGAATGTTTTATTTTCGAGAGTTGTTGAATACCTCTTCCATGTATGATAAACATCAAGCGTTTAACATCAACTCTCTTAGACGCTTTAGCACAATAGCGTTTAGCCATGCATTTGGGTGTTTTAACCTAGATTTTTTTTCTATTACCTAAGATTCTAAGTGTTTTCCAAAGCTTTTCTATATTGTGGATTCTAATTTTAAGTTTTTGTGTGGGTTTTCTATGTTTGGAGATTTAGGCTCTTGGTTTTTATTTTCACCTTAAGTTGTTTTCAGATTATTATTCATTTTCAATGTTATTTAATTAAACATCAAAACAAGAGAGCGTTTAGGCACATAACAATTTTGGTGAAGTTCGTGTATAACAAGAGAATTATAAGAATCTCCCAAATGGGTGGAGATTTCTTAAAGATCTCTCACTTGACAATGTGATGGAACAAATTGAAAATGGAGTATCTACCTCACATTCTTCAAATAATTTTTTCAATATAAAGTCTTTTGTTTCACAACTTGAACGATAAAAATGTCAACGACTCCTTAAAATATGAACATTAGGTATCTATTATGTATTATGAACTAAATCAATTTGTTACGAATTATGTTTGGGTGCTTGTATCTATAATTGAAAATATAAATGTAATAGGTACTAAATGAGTTCTCAAAATTAAAATGAATGAACTAGGTATAATATAAAAGGAATAAATATTGGTGAAATATATGCCCTTGTAGCTAGACTAGAAGCTATAAAATTACTTCTTGACACATGCTTGTATGAGTGATTTCAAGTGTTCTCAAATGGAAGTCAAGAGTGTCTCTCTCAATGGCTTCATAAATGAAGAAGTCTTTTGTATCTCAATCTCCCAACTTTGAGGATCATTAATATCCATATCATGTGTACAAGCTGAAGAAAGCTCTATATGAACTTAAGCAAGCCTGAAGATAGTGGTATAGGAGGCTTAACAACTTTCTTTTCTCCCAGAAGAAAAATTGACTAGACTCTTTTCAATTAAAAAGTTCATAATGATATTATTCTTGTACAAGTTTATGTAGATAACATAATCTTTGGTGTTGCTAATGGTTGCTTGTGTGAAAAGTTTATATCAGTTATGCAAGGAAAATTTCAGATGTCTGTGATGGATAAGATTACTTACTTCTTAGATCTTCAAGTCAAGCAAATGAAGCAGGGTACCTTCTTAGGTCAATCCAAGAACTGCATAAACTTGTCAAAGAATTTGAGATGGAGAACCACGAAGAAGTTGCTACACCTATGTTTACAATATGCTAGTTTGACTTTGATGTGAAGGGATCAACTATTGATAAAACTAAGTTCTAAGGGATAATTAGATCATTGCTTTACTTAATGACTACCACACCTGATATCATGTTTAATGTTTGGATGTGTGCAAGATATCAGTCAAACCCCATGAAATCACATTATAGTGCTACCAAAAGAATTCTGAAATATCTTATAATAACTATTTATGTTGGACTATGGTATCCAGTCGATACTGATTTTAGATTTTGACTTTGTACATGTTAGTTTGACAAGAAAACTACCAAGGATACTTGTCACATTCTTGAAAGCAACTTGGTGTCTTGACTTAATAAGAAGAAAACTTATATTATTGTTTCAACTAAGGCTAAATATATAGTTGTTAGGAGTTGTTGGGTGCCTATTCTCTAGTTGAAACAACAATTGTTGGACTATGGTCATCAACTAGATCTAATGCGTGACAGTACTAATTTTATATTTTCACTAAATATCCAATCCAACACTCACAAACCAAACCTATTTAAATTTAACATCATTTTATAAGAGAGCACAATTTGAAAGGTTATTGTGAAATCAAGTATATTGATACTATTAACTAGTTAGTTGATTTATTCACCAAACTATTAACACAAGATAGGTTCAATTATTTGAGAATTGAATTGAGTATTCTAGATTACTCATACATTTTCTTACCTTTTCTTTAGCCTATGCAAGATTTTTCCTAATAGTGCCTTGTTTAGAAAACATTTGTTTGGTTCAATAGCGCGTTTAGTGAAAAATCTTTCAACATGTTTTTGGAACGATGTTTGTACCTATTAGCACGTTTACCATATATATATATATATATATATATATATATATGTGTGTGTGTGTGTGTGTGTGTGTGTGTGTGTGTGTGTGTGTGTGTGTGTGTTTCGGTAACATTTGTCCCAGGGTCGGTCGTCCTTCCTTGCTATGCTTCGATCGGCCAACTCTTCAAGTAATCCTTCCCGATTGGTGGTTGACCTGCAGAAGACACTCCGACGCTCAAGTCAGATATGTTTCATAAAGAGGTCTATATTTTATTAGGATAGAAGAAGATGATTGTACCTGGACATCAGTTGTCTACTTATAAGGCTTGTGACAGCCACGTCCATTGATTAACCATTAGTGCAATATATTTTAGGTAATCAAACCCAATAATTAATCATTAATGCAATATATTTGTAGAGCGTAAGACAATCTGACCTATTAGTACCTGCTTAATGACAATCAATTCCGATCGGTATACTTCATATAGTACAATATATATATATATATATATATATATATATATATATATATATATATATATCATAGTGAGAGCCCGTATAGCTTTGTTTAGCAAAGTATAACACGAGTGTATTTGGCAAAACTCTTATACAACACATTGACGCAATTAGTAGGGAAACCGTTTAATAGTGTGTCTATTCATGTATTAGCGTGTTTATCAAAGCTTTTCTCAAAGTATTTAGATTTCACAAAGCTTTTTCATAAACCGCTTATCTTTTAACTATATCATTTTACCAAGATAACACTTTGTCATATGCTTATCTCGTTTATTATTGTTTGTTAAACTTCAAAACCTATGAAGACGTTTAGAGATTTCAATCTTATAGACGATCTTGTCTTAACAGAGCAAGGACTTGAAATTTATCTTTTGCACTAGAACATGATACTTTATCTTATTATTTTCTTCTCCAGGTTACTAGACTTTCTCCAAGAAACATATGGTACCCAGATGTAGATTTTTTGTTTTGTTTTGAATAATAGAACATACATAGTTTGCACAAGTATATATAATGAGGATCAAAGTGTTTTATGAAGAATAGCCTTTTTGTTGGGCGTAACTTTAAGTCATGAAGAATTTTTTCAACAACTTGCATGTGTTTTTCTCTTGCATTACGTATACACTAACTTTCCACACAAATTACATAACAAATGTTTTGTCTTGCATGTGATAAATAAATAAGTTGCTTATTTTCTACAAGAGGTCTCTCCTCACTTCGAGTTCTATGATTTTGTTCTATAAAAACTTCTAAGTTTCTATATCCCATTTTATTTGTTTCTTTAAGGAGATCAAATATATATTTTTATTTAAGAGATAAAAATTTCCTTTTCCAATAAGAAACCTTTTTCAAATGAAATACTTAATTTATTTCTCGAGTCTTTCATTTCAAATTAGGCTTCAACTTTTCCTTTAAAGCTAATTTTTTTTTTATCATCTCATGCAATTAACATGTCATTCACATAAATCAATAATAATATATGTTTATGTGTAACAAATTATTTTATGAATAAGGTATTCTCATTAGCTACGCCATTATTTTCCAAAATCACCCAAATCATGCATTGGAGATTGAATAAAACCATATAAGGCCTTCTTTAGGAGGCATACCTTATTCCTTCCACTATGAGTTTCGAGTTCTGAATGAACCTCCATGTACACTTCTTCTAAATATCTATAAAGAAAGACATTATTCGCATCCAACCAATGTAAATCCCATCCAAATTTAGTAGTAAGAGAAAGAAAAATTTAAACTATATTCATCTATCATAGGAGAAAAAGTCTCGTCATAGTCAATTCCATAAGTTGGAGTATACCTCTTTCCAACCAATCTAGCTTTATATTTGTCTATTGACCCATTTGTCTTATGTTTCATTATAAGTATCCTTTTCTGCCCTACTTCCTTATCTCCAGGCCTTTCAACAATCCCATCTCTTATGGCTTTAGTCTAATTTTCACTTCTCATGACTTCTTGGATTGAGGTAGGAATTTCTATGGCACAATATGAATAACAAAACTTTATTGTCTATTAGAAAGATTATTAATGCATACATATTGAGGAATATGATATTTAACACATGATCTTTTTTTCAACATAATGGTTAAACCCTTAAGAATATTTACCTTCACATTGTTTCCTTCAAGGCTCCTTACCCCTAAGTCAAACAACTTTTATTATTTTAGAGTTAAAGTGGATTGTCATCCTTCATATTTTTTGTTAAAGAGCTTGTCTTCTTCCTCATTATAGTTTGGTTCAATCCCATTTGTAGTGCCTTCATCACTTGGATCTTTAACATCCTGCAAAGATGGATATATTGATGATAAAAAGGATAAGTCATCCACTTCAAGTATTATATAACCCTAAAGTGTAGGACTGACAAAAGGAAAAATTTTATAATGAAATGTGATATCAATGGTGATATATACATAACGAATCTCAAGATGATAACATTTGTACCATTTTACATTCAAGTATAACCAATACATATTTAAGAGTTATAGGTTATAGTTTGCATGTTTTAAAGATTACAAAAATCGATACAACTAATGCTAATGTTATTTAAGATATGAGTGGATGATCTATTGATAAACCATGTAGTAGTTAACACATTTTCTCCCAAATAAGTTTTAGGAACAAATATGGAAAGGATGGTTCTGGAAACCTCTAGAGAAATCCACCACCTTTTACCCCACTCCAACATCGTTTATCAAAGCTTGGGCTTATCTTTGCAGAGATCAACCACAATCAACTTTTTCTCTTCTACCTGAACTTTCTCTGTTTTTTGGCAAGGAGGTAATCCAAGACCCCAATTATTTAGAACAAAAAATTACCAGCGATTGGTTAAGACAGGGTGGACCCAACAATAGAAGCCTCGTAGCTTGGGATCTGCAAGTCCCTGACGATGCAACCAGAGGCGTGTTTCATCTCGATCGTTCAGATATTGAAAAGCTAAAGTAGATTGTGGTGTCCAAGAAGAAAGGGAACAACAACAACCTCCGCTTGTCAACTTTTGTGTTATTCGTTGGTTATGCTTGGGTTTGCAGGGTGAGAGCAGAGGAAACAAAAAACAAAATGGTTATGTTGGCTTTGAACATCAAGCCCTAATTAAGAAAAAAAGTCTCCATTAACGACTTCGCCCAAGTTGCGATACATTGTGCTTCAGATATTTTATCCCAATTTCAACTTCAATGAACCCTAATTCCTAATCACATTATACATTTCATAAATATCTATTTTAATAAATATCTATTTTTAAAATATTAAATATTATCAAATACTATGTCAGAATGTCACGTTTAAAAAACTACACACGTCAACATCACATGTCATTCAAGTCAACATCACATGCCATTCAAAACTTAACTCGATAAGGAAATTTAAAGGTGGAAGTCCAATTGAGTCAACTTTTCATTATAAAAAATTAAATTGACAAAACCGATAAGATGTGAATCTAAGTGAGAAAAACCCACATAAATAAGAACTTCCCAAAGAGTTTAAACTATTTAAAAATTTACCCATGTTTCTTTTCCTATGCTTGTTAGCTTATGACCTTTGTTTTTATTTTGTGACTTGGATTGTAATGGCTACAACTCATTCTTCTCCTTAGAACCTAAAATTGTTTTCCATATAGAAAACTCCTAAAATACACAATAAGAAGAGAAACAAGAGTTATTGGATAGTTCAAATATTTTGTAGGCAGTTGATAAAGGCAATATTATTGACCAATTATGAAACATATAAAACATTCTTTAATGTTCCAAGCATATGTTTGTAAAGGTAAACTATTGCCATTTGTAAATGTAATGAATTTTTAATTGATTATTTTAATATGAATTGAAGAGCTTAACGAAAAGAGTCATACGATTATTGTTTTTAAATAAAAAATTTAAACACCTTAATATAACAAGTCAATATTGAATGTACTCTTACCTTTACATACTTAGACAAAAAAAACATAAAAAAAAAATTGATATATGCATATATATATATATATATATATATATATATATATATATATATATATATATATATATATATATATATATATATATAATAAAGATTTAACCTTTATTCTTAAAAAATTTTGAACGATGACAAATAATGATAATTATTAACAAAACCAACAAAACATCACTATAAAAAAAATAAAGAAATACTCTATTGATAACATTGACATGAATTACATTCTCATCTGCATTAATACTTTTTTAAAATTATAAAAATATATTAAAATGAATAAAAAATTCTGAAAATAATTTGTTTAATTACTATGCAAATATTAAAAATAATTGTTATTCTAATAATACGCTATTTGTAACCTAACCTCTTGTACAATATGCATTTAAATTCAACACATTATCTACTTACGCTTATGAAAAATATAACGTTATGGCTAAATCGTCCAATGAAAGGAATTTATCTATTAGTGTTAATTGTTTGAATTTCTTTAAGCTAGACTTATAACACGTGTAAAATCCGAACAATTGCGTTATAAGATTTTATGTTCTCTGCTGTAATTTTCAATAAAAGTATTAATATTTATCTTTTAAATTCTTTAAATGTTTAAAAATCTCAATGTTTATCCTTCATATTCTTTTTTAATGTTAGCCTTTGGATTATTTTTCACTGGATCTATCAAGCATTATCCAAATTTTTATGAGCATCATTATTACCCTAACAATCCATTATGTAACTCAAATCCAATATATATATATATATATATATATATATATATATATATATATATATATATATATATATATATATATATATATATGTGTGTGTGTGTGTGTGTGTGTATAGAAATCTATCAAACTCAACGAAATCTTGTAGATTATTTATTTCTATGAAAATCTCCATAGATTGTACATTATTTTAATTCTATGAAGGAATTCAAATATCTTTGGGCGACAGATTCAATGCTCGTTCACGATTCTATGAAATGAGATGAGGCAGCACCATTATTCAAATTTTCTTTTCCTAACATGACAACCCTTCAAGACATAAACGATATAAACAGGACCACCATTCTCACAACCAAATCATCATTCGAGGCAAAAAGTGATAGAAAGGAGTAAACCCAGTGAAAAGCAAAATTGTATTTACATGACGAGAACAGATCGCCAATTTACACCTAATAAGTGGTCTATAATGTAATTAGTAGGACTAAGGGAGAAGTTTACAACCCTGAGTCAAATAATTTCATAAACTGGCAGTGAATTTACTGTTCATGGTTCACCACCAGATGATGGAGGAGGCCGGCGTACTACTGTCCGACCACGACCGCGTCCACGGGGAGCAGCTCTTCCGCGACCTCTAGTAACATTAGGGGTAGAAACCAAACCAGCCTGTCTCATTTGTGCCCTTTCCCGTGCTCGCTCTGACAAATTTATGGTAGTCGAAGTACTACCAATAGGTGATGCCTGCTTTGTTGTCTCTTCTGTTTCAGAGGGGGCGGTGGGGGTTCCTTGCCTTGGAACAGGTATGTTCACCTTTGACGAACTGCTTTCTATAACACTACTAGTCAAAGTAGAAGCATCACTCACAACAGGTGTCGGGTCAGCTACCTGATCACTCTCAACTGATATTGGCTCATTAACATCAATTAACTTGTCAGAACCATCGGCAGCCTCCTCAACCAAGTCAGGCTCATCATTCTTATCATCGCTTGATAGCTCAGGAGAGTTAATCTCACCAGCCTCTATAGCATCATCATCCCCTCGTGCTGGGGAACGTTCAGGGGTTGCAGCAGACTCAGATTGACCTTCCCGAGATTCTTGGTTCTCCACAATGTTAGACAAATCACTACCACCCTCAAGATCTCCAGCATCTGGCAACAATTCTCCCTCTTCTCTCTCACCACTGGGCGCCAATATTGACTGCTGGTTGTCTGCGTCAGTGTGATCCCTCCGCATCTCATCAGGTTGATCCGGATTCTCATCTAAAATTCCAGTTCTGTCCCCTGGTAATTCCTCATGACTTGTACCATCCAAGTGTTGTGGATCTTTGGATTCCTCGTCATTGCCAACAGCAATTTCACCGTCTTCATTTTGGACTTCACCTTCCTCATTTTGGCCTTGTGGCAACTCACTGCTATCAAATAATTCTTCAGTTGCTTGTTGACTGCCAGTAAATTCCAGAGCTGCAGCAGGTTGTTCTTCTGTACTCTCTTCTGGTGACTCTGACCCTTTTGACTTCTTCAACACAGGTGCTACTACATCAGAGCTCTTCTCTCCAGATGCAACTGATTCTTCACGTAACTCAGAACTGGATGTCGGAGCAAGACGTTTACGAGCCAATGGTTGAGATGATTGAGCAAAATTACTTGTCTCTGTGTCACTAGACGGCCCAGTCTTGCCCAGTGGTCCTTCGGCATCTGACATTTCAGTGTCACCTTGTGGCTCATCCGGTCTTACGAGTCTAGGCCTGACCAATTTTCTACCTGTTCGACGAGTTTCAACACTAGCTTTGGATAATGGTAATGCAAGTCTTTTCTCACTTTCTCCAGTGGCTTTTGGTGGTAAACTGCTAGCTCCAGGAGCAGCCAGAGATGCCGTGCTTTGGGATTGAACTTGAACAAGAGAACCTGATATATTGTATTCTATCCATTAATATTGCTAGAGGTACATCCTTAACTCATGCCAAGAATAAACGTGAGTAATTATCCAAAAGCTTCATTCTTTCTAAATTAAATCATTATTCAAGAAACTTGATCTACAAATTATAAATGAAACAACCTGTAGCAGCTGTTGAACCATCTGTATTTGTAGCTGCGTCCCCAAGATTACCGCGACCTCCAAGCTCACGAAATATTGAATGAGCTTCCTTTTCAAAACTTTCCACAGAAGATATGTAAGAAGCAGCCAAGTCATCAACATTGGGTCCAGAGAGAAGTTGAACCACATTCGAACCCTAAAAGGATAAAAATGTTTTGCTCAAAAACAATTGACTCAAATATAATAATAGCAAGTAATGAGGGATCAGATCACAAAGTTAAAATAAAAAATTCACAAAGGCTAAATTATATCTACCTGTTCAACATTAGATTTCACAATAAACAACTGTTTTATATTCTTACCTCGGGAATATTGCCAATAACAATCTTAAGCTTTTCGACCTCGTCAGATAACTTTTTCAGAGACTCCTTGTGCTTCTCAATTTCATTAACAAATTTTGTTTTCTCCTGAAAGTAAACAAATCAATAAAAGGTGAGATTACTAACAGTTCCTCAACCAAAGTAATATGGTGTGCATTATTAGTAATAGTGAGCCAGAAATATATATATTTGTAAGGATGCATATTGGTGCATATTGGTGAATGTATCGACAAATACAATAAATACAAACACCTCACAAAAATTTAATGGCCTAGTACTTTAAATCGGAAGTTAACAGAAACCTCGTCACTATCGTTTCAGCTTTCATATCAAATCTTTATACCTCAACTCAAAATGATGTAACTAAAAGGAAATCCTCAAAGAGCACGGTAACAAGCAAAGAAACAAAAACTGCATTCTTCCAATGCTACTATAAAGAACAATTGCACTTGCTATTGAGACCAGAAGTAACACTGAAGGAGCTTAAACATGAATAACAGTATATATGACAATACAAGGCTTGAGACAAGTAATAAAATAAGATAAAAAAAATCACTTTTGACTCCAATTTCCAAACAAAACACGCTGAAAATTATATGCATATATGAGTAGCCGTACTAAATATTTTCGTTCATTGAACCAACTAAATTTCGGTTCACAGGCAGAGGTTTTAACAAAATTATTTATTGGCCAATAAAATGTAGGGGCAGGAAATGGATGAATTCTAAAGTCAAAGTATTTACTTACCTTTTGTTTTACTAGCTTAAACCACCACCAATTATATCCCATGAATGGGTAGGGGTAGATTTAATGATCAAAAACTCGCCTAGGTCTTAAATAGTTTATATTGGAAAATTGCTGTGTTGTACCAATGACCTGTACCTAAAATATATTGTCTCTCTACGTATCTCAAGTTATTCCGTTTAGGGAAAGTATTTAACCATACCATGGTTATTGCATTGAGATTCGAATCGTGAATCTTTTTTTTATGTATTTTGAATGTAAGATACATTACTTTGATAATTTAAAAGATAAAATAAACAAAATCCTTAAACCATCTCTAATTTTTATAAAGAATATAATAAATATATTGTGAAACTTCTACAAAAATAAAATAAAAAATCCTTAAATAATAAATATATTATTTAATAATATTGTGAAACTTCTACAAAAATAAAAAAAATATCATTAAATAAAACCTAATTTATAAAAAATAAAAAATATAATAACAATTATGTATTAATTTAAATAATAATTAATTGTTTTCCTAAGAAATCATATTAGTATATAAAAAAAAATAAAAAATAACAAAATATTATCGTTACTAAGTTAGTATCATTAAAGTAAGAAGTAAGATTAAAAATATTAAATTTTGCAGTGCCAAAAAAGATGAAAAAGCTATTCACGCTTCTCTCTCTTTCACGAATCATCCCCTCATCCTCCTCTTCACTATTAGTCTTTTCCTACTCTCTTTTCACTGTTTGTCTTATTCGTTCCTATTCTCTCGTGTTTGTCTTCTCCCTTCCTATTCTCTCATGTTTGTCTTCTCCCTTCCTATTCTCTGTTGTTTGCCTTCTACCTTCCTATTCTCTGTTCCTTTAAACCTCATCTTCTACCAAAAGATATGTATCTAACAAATCATGATTTAAATCGTACTATTCTTACAATTATAACTGCACTTGACCGTACTACAATCATTGAATACCCTTCAGCCTATGCATGTGTATGAGATCCTACATTATCTAGAAATATGATTAAGATATACAAGATTGTCATGGAAATCCCACGTTAACTTGGAAAGGCCAAATTATAACATAAAAATATGTATAAATCCAACCTTACAAGTCAATTTTGTAAGGTTAAGTCAAACCTAAGTCCATTTTCAAAGAAAGTAGATGCAAAATAATCTAGTTTCACAAGGTTGAGTAAGACTTTTGGGTCTCATGTGCTACTATTAGACCATCCACAAATATCTAGTCTCACATCAAGATGTTTGGTCTTCAACACAAGGTGGTATGTTTGAGATCTCACTTCATTTAAAGATATGGTTAATATAGAACATGAGTTAGTGCAAATTTTATCTTACAAGGGAATTTTGTAAGGTTGAGTTAAACCTAATTCCACACTTTATGACCAAGTAAATAAAGTTAGGGTATAAATTTTTCACTTAAATGAGTATATTAATAGGTACAAGAAATTAAAGCAAACAAATCACGGAAAGGTACTGGGCACAGAAAGACAATTGGGGGTGGGTGAGGGGAAGAACCTGCTCAACATTGTTGTAAGAGTCCTTTATGGCCTTTTCACTCTTCAGTCGTCTCCCTCTCTCTAGGCGACTTTCTTCCTTCTCCTTCTTTAATTCATCTCTAAGTCTCTCTAGATGTTTCTCCAGAATCTACGAATCAGAAATAACAAATAAAATTAAGAAAAATTGAGTTGCTCACCATAAAAAAGGTAAAATTATGGCAGAGTTAAAACAAAAGCTACTGTTTCAAATGAACCTGTATTCTTGTGTCCTTTTCTTCCTTCATCGCTTGTTCACCAGTTGTATCAGGTGCTGACCTTTTCCCTAATATACACCATGAAATTTTAACAAGAAATTCCAACAGCAAGCAATAGCAGTTTAGAAACAAATATAAACACGGACGACAAAGTAATACAGATTGGACAAATAATTTTATCACCTTGTTTAATCTCATCTAATTGCCTAGATAGTTGCTGGTTCTCTTTACCTGCCTCTTCCTTTTCCCTTAACAAAACATCAATCCTCTTCTGGAAAAGGATGGCAAAGAAAAGTAATGTGAAAATATTTTAACAATTGGAGTATACAGTTTGTCCAAAGAGAACACTATCCACATTTCAAAATAAGAACTTCCACGCACCTTATACTGAGCCAGCAGTTTCCTATGCTTCTCCAAATCAAGTTTTAGGTTAGCCTGGTTAAATCATAAGACAATCAATGTTAATAGAGAAAATATATCACCAAACATCAAATATAGAGAATATCCCAGTGACCTCATTATGCAGAATGTCATGAATTCTCTTCTCTCTCTCCGCAAGCTGCAATCGGCAACTTGCAAGATCTTTTTCTAGACGTGAAACAGAATCCTGCTTCTCTGATAGACTTCTACTCATTTCCTCAATCTGAGCATCCCTATCTCTGAGTTTATCCTGATGAGACAAAATAAAAGATAATGATATCTCTCTTCAAATAGAGAAAACTAAATATAAATCTAACAATAGCAGGTGTGTGTGTAACCAGGCATGTAAATGAAAACTAGAAGTTTCGTGCCAACTTTAAACTGCTCTATCTCATATTAAGCTCAATTGGTATTGCACATACAGTTATAATTTTTGGAATTATATGTTCTCTTGCAATGTTGTCAGACTCGAGTATAGTAAGAGGATCATAGAGGGGGATGAAAAAATATATTCATAGATTAGTGCATGCGATAAACATAATATACATGATCAAAATAACTCATAATAAGTCTTAAAGGAGCAAGATCCAATAAATAGCACAGCTAAAAATAGGTTCACAATTCATAAAACTGCTCATATAAAAAACAACTTATAAATTCACAAATGTTTGAACCAAACTATCCAATAAAATAATTCATATTAAGCGCAGGATAGTCATCTTCCTCCACATGATCTTCAAATTCATTAAAGTCATCATCTCCTCCATGACCTTCATTATTTATCAGCAATTGGAGGAACCTCCAAATCATCCATAGCTTGAGCAACACAACCACTAGCATCTTCATCTCTTCTAACTTCAACTAGGCCATTCATCTTTATACGCAAGATCATCATTGTTATAATCATCTGTTTTCATGAACCTTCTTGTTCAATCTTGAATTAGCCATCACAAACACAACATCATTCATGGTCTTTTGTTGTAAAGGATTTCCTTTTTATGGTGTCAATCTAAATAATTATAAAATAAATTTCATAAATTTAAATTTGTAACCCTCTCAAAAACATTTCAATTATGCTCACAACCAAATGAACTACAAATCAAACTCAACATCTAACGGATGTCCTGTTGTAGTGATGGAAGTATCATCTGCTGCGTAGATTTTCTTATTGTTAGGGTGGTGTAGGAGGAGAAATTTTTAGGTAGGGGTGCATGTGATCAGAGCCACCCACATTCAGTATCCAATATTTCATATAGAATCTCACATTGAGTCCAACAGCAAAAGGAAATTTTCCAAACGTACTTTTTGGTTTATCCAATATGATGTAAAATGATCTCATTTTCTCTATTTCATCTTGATTGAGTTGAACCAATTCCTCTTTGTTTTCTTTTATTAGTTGGAGCGGCTATGTGTGTCTGTACACCGCACTCCTTCACTTTTATTCTCAATGTTGGTTATTTCCTCCTTTTTCTAGTTTACCCTCTTGGTCGAGGCCCCATTGGCTATTTTGGCTATGTTTTCCATAACTCGAGTTTCTTGCATCAATCCCCTTCTACTTTATTCACTTTTGACCATAGCTGCTACTTCATTGATTCCAGCTACTTTTACTTTTTTGAGGGTCTGAACCCTGATAAGAATTAGAGTTAAGGCCCACCAAAAAATCATAAACTCTATCCTGCTCAATATATTCTTTGACCATTGCTGAATCTGCTGAACTTGGCCTTAACAGCAATGAAGGATGTGTCATCTAGGGCTTTTGGAAAGCAAATTCAGAGGCTGCTATCAGGATAGATGGTATTGGAACGCTCAAATGCCATCTCAAATATTACGATAGAATAAAATGATTTTATTGCTAAGAGTACATCAGACATATATACGAGATTGGAAGACTAATTTTGAAAATATAATAACAAGTAGCTAACTAGATCCCTATGATTCAAGGATATTTCCGTTATACACTTTAATTATAATATGCTAAAAATGGAAGTAATAAAATGTGATTGCTATCATAATAGATTTCATATTAGTTTTAAAGCAGGCAGACGCAGCTTGATCGCCAATACTCCTAAATTATTAAACGCACACGCTTTAGATAACAGAGTTCATGTATAAGGCATGAAACATGTATCAAATAATCAATTGTGCTATACAATTGCAAGGTTGAAAGAGGCCTCAGTACTCATTTAAATGAACAATTTATGCTAATAAAACAACCTGAATTTCTCTAGCAAGTTTCTTCACTCGATCATAATCCTCAACATCAACGTTTTTACTCTTTTCAAGCAACTGAAGAAAGAATGCAAAAAAAAATTAGAAAAAAAAGACTGTAGAGCAAAGACAGTAATACATTGTCATAATTAACTTTCAATGTTTCAAAAGAATATACCTCCAAAACCTTGTTATTGAGATTATCTTTTTCCAGTTTTAGTGTTTCAATTTCCTTCTTACAGCCTTCAAGCTCAATTTCTCTTTCCCTCAGGGCATTCTCAAGGTTATCTGTCTCAGCTCTAGCCTTTTGTGCTAGTTCACGCAGTTTCTAAGAAACCGAAAGCTGCAAGTGTCAGTAACAACATAACACAATACAACAGATGCTACCAAAATACATTTCAACTAACATAAACTACATTTTGCTATTATGACACCTCCAAAAACCTTTTCTTCTAGCCTGTCAGAAAGCATTGCAACGATGTTCATGTGTTGGAATAACAAAATCAGACAATGTAATTGACATAGCTTTATACCTGGCACTCCTCGAAATTGTGTTTATTTTCTTCCCTGAGCTGCATGTTACTCTCACGAAGTAAGTTCATTTCTCTGACCTACAAAATATTTTTTAAAAAATCAGTAAATTATTTGATTGATTCAACAATAACACCACTAAGAAACACTTAAGTTGAAATCTATAATCCTATTATGTTTTCAAGAAACAAACCTAAAATAATATAGAAAAGTAGATTTTGATGATAGGATTCTCAACCTGGAGTTGCAGCGATTTGAACTCTTCTTCAGTAAACAAAAATGATTTTAATTTTGCATGCTCAGATTCTAGTGATGCGTGTGCAGATTCTGCTGCCTTCAAAGCACTCTCAAGCTACACAGAACCATAAGATCCCAGAAGATTATATCATTAAATACACAATATAAATAGCAAAATCCCCGGCCCCATCACAAATCCTTACAAAACCAAGCACAATTTTATCACCAGTTCAAATTAGCAAGACAAACAGTGATTGGACGAGAATTAATTCAGTTACAGATATCAATATAGATAGAAGGCACTGCTGCTGTTAAACAAATGGTGCAATTTTGAACAATATATTAAGGTAACAAACCATAATATGAATGTAAGGAGAGTTCAAGCATTATTTAGATTACTAGACGAACAATTTGTCCACCATGCAACCCTGATTACCCCACACATCATGCAAGAAACATAATAAATACACAATTTTACCTGTGACTGTAAACGCAGCTTCTCTTGTTTTAACAAAGAAACTTCTGTTTCTGCCTGTAAAAGTTCAAAAAACATTATTAGATAACCAGGAAATGAACATACAGATAAAAAAGTATTTACCAAGGCAGAGATATTTACTATTTCTTTTGATCGTCTGAGATAATTAATCACGTTTTGAAGTCCAGCATCACCAAAGGCATCTGCACTACTACTTCCGGATGAAATACCAGCAGCATTACGCTCCTTCTCAGCCCATCGAATATGAAAAGCCTCAAGTTGGCTGTGTAATATTTTATTCTGAAAAATGTAGAAAATTTATGTGGAGGGAATGATAACATCTATTGTGTACAATATAAGTAAGAAATCATTACAAGCAAACACTAAGTCATACGGAGCTCAGTCTTCTACACAATAAAAATCCTAAATGCATTTCTCACCATGGCAAATAGAACAAAAATTATATACCTACTTCACCGAAGCAAATGCAGTTGAACAGATCTAGAAAGGTATAATTAAGTCAAGAGAAATAAAAGAATTGGTAAGAAATCCTTCAAAAAAAAAGCAATGGGAGAATTAAAAAGGAGAAGACAAAAATGGCAGAAACATTGTCTAATCCCATAGAAACTGAAACAATATTTATAGCAGTTGAAAATTAAGAACATAACAATAATACTAACCCATTTCCCAGATGAATGAAATTAGAAACCAAAAGAATATGACAGTAAGGAAACAATCATGTAGCATCACTTAATATTTTAGTAGCATAATAAAGCTATGCAAATAAATTTGTATATATTGTTTACTGCCATCTTTTGTACTGAAGCATAAAATAGTCTAGAGATATTCTCAATTACCTGTTCATTGATTTCATTGTATTTCCTTTCAGCATCATTCCTAGACTTCTCTAATTGTGCCTTCTCCTCTTCCCACCTAGCCTTCAGTTCATTCTGTCCAACATAGGAATTGAAAATTAATTGCCAGATTTATATTCATAATATGAAAAGCAACCATAAAATATTATACAGAGATAAAATAATTGGTACAAATCTCCAAGCATAACAAAGAATTAGGGAAAAACTACTAAAATAGCAGGTACTCAGTTGAATGGGGAAGTAACAGGGAGCAACTATGGCATCTTTCTAACACTCCCCTACACGCCTAGGCACCAGCACAGAGCTTAGCAAAAACAACTGCCAAAAATATATGACCTAGGGATAGCGTTAAATATCTTGGAATTTGAGCCCATGATCTAATTCTACAACAAAGTTGGGGGTGCATGTTTGGTGAGCGCTACCCCAGCATCAAAAGCTCTATTGAATCATATATCAAGGTATGTAAAGAAGGTATGGGAACTCCATGTGTTGACCATTGGAATGCTCTCATTCGCATTCTAAGGTATGTAAAGAAGGCTCCCGGGCAAGGATTGTTATATGAAGATAAAGGAAGCATTCAGGTCTCTAGGTATTGTGATGCAGATTGGGCACCTATTGATAGACGGTCTACTACAGGATATTGTGTTTTTATGGGAGGAAACATTATTTCATGGAAAAGTAAGAAACATAATGTAGTAGCTAGATCAACCGCGGAAGCCAAGTATAGGGCAATGGCATCACTAACATGTGAACTTATATGGGTGAAACAATTCCTTCAAGAGGTTAAATTTTGTGACATCCATACTATGAAGATGTATTGCGACAATCAAGCTGCTCTCCACATTGCATCAAATCTAGTGTTTCACGAGAGGACTAAACATATAGAAATTGATTGTCATTTTGTTCGTGAAAAGTTGTTGACTAAATAAATATGTACTGAGTTTATTGGGTCAAACGATCAACTCGCAGATGTATTGACCAAGTCATTAAGGAGTCCTCGGATTGAGTTTATTTGTTCCAAGCTTGGTACATACAATTTGTATGCACCAGCTTGAGGGGGAGTGTTAGGATATTTATCCTATTTTATCATCATTATATTGTGTTAAGGGTTACCCTATTTATCATGTACTATTGTATCAATTTATTCTTATAAATAGAAAACTGTGAGAGGGATCAATCAAGCCCTCTAGAATTATTTTACAGTTTAATTCTCAAGTAAAACTTATGCAGAAGGGAAAATGAAAGGTATTGTAGCAAAAGTATATTATGGGTAGAATATGAAGTATTGAAAAACAAATACATGAGAGAACTAAATTATGGATTGAATAGGAAATAGTTTACATTTTCAACTTTCTGAGTATTGTTTAGTTTCCGTAACTCAGATGCCTCCTCCTGCAGCAAGGATAGTGCTTCAGATGTTTTTGTTAACTCCTGAATCGTTTCAGACTGGAGAACAACCTGAAAAATAAGAAACAACTACGATTAAAACCTATGGAAAGGAATAAAAACAGTGTTATCTCAAACAGTTTCTGAACTTTTGCTTAGAATATATATATATATATATATATATATATATATATATATATATATATACCCACGTCCCCAAAAATTAAAAATTCTAGCAACAAAGAAAAAATTTCAGAATATGACTTGCACTTTCATATGCGCATTAAGCAGACAGATTGTATTATTAGTTTATTTGACAGAAGAAGAAAATACAGCTCAGAAGGCAAAGGTGATAGGTAAAGGTCCAAGGATATGCTCAACAAATACACAACAATAGGATTTAATCCCAGATCATGGAAGGGATCGGCCAATCCCAAAACTGAAATGACAGAACAGTCACTATTTTAATTATATTATAAATGAAATAAAATTTTATATTCTTTCAGCTGATTACTACATATTTAATTTCAACTACAACAATTGATGGTAAATGAACATTAAAGATAACAAAACTAAACCAAAAATCAAATATTTTGCAGCTAGTTGAGTATAAATATTGCAATATCAGTGAAATTAAAATGGAACAATCAAACTGCTCAAAAATCAGTCAAACTAGCAAAACCATCTGCAAACCAAGTGAACATATTTCAAGCACCTGTCTTTCATAATTAGTTTGAGCTGCCCGCCATTTCTGATACTCCCTGTCCAGGTTTTCCTTTAAACCTGATAGCTGAATTTCCAATGCTGAAATTTGAGAGCTACACAGAAAAAAAAAAAGAGTAATAAATGTGAAACCAAACTAACGTTATATTAAACACTAATGCATTAAGAAACAACTTACGATTTTGTTAAAATTTCCTCTTTAAGATTTGTGATTTCAGCCATAGCAGATGTAAGAGCCTCTTCCTTTCCCACAGTTTCAGAAGCAACTTCTTCATATTTCAAACTAGATTCATTTTCAATCTCTAACATCTTCTCTCTAAGTGAATTAAGTTCAGATTCAAGAACCTTCTTGGCATCTTCAGCCTATTTGTTATTAAGAGAAGACAAACAATATACTACAATATCAAACTGACTGAAAAAACTATGTCAAGGTTCAATATGCATAATTACCTCTGTTTTAAACTTCTCATGTGCCATTTCTATCTGTTTCAGTGCATCTTCATTGACCTCAGCAATGCTCTTATACTTCAGTGCAGAGTTTAAACACAGGTGTTAGTTTAATTACAAATTAAATATAATTTGTTAAGAAAATAATAACAACCTGAAGCATGTGAACTTTGTTGGCATGTGCTTCCTCTTTAAACTTTTCTATCTCCTCCTTTGCCTTTTGCAATTCAGTAACAACCTAGATTAAGTTGGGGGCATATTTGTCAAGCACAATTACAAGTATAGTTTGAAAAAAATGCTTCTTGCAGAAAGCAAATACGCCCTAAATACTATGCACTCCTCAATAAACTTAACCATATTTTTCATATGCACAAGAAATGCCTCCAAATATGGAGAAATTGATGTATACAAAACTGTGCCCACCTCATCACTTGACAAAGTGGAAGGTCCACTCTCTCCGCCCATTTCGATAAGCTACATTCAATAATACAAGAAGTTAGAATTAAAAGATAAATATTTTGATTGAAAGAAAGAAAACATACTAAAATTGGACTTCGGCATGATGAATGAGAAACAATTTAACATCCCAGAGGTTATATGACACATCATGAATCCATTGGTAAGTAAATAGATACTTGGCCAAGAGAAGTGGCATGCAGGTACTTGGCAATATTGTAAACTTTCTTCTAATTTTCTCCTGCTTCTCTCACATTCTTAGTCATTCTTCATTTCTATCACATCTAATAGATTTCTTCATTCAATAAAAAACGGGCGCTTAAAAACTTATAATGCCCAAGAAAACATTTTAATTTGAAAGTTATAAAATATATGCATTGAAAACTTCTACAAACTAAACCATAAGGACTGTAAACCATAAAACAAACCATCAGTAACACAATTCATAAATTAACAAAACAAATCAAAGAAGCAAACCTTGTCATTAGAGGAACCCAACTTTCTTTGTAGACTAGAGAGTTTTGCCTGTGCATAGAACATGAGGTTAATCTCTACAATTTGTGAAGACTTTAATAAAGTGTACAAAAGAGAATAGACAAAAACCCATACCTCAGCAACAGCAGCCCTTGATTCAGCAGATGCAACTGCACGTAAAGCATTAGCTAACTCTTTGTTCATATCCTCAACCTGTCTCAGAGAACTTTTTATGGTCTGGTCCCTGTCTAGTGTGAATTTCCGCACATTTTCCCGCTCTTCATTTAGCTCTTGCTTGGCTTCAGCCCACTCCTTCTGAATAGTGAGAATTTATGATAAATATGTAAAAAATGACCAAAACTGCCCTTTTTTAACTATATGAAATTATGATTAAACAATTAGTCGGAAGTATTTATAAGGAAACAAGAGAACACACCTCCAATTTCCTTATATATTCTTCTTGCTTAACCCTCTCTGCAGCTCTTGCTTCCTATGTTTTACAAATAAAAAAGATCATATTGATGGAAAGTTTCATAGGAACATGAAGATAACACTTGTTGATGATTATAACCTACCTCTCGAACTTCCTCAGTACTTTGTATGGTGCCCAAACTAGCCTGCAATAGCAAGTGTAAGAATATGCAAATTTAAGAAATATAAGAAACAAAAACAATGCTTACCTGCAAACGCTGCACTCTTTCAGACAAACTGCGAACCTCATCAGACGCTCTTTTCTCAGCATTTGATATGATTTCTTTTTCTTGTTTTAAAACTGACATCTGAAATGAAATTATGAAATGTGTCCACGAAACAAAGGTACATCTCCGTTCAAAGGTTTATAAATTTTAAAATAGCCCAATAATTAACTTGAATATGATATTAACCTCCATAGTAAGTTTCCGAGAAAGCTCCTCAGCAGCAATCAAAGACTCAGAGCTTTCACGCAGTTTTCGTTGGTAGTCAACAACCAGCTGAGAAAACTCTACATTTCTTTCTAAAATGGCTTTTGCTTCAGCTTTCTAAAATGACATTCGAAAATCCATAAATAAGTACATCACATATATTCAAGAAAATGCACTTAACATTATGGAAGTACATGCCTGATGCCCAAATTCTTTCATAAAGCTATCAAGTCTTTCCCTAGAAAAATCTGCTTCAAGTGCCATCTTGTCACGTTCAGATCGTAATAAAATAATCTCACTCCTGAAGACACAATTTCAGAATTTGAAACCATACATATGCTATACAGAAAGCACATAGGTACCTGTAAAACATTTACTAATCTATATACTGTTATTATAATCAGCATTAAGATTACCTGGTTATAATTTCTTTAAAATAAAAAAAAAGGGAATTGTGAGTCGGCAAAATCATTAATTGTTAGAAGGATTGAGAATAAATAACCTGAAATTAGAAAAATCACTGTTGCATAACTACAGGTAAAGGTCCAAGAACTAAATTTAAACTACTCCGAGGTAAGTGGATTAAATATTATAAAGGTGTGAGGCAGCCCTTTCACACACTCACATTGTGGATAGGACCCTTTCTAGACAATGCTGCATTTCAGGGGTCTACAAACCTTTTTATGTTATATTCAGCTTTATCATTATAATCTTCTCATTTCAGCCAATTAGACATACTGAATTAATACATGAGCAGATTAGAAAAGGCAGAGTACTACTATTTAACCAGAAATCCAGAACCACCGAAAGCAATCACGTTTTTCAAAAAACAATTGAAGATTTTATATGCCACGTTTTTCTGAAAATAATCTTACAGCAAATTTTCAACCATACCTAGACTTTGCTAAATCATCCTCAAGGCATCTCATACGCTCAGCAGCTTTTTCCAGGGACTTCTTAGAAGCCTCCTGTTGATAATGAAAACACCCCAAAATACAAGTGCTAACATTAGAACCTTTCGGGACAATTCACCAAATAAATAATGCTTGTTGAAGAATTAGTTATTTACATGATGTCAGAGCAGATAAAAAATAATGGGTCACAACTCAATAATGTCAAGCAGATCCATAAGAGGAAGTATGAGATTAGAAGTAATTACATATGAACTTTCAATTGAAGTCTTAAGGTTGTTTCTTCCAACTTCGGCAAAAGCTGAAAAACCAACAATCAATAGAAGATAAGATGCCAACACTGTATAGGCAGACATGTGTTTTACAATAATAAAACAAAGACAAGAAGCTAAGCTAGAATAGCTTAAAGATATTAAAGTTCCATTAAGAAATCCTCATTTTAAGCATTTATCAAAATGAAACAAAAATACATATGCACACAAGTACATCCACTGAACAAAAATGCCCTTGTCCCACTAGGTAAGTTACCTACATGGACTATGCAACCCACTTACCATTAGACACAGTTAAAATAATTCTAACTCCATCTGCAGTCCATAGTAGTCAATAGTGTGCGTTCACACTGATACAAAGTGGAATGACACTCCCAGCACAAAAAGGTGTCACACCTCATTCCTCAGCACTGCAGCCATTGCAAAACATTGTGACCAAAATCATGACCAAATCTCAACAGAATTCTGGGATCCAGACATGGAGGATTTGATGGTGATAGGTTTAGTGGCAAGGTTTATGTTAGAAGAAATATAGGAGGCAGGTAGTTATAACTTCCTGGATTGTATGTTGATGTTTTTTCTGTTTTTACCATTTCTGTAGAACATTATGGTCATTTCTAATTAAGTCATCCGTGTTAATCTATCTATCAACAATCTTGTGATTTCTGAATACCTATCAATTTGGTATTCAGAGTCTGATAGAGGAATAAAAGTGTATGTTAGGAGAAATAAAGGCGGGAAAGGAAGTTAAGAGGGAAAGTCTGTTAGAAGTTTGTTAGAGGGGCAAGATAGTATAAATAGTAGTAGAATAAGTGGAGAGGGGTTTTTTTTATGAGATATTTTACTCTTGGGAAATTAGACTGGACATTTTCCAGTGGAGGAAGGGAGGCTTCCTTGGGATTCTTACTTGTCATTCTGTTTGACATACTTTACAGAATTAATGAAATACTCATACATTTAATTTCTTGGTTATTGTTTGAGTGTTGTGAGAAGGGAGAATTATCTGTTACGGCTCTTTGCCTAAAAGAACCTAACAGATTTGGTCCGACCTGCCGGATCCAGATCGGAGGAGTTGCGCGATGGAGAACAAGATGAATGCACTGGAGGAAAGGTGGGAAGGAAAGTTCGAGTCCATGGAAGCCATGTTGGAAGAGATTCGAGAGGAGATGAGAGGAAGGGCTCGAGACGGGAATCGCGACCGTGGAAGACGATTGGGGAAACATGAGAGAAGAAGGAACCAGGGAAGGAGTTCGGAGGGCAGTCATTCGGTTAATGGAAGTCGAGAGACGGAGGAGGACGAATCGGAGGATGAATCGGAGGAAGAAAGGGCGGATGTACAGAAGAGTTGGATGAAGAGAGTGGAATTACCCACTTTCGAAGGGATCGATCCGACGGGATGGATTGCGAGAGCAGAGAAGTTTTTTGAAATACAGAGTGTAACTGAAAAGGAGAAGATGAAACTGGTGTACATTTGCATGGAGGGAGAAGCGAACTACTGGTTTCGTTTTTGGCGGAAGAAAGTTAAGAAACATACCTGGGCGACGTTAACGGAGGCGATGGTCAGGAGATTTGGAGGTAGACACCGGGGAACGATCTTCGAAAAATTAGCGGCAGTGAGACAACGAGAATCGGTGGCGGAATATGTTCGGGAGTTCGAAATCCTGGTGGCTCAAGCGGATGGCGTGACGGAGGAACAGTTGCTGGGGTATTTCTTTGCGGGACTCCAAGAGGAATTAAGGGATCTTGTCCGACCATACGACCCTCGCGATTTATTAACCGCAATGGAGAGGGCACGAGACGTAGAACAATCGGGGCTGATATCGAGGGTGATCAAAGGAGGCGCGGGGAGTAAAGGAGGACCAACGTGGGGAAAATACGCTGTCAGTGGGGGAACAGTGGCTAGCACGGAGATCTATCGGGGGCCATCGGAGGGACGCACAAGCAGCAATGGAGGTATGGGTCAGAAGAAAGAGGCAACGACCAGAACCGCCGGTTCGAAAGTCGAAAGTACGTCCGGTGGTGGCGGGTCGAATCGCGGAGTGCGAACACTGCCATATTCGGAATATCTCAAAAGGAGGGAGGAGGGCCGTTGCTTTCACTGTGGCGGACCGTATAGTCCCGGGCATCGCTGCGCAGAGAGGAGTTTTAAGGTGATGATTATGGGAGCCGATGACGACGAGGAAGATGCGGAGACGATGGAAGAAGCAGAACAGTGTTGCATGGAGCTGTCGGTCTATTCAGCCGGGGGGGTGACGCAATCCAACACCATGAAGATGGCTGGATGGGTTCGAGAGCGGAGGATCATCGTATTAATCGACAGCGGGGCGAGTCATAATTTTATCTCAGCTCACTTGGTCGACGAACTGAGGTTAGAGAAAGAGGAGACGCCACCCTATCGGGTATGTTTGGGAGATGGCCAGAGAAAGGAGACACAAGGGTGTTGCAAAGGGCTGTCGGTGGCGTTGGAGGGAGCGGAAGTGCGAGAGGATTTCTACATATTTGATTTAGGTGGAGTGGATGTAGTGTTGGGAGTGGCGTGGTTAGCAAAATTGGGAGAGATAAGGGTGGATTGGAAGAAGATGACATTGAAGTATGGGTCAGCAGATGCTGAGGTGGTGTTAAGGGGGGACAGCACATTAATGAAAAAATTAATTACCCCTGAAATGTTGCAAAAGGAAGCTGAGATAGAGACAGTGGCGGTGGTATGGAGTATGTATAAAGCTGAAACAGCAGAGGGACAGCTAAGGGAAGAAGACTTAACCATCATGCAAAAACAAAATTTAGAGGAAATTTTGCAGGAATTCGAGGTAGTGTTCGAGGAAGTGCAGGGACTTCCTCCTGTCAGGCGGGTTGATCACCAGATAACCCTTAAAGAAGGCACCGAACCTGTAAACGTAAGACCGTATAGATACCCTCATCTGATGAAAGCTGAAATAGAAAAACAGGTACAGGAGATGATGGGCTTGGGCATTATCAGGCCCAGTAACAGCCCATATTCTAGCCCGGTTATTTTAGTTAAAAAAAAAGATGGGAGCTGGCGTTTCTGTATTGATTACAGAGCTTTAAACAAAGTTACCATCCCAAACAAATACCCCATACCCGTGATTGAAGAATTATTAGATGAACTTCATGGAGCAGATTTTTTTTCCAAGGTGGACCTTAAATCGGGGTACCATCAAATACGGATGAAGGAAGACGATGTCCCAAAAACAGCGTTTCGGACTCATGTGGGACATTACGAATTCCTCGTAATGCCCTTCGGCCTCACAAACGCTCCGGCCACTTTCCAGGATATGATGAATTCACTGTTGAGACCTTTCTTGAGGAAGAGTGTGTTGGTCTTTTTTGACGACATCCTTGTGTACAGCAAATCGTGGGAAGCTCATGAAGATCACCTCAGACAAGTGATGGAGGTGCTGCGGCAACATAGGCTATTTGCAAACAAGAAAAAATGCGAATTTGGTAAGAGACAGATTCGCTATTTGGGTCATCTGATATCAAAGCAAGGAGTTGAGATGGATGGTGAGAAGGTGTCAGCGGTGACTGATTGGCCAGCGCCCAGATGTATCAAAGAGCTGAGAGGTTTCTTAGGACTCACCGGTTACTATAGAAGATTTGTAAAAGATTATGGGAAGATCGCGAGACCTCTCACAGATCTCTTAAAAAAGGGGAAGTTTGAGTGGACGGAAATGGGGGAGGCAGCCATGCAAGCATTGAAGAAGGCAGTCACTACTGCTCCTGTACTAGCTCTGCCTGATTTTTCACAGGCGTTTCAAGTGGAATGTGATGCTTCCGGGAAAGGAATAGGAGCGGTATTGTCACAAAACAAGAAGCCCATAGCTTATTACAGCAAGGCATTGTCAGAAGGCTCATTGGGCAAGTCGGTGTATGAGAAGGAGTTGATGGCACTGGTGCTAGCCATTCAACACTGGCGTCCGTATTTACTGGGAAGACGTTTCAGTGTATTTACAGACCAGAAAAGCCTGAAACATTTGTTGGAGCAACGCATAACCACTCAAAACCAGCAGAACTGGTTAGCAAAACTCATGGGGTATGAGTTTGATATCTATTATAGAACGGGAGCTTCAAACAGAGTGGCCGATGGATTATCTAGAAAAGGTGAAGATGGGGGAGAAGGGGATAAGATGCTGCAAGGTATATCCAGGCCATATTGGCCTGATTTTCAAGAGCTTTTGGAGGAAGTAGAGAATGATGAAGGACTGAAAAAAATAATGGAAGAGATAAAACAAGATCCTGACTCCCATCCCGCTTACACCATGGAGAACGAGAGATTACATTTTAAAGGACGGCTCGTGCTTTCAGAGAAGTCTGAATGGATACCCAAGCTTTTAGCAGAATTCCATGATTCGACTATAGGGGGCCATTCAGGGGTATATCGAACATATAGGAGACTCGCTCAGGCTTTTCACTGGAGGGGTATGAAGAAGAGGGTGACCGATTATGTAGCTGCTTGTTTGATCTGTCAGCAACACAAATATATGGCATCATCTCCCCAGGGGCTTCTACAACCATTGCCAATCCCCAAGGCAATATGGGAAGAAGTAAGTATGGATTTTGTGGTTAAATTGCCAAAATCTCAGGGGTTCGACACGATACTGGTGGTGGTGGACAGGTTGAGCAAATATGGGCACTTTATCCCCATCAAGCATCCTTATACAGCAAAGGTAATTGCAGAAATTTTCGTAAGAGAGGTGGTGCGATTGCACGGGATACCCGTATCAATTGTTAGTGACCGGGATCCTCTCTTCATTAGCATTTTTTGGAAGGAGCTGTTTCGAATTCAGGGCACCAAATTGAGAATGAGTACTGCCTACCATCCGGAAACGGATGGCCAAACTGAGGTATTGAATAGGATATTGGAGACCTATTTACGGTGTTTCTGTTCAGAACAACCGAAGGCATGGAACACCGTGTTAGCATGGGCTGAATACTGGTATAATACCAGCTATCAAGGAGCAGCAAAATGCACTCCTTTTGAGACGGTTTATGGCAGAGCCCCACCTACACTAAACAGATTCATTCCAGGAGAAACGGTGGTAGAAGCGGTGGCACAGGACTTACAAACGAGAGATGAAGCTCTCAAGCAATTGCAACATCATTTGGCTAGAGCGCAAGAACGGATGGTGCAGTATGCGAATAGAAAGAGGAAGGAGTCTAGTGTGAAAGAAGGAGATTGGGTCTTCCTTAAGATAAGGCCCCATAGACAAGTGTCAATGCCAACCAAGTTGCATCCCAAACTGTCTGCTCGTTATTACGGACCTTTCTTGGTTGAAAAACAAGTGGGTCCAGTGGCTTTTAAATTGCAGCTGCCAGAAACAGCCAGAATACACCCGATCTTTCATGTGTCACAATTGAAGAAAGCTGTAGGGGAGAATAAGGTGGAAGGAGAATTGCCGGAAGAATTACAGGTGCAAGGTCCATTATACAGACCTTTGAAGGTATTGCAGAGGCGAGACAAAGATCAACAAGGAGAAAAGGTGTCCCAAGTTCTGATCCAGTGGCAGGAGGGTGGAGTAGAAGGAGCAACTTGGGAAGAGGAACGGTACATCAAGCACCAGTTTCCGGATTTCAACCTTGAGGACAAGGTTGCTGAGATGGAGGGGGGTATTGATAGAGGAATAAAAGTGTATGTTAGGAGAAATAAAGGCGGGAAAGGAAGTTAAGAGGGAAAGTCTGTTAGAAGTTTGTTAGAGGGGCAAGATAGTATAAATAGTAGTAGAATAAGTGGAGAGGGGTTTTTTTTATGAGATATTTTACTCTTGGGAAATTAGACTGGACATTTTCCAGTGGAGGAAGGGAGGCTTCCTTGGGATTCTTACTTGTCATTCTGTTTGACATACTTTACAGAATTAATGAAATACTCATACATTTAATTTCTTGGTTATTGTTTGAGTGTTGTGAGAAGGGAGAATTATCTGTTACGGCTCTTTGCCTAAAAGAACCTAACAGAGTCACTTTCTTGGTCCTGTCGGGGTGTGGAGTATGGTGAATACACGAATGGAATGGATGTAGTGGAAAAGATGTTGCAGGAATTTTTGTAAGATAAGGCCCACCAGGAAAATCAAACTCATTTGGAGGACATGATTCAAGGCTTAACTAGGGTGGTCGAAACTGTCTTGTAGCACTACCAAGGGTGAACCTCATTCAGTGTTGCATGTTGTTCAGGGGTCACGTTGGGAGGAAGAGAAAAATCTCAATTTGTCTTCTTCCAAATGGAGGAAACTGGACATTCTAGTATTTGCAGGGGCAGTATTTATCAACCCATACATTTTTTTTTTCATTAAACAAAGGAGGTGAGTCATAAAACCTATCTCAATCCAATAATTATAATATTAACTTAATTTATTACTATATAACCACTCTTTTTTAATGTAATTATTATTATTAATTACATTTTTACATGTTTGTATGTCTTGTATGTTATATTTTTTAAATGTTTATGAATAGTATGATTCACGATACGAAACATAAGCTCTCCATACGGATTCAATCCTATGGTGAAATAAAGCTAGTATCCTCTATATTATAAGATCTGCCAGTATTTGTTCTGCTTTAGAATTCTGTCAATCCTATGTTTTTGTATCTATTAATATCCTCAAATATCTTTGTTTAATTATTTAAAAAATAAAACTCTTACAAAAAGGGTCCATACCATAGCAATGATAGCGACTGTGCATGTATGTGTTTATGTATGGATATACATAAATTCAATTTTGATGTGATCATAAGCTAGTTTTTCTTTTTAAAGCTAACATTTTCTTATAACCTAAGAATCTAAAACTTTAGGTGTATGTTTTCTCACACCTTACAAGGAAAAGGAAATCATTAAACTGCTATATGACTGCAAAAGGTAGAGCAGCCTTACATTCCTTCCTCAATCTCTTATGCTAATTAAACCAATCACTAACGTCTAAGGGACCTCAAGTGGGATGATCAGGCCATTTGTTACTATTTCTCAAATTACAATTTATTTTCACTCAGATTTCCTGTGCTACCCAAATATAATTCTTCCAGAGACAAGATTAATAATAACCAACACTGAAACCCTTGCTGATCCTTTTCTTCCTCCAACATTCCCGGAAAAACATCAAACAAAAACCCTAGGTACATTCACAGCTCCAAAACAACACGAAATAGACCACTTAAGATTTCTGCTAACCCTGTAAAGCTTCTTGCCTTTACCTTACACTCAATAACTCTTTGATATACTTGTTTGCTTCATTTTATTCATCCTAAAACCCTGATCCTTACCCATTACAATCTGTAACTTTCTGTTGTTCCACAACACAACACCTGCACTTACAAATCGAAACATGAAAAATGTCTAGATATGGGTTTTTTTGTATTTTTCGGATGAGTTAATATATTCTAACAAGTTTTGCAGCACATAGATCTTATGTACCAAACTTAGAACCAATAAATTGAATTTGAGGTCTTCCCAAGGACTTGTTCTAAAATATTTGCATGTTGATCATTATAGTTGAGGAATTTCATGAAATTTACTTGGACAACAACTTCTCCCAAAATAAAATAATAACCAACCTCTATATATTTGGTTATTGTTAAAAAATGGATTTAAGTCTAACTCAATCTTATAGAAAGAGGTTGTAAGGTGAGATTTACACTCACGTTTATGTTGTCATTTGGCCTTATCTCTAGTCAATGTGGAATCTCCAACACACTCTCTCACACCAAGACATCTCAAACGTGGAACTAGATATCTATGGGTAATATGATGTGGCGTGATAATAGGTTGAACAATAGACCCAATAAACAACAAACTTTGCCAAAACAAACTCTAACATAGTTCTGATATCATGTTAAGAAGTGGACTTTAAGTCTAACTCAACCTTAAAAAATCAACTTATAAGGTAAGGTTTGCACTCACTTATATATTGTAATGTAGTCGTATCTTTATATATTGTAATTTAGTCTTATCTCTATTCGATGTGGGATCTCCAACACTTATGTCATGAATTACAAGATTGGAAGTGATGTGAATAGTTGTTTGGTTGTCACAATAATACATGTGCCACTGTTCTTGTATCTCACAAAATTTATGCTCTCAAAGGAGTTGTTTTATCCACATAACTTCACAAGTGAGCAATGAAATTGCTTAGCTTCAACACTAGATTGAGCAACCATATTTTGTTCCTACTTTTCTACGAAATAAAAATTCTCCAATAAAAACACAATATTTGGTTGTAGAACCAAATATTTATCAGATCTAAAGGAGATCCTACCCAACCAGTATCACAATACCAAATTATTTATGTATTCCCTTATCTTCATAGAGCAATACTTGTCCTAAAGCCTTTTGAGGTATCAAAGAATGCAAATGATAGTGTTCCATTGATAAAGACAAGGAACTTACATAAACTGAGTAACCACTCCAACAACAAAAGACAAGTTTAGTAATAGTGAGATAACTAAGTTTACCAACAAGCTTTTATATCTATTTGGGTCTAAGAATGGCTTACTCATGTTATTGCATTATTTGCTAATTTGGATCCACTAGATTATCCATAGGTCAACAACCAACCATACATGTCTCTTTTAGAATATCTTATTTGGAATCACCAGATTATCCATAGGTCAACAAGCAACAATACATGCCTCTTTTAAAATATCAAAGGCTCACTTTCTCTCATAGATGACAATAACTTATTTGACAAAGCTACTTCAATACCGAGAAAATACTCAATACATCCAAGATCTTTGTTCCAAAAACGATTACATAAATGTTTCTTTAGTTGTGAATTTTAGTAGCACCATTCCCTATTGTTAAGAAGCGACCTTTAAGCCTAACTCAACCCTACAAAATCAACTTGTAAGTAAGGTTTGCACCTATTTATATATTGTAAACTTGTTTTATATTTAGTTAATGTGAACTCCAACACACTCCTCTCACACCGAGATATATGCATCTCGAGTTTAGGACAAGACATTAATGAGTGATCCAATAGTGGCCCAATAAGTAGCACAATAGAACTAACAAACAATAAATCTTTTCATAGCAGGTGGCACAATAGACCCAACAGAAAACAAAACTCGCTAGAATAGACTCTAATTCATGACTATGATACCATATGAAGAAGTGGGCTTGAAATCTAACTCAACTTCACAAAAAGTGGTCAATGACAACAATGGAGTTAGTGTAGAGCCGTTCCAATGGCTGTAAGGCAACACATTTCTAGGTATTTTGTCTTCAAAAGTTGCATGTGGTTGCGGGTTGAGACTTGAAGATGACAGCAACTGACAACCAATGACAGTGGACAACAGCAACTGGAGGTGAACTCACCAAACAATGACAAACAGTATGATAGAACCATTTTAACACCAACTTAAGATTAAAATTATGAAAAAATGTGAGAGCTTAAATGTCTATTAGCTTATCCATTCATTTATAAGGGTTCTAAAATCCATAAAATACAAAAAAGATATGATGATCTACACATACGTGCCAGATATGTAATACAAATATTGAGTTAATATATTTTAACAAGATAGCCACTTCACACAAGTTAAGCAGTATTGACACCTTCAAAGAACAAATAAGTTACACTGCAGGCTAGATCAGTCCAAGGATACATCTACAAGACCTCTAGACAACAGAATACTAATTGATGTTAAAGACAGTTAGTGTTGTTGGAAGTCCTACATCGACTAGAGAAAAGGTCAATTTATAATATATAAGTGGAGTGCAAACCTCACCTTACAAGCCGGTTTTGTGGGGTTGAGTTAGACTTAAAACCCACTTTCTAATATGGTATCAGAGTCATGGTTAGAGCCTATCCTAGCAAGTTCTAAGTGGGCATTCTATTCTTCTATTCCACCCGCTATCGGGCCGTTATCGAACCACCCAATTTCTACTATTACGCACGAGATGTCTATACCTTGGCGTGAAGGGGGTGTGTTGGAAGTCCCACATCGACTAGAGACAAGGCCATTTCATAGTTTATAAGGAGGTGCAAACCTCACCTTACAAGCCGGCTTTGTGGGGTTGAGTTAGGCTTAAAAAAACTCACTTTTTAATATGGTATCAGAGTCATGGTTAGAGCCTATCCTAGCGAGTTCTAAGTGGACATTCTATTCTTCTATTCCACCCGCTATCACAGCAGCAAGCAATATTAAAAGGGTAGTTAGAGAGAAGCAATGGCATATATCAAACAACCACTCTTTTAAATAGCAAGCAAAAACAAAATGCATTCTTGCTTAAGTTGGTTTTCATTAAGATATCATGGTGTTCAAACATTGAAGCATGTGAAAAAGCCTCAACAGATGAAATCAGTAAATAGATCGAGTAGAATAATTCTATCTTTTCCCAGCACTTTTATGCCCACTTCAGCTTTGATTTGTAGCTTATGATGGTACACCTAATTACATAGATGCGGCCTGTCTCAACCTCATTGAAATAAAATGGTTTAGAAAAATGTCTTCTATGGTGAGTCTCAAACTCATAAAGCACATGTTTTCATTCAAAACTGATTGCAAAATAGGGAAAGATTAAAAGGAAATGCCAACAAATAAACATTTGTGAAACCTGCACGTGCTTCTGAAGAATGGTTATGAGATAAATGAAGATTATGCTCCTCCTCATACAACCTTTTGTACATGGCAACCTACAAGAAGTAGACATCACAAGTATGAACTTAGGAGGCCTGAATAGTGTAGTAACAAGGAATCAGCTTTTAAAGATTTTCAATACATAAAATTAACCAAAGAATAAAACTTTTCATAAGAACAAAAATCAAGGTAAAAAGTATGACAATTATAATAGAGGTGGAACATTACAAGTGAGCATTCTGACCTACAGTTAGAACTTCAGTCATTACAGTTAGTATTCTAAATATAGTGGTTTAATCTCACAGGGAACTGTAAGGCTATCTCCTCATATCTAAAACAAAAACCACCCATCTCAGTCCAGTCCCCTCCTCCCCAGGTTGCAGACTATGAACTATAAAAATAAGTATTATATAAACTTACAGATGCATGAAGTGCCTCAATCATTTGCCCTTGCTCTTCTGCTCTCTGCAGAACAGCTGCAACTTTAGAAGCAGCTACTTCAGTATGCTTTTTGAGCTCCATTTCAAGCTTCTCCTACAATTTAATAGGACAAGAAAAATCCAAATATTGTGGTTGAGGGTCTTTGCAGTAATAAGTATAAGGATAGCAAAAGATTTATTTTTCAACTAACCTTGAATTCCACCTCCTGATTTTCAATCTGGCCAGAAAGACTACGTACAAGGCTTCTAAGTTGAACATTCTGCTCAACTAGTCCATTAATGTCCTTAAAGGTCAACTGCATCCCAAATTTCAATTCAACACATGTAACAATGAAACAGGAAAGTTCAAGAAGATACAAATTAATTCCATAAGCAGCTTACCAGGTGCTCTGATATGACATGCTCAGCTTCAGTCTCTGTAATTGTCCTTGAAGCAGTGTTTGAAGAATAATCAACATTATCATACCCCATTGAGCCACAACGAAGTTGAATGTCTCGACATTCCTTTAAAAGTACTGTCACCTGTAAAGAATCAATTATTAAATAATAATCTGTAATACAAACAACCATGATCTAGGCCATGAAAATGATTATAATGAAGTGAGACAAAAATGCTCCAAATGAAAATTTTTAGATAAAACTATTACATCTTAACAAGCAAATAGGTGTGAGATCCAAAATAACCATTTGCTTGAGGCATATTAGAGTTATAAACAGCATAGCATACTTCTGTTAACATAAGATGTTAAGCTTTTGTTGTTTCTATTATGTAGTTTGTTATTGTGATATACCTGTCATTTGAGGTCAGAGTTAGTTTGTAACTAACACAGCTTAGCCTGTAATCAGTTTGATAAATTCCATTCATTTTCCCTCACTTTCTTCAACTTTTAATAAAGTTTAAACTATTTGCATTGCACAATAATAAGACAAACTACAAACTCATCTCAACAAATAACTTGATGAAAGACATATTTCAGTTACAATCACACATACAAATCAAACACACTGCAGTGGAGCACAGTAGCACCCTGCTGCTCCTACAAAATTCATTGTAGCACACAGCAATCATGGCAGGATCATCACAATTTGCAGAAGAAATCATAGCAAATAGTGGCCTGCAAAGTTGTTACGTTGAGAATACACCCTGAGTCAATTCTGGCCCTGAAACCAGGTTGCAATTGGAGGCAAATTTGTAAACTCCCATGTCAAATAAATCTGATGCATTGAGTTCAATTCACTTAATTCTTGTCTCGCTCCTCTGCATTTCCCCCGTGACACCTTTAACTTCTTCCTATGTTCTGCAACTTCACACCTCTTCAATCATATTTTAATCTGCTTCGGCCTTGTTCCACTAAGCTTTATAATATTCAGATGTTGGCTCTTCATTTCCAGAACTAACCCATAATTTTCATTCAAGTTCAACAGCAGATCTCTGTTTATTCCTTGTTTGGTTCAGTAGTATAAACGATTTTAATTTTAGCAACTTTATCTATAAAATATATGTCATGTAATAAAAACCTACTCACTGTTCAAATAACAATCATCCACTATCCACTATCCCACAAAAGATTTTTTTAGTGGCCACTCCATGCTGCCATCTTCTATTGACTAGTATGATTCTATTACAATGCTACATTAATATATACGTGTTCTTGTTTCTTACTTGCTTTCGAAGGTCGTCAGTTTCCTTCAGGACAAGATTATAATCACGTTCACGCCTTTTCAGATCAGCCTGCATGAGATACACCTTAGCAGATCCACATGTAAACAAAAATTTAGATAGATGACACTGTATTTTATGTTTTGAAACCTTCAGTTCCTGGATGGTTTTCTCATAGTTGGAATTTTCGTTCAGGGAGTTTTGCAACTTTTGGCTCATCAAAGAGTATGCATCGGCCATCTTTTCATGCTCCTCTGCAAGCACACCATTAGATTTAATTCAAAGAAAAACTACAGCATCAATGATAAACAGATATAAACAATAACATGCTAGAGTATACCCCACAGTGAAATCAGGCACAACTGATTCCTGCTAGAAAAATTACCATTATATACATAAAAAAAAACACCAACCAATTTAAAATTCAAATGAACAATCAATTCTTTCGTATTTGCCCAAGCAGTGCACAATGAAATCTTTGAGAAACAACAGCACCACCACCATCAAAATGATAAAAATAGAAGGAAGCACAAAAATAGAAACCACCAAATATTACTGTACATTGATAACTTCGTATTAGACATCTAATCAGAGAAATAATGCAGTGCAATTGAGATCAGATCTACATTTTTTTTCTGTTTTCTAGTTAAGCTTTTTATGTGGATCAACATGGAGGGCAATGTTGGAATGGGATTTCAAACATTTAATCTAACAGAAAAATATACCTCTTTCATCTATAATTGCTTCTGCTTTCTCCTCTAACTCAAATAGAACCTGAAAAGGTTAATAGAATAGCATTGCGTCATATTTAACATAATAAACACAGAAAACCTGTATTAGTATTGAAAATAATGCAGTTAGTGATATGCGATATTATAAACAAATTCCTTCCCGAAAAAAACTTTTTATTAAAATGAATATAATTTGTCATTTATAAAACATAACCTTTGAACTTGGGCAAACCAGAACACAGTTGAGTTGTAGAGTAGAGTTGTAGTAAATCAATTTTCTAAATCAAATCAAAGTGCATCCAGAAGCATAAGTTAACCAAAATGCACCTCAAAGCAAATATATGCCGAGAGAACAATTATAATCTGTTGTATCTCAAACATTCATCAAAACATTTTTATCCAACCAAAGAAAAAGAAATAATAGTCAGTTGACACCATCTCAGTCCTCCAAAACTACAAGTATCATTATTCATTAGCTTGGTCCTTCACTGATAAATAAATACACAAAAATGGTCATTCCATGCCAATTTTTTTCATCAAACTTTGAGGTTATACATAAAAAAGATGCACCAGGTCAATCATACCCGTTGCAGTACTGCCTCTGACTCCTTCCTTCCCAATTGTTCATGCCTCAATGCATCAACAGCCTCTTGGTATTTTGAATACATTTTGGCCAACTTCAACAAATAGATGTATATGGTAAGATGTATCATTGTGTAAATCAAAAGAAAAGTGGGACCAGTGTTAAAAGTTTTAAAACTCACACTCCACCCATCTCGAAGAAGTGAAGCCGCCAATGCAGTTCCAGAAACTCCAACAGGAAGTTTTGGGACTAGCAAGCTATTTTCCTCCACCATGCTATCAGCTTCAACTGATTCCATCCACCTTTAAGAACAAAACAACTAATTAAGAAAAAGAATTATGGGAACAACCAATGGCCTTATGTTATCTCTTACAAATTTCATGAATAGGTATGTTTCCATAACTTAATACATGAAAAGGATTGGAAGGAAAATCAATTATATATGCTGATTTTGCACAAAAAATGTCAACAATATTCATCTATCTATTGCTTCCACTGAGAATATTAATCAATTGAGAATTAAAACTGGTTACATGTTACAATCATTAGTGTCACTGTTTAGTGGACTTGAGCTACTACTAACAAACTAACAAGACCATATAACAACTACTAGTATAAAAAAGAGATTATTTTAACATTTCTTGCCAAAATCTATGATATTTTCAGTTTACAGTGTCAGGCCACCTTTCTTTCATTTTCTTCCTCCTTACATGAACCTAATAACCTATAATTTTTAACATGGTACCGTATCATTCAACTCAAAGGGTCACCCCTATCAACTGTTTTGAGTTCCACATTGCTCTATATATTACTCCCTTTAATTCTCGATATAAGACACCTTTAACAGAATTAAGCAGACCAATAAAACTAATTAATAAATAAACTAATGAAATTTAAACAAAAAATGGTACTGATGTACTAAATTTACCCTCAATACCAATCTTTTTGTCAACATTCATTAACCAAAAAAACATACAAGCAAATAATAAAAACAAATTTAATGCTGCCTAGAAACTATAAAATGCCTTTGAAATTGGGCCATCAATCATTTCTAAAATATGCCACAATAAGAACAGGAGGGAGTACTACTTTTGATATCCTTGGAAGTAGAACCCTTCATATATCTCTATTCTTTAAAAGTAAGAAATATATCTGCTGAGTTTCATATCACATTTTTAATTTACCATTGATGGTCATCTTTCCGTCTTATTCATTCCTAACCCTAGGCATATTATACTCCTATCTTAAATAGTTCAGTACTCACTTTGGAGAGTGAGACTCTAACTCTCCCCACTCTATCAATCAAACTCAATTAACACATGTTTATATTCTCTCTTCCCTCATTTACTCATTGAAATAATATAATAAAGAGATTCCATTTATATAACTAAAGTTTTGCATATAAGTAAATATTCAGGTTGTGCATTTTTGCAAGGGTTAAAATGCTAGTTCTTAACATAAACAATTAAACTTCCGTGATTTATATTCATCACATCCCCCCTCCCCCCAAAAAACAAAAAGCAATTCCCTTCCACATAAAGATACAACAATCAATAAAGTAATACGATTTTAACTCTGGCATCCAACTCCAAAACCTCAGCCCAATCAAATACCAACACTATGGAGTACACACAAAGTCTGACCATGCTCATTGCTCAATGTTGCCAATAGTGGATACCAGGACAGCAATATAGTTATACCTGAGACCTCCATGGCTAAGCAACTTATGATTAGGTAGTATAACATCTTCCAAAGTGAAAAAAACAGATTTTTGCATATTTTAGCCCTTTTCAACAACCAATGAAATGGGGACTAGATTTTAGATACAAAAGACAGCATATAACAATGCTGCATCTTGGGGCTTGACATTTTAAGCAACTTATACCATGAGGACAAAAGTAGAACATTGAATTATGAGTAAAATCAAAATTCAAAAAAAAAAGGTAAAGACATACGATTCAGTAGTGAAACTGCTAAGAGGAAGATTATTCAGCTCATTGGTCTTCTTCCTTGCCTCACTTTCAGCTTCAAATTTCTCAAGCTTCTCTTTTAAATCAGTGACCTCCTACAAGCACCCAAATAGACATATATGGCTATTAGTACATTCAAGCACAATCTATTTTAAATAAATATCCACCCTCAAACAAAAGGAGACCACTGGCAACCCAGGGTCACCCAAGTAGTTATCAACTTTAGGCATTACCTGCACTAACCTAAAACACTTAGCAGCTTAAAGAACCATACTACTTTAACTCTTTTTAGTACCACTAGTTATTCGTGTCAGAAGGCAAAGCAATGAAATACTGAAAACTAAAAGAACTTAGGTGACAAAAATACCTTTTCAACCTGTTTTCTGGCAGATAATTCCTTCTCAAGTTCCACTTTATAATGATCCTCAACTTGCTTTAAGTCGGACTGTTTACACACAAGTAACATTTAAAAATACCATGTCTTGAAATTTATAATTTGACTAATTCTCTCCAAACATAAAAGATAGAGCAATGGCAAAATAAATTCACCTCCAACGCTTTTATCACACCTTCTAGGTCAGTTGCTTTTTTTGACAATTCCTTGGAACTCTCTTTATACAACTCATTAAGCTTATTAACCTGAAAAGGGAGATTTCAAATTCAAAATGCATAAAAGAGACACAAATAAAAATTTGCTGCATAGAATCTTGAAGAAAACATCATTGTTCATTAAGTGTAAACAAAATTTCACTTTCCACAGGAAATACATCTGCTCCACAAAACATGAGTTGCTAGAATCACTTTATAACTTATCTTTTAGGTCTTCTACTCCTGACTGCTTCAAAGGAACTTTTCAAATATGTCAAGATTAATAGACAGCATTATTCCATTGCAAGAATTTTCAAGCACTCGACTGTCTTCCCTAGGTATATTTCATAGTATTGAAGGATTCCTTGTCCTCACCATAAATGTTTACCATCTCTCTTGTCTCAATTTATTTTCTACCCCATATACTATAGATCATAAAATACTCATCCTTCAAATACAATACCTCCAAAAAATAGACAACACTTGGGTTATAAGATGTTCAATCAATTCCACATGTCTAAACTGTAAACAACAAGTTCATACAATTCCCTTTCAAACAATCTAGCCCTCCAAGGCTGTTAGGATATAGGGTGATAGGACATTATGGGTAATGGGTTTAGGATAGAAGGCAGAGGAGTAAAGAAGAGCGGGGAAGTTTGTTAGGCTGTTAGAGGGAGAGAGAGTATAAATAAACCTTTTGGGTAATTCTGGAAGGGGGGAATCATTTTTACTATTTGTAAACAGGTCTTGGACCTTGTTGAGGGGGATTAAGCCTCCGCTAGGGTTAAGAGGAGGATTAGGCCTCCATTAACGCTACCTGTGCACCTTCTTTCAATATCAATACAGAAACCCATTCATTTTACCGTGTTAATTCTTGTTTGTGTTTGTGATTGGGTTGTCTTAGTTAGGTCTCCAACTCAGGAACCTAACAAAGGCTCATTCAGTCCCTCATTAATCATTGGCACAGCAACTTTGCCCCAAAATAACTTAAAGAATTGGACTATTTCCTAGGTACTGAAGCAAAGCACTTTGCTGACACTAAGTCCAAATACATTAGAGAAGGTTAATTTGGTAAACAGAAAGCTTTTTTTGTTGATATAAGGAAAAGGAGAAATTAGTTAAGGTTTTTGCAATAATAATGGGTTAGTTAGTTAGTTAGTTTACTTTGTTAGTTAGAAGGGTAGTTAGATAATAAATAAGAGAAATAGGAGAGCACTGTCATTCCATTGGTTTGCCCTTGACAATGAGTTTGTCCCTTCACAAAGAACCAAAGCTCAATTTACAGTATCAACCAATCTCAGTTCCACCTATTCTTCTTCCCCTATTTGTATCTAACTACCCTTCAAACTAAATGACCAATGATATTCTAACTATCTTTTTCCTCATATCAAACACATTTCCTCCCCCATGGTTGGAAGCTTAAAGATATCAAGACAGCAGCCAGACTACTTATTGTACAGAACAATAATTGGATCATTACAGTTTGCTATAATTACTCCTGATCCTCCATTCTCAGTAACAAAGTGCATAAACATACACCTTCACAGTCTCACTGGACATACTGCATTGTCAAAAGGGTCTTATGAATCAGGGCTTACATTTCAACCAGCATCATCAGTAATACCTCTATAGCTTATATATCATTTTATCACAGATTGACCTACTCTAATAGAGACTTCGGTATTATGAGACGCCTAAGTACCACATAAAGTAGTACGGGATACTTGATTGAATATTTCAGTGTTTGGTTCTCTGCCTTTTAGAGCTAGCTTCAAAGGATAGTTCCTCACGTTTTAGAGTGATCATCATACCCAGATGACACAAAGTCAACATGAATACCATAACATCATCTCTTGGTGATCCTGAAAGCAAATAGTTCAGGAAAAGCCAAGAACCAATGCACAAATTTCTTGGGTTCCGTCACCAAAAAACCTACTGTGAAAACATGAGCACTGTATACTTCACTCTAGGACAGAGCATATGGAGTAGGACATTTTCCTTTCTGAGAAAAGGTGATCAACAAAGCTTGAAGATGTTGCACATTTCCTTATAATAGCAGCATGCTGATCGAAGTACATCAGACCCTAGCTCAGCCAGATCCAGCTTTGGATTGGGGGTGAGGGTATATTTTAGCGTTTGCACAAGGCATTAGTCTGGGCATAATTATATTGTATAGTTTTCAGCTACAGTTAACTAAGAGGGTTGGAATTCAGTTACAAATGAATCCTCAATATCTCATAAATATCAGTTGTACCCTATCAGCTCAATCAATTGTATACTATAATACAATCACTATTTTCATTCTCTAAACCATACCACTGTTTTCTGAATCTTAAGGGAGGTTGGATTTATCAATGCCTCAAATGCCTATTCTGTGATTGTGACTGGTGAACCAATGTCTAGGATTTATAAACAATAAATTGCTGTTTCTCATGAACTAAAGCTTTCAAATCCATTTTCTCTGTTCAAACTGATACAAAAAAAAAACACCCACTAAGCTTCACTCGATCATTGTAATATGTTGAAACCTACTCAAATTTAATCAAAAGGTCTTCCCTATCTATCAATTTCTTATTTCCAATTGATTCCGCTAATATGCCACAAGCGTAAAGTCAACAGAAATGAACCTATATCTAATGCCTAACATAACTATGTCAAGAAAGAGTATAAGGAGCGTTTTTGGGAGGAGAGCATGGATTGTGCATGCCAAAGGTTGTCATAAAACTCACAGTAGAGAGTTCAGCAGATAATTGTTCTTCATTGGTTGCTGCAGCATCTTTAGCTGAAATTAATTCCTAAAAAGGTAAAATAAAATCAATCAAGCACGGTTCCACATAAAAGAAATCCACTAATCACATTTTGAGATAATGCTCCAAGTTCAACCTCCTGCACAGATTTAAGCTTCATTTCAAGCTCCCTTATTCTATTCTTATTCCATTGTAGAGATTGAGAGCATTCGTTCAATTGTCTCTCCATCTGAAAGCATTGACGTCAACACAAATATCATTAATGCAAAGAGAATAAAACAAATTCAAAAAGAAAAGAAAAAGTCATTTTTCCAACTAGCTTACATCTGTAAGCTTGGAAGATGTATCAGCTTCCAAATCTGCGTTCTTTCTGCGTAGCTCAAAAACACTATTAACTTTACCATTCAACTCCTCATTAAGCCAAGAATTCTGCTTCTCAATAATCTCCTTCTCCTGCTTACACACATTGCACAGTTATCGTGAAAGAAACATTCAAGTTTTAATACCAGATAAAACAAGAAAGAGTCTAGTCCATAAGAAGAGAAATAGATATTCAGACACATTTTGCTGTTTTGGGAAACAGTAAAACAGAGCAGCACAATTGAAAATTTCCAAGTTGTTTACCATTATATTTAATAAGCCACAACTACGTTTAATTCAGAAATGAGTCATTTAAAAGAGTCAGACGGTTAAGGAATCCAGTACCCCAAGTAATCAGCTCGTGTAAAAATAGAAAGGCAAATCAAAGGAAACAAGTAATATATAACAGCAAGCACTAAAGAAAAAAAAAAACCTGTTCAAGGCGACTGCAAGCAGCCCGGCACCGCGCTAATTCTGCCTCAACTTCACTCAATCGAGCCTCCTTATGAGCAGCATTTTCACTTAAATGGACCTTTAACAACACCATTGAAACACACAAAACACGTCAACACCGTTACAAGAAAACCCATCACGTTACGGTTTTGACATGGCTCTTAGTATTTATGCGGCTGATATGACCACAATTGGGGTAGCAGACACCACAAAACCTCCACATTGCAACAGCGAAAACTACTTTTAAAACCTTACGAGCACCAGAAACCAAAAAGCAGAGAAACTCACAATCTTATCAAGATAGCTCTTCATAGTTGCATTCTTCTCACTAAGCTCCAAATCCTTCTGCTCGTTCAACTCAATCAACTGCCTCTTTGACTTGTGTAATTCCCCCACCTCCATCCTCAACCGCTCTATCTCCCTATCTTTCTCAACCTAATAAACCCATAAAAAAAAGCATCAAATCACAACAAGTACAACAACGACAATAATAACATAACAACAATAAAAAAAAAGTGGAGAAATGTTTCGTTTTGGAACGATTCGAACCGATTGCAACTGAATTTGGTGGTTCTCCGATTGCACCTCGGCGAGTTCGCGGAGGCGCTGACTGAGGGAAGATTGGAGGTCGGCGACGTGGGCCTCCAACTTGGAAAACTCGGCGGTGAGGGAGAGGTATTTCTGCTCGATGAGGGAACAGTTCTGCTCGGCGTTGATATCAGCGGCGTCGGCCTTGGCGCGGACGGTGTCGAGCTCGTGGAGGAGGCCGCGGATGAACGCGTCGGCCTTCGCTGCCACGGCGGCTCCGTCACCGGAGCACCGCGAGAACTCCTCGTCGGAGAGGAAGAGAGGCATCGCGTGTGCCCTAATCGGAGAGTTTGAAAGGGGTAGTAGAAATGAGAAAACTAAAGACAGTAAAGGGGAATGGAAAAGAAAGGAGAAGAGGGAAGTGAGAAATTTGAAGGGGAAACGAAGGGATCGGTAAAGGTTTAAGAGAAAGGTGAAAATTTTATGTTCGCAATGCTTTTACGGATTGGGCTTCAGGCCCGGTGTGAGTTCACGTTTGGATAAACTAAATCCATTTTACTTTAGAAAATATTTTTGAATTACAAAACATCAATAAAAAAAATCTCAGTGTTATAAAGATCATACCAATTATATATTGTAGGGTTTTAGAATTTCTAGTTAATTTAACATTTATTTTTTTATTTATCAATGTATAACAAATATATTAAGTAAGATAGTCTAAAAAAATCCTAAAGAACTTGAAGATATTATGAGAAATATTTGTAAGTACAAATATTCATATACTAATGGTATATATAACCAAGTAGTTTGATTAGGTCATGATATTAAGGAATATCATGTATTTACATAATATTTGGTATATCATATAAGGTGCTTCAAAATATTTAATGCATGTATGATAAAGGTTTTGATGTTTGTATATCTTGTTAATTGTATTTGTGTATATCACAAAAGTGCAAAAGACTTTATTAGAATTACTGCACACAAGATAAAAGACGTTGAGAGATATGAAAAACATTATGGGAATATGTCCTTTAAGTCTTCTATCTAACACATCGTACAAGCTTTGTTATGATAAAGCTATGACAAAACATTACACACGGCAAAGTAGACTTTAGTCTGACTTCTCACCTATAAAGGTTATCAATTTTACATGAAGTCAACATGCACAGATATAACGGTCATTTCTCAAGAAAGCTATAAATAGATGGAAGCTTGAAGAGAAAATAAGGATAATATAGTGAACTCATAAACGTTCATTAAAGCTTATTGTTGCTCTATATTGTATGAAGCCAAATTTTATAAAGAAAGAACATTACCAAAATCTCATATTTCATTGTATTGTTTTTATCATCTCCTTAAGAGTTATAAATCTGTATTTGCTCTTAACACTCATTATGTTGTACATTCTGAAGAGAATTAAAATACTTTGTGTTTAGCTTAGTTGAGTTGAATAGTCTAGATAGTTGTCTAAGATTGAACCAGGACTGGTTAGAACACTTATATACCAGGAGTGGTTAAACTCAAACTAGTCATGTTGACTAGGTGAACGAGAAGCAATGTTAATACTCGTTGTAAACCTGAAAAGGTAAAACTTGTGTAATCTTCTTGAAGATTAGAGGAACGCCTTAAGAGTTTTTAAGGGAGAGCTGAACATAGTTCAGGTGGAGTGAACTAGTACAAAATTCGTGCTTTATTGTTTAGCTCTTTATAACGTTTTCCATATATGTCCTTTATAAAAACCAATGTCTAAAGATCTTACTTAAATTATATTTATCTCTTACAATCTATTAGACGATGCTTTAAGAAAGAATTTTAAAAACATTATTCACACCCGCTCTAATATTTTCTTGTGATTTCATATAAAAATACCCAAAAAAATATATAAAGAAATATTTTCCCCAAATTATCTTTTATCATAAACATTTATCAATTATTAAGGCCCTTTTATAGAAAAAATAGAGAACACTGCCAGGTTTAATTCTTTTTCTCTTTCCTTCTATCTATCCGGAAGGTGGGACGACTCGAGTGGACCTGTATGGGGAAACTAGATGTGACCTGTATGGGGAAGCTATAGATGACTTGTATGGGGAAGCTACAAGTGACTTGTATGGGGAAGCTACATGTGTGATGAGACAAGGTACAAGAGTGTGACTGATTTTTTCATGATGGAGATCATGGTATGGAGATGATTATGGTGATGTTCATGATGACTTGTATGAGGAAGCTATAGGTGTGGTGAGGTAGGGTACAAAAGTGTGATTGATTCTTTCATGACGGAGATCATGGTGTGGAGATGCTCATGGTGATGTTCATGATGAGGATATTTATGATGGTGTGTTCATGATGGAGATATTCATGGAGGTGTGTTTATGATGGGGATATTCATGATAATGGTACTTATGATGGTGATGATGCTCCTGATGGGGCTGCATGATCATAATGGTTATTATGATTGCGATGTAGTTAGCATAAGTGATTATGAATGGATAAATTGTTGATTTATGTGTGTGATGTTCATGATGAAATCAAGGATCGAGGATCGTTGTTGATTTGCATTGACGACGGAACCACTGATCTATTGTGATGCTAGTGAATAAGAAGGGGTTGCTTCTTAATGTTATGTCTTGTTATTTGTTAATCATATCTTATATTGTTATGGTTTGTTTTATAGTGGCTTATCTCATACTTATTTGTGTTTGCGTGTTTGTGAATGAAATTATTGGCAATGATCATATAATGTATTATACGTGAGCAGATGATATTGCATATATTCCATAAGCATGATAAATTCGCGAGGTGACAAGGAAATATTTGAGATTCCTTGAAAAGTTCTTTTGTTTAGACTTTTGAGACAATGTAATTAGAGTTTTATTTTATTTTCTTGGTCATTTTAATTGTTTCCGAATAGTGTGATTGGACACAACTTTTGAAACTATTAAGATTAGATTATTTTCGCACATTTGAATAATGATATTTTGAAAAACATGTTTCCACACTATAAGAATATTTTGAAATGTTTAGTTTTTGTAATAACTCGTGACACCTTGGAATTTGGGGCGTGATAAATGATGTAGCGAATGACATCCATGTCATTCGAAGTGATCACAATGAAAGAATATGGGAGAAAACAATACCTTAATAAGTATTTTTTTATTAATGTTGCCACATTTATAATTTTTTATTTTTCCTATTCTAACTTTAAGAACCTGATTGGTTATATTTTTCTTATCTACATGTAGTAACAATGTGTTTTCAAATATGACGAGCTTTGGATCAGGAAAGAGCGAACCTAGAAGATTTGTGACTCGGTTGCTAGAAGTGACAACCTGACGGATTGTTATGGAGTGGTTGGTGGTCGAGATTGATCCTCTGTCAAGTAAACCTAAAGGACCATATGAGAAAAGATTTGTAGCTATTTGGAAATGTTGGCTAAAACACATGTCACTATTATGATTACATATTGGGATGACGTCCCAAAGACATAGAAGAATCTTCTATGGTAGGATATTTTGGTGTGTTTACTTAAAATAGATATAGTGTTTAATATATTTACTTAATTCATTAACATCTTTTCTATTTTCAACTACAAAATTTTGACATTCTGAACACTGAGAAAATTAGGAAGAAAGGGTTATCTCACATGGCTATCAGATGGAGAGACTTTAAAACAAGGCTCACACGTCTTTATGTGTTCAGAGACAAGCAACATGACACTCCTTGTGGGAAGTACAAAATAATGGAGAAGGAATAGATGTAGTTTCATGCATCTAGAGAGTTTGGGGACTGATAAGTTTGTTTCTTAATTTTTTAATAGTCACATAAGACATACATTTGTGATATACAATTATAAATTTATGTTATAGGTAACAACAAAACAAATAACATCTCAACAAAGACAAAAGCTTAATGATGCTTAATTATGCATTATTAGAGAAACGATTGAGAAAGTCTTTTGTAGAGGCTTTAGGACTTGAGTCCCCTAACCTAGAAACTTGCATCTGCTAAGTACGATATGTGAAAGGTTGCTCAAATTAAGTATGATAAGCACATAACATCACAATCAGCTCAATTGATATATAAGAAAATAGTAAGTACAAACATTAAACCCAAAACCATAGGTCATATGATGTGCTTTATGATTAAACTTGATTATGTGGTGCAAGATGAGTTAATTGAGCAACAGACTCAGGGTTCATTTGTTGGTCATGGTCGAGATAATATACTCACAAAAACCATTGGAAAGCCTGAGCACCAAAATCTTGTATGAGACGTTGGAGGTTCAATTGGTCTTTGAGATTACTTTGGTCCTCCACAAAGAAGGAACGAGTACTTGAGTCAGGAGGCCTTAAGGAAAATGAAGCTTCAATTGGAGGAAAGAATTAATCAACACATAGTAGTTATGGAGCAACACTTCATGGAACAACTTCAACAACAACAACAAATACAAAAAGCACTTGAAGAAAGGCTTTAGTTTAGGCAACAACAAAATATGGAGTTATCCACTAAAGCTCCAATAGGACGTCATCTCAACACAAAAGGATCATGTTCTGCTTCAAATCATACTGACTAAATTTTTCAAGATGAGCTATTGGTTGATGAAAATCCCCCACGCGTAGTGTTCGTAGGACAAAAACTTGAAGAAGGGCAAACTACTCATGATGCTTCTCTATTGGACCACTACGCACGTGTGACGATTGATGAAGTTCGAGATCCCTATTCTCGAGTGCCTCTTCCAACTTCAGAAATCCAATTCCTAGGGAAGGCCTTAGGCACATTTATACTTGGTATAAAGCATTAATCATGTCATACTTTGGCCCATCATAGGTACTATATTATTATTTTTAGTATTTTTATGGGTTTAATGGCCTATTTTGTCCCTAGTTTTGTTGAATAATGTCAATTCAGTCCATCGTTTTAAAAGTGTTTGAAATTGGTCCTCATTTATTAAATTTTGTGTCAGTGTCGTCCTTTCCGTTAAATAAAAACAAACGGCGTTAAAGGATTGATTATCTGGCAGCAGATAGTGCTTACGTGTCATTATTTAGTTGTGTGCGTGACATGTTATTTAATAGCCTATTAAAATCATAACTTGATCATTAATCGGTTAAAGGAAGAGTTCAAATAAAATCCAACCATAAAAATTCCGGGAAATTCCTAAAACATACGTGGCCTATGTCTCCTTTAAAAATCCCCGTCGTCGGTGAAATACCATATTCCGGCATGTGGTTGGTTATTCTTCTTCACCTTACTGTCTTTGTGACTCCTTCCCTTTGCTTAGACTTCCTATTCAACTCCTTCACGGGCATAACCAACCTCACTTTGGTGACAAACGCTCGCATAGACGCAAATCACTACCAGTCCTAGCTTTGGTCTTGTCTTTGTGCTCTACAACACCATTGTCCCTCCCGCAACCCTCGCCAGCCATTACTTCGGCCTATTCACCAACGCCACCTCCCCCACCTTTTTCCCCCTTGTCGTTGTCGAATTTGACACTAGCCAAAACCCTAAATTCAACGACATCAACGACAACCACATCGTCATCGACCTCAACAACATCGAATCCACCTTCTCCACCCTTGTCGGCTACTAAAATTCCACTAGGGGGATCATGCCTGTGCATATGCGAACCGGCCAGAATATCCGAGCCTGGATCGATTTTAATGGCCATAATCTGCTGTTCAACGTAACAGTGGTATCAATCGGTGTTTCGCGCCCGAAGCGGCCTACACTTTCACATTATGTTCCTATCAAAGGTAACTACGTGTCAACTGAAATGTACGTTGGGTTTTCCGCTTCCAAAATGAACTGGATTGAGGCACATAGGGTTCTGGCTTCAACTATTCAGCCTAAATGTCGAGAATCAGAGAGGGTGGAAGGGAGGACAGTGAGGGAAGACAGGGTTTTGTTTGGAGTTGGACCCTGGAAGGTTCTAGAAGGATTTGATGGAGGCAGAGAGGGTGGAAGGGAGAGAGGTACACAGAGGAGATGAGGGTTTAATGGAATTGATTAGGGTTTTGAATGAGGATTTTGAAGATTTGAGTTTTTGTTTGGTGGCTAAAGAAATGAACTCTTCCGCTAAGGATTGTAGAGAAGAACAAACCTCATCTCCATCACGCTTTCTCCACTCCGATGAGGAAATGCCCTAATCTCGCACAAATCAAAATGCCCTAAATCAATTTTTCCCCTATTTAAAAAAATATTATCTTTAATGTCCATCTCAATGTGTAATTAAATAACACGTTAACACGCACATAACTAAATAATGACACATTACCACTAATTGTTACTAGATCATCAGCCCACTAACTCTGTTTGCTTTTATTTAACAAAAGAGACAATTTTGACGCAAAAATTAATAAGTGAGGATCAATTTCAAACACTTTTAAAACGAGGGACTGAATTGACATTATTGAACAAAACTGGGGACAAAATAGGCTATTAAACTTATTTTTATGTAACATTTTATAAATGCCCACCACAAGTACTATATTGTTATTCTTAATAATTTTATGTAACATTTTATAAATAAATAATCCATACCTTTGAAAATCTTTATTTTAGTTTTCCCGTCTTGAGAAACATGTCATGCATCAACTTGTTATCCATGAAAATGATGACATAAGAGAAACTAAAGGATGATCCCCTAAGAAAGCTCATGATGAAACTAAATAGGTTGAATAAAGATGGTAGAGCTAGAGTGGAAATTAAGAGTATTTGGCCTGTAGTATCATATGTTATCGTACATTACTCTAAATGAGGCACCAGAGGTCATTAGGGGAGACAAAATGTTAAATATTTTAATCAAACAACTATGATACATGTGAGATTTTTCATTGTCTTCCATATTTAAATCTTGGAATTACTACTTATTAATATATACTTAACTTTCTTGTTAAAGGTACATGGACACAATCATTGTGGACCAAGGCTAGGCTTATTAAACCGCAAATTATTTAATATGATAGAAACACACTTGAGTACAAACAGACTTATTTGCAAACATGGATGTTTGAGTCAAACTTATTTGTTACTAACTTACATATTTTGTGAAGTAATACAAACTAATCGACTAACTATTTATGATTCATGGTAGGGGTCATTGTCAATTAGTGGTCATCACACCAAGACAAGGCACAATTGTATGGTCTTGTTCCCTACACAAGAAGATGAAACCTAAGTTGAAATCCATGTACGAACATAAGTTCTACTTTTATTGTATCTCCTACTTAGTTATATTAATAATTTCAAATGTTTCCAATTTAATTAGAGTTGTGAGTAAGCCCACAACGCATCAAATTCAAGTACTATATCCAAAGGTTGGAACTCATTCATCTTAAAGTTATTAATTCCGCATGCCAATTTATGACCTTGATATTTGATTATTTTCTTTGTCATGTGTAATGTAACAAACAACCAAATTGATGCGCAAGTGGCTATTATGTCATGTCTTGGATAAAACCATCCTTCGAGTAAGAATTAGAAAAAAATGGATTGAGTTAATAAGTATACCTTTCGCATATTAGAAATCACATCAAACTATAAGCATTAGTATTGATACATAATGAAGTTGTTTTATTTTTTCATCAATTCAAGATAAAAGGGGAATGAACATCGTATCTACTGGAACAATAGAGTTGGGTACCACAATAACAATTGTATTTTGCTTGAAAACTGTCTAGGACAAGTTTTTTATTATAAAAGTTTTAGTTTTGTTTTATTATTTAATTTTGATAGTTTTAGTGTTAGTAGTTACATTTTGTGTTTTAATAATTTTAGTTTTGAATTATAATGTGTTGAAATTTTTTGAACTATGCTGGAATAAATATAATTTTTTTTAAAAGGCAGCATTTGATGTTTGTTAGCACGTCTGTTAGTGTGCTAACAAACATCAAATGTTGTCCAATTTTAGTTAGAAATGACGCAAATTGGACGTTGCTCTGTTATTATGCCACCGTTTTTGAACCATAGACTCCTCGATATTCTTGGACGTTTGTCTTCAACACACGTTGTCACAATCGGAACTGCGATGAGACGACGATCCAAAAAAGAAACGGGTTTAGAAAAAGAGATTGGAGTCGCCATCATAGTTTATTCTGGAAAACTACAGAAAAACCATAAAATGATAAGACATGATCTACAAGAACCAGATTCTAAGTTCAGGAGTCGATTACGCGTAGGGAAGGTGTTAACACCCTACAACGCCTGCCCGAAGGCAATAGCCTTAATTAAATACGTGAATGTGATGTGGTTTTCAAAATGTTTAACTATCCCAAAAGTAAAACTCTAAAGAAACAAAATATATTTTTTAGTTTTTTGAACCCGACAAGGATTGACCTTGCTCCTACGTATTCTCATTCAAAATGAGAAATCAGGGTTACGTAGTTCTTTTGGAAACTATTTGGGAAAGTTTGTTTGGAGAATTGTTAGAAAATTTTGTTTGGAAATGATTATGGATAATTTTGGATTTTTGGGAAGTGAACCTGACAAGGACTAGCCTTGCTCCTACGTATCTCCACTTTTGATGGAAAATCAAAGATCATGTAGTTCTAGCTAAAAGATTGTTTTTGTTGTTTGAAAGTGTTGATGTTTTTAGCTTTTGAAGATTTTATATATTTTTTGATATTTTCGAGAAAAAGAAGATAATGAGTATTAGGCCGACGCGGACGGTCACACAAGTACTCATATCTTTAGAATGATATTTAAATATTTTTAATTATCTTTTTTAAAAGAGAAATAACGATATTAAGCATTAGGACGATGCGAACGATCACATGAGCACTCATACCGTTATCTACTTATTTAGGAAGACTTGAGAGTATTGAGTGTTAGGCTGATGCGGACGATCGCACGAGCACTCATATCATTATTTAATTTTTTAGATTGAAGATATTAAGTACTAGGCTGATGCGGACGATCGCACGAGTACTTATACCATTATTTAATTTTTTAAATAAGAGAGAAAGGTATTGAGCACAAGGACGATGCGAACAATCACACGAGTATTCAACCTTTAAAACATATTTTGTTTTCTTTATTAAAAGAAAGAGAAAAAGTTTTTAGCACAAGGACGACGCGAGCGGTCACACGTGTGTGCTTAACCTTTAAAACATACTTTTGTTATTTTTTTATAAGAAAGAGAAAAGGTTTCTTGCACAAGGACGACGCGAGCAGTCACACGTGTGCTTAACCTTTAAAACATATTTTTGTAATTTTTATTTAAGAAAGAGAAAAAGTTTCTAGCACAAGGACAACGCGAGCGGTCACACGTGTGCTTAACCTTTAAAACGATATTTAAATATTTTTTGATTATTTTTTAAAAAGAGAAAGAACGATATTAAGCACTAGGACAATGCGAACGATCACACGAGTACTCATACCGTTATTTACTTATTTAGAAAACCTAAGGGTATTGAGTGCTAGGCTGATGCAGACGATCGCATGAGCACTCATACTAGTATTTAAATTTTTTAAGATTGAAGATATTAAGTACTAGGCTGATGCGGACGATCGCACGAGTACCCATATCATTATTTAATCATTTAGAAAGACCTGAGAGTATTGAGTGTTAGGTTGATGCGAATGATCGCACGAGTACTCATACAATTATTTAACTTTTTAGATTGACGGTATTAAGTACTAGGCTGATACGGACGATCGCACGAGTACTCGTACCATTATTTAATTTTTTATTTTTTTCATCATTTTTTACTTTATAATTTTTGCAATTTTTATAATATGAAAATAGTATTTGCATAAATATTTAAAAAATGAAATTATAAAGTAAGAATGCTATTTACGTAAGTATGCTTAAAGAGACCTAAAATTGAAACAAATTAAAATTATATTATTAAAATGGTACTAAATAATTAAGAAACACTAAGGCTATTTTATTTTTATAATTTCGTAATCTATATAATAAAAAGCTAACAAAACAAAACTTTATTTATTTATTTGTAAATGAAGATGCTATCAGATGTCCTAAGACGATTTATTTAATTTTATAATTTTATCTTCTTTCTTAGTTTATGAAATAATATTCGCATAAATGTTTAAAATGAAATAAAATGAGAATCTAAAATAGAAAATGAATTAGCATGGAAAGATACTAATAAAATAAATTGTGTTGTGAAAAAGTATACGTGCGGTAAATAACTATAAAGCAAGAAATAAAATAAAACAAACAAAAACAATAACAAAATATATGAGGGCGCATGATTAAAAATAATGGGGTGTGTGAAATGAAAATAAACAAAATAAAAAAAACACACAAATAACACTTGGGTAAAGAAAATAAAAGCAGAAAGTAAAATAAATAAAAAAGCAACCCAATAAGCGTAAGGGTGTAGAGATGAAAATCCAGGGGTGCTTGACGAAATTTAGCCCAACCTAGGTTTCTTTTATCCCTCCAGTGAGACGAAACACAACTCCTTCTTGCCTTTTTTTTCCTTTCAATGTAAGAACCATAGCACCATCAACACCACGTCTCAAACTCCGGCTACCTATGCTCTTGTCAGAAGTCGCTCTAAACACTACGGCCCCTTTTTCTTTTATCTTTGACCTTACGTTTCAATAGATCAGCCTCCCACCATTCACGATTCCCTCACCTGAAATTCCTAATTTCATCTCCTCAACACAAAATAGAACGCCCCGCTTTCTCTATACTCTACTTCTCGTGGACAAATAAACACCATGCCATGATCTCACCGACGCTCCCCTTTACCTGTCATCCGCCGCCGAAACTACACCGCTGACGCCGATGATTGTCTCTACTTCGCCGCCGTCAGCCTTGGAGGCCGCCACGACGCTACCCTCTCACTTTCCCCTTTCGAATGGGGCTCATCATTTCCCAGGTTCATCACCGTCACACCATAACGCCGTGACTGGGAATGCCTCCTCTTTATTGTGTTTTTTGTCTTTGCATGGAAGTGGCCCCCTGGGGTTTTTGGTGGTTGGAAGATGAAATTAAAGTTGAAGTTGGGTGGGAGAATGGGATTCTATGATGTGCGTGATGGAGGAAATGGTTTCGGAGGGTGCGATTCTATTGAGTGAATGAAGGAATAGAAAGTTTGTGTGTGTGGGTTTTGGCTTCGGAGGAGGTGATTCTGTTGAGTTGATAGAGAGGAACGTGAGAGTGAATCCTCGAAAATCCCAGTAGTGTGTGAAGGGAATTGGGAATAAAAGGGAAAATGTGGTTTTGGATCGTTCCGGGTCAGAGGAGCACAGGGTTGGAGAGCAAAAGAGAGCATGTGTCAGTTGGAGGAACCGTTTCTCTTTTTTTTTTTCTGAGAATTGGGTGTGAGTGTACAAGGGCGTGCCTTTTTTATTTTTTCTTTTTGCTTTCTTTTTAAAATACTCATATAGAAAATCAAATAATAAAAAAACGAAATAAAATAATAGTAAAAAACAGAATTAAAATCATAAAAAGACATAAAATAAAATAAAAAAAATAAAAAAGAAAGACCTATATTATTTAGTTATCTGGACGAAATTGGGTGTTGACATCTATATTATTGAATTCATTCCTTCATATACTAAAATTTAAAGATCTCAATCAATTTTCCATTGTATTACAACATATAACAACAAAACAATGATATCAAAACTGCTTTCTGAATTTTTTTTAGCTTAGGTACATCATCACTTATTAGCATTTTTAATCATATTGACCATGGTCCTAATTAAAAGGAAATACATTAGTTACAAGCAAAATATAAAAAATAAATTACAGGTTTAATTGCTTTTTTGTCTCTAGTTTCGGTGTAGTGTGTCAAGTTGGTCAAACCTTTTAAAAAAATTTCAATTTTGTCTACACTTGGTAAAAAAGTTTTAATTTTATCCACACATGCTATAATTTGTCTCAATCAAGTCCCTTCCGTTAAATATGTATAAACAACATTAACTTTTCCTTTACTTCTCTTTGCAACAGCATACCCTCGTCTTTGTTAGTGCTCTCTCATCTGTACCTCTGGGTAAAATAATACAAAATAAATAAAAAGTTGTTAAAACTTGCTTGTGAAATCATAATTTTATAAAAGAGTTTTTGGTGAACCAAATCCAACCTCATTCATCAACTTCTAACTTGAAGCACGGGATGAACCAACCAATCATTGGCTTTTTCATCATCATCTCGTTCAAAAAAAAATATTAAATTAAAATTAAAAGTAATTATGGACATTCTATTATAATTAAACTTCAATTTAAAATGATTGATTTTATATAATTAAACGTTTTTTATTCTAATTTAACAAATGAAATCATATAAAACAAAAAGTAACAATATATAAGTGTTTATTTATAAATTATTTTTCAAATATAATTAAAAATATTGTATGATAAAACATCAGTTGAAAATTATCTTTCAAAAAACAGTTTGAAAAATTTGTATCACAAAATATAACAACATATATTTTTCTATGATGTAATTTCATTTCATATATTTTCTTTTTAATAATAAGGTAAAATTATTTATTTTACTCAATTATTTTCACTTTTGAATTTTAATACTATGTACCAATCTTTACTAATTACTATTATGTGTCATCCAATTTAATTTAATTTAATTTTAATTATTTAACTTATTTATTGAATTAGTTTGATGATATTATGTTATTTCATTTCATTTTCGTATAAATTGAAATATATAAAAAATTACATAATATACAAAACTGTCATATGACTTATAATATTATTATTTAAATTCAATTTCAAGTTGGCATACAACCTCATAGCTCTTTTTATGCATTATGTGTCACAATTTCTACTTCCATGTGCTTTTTGCCTGCGAATTTCTCTTTATTAACCATCATAGAATAATGTTCGTCTCATATGGTTTCTGCAACTATTTTTTCCTTTGACCAGGCATACTAAATGGACTTGTAGCATGTTTGTCCGACATTAATGTTGAAAATAATTATTGATTAAAACTTTTTTAAATAAAATTAAAGAATTATTTTTTAAAATAAACTGAATTTTCACGAGAAGTACTTTTGAAGTATTGATAATACTAATAAAGAGAGAAGTAATTTTGAAGTATTGATAGTACCGATAAAGGTACTTGATTGAGGCAAATTATATTATATGGACAAAATTAAAACTTTTTTATCAGGTATGAACAAAATTGAAACTTTTTTAAAAGGTTTAACCAACTTGACACACTGTACCGAAACTAGGAACAAAAAAACAATTAAACCTAAATTACATAAATAACATACAACATGATACGACTTTTATCTTAACCTAGGTGAGAATGATAGCATCATTTTCTGAATCTTGACTTGCCCTAAATTACTAAGCAACTTTGCACAATACAAATCCCACAAAGTGCAACAAATTATAACATCACTATATGGTTAATAGGTCACAAAATTAAATGATTAATTGTGCAATGTAAAATATAGAAATGATGTACATGATATTAACGAACCTTAAATCCCTTAGGTCAAATATAACAATTTTCATCATTTTACTCTTAACATTGTCTGCAACACAAATTACATCTAAAAGTAAAAAATAAAAAGTACATGAACAAATAATTTGAAATCAATATGACTAAGAAATTATATCTAGCAATTCAGAAACACGACACTACATTGTACTCAATCATATAACAAATCAATAGAGTAGTTTCCATCAATGATGTCCTTTAAACTTTTGAACTTGAAAACCTCCATAAGGGTACATTGACAATGGATTTAGGCCTTATAGATGTTGCTCCTATGAACAATAGATTAAAGGGATGGTCACATACACTAAATTGATCTTTGTTTTTTAAGATTTTGAAATTATGCATTATATAACTTTGATTTTCCTTTATCCTGTCCTCCCACAAACCCAAATCTTTCTTCTTAACCATGGTAGGTATGACATCACCTTGACCATGACATCATTTATCATATTATGTATAAATACAATTAAGATTTAATATATGCTATCCAAAGTTAAAGTCATGCATGGATAGATTAAATTATCTTTTGATTAATAAGAATCATCTCAATATGTATATTGGAATCCCTATTCTCAACAAACCATAAATATATGATTTTGACAACAATCTTTAAGGTTTCTCTTCTTCCATCAATATCTTTTACCATGTCAAATTTCTTTATCATTTAATAAATGACCTTGTAAACACAAACCACAATAGAACAATATGTAAAATATATTGGACAAAAGAAATACATTGTGTATTCAACAATAACTTCGTCATATAAAACTAAACAACACAACTCAAGCACAAAATACAAACTTGTGTCATAATACATGTTGATCAATAAAGATGGAATAACTTAAGACAAAAAAACAAACTTCAAACCAATAAATTTCATTATACAAAAGCAAAAAACACAACTCAAACACAAAATAGAAACTTGTCTCATAATATGTCATCATGAACAGAGATGAGATAACTTAAATGACAACAAAACAAACTTCAAACCAACAATAATTATAAATCATGATGAAAATGAAAATGAAAGTTCATTCAAAAGAAAAATAAGAGAAAAATATATATACATTCTCGAGGGACGGATACAAAGATGAAAAAGTTGGTTCTTTAACAACGAAAATACGATAATAATAAAACAAAATGCACAAGCGCAAGATACATAGTTGAAAATTTTGTTTTCTTTTAAAATGAACACACGAAAACTATAATCAGGTTCAACAAAAATAGAAGTAAAATACTTGAAAAAGAAAAAATAGTGAGAAACCATCCTAAGTGTTTTCATCAATCATTTCCTTCTGACTATTAAGTATAATGGTTGACCATCAAAACAAAGAAATAGTAATCCTGAAAATATAAAAATATATATATACATAAGATGACATAACAAATATAATAGTTAGACTAAAATTGTTAATTTGCCATAAAATAAAAAAAAAACATAAAGACACCGACTTTTGACACGTGTCAAATAATTTAAACGAGTCATTTAGTATTTGACTAATGGTAAATTTTCTTACTTATATAATTGATATTAATATTATTCTTTGTGACTTGTATTACCATCACCACTATCGTTATTATACAAATTAGTAAAAACACACATGCCTCACTTTTTTATAATAACAAAATATAAAATTATAATTATAAAAATAAATATAAATAATTATTTTTAATTTATTTTGTAGATATTTTTATTTATTTAATTTAAAAAAATGGTTAAATTTTAAAAAATAGTTAAATTAAAAAAAAACGATTATTTGAAGGATAAAATTGAGAAAAATGTGGACAGCAAAAAGGAGTAATCTCTTTATTAAATTATATTATATAATAGTATAGTATAGATATACATTTGTCCCAAGGATCCAAACAATTAAACCGTTCAAAGACTTGCTTATACACAGAACAAGTTGTACAGAGAAGGCTTATTTTGGTGAAAGATTTTATGGTAGCATCTTCCAATGTTAACATAACTAAGTTTGATATTTTTTTTAACCATATGTTATTAAAATGAAATGTTCAATAAGTTTATTGTTGACTATTTTTATTAAAAAATACACTAAAAAAAAATAATTATTACCGACGACCAAAATCTGTTGAAAACGTTCAAAATCCGTTGGTAATGTTATTTTTTCGACGGCTTACTGACGAAGTTTGGTCCGTCGATAATAACATTGTCGGTAATATTTATTGACGAATTATTATGATCGTCGGTAATTACCGAAGGTCAAATTCGTCGGTAATTACCACAAAAATCCGTCGATAATTACCACAAAAATCCGTCGGTAATTACCGAAGGAAAAAGCCGTCAGTAAGTTCGTCGATAAATATCTCGATCAGGTTCATTTTCTTCCTCTTTCCCCTTCCTCGGTTTCCTCAGATTTTAATTTTTTTTATCAAACTTTCTTCATTCCTAAATCAAAACAACAATCCAATTCATTCCAAACCAAAATCAAAGGCTCTACTTAATTGTTTTAGAAACCCTAAAATTGGGAAAAATCCCTAATTAGTTTTTGAGCATCCCGACGGCAGCACTACTCCACATGGTTCTCCGACAACAGTGATTCTCCCACGACAGTGGTGGCGTTCTCCCATGGCAACGGTGGTGTTCCCCAACGATAATAGTGGCGTTCTCCAACGACAGCGGTGTCGCTCTCCAACGACAATGGTGGCGCTTCGCGTGGTTCTCCCACGACAGCGGTGGTGCTCTCCAACGGCAGCAGTAGCACTCTCCAATGACAACGGTGATAGTATGGGAAGATGGTTGCACGAGTGAGAAAAATGGTTGCAGAGAAGGTGAGAAATGATCTTGAGATGAGATGAAAGAAAAAATGACGAAAGTGTTTTGTGAGATAGAAAAATATAGTCTTCTTCGCGTAGAGAGAGAAAAACTGGGCAGGAATTTTGCCGTTCTTTTTACCGACGGATCTTGGTCGTCGGTAACTAAAATATGTATTATTGACGGATTTACCGACGGATTTTGTCCGTCGATAATTACCGAAGACTTTACCGACAGATTTTGTCCCTCGATAATTACCGAAGGATAAATATCTGTCGATAATTACATTTTTTACATCCATCGATAAGCTTCGTCGGTAAAGCCTCATTTACTGACGAAAATAATTCCGTCGGTGAAATTTCGTCAGTAATTCCATGTATTTTTGTAGTGATAGTTATCATTAGTAAAGTATTATCTTTTAATCATATTTGTATTTATAAATATTATAAATTAATATTGAATTAAAGTATTACTTTTTTCATTTTTTTATACTTCGTTTGTCTTTTTCAATTTATATTGTTAGTTTTTGAAAGTTGTTATATTTGTGAATGAGTTTAGGGTTCACTAGTGCAGTAAGAGGAAATAGCACCGGTTACTTTTGCTTATAGGCCCCGGTTCTACAATCGAGGCGTATACAAACGAGATAAAAAATGGTAGGTTTTATGCCTCGGTTACGGGCCTAGTAAAAAAGAATAGGATTATGCCTCGGTTTTCAGGTAACTGAGGCAGTAACGTTTTTTTTTTATTTTTTCAGCCGTCCTCAGCCGTCCAGCCATTTGGGGGTTCACAACAAGAACAACAACATATCAGAAATACACAACACAAAAGCTTCATTGCACAATATACAACATCAACAAAAGACATCATCAACAAAAGAGAAGTTTCGCGGAGGCCGTCGGGACTGAAGGCCGTTTCGCGTGCCCCAGATCGTGACGGTACCGGAGGCGGAGGCGATCCAGTCGCTGTTGGGGGAGAAACGTGCGATGGTGGCCGAGACGGAGGTGACCCAATCGCCGTTGGGGGAGAAACGCGCGATGATGGCCGAGGCGGAGGTGACCCAATCGCCGTTGGGGGAGAAACGCACGATGGTGGCCGAGGCGGAGGCCACCCACTCGCCGTTGCGGGAGAAACGCCGATGGTGGTCGAGGCGGAGGAGACGAACTCGCGAGGTTGAACAACGACCAATTGGGATTTTCTGATTTTGGGCTTCGCGATCTGGAGTAGTGTCGGAGGTAGAGGCAGAGGTAGCAGTGTCGCCGACAGAGGTAGTAGTGACGGAGGTGAGCACTGGCAACACAAGGGTGGCGCGACGAGTCGTGGAAGTGGTGGAGGAACCCGCGACGCAGAGGAAGAATGGAGAGCATAAGGAAGGAGAAGCTGAGGAAGGAGAAGCCGTGGAAGTGCTGATTTGACGCAAATAGGCTAAGTGCAGAGTGGCAGCGAAAAAAAGCTTTTGCTTTGGCACCGGTTAAAAGGTCAGCCCGAGGTATAAAGTGCTGGAAATCATCTACGATTTCGGTTCCTGATGAACCGATGCCTTTAAGTCTGGCGTAGTAGGTAAAGTTGCAGGTGTAGCAGTGATATAGGCCTCGGGTCTTAGATTAACCGGTGCAATATCGTTATTCTGCCTCGGGTCTTAGCTTAACCGAGGCATATATGTTAGCTTTATTTACGGTTCTGCCACCGCGTTTTTATATGTTTCGGGTTTACTTAAACCGAAGCGTATATAGCGCTTTCCAATCCCCTTTTTTTACTAGTGGTTAGTCCTTCATGTTTTTTGTATACTTTTTTTCTTATTTTTTTAAAAATTTCATATCTTATCAATGAAACTGTAATGAGCTAACACAGTTGAGATGCAAAATTTTCATCACATTTATTAAGGTTTGTATTTAAATTTTAAAGGGTGATTATTGTAATAATTAAATTTTATGTTTTCCTTCTGTCTTTTGGGATTAGTGTAATAATTAAACATGCACTTTATTTTTTTAAAAATAAATTAAGGTTTAAATTTATTCCCTAAAAGTCATGAATGTTGCATTACAGTGGCTCTTCATAGTTTATTGTGTTACACTTAAAATTTACTAACATTCAACTTACATTGCTTATTCGTGCCTTTTAGTTTATACTTAAAAGCAATCAAGTTGGAAATGCCCCCTTTTTTTAAATAAGAAACTGGCTTTTGACATTCATTTACGGATTTTTATTATATAACAAATTTGGCTATAATGTTTTCATGTGACTAGTGCTTTGATTGCTAACTTATTTATTTTTAAACCAAGGATTCGTTCAGTAATTTATATAGCCGAAGATAAAATATAAAAATGAGTTTACTTTATATCTTTTGGCAATAATATAGAATTTTGAAAAACCAGTTTAAGAATGATTTCAGTTTGAAATATTCAGATAATAGTTGGGTCATAATAAAGTACTCCTATATAAAATAATAAATAAAGCTAAAGATGATGTGATTATGTACTTTAAATTTTAAAGCATATTTAGTAAAATAACTACTATCTAAATAATTTTTTTAATCACAACACAAATACTTAAAACACTCCATAAACAAATTCAAAAGCTAACACATATATCACACATAAAATATATGTACTATAAAAATTAAAAAATAAATTAAAATTAAATTTTATATCAAATTAGGTCGATTTTCTGGTTTTAATATCAATTTAATCCACTAAAAGAATTATTAAATTTCCTATAGAAATTTATTGATAGAAAAAAGTTCATTGATAAACAAAATTTAATTTTAAAATTTTAATTACCATAAAAAATATACATATAGTAATAGATATGTTCATAATTTAACTATAAAATGTGCCATACTGGATATGTTATTAAAATTTATCAAAATTTGAAATTTTTATAATATTGACATATATTTTTGTTGATAAATTTTGTTAGGAAAATTGGAGTCAAAATTACACTTTAAGTTTTGACCATTCTGGGTAAAATTCATAATTGAATTGTTTTAAAATTCGTTGCTAAATTAATTAGTAATGGATTTTTTTAAAAAATTGTTGGTAATTGAAATTTTTGAAAATTTGTCAATTAATCTATTGATAATTGGAAACCAAATTTTTTGTTAAACCATATTTTATTGTAAATTAATTAGAGATAAGTGAGAAATAAGAGAGAAAGGAAAGAAAAATAAAGGAGGAGAGCATGGAAGAGGTAGTAATAACGAATACAACTATGACAATAGTAACAAAAATAAAAGCCATAGCGGTAATGAAAACCATGAAGCTGAAAAGGAGAAATAGAAAGTAGAAGTAACAAAGGTTATGAAGGAAGAAGAGAAGAGAAACAAAAAAAAAGACAAATAATTATTACTAAATTTTGACCGTTAATAATTACTAATAGATTATTATACACATATTTTAATCATTGATAATTTTTTTTATCTATTAAAATATTTTATTCGACAAATATTTTATATACAATCTTTTAATTCTAGATAATACATTAATAGTCTTGATTTATCAATAGATTTTATAATTATTGATAAATTTTGTATCTCGATAAATTCTATTTTCTTTGTGTCGATCCACTTTGTTCTTCTGATAAAATTAGTTTTGATTTCGGTCTCTCTAATATACTGGTTAGAGGCTTTTATTCCCTAAATATTTTTTTTTATTTATTTGTGTTTTGTCTTGAAAACTCTAAAATGGGGAAAAAAATTGATATTGGGTGTAATAATTTCGTAATAATATTTTAAAGGAGAGATTTACATGATAAAGGCTAACGAACATTTGAGATAAAATATGTTTTTCTGTACCTCAAATATTTTGTCTTTTTTATCCTATAAAATTAAAATAAGTCAAATTTAGTTTGATGTTAAAAAATTTGTTTTCAAGGTTCAACACAATTAATCTAATATGACTATTATATTATTACTTATTATTTTACTAGTATATAATTGATTAGTTAATAAAATCTATTTTTTTAATATTTTATCATAAATATTTTAAAGAGGCCAAAACTATATTTGTTTTATTTTACTTTTTAATTTTCCCCATTATACAACATAATTAAATTAAGAGGAGAAAAGAGACACATAAATAATAAAATTTGTTTTATATTAGGAAAGTATATGAGAGCAATTTATCTTTTATGAAACAGAAAAAGAAAATATCAAAACACGAAAGTCACGAATAATTTTCGACTTGAAGTGTGAAAAAGGACACATCGTGGAGAACTTAAGAAAAAAACAAAGGCGATTGCATGAGTTATACATAGATTATAGAAGATAAGTATGAGAAGGTAATTATTAATGTGAGAATATAAAAATGAATCTCATACTAACATTGTTTAAACTTTGGTCATTGATCGATTCAAAATACCTTGATGTGATTGTATAATTAACTTTATCCAATTAGATACTTAGTTAGTGTAAAACCAAAGCGATAATAAGAGGAAAAAAATCATAACTTTGATTTTTACTATAGTAAAATTAATATATATATATATATATATATATATATATATATATATATATATATATATATATATATATATATATATATATATATATATGACAAATATTTCTGAACATGGTTATTTATAAATATTCTTGGAATTTTTCTAGTATAACTTTCTTAAAAATTCTTACTTTAATCCATTTATAAACTAAATTTTATAGATTATAAAGAAACCCATCTCATTTCTTCTTCTCTTTTTCCTTATAGAATTGTTCATAGAAAAATTCATCCAAATATATCTAATAATTTGTAACTAAATCACTGTAAAAAAAGAAGAAAAAAAAAAACTCTTTAGCCAGTTTTATTAACTCATTAAATTAACTTTTACTTTGCTATACTAAAAAAATTTGCTTGACACATCCTTTTTCTTTTAATTTGATATTTCTTTTATTTAGTTCAATTGTCACATATTAATTACAACTTTGCGTTTACAAAACGTAACACCGAAATTGAAGAATCTCACCGCTCAGTGCCGTCCACAGAACGAGACAAGAACAAGACAAACTAACTACGGAACACAATTAAAAAGTCACCGTAAAAGGTAACTCAAAGATATTGCACGAATCAAAATTTTGTTTCATTAAACTATAAAACTATCTTGTCACTTAAAAAAAAAAGCTCACTAGATAGATACAACTAAAAAACTATAAATAAAAGCACTTCAAGGTACTCTTCTCCATCATCCATTTCCCACTTTCTTGGTCCATCAATCCTTTTCCTCTTTCAATTCGCAAACATGCATCCCTTTGTGCTCACAACGTTAATCTTTTCATTTTGTAGTGTGTTGTCGGTTGATGCTAGCAAAACCCTAATGGGTTTTAGCATTGATCTCATCCCACGCCACTCTCCCATGTCCCCTTTGTACAACTCCGAAATGACTCAAACCGAGCTAGTGAAAAGTGCTGCAATGCGATCAATTGCTCGATCCAAACTACTTGACTTCATAGGTCAAAATGAATCATCATCACCCTTACCATCACCACCATCACCATCTTTACCTTCACCACCTTCGTCCTCCTCCTCTTCGTCTGCTGAAAGTGCCATAACTCCGGTTCCTGACCATGGTGAATACCTCATGAGATTCTCCTTAGGCACCCCACAAGTTGAAAGGCTTGCAATTTTTGACACAGGGAGTGATCTCTCTTGGGTGCAATGTTCCCCTTGTAAAACATGTTACCCGCAAGATGCGCCTTTGTATGATCCAACTCAATCTTCCACGTACATGGAAGTTGCATGCGATTCACAAGCATGCACACTGATCCCCCAAAACAAACGTGATTGTGGGAACTCTAGGCAATGCATTTACCTTCAACAATATGGTGGCAGTTCAATCACCATTGGGAGACTGGGCTCTGACACTGTTAGTTTTGGGTCAACTACGGGCCAAGCTGCAACCTTTCCCGAATCCGTTTTTGGATGTGCCTTTTACAGCAATTTCACCTTTGAGATAAGCAGCAAGGCCAATGGCATTGTGGGCCTTGGCCCAGGCCCATTATCACTTGCCTCACAACTTGGTGAGCAAACTGGCCACAAATTTTCCTATTGCATGGTTCCCTTTAGTTCAACCTCAAGTGGGAAATTGAAATTTGGGAGCTATCCAAGTCAATCACCAACGAATGGAGTTGTGTCCACTCCCTTCGTAATCAACCCTTCTTTGCCCTCTTATTATCTCCTCAACCTAGAGGGTATAACTGTTGGTCAAAAAAACGTTTTGACTGGTCAATCTGGTGGCAACATAATCATAGATTCAGTGCCAATACTGACACATCTTGAACAGAGAATCTATGCTGCTTTCATAAGTTCTGTTAAGGAAGCATTTAATGTGGAGGCTGCTGAAGATGCTCCAAATCCATTTGAGTTTTGTGTCAGAAACCCTTCTAGCCTGAATTTCCCTGAATTTGTCTTTCATTTCACTGGGGCTGATGTTGTGCTAAACCCTAACAACATGTTCATTGCCTTGGACAACAACTTGATTTGCATGACAGTGGTACCCACCACTGGTATTTCTATCTTTGGAAATTGGGCACAGATTGATTTTCAAGTGGAGTATGACCTTGCGGCGAGAAAAGTTTCTTTTGCTCCTACCAATTGCAGCAGCTATTAACTGCCTTAGTTATCCTTCCAGACCTTACATTGTTTTCTTAATCTAGGTTGCATTTCGATAAGAAATAGGTTATGTGTTCTTTGTTTTATAGTCTTTTACTTAACTAGGTAGGAAGGAGCTGGCCTTTGAGATGTACGGTGATATTCGATGCCTCTACTTATATGTCTCTACTAATTAATCTGAATTGAATTTTGTGTTAAATTTGGAAATGGTTTTATTTATCAGCTCCTATGAATCAACTAGTTCTACATATTCAGATGATGTATTAATAGTTCATACAGGAGTTATTCTTTAAGAGTTAACTTAGAAGCAACAAACTAAACTAATATTGGGTTAATTTAGGAATGTAAATTGACTTTGGGCTTATAAAATAAAAGTTCAAAATTAGAAAATGGTCCAAATACAATTCTAGAAAATCCTATCTAGATGGATTCTAGAATGAAGTACAAAAATATCTAAATATGTTTATTTATAAGGTGTTTCCATATAAGTTTAGAATTCCAAGAATGTTTTAGAAATCAATGAGTAATAATCTTTGTATTAATGGTGTGTGACAAGATTCTAACTCTTGATTAAAGAGGTGTCACTAGTTATTATATAATTTGTAATCAAGCAAAAAAAATCTAGAAGCATTCAATACTACAACATATCTTTTTTTTTCAAAAAATCTTCTAACATCTTCTAATTTTCGAACACTTCCTTCTCTAAAGTTTCCTTCCAACAGAATCCTTTACAATTTTTCTCAATAAGAAATCTTCATATTTAATATTTTACTTTTTTGTACATTATTTATATACTTTTGGAAAAAAGAAAAAAATGTTAAGAAATGAAAATTTTCTAAACTTTTCATAAAAATTGTAAGACTCATGAAAAATATTTACCCGTAACAATTTTATTAGTAGTAATAAATTTCTTTGTGAATGGAAAATATAATAAGTTTATGTAAAAATAAAATGTGGAAAGCTAAATAAGAAATTTTGGTAGCTTAATTGGTAGAAAATTGTGGTGATTTCAAGAACATGGGTTCAAACTTTTTTCTACCTTTTTCTTTAAAAATTTTTTTTAAAAAAAAATTAAAATATTGATAGTGGATTAAACACTTCATGTTTTAAGGCATTATTGAAGAATCCGTTATGTAAGTGGTGATTAAGATATTAATATAATAACATAATATTAAAATAATAAATAATATTAAAAAATTGTTGAATAGTAAAATTTTTGGACTATAAATAGTCATGAGAGGGGAGACTAGTGAGAAACCTTGAGAAATAGAGAAGAAAGAGTTAGGAAGAAATTTTTAGTTGCAAGAAGAGTAGAGGTTCTGGAAGGTTTTCGGGGAAACAAATTCTGAGCAAGAGAAGTCTGGAATAGAGGTAGGGGAGCTAACCTTTCTAAGCTTTTATATTATGATTTAATATTGTTTTATTACTATTCATGTCTTGAAACTATGTGTGAATACTGTTAATGCTTACTGTATATCTATCTATATTGAATTTCGGTGTTAATATTATATGTTGTTGTTTTCAATCTGTAAATAAAAAATTTGTTAAAACTAGTTGAGGAACACTTTGGCTAAGGAAAAACTCGGTACTTAAGTTGTCCATTGTGACGCACCTCTCTTTCCTGAAAGTCTACTTGACAAGTTTTTAACTTAAATCTTGTTGAACAGATTATGTACTATTAAATTATTGTGCAATATATCTCGTTGGAATGAAAATGTTTGATGAATTCATGTTGTTGTGGTAGATATGGAATTATGAATTATAATTGTGATGGTAGGATAGAGGAATCTTAAAAACCGGAGTTGGTACATCCTTGATCATAGAGTAGCCCTGGTCAAATCCAGTAAGTTGTGACTAGTCATATGTACTGGCGTTTATGGTGAGTTTAATTCGTCAAACATTTGATTCTTCTCCGGTGACCATTTGTGGTGATATTTTAGTATTGTTAATTTATTTTGTGATATATTCATTTTGTATGATTTTTGTGATGATTGTAATTTATTATATTGGATTTGAATTTATGCATCTGAACATGATATGAATATTATGGGGAGATTTCGTAAGGGTCTAATATGAGTTGAGGAATGTGAGCATGGTATGAGTCTCGTGGAAATATTCTCTAATGCCATGGTATGTGTGTATATGTTGATGTTGAGGGTCCTGAAGTTGGAGGTTATCCTGATACTCTAATAATCATCTAGTCTCAAGTAGAGAAGGATGAATCATGTGGGGAGAGGGACAGGAGGTCCTGGTCTATGTGCTGGTTTTGGACATAGTGTTGAGGACTAACCTTGTGGATGGTATGGAGGGCAGGAGGTCCTGGTCTATGTGCCGGTTTTGGGCATAGTGTTGAGGACTAAGAAGGCATCACAAGTGCGTAACCTCCCGTTGACCGCTCATCAACATATCGTCGGGACAAGTGTCCATTGAGTATTGTGGAATGAGTGTCTATTGGGTATTGTGGAAGGAGTGTCTATTGAGTGTGTCAAAGTAATGGATGAGTATCTATGATGCGATTGTTGTATGATGGTATGAGTGTGTCTAACATAGTTATTATATGAGGTTTGTTGAGTGCATGAAAGTAAATATGCATGTTGTATAAATGATTGGTTGCATGTTAGCTCACCTTACTTGTTTGTGTTTGTGTTTGGGTATGTGCGATGATCGTATAATTCGTTATACGGGAGCAGATTAAGGAATGTCGTCTGACTCAGTGCCAATGAAAAAAAAAATAGAAGAATAAAGTAGAAGAATTTGATCTACACTTATGAATTTGTAGTTAACATCTGAGTTTAAAACATATAGATATATATCAATTATGAATTATCAAGTGAGAGATTATGGGATGATATGTTAAATGTAATGCTACAATAGATAAATTATGAATTTTCAAGTGTGAGAATTTGGGATGTTACAAAAATTCAGAAAATGCTGGGATCAATGAAGCAAAGGATAATTAATAAAGACTTTTTTTTTCTTTTGTGTTGGGTAATTAATTAAAAATATGTAAACACTTTTTTTTTCTTATGCTAATTAATGAAAATTATATAATTTTTTTAAAAAAAAATTCCCGTTGGCTAATTCATTAAAAAGATGTATTCTGTTAAAATTTAAAAGTCCAAAATAACTGCTAATTCTACTTCTTGTTTTCTAAACCTTTTGTTTCACATATTTTTATTCTACTTATTTATTATTTACATTATATTGGTATATAATGTAAATACTTTTCTCCTAAAGTGATTTATCTCATATTCAAAGTATTTCTCCACATTTTACATCACATAAAAGATTTAAAGATATAATAATTGTTTCATATGACGACAAAAGCTCATAAAAGACAAATTTTACTGTCGAAATTGAAATATTGTTAGACCGATATTTACAAGTTTGAATTCAATAAACCATATATCATACTTTCTGTCGATGTTGTTTCATTCTGATTGGTTTAATTTTTTATGTTATATTTTCATTTCCCTCTCAATTCTAATATCCAAATCTATATTACAAATATATAGTTAAATTTACACATATTATTAGTGCACACCCTTTTACAATATTAACTAACAAAAATATTAAATATAATTTTCAGAATAGTTATTGTAAAAAATAAACAAATTCATTCGTATGCCTCATTAAATTGATATAAAAATAAATAAAATTGGGGAAAGGTATTGTTCATCATTTGAATGTTATATTTCCCGGTCATTGCAACGAATCGCTTTATCATAGAAATAAGATATTTGAAAAGGCTTTTGGTTCAATCAGGCTGCACACAAGAATACGTTCAGCTGAATAATTGAACTTGCGTCATTCACAACAATTCTTTTATATATTTAATTTTTCAATTTAGGTTTCTCTTGTGATTTTATTTTTCCATCTAGAAAATGTAAATTCAACTAGTTTTGACTTATAAATCAACTTATACATAAAAGATATTTCTAACTTAAAACTTCAAGTAATGTGTTTGTGACTTTTACACATTACAGTTTTCTCATCTATTTCAAACGTATTTTGCCTATAAATCTTCAATGACAGACAATTATTACTTGCGTGCATATGATAGTTGGTGCCTAACCTTGGAGATATGTATTCAATAAGTCCCAAATCATACATAAACCCATATATAAGAGACTTATGCCACCTCTAATTAAAAATCTCATGACAATGAGTTTGTAACTTTTTTTTCTTTATATCTCATTTATCTTTATTTAACTTGAAACTCTTTACTCCACACTTGAATTTATCACCATTATAAAAAAATGATTTTTTTTTGAAAAATTCAACCTAATAGTTTCACGAGAAATATATATATTGTTAGAAAAAATGCGTCCATTAATGAAAGTTTTAGTTCTCAAAATAAATATCTTGAAATTGACCTTGGATATATTTCATGGTAAGCATATATAGAATAGGTTAGGAATTAAGATAACAGAGATGGAACCCATAATATCAGGAGACATTGAAATTTGCTCAAAGTCAAACAATGAGGTGTATACAAAATTCTAGTTAGAAACAATGTATTCTTTTGTTGTATGGGAGCATACTTCTTATATAGAAAAAAGTTTTAACATATGTTATTTGCAATCATTACTCTTTTCCAACTAAGGATGTTAATTGATGTCAGAATAAAAAGAGAGGTTGATTGACATAAGAAAATTGATATTTTTAGACATTAATTAACGTCATAGATGGTTAATTCTAACCTTAAATCTAAAAATGTATTTCCAAACGTCCCTCCTTTGTTTTTTTAATAAATGATTCAATTTTATAATTTTCCCAAACTTGAAAAATATAAAACTAGCAAATGTAGTCCGATTTTGGCATTTCATATATTCAACACTCATTTTCAAATTTAATCAAAATCATAAACTAAATCTATCACAAATAAAAATATGAAAAATCATGAGGATGTAGCTAACAGATTTTTATGCAGCATCACCCATAGAATGAAGAAATAGTTATCATTATGTCAATCCATACTATGTATGTTAGTAGTGGTGTTACAACAATAATAGTAGTAGTTAATGTTGTTATAGTGAGTAGTGTATATTAACTATTTATTTGTGATTTTTGGTTTTGATAACTATAATTATTATTTTTGGTTAAATTTTTTTTTACCACTCCTTGGAACCCCTATTTCACGGAAGAAACAACATGAGTCCTTATTTTGAGTCCATATGACGTTTAAAAATATTTGGAAAGTCATTTTTTCCTTTTAGATTTTCAAAAAACAGGTCATTTTCCATTTTTCGTCAATTTATTTTGTATTTTTAAACTTTGCAAAAATATTTCACATACTTAAACTTTGAATTTTGATTTAAATTTTTTTGTGGGAGCTTCTCATGATTTTTTTTGTGTTTTGAAAAAAAAATTCAAATCATTTGGGATTCTTTTGAATATACTCTCAATTTTACCCTAAGTTTCGATGTATATGATGTATAAACAATAAAAAAGTTTAACAATATAAATATCAACAAAACCAACAAGTTCAACCAATTTATAGCCAATTAAAATGAAAACAAAAACAAAAGTTCATTAAAAACCCAAAACGAAACTAACCTTCTTGAAGGTGCGTTCGTCGCTAGAATAAAGTAATGCTGCTAGTAAGGGAGAAAGGGAAACACGTCCATGCTCTAAAGAGTACTTGTGCATGTAACCAATCGATCAAAACAAATGAAAATAATACTTAAAATAGTAATCAACATGCATTTGTGTAAAAAGCAAGAAAAATTACATGTGTTGGTCGCTGAAAACTTCGTTTGAAAAGGGTCAAAGTAGAGAAGAAGGTTTCGTGCAAAGATAATAAAGTGAATAAATTCTCACCTCCGTCCAAATTTTTAATAAATTCACTAACATATAATGTTTGAAAAGTGATATTCTGATAGCTCTTTGGCGTCTGAAATGAGGTCATTCGATGTCATATGTGGGTATATTTTTACCTTCGTGCCAAACATTTTCATGAAATTTATCCAGTATGACGTCGAAAATTGAAAACTATGACTTCTGATGAGCATATGACGTAGGAAAAGAATAAATTTTGGCGTCTAAATTGAACATCTATTTATAAAAATTCCACCGGTCATTTTTAATGTTGATTTTTTCGTATTCTGATGTTGAACGGGACGTTAAAACCTTATTATGCACTATTGTATTGTTGACTCTAACTTGACTTTAATCTGATCACTCATAACTTCATCATGAAAAGTTAAAAAGCTCTTGCAATAAAAATAAAACCTCATCGTTATTTTCTCACTTCCACATGATACACGAGTTGTTTTAATCAATAGTTTATAATATTTTTTAAAGATGGAATATTTAGTTATCTTAGTTTTAGTAGGAAGATTTCAAAATTCAACAAAAAATAATTTTAAGAATGATGCGTTAAGCACAACTAATTCTTGCTCATTACACTGACTATTTTAATAGTTATTCTTGTGATGCTCAAACTCAACTTTATCTCTTTTGTGATTTTCTCGTTTTTTAGTATATATATCTCTTTATTTATTTATGTAAATTTTAGTATGTATCCTTTAATAATATTTTTTTTTCATGTTTTTCATCACATTTCTCTTTTGTTTTTATGCTTTTCTTGTTGCACGTTTCTGAAGTTCAGATTATTTGAAAATCATCTTGATGAAGTGCAATAATGTGAGGTGCACCTACAATTTCATAAGGCCTCATGGAATCATAGTACTTCGTTTGAAGAGCTTTGTCTTGTGTTTATGATCCTTTTCCATTTTGTTTTCTATTTTTACTTTTCTTCTTCGCCTTGTTTTCTTTTATTTTATCATGAGTGAAGAATTGATGCATTATTTCCCTTTACATAGTTATCTTTATCTTCATCCTAGTGATAACGTTGTCATTTCTCTTGCCTCGTGTTCTTGATTTTAACTATTATCATTAATGCAGTAGATATGTCATTAGTGTATTAAATGCCAAAAGTAAACTTAAGTTTATTGATGGGACAACTATAAAAGCAGCCAAAAATATTCTTCATATTAAGCATGTAAATGATTCAATAACATGGTAGTCTTGTAGTTAGTTCATTTATTTTCTTCACCCAATAGGCCAAGCATTTTTATGGATGTACAAAGCAAAGAAATGTATTTTAGGTGCATCTAAGTGTGTGAAATAAGTTATTAAAAAGCAATTCTAGTGGAGGAAAACAAGCCCGAACTCAAGGAAGCATGATTAAACAATAAAAAATAGATTTTATATAATGATGCTCGTTGGGCGAGTCTGTCACTCTAGAAACTTGAAAATGGGTATTTAATCAAGTTTTCGTGAGGGTTTTAGATTCTCTTCCCCCCACACTTCATTCTTCACCTAGAGCGATTAGGAAAGACCCTTAGAGACTCTTTGAGGGTGATGGGAAACTCTTTCTTCTCCTCCTTGGGTTTCAATCTTCATGAATGGGGATTTTGCTCCTTTTGGGTTGAGGATGAAGATGTGTCACGAATCGGAGGTGTTGGTGTGAAAGGGAAGCACAATTGGAGCATAGAATAACTACAAAGAACCTTGAGAAAGGATGTGCATCTCTCTTTGGTGTACCATGTCTTGCCTATCTCTCTAATTTTGTAGAACCCTAAGTCCTCCACCATGGAGGGTTATTCCTATTGGTTGAAATTAGTTGTAAAAGGTGGGATTCTTGAGTATTTTGTGCTTTTAATAATATATGTTTTTCCAATTCATGTTAGTACTGAGTTTCCTTGCTTAACAATTGTTGTGGCTTGATTTGTGGTTCTTGATGTATTAGGAAATATGACATGAATCTATAACTGAAATTGAATACTTAATGGATGGAATTAAGATGTCTTGATATACATGAGAATGAAATGGATGAATTCTAGCCTTAATAAATTTGTAAATACTCTATGTTACATTTCCTTGCATATCAACTGTTTGATAAAAGTACCAAAAAAGGAGTTTCTTGTGATTTTGTGCATTTTCATATCTAATTGAGTTATGAAAGGAAGATTTTTTATGTGTTTCATAAGTTCCTTGAAAGAGAACAATATAAATAATTATTACTTGTTATGTATACGCTTGCCATTGGTTTGATACATGTGCAACTCTTGTGTGATAACAATACGCTGCTCACGACAAAAATATCAGCAAACTAATGGAAGAGCAAAGTGAATGGCTCGCAACAATTTTTTAATCTATTATTCCGTGGATCAAGGATCTGAAATTTTGGAACAGAGTAGTAACGATTATTAGATGTTGGGGGATCCCAATAAACTTATGGGAAAGGAAGTGTTTGAAAAAGGTAGTAGGTCTACAAGAAACCAAAACAGAGATAATAAATGATGCAAAATGTTATGCTTGTGGGGTGATAATAATATAGAATGGGCTTATGCTACTGCAAAGAACCGTGCACGAGGAATTCTCTGTATGTGGCGCAAAAACCTATTCACATTAGAAAAGTATAGCAGAAGCAAAAGCTTTCTAATCATAAAGAGTAAGTGGGGAGAGCAAAAATGTCCAATAACTATTGTGAATGTTTACTCACTTTGTGTGTATAACGAAAAAAAAGGAAGATGTGGGAGGAAATAATTCAGAGTAGAAGAAATGATAACAATAAACTATGGTGTCTCCTAGTAAACAATATGTCCAAGATAAGACTGTATCATATCATTGCGCAATTGTTGTCAAAAACTTCCAAATAGACCGAGGACCAAAGCCATTCAGATCTTTAGATGTTTGGTAATAGAGACTTTAAGGAAACAATTAAGATGTTCTATAGGAGAGGCATGAGCTTGATGGAAGTGGTATGTTTACCATTAAAGAAAAGCTAAAAAATCTTATAGAGGATCTGAAAACCTAGAATAAAAATGTTTTTGGTGATTTAAATATTAAGAGAAAAATAACAACTATCAAATTTAATTTCAATAACCATAATAATAAGAACGTTTTGTTTATATGAGCATTTAGAAGGTGACAAAGTACAACTATTTTAATAGGTTCATACATATAATAAATAAAACATAAGTTTTTAAATGCATTCTTAAATTTATATAATATATTTAAAGTAATAATTTAAGATATAAATTAGTAGATGGTAATTTTTTATATATATTTATCATTACTTATATGTACTGTTGTAAATTTTAAATTTTATTTGTGTGTAATACTTATATTTCTCATAGCAAAATAAAAATTGAGAATAATTTTTTGTTAACGGTAGTTAACAAAGTAAAATCATGTGGGTCATATATACCATGAGAGAAAATTACATGTAATAGGTTTAGTTAATCTTTTTGTCTACTAGTGTGGTAACTTTTTCTTTTATTCCCTATACCAGAATATTTCTAGATTAGGTCTTTATATAAGCAAACTTTTAGTTTTTGTTGTTTTTTTCCTTTCAATGTAAGCTTCCCACTAAAATAGGCGACTAAGAATTAAAACATAAATTAGTTAATTTTGTAAGGTTTAAAACATAGAATCTTTAGATTTAGGGGAAAAAATAAATAAAAAGGTGGATACAAATTAGGAATGCCAAACGCGTTTATTTAATCTAACTCATTAAAAAATGGATTAGATTGAAGTTGTTTGTTTATAAGGTTGAAAATCTTAACCTAATCCGTAGTGAAATTAGGTTGAGTAACTCCCAATATTATAAAAATTTATATTGAAAACGACAACTCGTGAATGAATCATCCAAATAAACAAGAATACAAAAAATAAAAGTTGTACAGATATATTTATCTATAATAAATAAAATACAAATAAATTCTGTCTGTAGTAAAATGAACTGTTTAAGTATTTTAATTTTAAATTTATAAAAAAATACACTCTTATTTGTACATAGATCAACTCAATTTACTATGTTATTAAAAAATTCAAATCAACTAAAGATAAAATTAATTTATAATATATTATTAACTATAAATCTTATCTTAGAGATTGGATTTTACTTAAAGTAATTTATCTATTGAGTTGTTGTCTAAATTCTTGTACCGTTTCATAGTTACACTGTTTACCTTTAGTCTAGATAAATTATCCTATTACACTTTTTTGCCTATTCCTCCTATCTGTATTTTTTTTTTGTATAAAAATTATTTACAATATCTTTTTTGCAAGAAAAATTATTTACAAATTAATGCACAACAATATTTCTTCAAGAAATTAGATTTACCTATAGTTATTTTTCAAAATTATTTATCGATGCACAACAACATTTGCGTATTATCTGGTATGAACCATATTACGGTGACAGGAGCTAAGTAGCCTGAAACTCTATACAAAGCTGAAAGTGCTTGATTTTTTGTTACAATAACTTCACCTAGGAGTTAGAAAAAGGGCAGAAAGAACAATGAAGATCACTAATGTAGAATAACCCTTCTGAAAAAAAACAGAGAATATGAAGGACATGGGCCTATAACTTTGTGAGGAATCTGCATATCATCCTAGCATACATAGCCTAGAAAACAATGAGGCAAAACCTATCTGCATTTGGATTGATGAAATGAATGAATATTATATTTCTCAGTTTGTTCTTAATGAATCTGTTATAAGAAGATGGAGAGATAATAGTCAACCATTATTATTAACTTGTGAAAATTAATTAGTTGGTACAATGTTCGTTGGCATGGTTCACGAAGTTGCTTACACCTTGCGATAAAGGGATACTTGGCAAGTACTTTAGCGGATTCTTCTTGTTTTACAGTTTTTGGTATTGACAACTACCTCGCATTAATTGGCCATTTATTCTTTATTGGATGCTCTTTTGTCTAGGAAGGTATACTAATACTAGCCTTCATATTAGGACCAATCTCACTAATAATAACACTCTCATGCATTTTCCAAGTCCTTTGCATGCATGTGTACCATCTTAAATGCTGCTACACTGGTGGTGGTAGCAATGAGTTTCACTATCTCTCAAGTACTACCAGATAGGAGAGAATGAAAACAAGAAAAAGAGAAAAGAAGAGACATAGTTTTATTTTACTTTTTTTTTATATAGAACTTGAACTCGTACTAGAATATTGATGTTTGAAAACAAGTATTTCTTTAACATATAAGGTGAGTGAGCACATGGAGGAGATAGGGAGATACTTATCTTATCTGGTTAACGTTTTGAAAAGTATATTAGGGATGAAACAGTAGAGAAGCACATGGGAAATGAATTGAAGGGCACTCAAAACATCCACACCAACTCCAAAATATATTGGGGTATATAATTTATATGAGGCAAGCCAAAAAGTTAGAGAATACAGTAAAGATAACAACCCCATAAACAAAGCAAGAGAAGAAAAAGGGAGGGGAGGGTGGTCCTACAATCCCCTCTTACAAGTATCACACACACACAGGCTGTTAAAGGGAACCAAATAATGCAAAGTCTGATGGGTCACATGGTCTAGAAAGCAAACTGACACCACACATGCCCTTGCCTCCCAATTGCACATGCACATGGTCACTGTTCCCTAAGCCTCCTCCCTAAACCCTTTTTTCTTCTCTCTTATAATCACTTTTTTTTTTCATTAATCATGCAAATGAAAGCACACCCAAACTGTCATCAAAAGTTCTCACAACATCTCACAAATCAGAAAACCTTTTTGTCCTATCTAATATTATACACAACATTAACCGAAAAGTAACTATTGTTAGCCACATTATTATATATGCACCATCTTCAGCATACATAATAACTCTTAATTTATGTCTTGAGCTCTTCAGGGTCAATCTCTTTTTCCTTATTTCTGAGTTCAAATTGGCTTTATTGGGAGGACTCTATGGTACAATGAGGGCGAGCTGCCAATAGGGTGCACTGCAAGTGCCTGTGGCATGTGATTAAGTGGTCATTTGTTAGGCCAGCTGCCTGCATGAATGAATGAACCACTGTTGGACCAACGAACCTGAACCCCCTCCTCACCATGTCTTTGCTTATGCTCTCTGATTTTGAGGTTTTCACTGGGATCTTATGCCCAAACTTGTATTGAGTGGAGATGGGTTTATGATTCACAAATCCCCAAATGTACTTGTCAAATGATCCAAAGTCTTTCTTAATCTGCAACACCCAATTTCAAAAACCAAACATTAGCTGATAGTTAACCATAGATAATTAATGCAACTTTGATATTATTACCAGCTAAATGAACAGTAAACAGTAATTGTTAGCCAGTGTTAACTAACAGCATCTAAAACTTCGTAATTTATGAAAATATTGAATCAACTGGGTGGGGTCACTATTAAAACTTGTAATCTATTGGAAATTTCTTGTCATTAGGTACATTAAAGATATAATAATAAGATGTAGCTGGAGAAGCCTCCTTACCGTTAATGCTCTTTTAACTATTCTGTTGTTTCATAATAGAATATTCAGTTAAGCCAGCTCAAACTATAATTTTGGGGGACATGAGAAGAAAAGAAGAGAGACTAAGTTGAAAAGAGTGATGAAAAGGTTACGGCTTTTGAGTTTGTTTACCTCTAAAATTTGGTTAGCATTATCAACAACTCCTCGGACTCTGCTCATGTCAATGCCATATTCAGAACTAATTGACATCATTTGCTTATCAGTTAAGTTGGTCACAGTTTCCGCGTCAAATTCTGAAAATGCAGCTCTGTACATAATTTAAAAATATTAGTTTCCTCCACCCGAAAAAAGTTCATAGAATTATGAATATGAATGCTTTAAACGGAATTCAACCTGAAATCTTGGCGTTTCTTCAAGGTTGAGGTCCAATCAGATCCAACTTGAGCACCGCTTAAGACTAAAAGCTCAAATAACATCCTGGATGGATAATAGTGATTTTGTCAGTCATCATTGTCAGTTTCTGCATATTTCTGTTAAGTGTCACACTGCGATGTGTTTGAGACAGAAAAAGAAAGAAGTGGTGGCTTACTTGTCATCATGAACTGGAACTCCCCATTCCTCGTCGTGATAAGCAATATAGATGGGATCTATTTATCAAAAGCAACGTTGAGATTCAGCAACACATTTTGCTTTTTGCTTTTTAAGGTAAAGCACATTCATTCAACTAAGATTAGAGTTTTTTCCAGTAACTGTTGTTAATATTTGAAATAACTTTGTTCTATGTATAAAAAAATCCAATTCTAATCAAGAACAATATTAAAAATACGCAATTGAAATATTCACTGCGAATTACCAGAATTGGCTGTGATAAAGCTGCATCTCTTCTCCTCCTCAGTTGGCTTTGGTGTAAGAGCAGTGGTTGAATGATCAAGAGGAAAAACTCTTTCAAACTTAGCAGACTTTGATCTTCCATAATGGGCAATCTTCATTTTCCTCTGCGCCTGCTGCAGTGCCATCTGTTCTCTCCTCACAGCAGCTATGCTCCCTGGGGAGTCAGTGATCAAAGAGGAGGAGTAGCTGAAGGAAGCCTCTACAGAGGCTGGCGCACAGGACCCTTCCTTGAAGCTCTTGGACTTCTTTCTCTCCAAAGTTGGAGCTTTTGAGGAGCTTTTTGGGATGGCAATCTTTTCATAGCTAGTGTTGAGTCCATTGTTGTCACTGCCTCTCTTCACTGCAGGAAGCCTTGGGGACTTAGACTTCGGAGAAACTGGGGGTGTCAATGAGGTCTTGCTAGGAAGAGGTGGTGAGGGTGGAGAAAGTGACTTTGGTGGCTGCACTTTCTTGATGGAATTCCTCCTTTCAAGGTTTGGAACACGGTTGCAAGTGGGTTGAAGGACCGGCCTTCCATTGATTCTAGCCACTGAAGAAGGCATGACAGTGGTGGTTGCAGCAGCAGCAGCAGCAGCTGCAGCAACACCCTCTATGCCAACAGTAACTTTGGCCTTAGAACTACACATGTTGGTGCCTTTAGTTATGATATGAGTTGAGATTGAAAAGGGTGAAGAAAGAAAGGAAGAGGAAGAGAGGAAATGAAATGAAGGGTGTGATGAGGAAGTGAATTAGGAGAAAGGAAGAGAGGGTTATGGGGTTTTATAAAATGTGGGGAAGGTAGGGACAGGTTGAGGAGAAGTTGTAACATGGGGAGGTGGGGATCTGCCATACAACCTCTTGTGAGGGGCATTACTTTTTTGCAAACTAAACCACGAGGATGACTGTGACACGCGCTTCTAACTTTTGCCACTTGGCAATCTCTCTAAATTAATACTTCTTCATACTCATATGCTGCTTCCATAAGGGATAAAACTAAGTTTACACTATGTACAAACCTTATGAATCAGTTAAACTTGTCAACCACTGCATCAAAATTTATAACTTATATAAGGTTTTAATTGGGAGAGAATCAAGGAAGCTTGTTGGAGGATTCGTTGGGTGGGATATTGTGCTGTGCTTGAATCATATAATGTATGTATCAACCATGTTAAAAATTTCCTACAGTGAAACTTTACTGCCCTCTGCAGTGTTGTATGTATGCAGTATATGTGTGACTTCCTGTGGGACTTTTATCGGTGTTGGAGTGATGCATAAGAAAGATCAAAATGCAAGGAAAAAGAGCAATCATTGGGCCCATTCCTTTTATCTGTATGGAATCTGTCTTTTATTTATTTATTATTTTTTTTTTATGTTTATCTTCTTGTGTGTGTGAGAATGTGAGTTCAAACGGATTGGTAGAAAAAGTACATACGTGATATCCGTTGAGGCAACATTAGAAAGTGAGCATTGAGAGCGGAGAAAGATTGTTGTTGGATTGAATTAAATGGTGGTGTTCTAGCACAAATATGATATATTGAGGCCATGTGTGAAACTCTTTTGTTAGACTTTTGTTACGACACTCAAACTGAGATCGTTTTTCTGGTTTTTTGTTCTTATATTCCTGGACACCTTCTGATTAAAGGATTTTTTTAGGGTAAATTTAGTCTCATTTGCTTTTCACCAGAGTCGGATATTAGTGATTATTTAAAGAGAGAATTTTCTTTTCATGTGCTACAAAACATACTTGAAATAAATCCCCTAAAGGCACGTATGAGTTAATTACTAGTTTCAATTTTATAATACCCTAAAAAAAACTATGTAATGTTCCACTAGAAACTATTTCAATTATAAATCGTTACTTAGATTTACAAAAAATAATTAACAATAATGGATAAGGGTAAAAACTCTTCTGTTTTTTTATCACCTAATATTTTAATCTATGCATTTTAGACCATAATTAGTGAAGAGAATATATATTACGACATAGACGTTAATTTTTTTATTAATATAAATATTAATATTTAATATACAAATCAAACAATATTATATATGTGATTCTAAATTTGTGATCACAAATTCATACAAGCATCCTCAAGAACCATTTTTATACAACATGATTCATGTAAACAAAATCAACTAATATACAAATTAATGTTCATTTTATATTCATAATAAATATTTAAATCTAATTCATTAAAATTATAAGAAGAAAAAAGAAAGAAAAATACATTTTAGTACTATTAAGCTAAAATAGAACTAGACTTGAATTTCTATTTTATTTTCATTTAAATGAAAATTCACTGCTTGAGAAAAAAAAATCATAAAATCAATCACATACCAGAAAATCAAATCAATTTCAAATATTTTATTCAAAGTTACTTTAAGATATATAAGCATTTCAAACAAGTCAAAATTATTAATAATAATTTGCTCAAACATTATCCTCCACTCATGTCAATTCAATATTAATCACTTAAACTCATTATATAAATTTTCATTAACATCAAGCTTATAAACTAATATTGAATATTTTGCTTCAAAATAACTATAGTAAGGACCTATATTCTTTAATATTTAATTAGGTTTATAAATATATATAGTTTATTATTGTTATTTATTTATTTTTGAGTGAATTGCTTTTAGTTAAAAAAAATGAAAGATTAAATACATATTTTAAAAAATAATTATTCAAGAAAATATAGATATTTTCATAGGAGATATAAAGCTCAGAGGTGGACAATTTTATCATACTAATGTCAATTAAAAACAATTTAAATTAGTATGACTACTCTTCAATGATAACTAGGAAGAATAAAAGTAAAACTGTAATTTTCTTATTAATTAAGAGGGAGGGCTTAATAGAGTACATGCACATATTAATTCTTTTAGATAAATAATTTTAAAAATTGACAGAAGAATTGGAAGAGAAATTGAGGTTTTATGAAGTTTTGATAAAGAAAGAAGAAGTACGAAATTATAGTTCAATTACCGGAAGTAAGGTAACGAAAGTGTATTTTATGAAGTTTCTTAAGATTGTAAGAGAAGTTTGTGTGTTATGTAGTTTATTATTATTTTTAATTGTTTTATATTATTGTTTGAATTAGAGAGAAAGATTTGAGAATGCTTGTGAAATTAGTCTTTTGTTATGTATTTTAAGATTAATACAAATAAAAAGGAGAGGTAGGTTTATTGTGATTTATAAAGGCCAATATTTAAAGACGTGCTAATCATATAAACCATATATAAAGATTTAAAAGTTAATAATTAATGATTATATATACACATTAATATTTGAATGAAATGCCACATAATAGTTTATATATATTTCTGGTTTTGTTTCTTAAAATAAGCATGCATTCTTTTAGCAGAACAACTTTCTTTGTATTGCACATAAAGACATGTGATGTGGAAATAAGAGAATCTGAAACATCAATTTTACACTCCTTTCATTTTTGCTTGTCACTTTTCAGCTCAATAATTGGAATTTGGAAGAAAGCTCTAATTCAATTTTTTCCACATTATCTTTTTACACCAAAACATTAAGCGATTTTCACTCGACAACTAAGTGCTGTATTGACATTAAAGTCAAGGTTTGGTATTAGTCACTCTTTCGTGGACAAAATCAAAACATCAATTTATTTTCTTCCTTTTTCTAGTATGGTAGCGGAAACGTGGAGACATCATATTTTCGCGCTAAAAGGTATGGGAATCAACTCAATTTAATACAAATTAATAACTTCAACAGATTTTATTTAGAACAAATTCTTATGAGTAACTGAAATTTAAGTTTAAGATAAACTCCTATTTATATATTAAAAAATTAATTTTATTAACATAAAAACAAGTAATAAGAGATGATGTTCGATTAATTTTGATTATTAAAATGTTTATTTATATTTTCATATATCTAAAATTTTTTAATTAAATAAGTTTTAGGTCTTAATATATTATATATTTCTGTTTGGAGCACTTAATAAATTATTTTTTCTAAGTTAAGTATTTAATAAACTATAAAATTTTGGTTAAAAGAATTGTATTTTGTCTTAAATATTGTATTGTCTCCTTTATTATCTCTGAAATATTTTAAAATTTCTCTTTTGGTCTATCAAATTATTTTATAACATAGTAAAGAACGTGTATTATTAGAATAGATAATCAAAATGACTTATGCATTTAATTTACTAATAGTATAGGTTATGCGACATATATTTTAATTTAACTAGCATGTCAACAAACAATTCAAATTACAGATAAACTCTATGAAAAGCTTTTGAAGGAGTTTAAAATTATTTTCGCAATTTAATACTAGACGCTATTTCCAGGAATTAGACGATCTCCAAATAATGTTAAATACTTAAGGATTTTTAGAAGTTTTTAGGAAGCTTTTAAAAATATAATAAGGAACAAGACTTGCTTTTATACTGGTTCATTAACTCTTAAATGATTTTACTTATCTTTAAAAAAAATTATAACTACCTGTGACATATTTTTAACATTGTTAGAACAAATAAAAAAAAGACTTAATTAAATTAAAATTTCAAAAAGTGAAACTTAATTGAAAAAAAAGATGTACTTTTTTTTTTAATTAAAAGAGTATTTTAACCTATTGTTTGATATTCATATTATGATAAGAAGAGTGATTTAAGTGGCCAGTGTCATTATCATAATTGGCCAATTACATGGACTAGACTTAAATGCTTTATAAGTTTAGTTCAGCTTGGTAACCAGTTTGGCTTTGATCCCTAACTTTACAATCTCAAATCTCAAATTTGGGTGCTTAAGATTTGATAAAGAAGTAACATAATTTAGCCATAATACATATGAAGATTTGATTTGATACATTCCATGTTGTCAAAATAAGGCTTTCATGTACGACTCCAAACAATATGATTCCCTTCTTAAAACCTTGCAAATTTTGTTAGGCTATGTAGGTGCTAATTTGTCATCTACTTGTAGAGGTTTGGAGTACAACCTCTTGTCTATTTTATTGTCCTTCTTGTTGCTTGCATTTCTAAAAGTGGTTCAAGATTCACCTCCTTCACTATATATACTAAAATGTGCAGTCAAGAAATATGAAGACTTTAGGCTAGAATATTTAGTGTTTCATCTGTTTTTTCTTTTCATTATCATAACCTAATGCTTAACCTAATATTTGGTTCTTTCTTCTAATACCTATAATATCTTATTTATTGTTTTGATTCATTATATTTATTATTAGAGATTCTCCTTACTTCTTTAATAGTATGATGATTTCATATGTTTTGGTTAAGAAGAGTGATTTATGTGCCTTAATGACATTATTAGGTTTGAACTATTATATGATTGATTAAATGTTCTATAAGTCTAGTTTTTTCTTTATGTATATCAAAACTGAATATATTTATTGTTTAATACTTAAGAACTTATTTATAATTGAATATATTTTTCAAACTTAATCTTATTATCAACCCGAAAACCTGTTGATACACATCAGTATATGAGAGAGTAAGTAATGACTTTATACTCAATTGTTAGGGTTTAACTTATTTTCTAATGGAACTCTCCAAAAGTGGAAATCATTGGCATGTGTTAGAATCCTGCAAGGTGAAACAAGACGCTTAACCAAACTAGGTTTTGATTAATCAACCACTAATGACAAATAGTGGTAGGAACAGATACGTGCCCATGTTCTATTCCTGGTTTTCCAATTTCATAGAAGTGATCGACATAAGTTTGAATGGGTCCGATAAATTGATTAATTTCAATTAGGCTGGAAAGACAAGTTCATGTTCATTAAGATTATCGGTTTTCGAGTTTTAAAATTACAATTCAATATCATCAGTTTTGGATTTAAATATATAAAGTCAAACCCAAAAGGATTCATGTTATTAAATGATTGAATGACTAGATATTAACCAATCCGAATGTGATTGAATTAACTTTGCTCGGTTTTCACTTTTTTTAAACAATTTGTTAGTCACTTTATTACTTGTACACAGTAGTTATTATTTGTTTCAATTTTCAATATTTTTTTTAATTATTTTTCATATTTTTTATTTGACACAAATACTTATTATTAATTCCATATGAAATAACTCTATACTATAAATATATATATATATATATTTTTGTTAACTTACGCAACCTCTCAAACTATAGTAAAATTTAGTTGACAAAAATATTTTTATATATTATAAATTTTAAGTATTAAGTTAAAAATATTTGAATAATTTCTTATTTTCTTTTATTTTTTATTTTAAATTAAAAATAAAAATTATGTCTTTTCTAATATATGAGATTTTTTGTCATCTAAATTTTGGTATATTTTAACTTAGCAAACCATATATATATATATATATATATATATATATATATATATATATATATATATATTATATTTATTTTAAAGTCAAGGATATTTGAATAATTTTAATTCTCAAAACTAAAAAAACAAGCAACTCCTAAACTCTTGCTCATTCCTCTTTAATCTCTTGTTCCTCTCAACATTTTTTCTTTAATTTCTCTCACTCTAACATTCTCTTTGTCATTAATACGAGTTGTGTTGTATTTTTTTCCTTCTAATTGTTATATGACTTAGTAATTCATATTGGTTGTATGACCAAAATTATTATTCTTTCTTGTGTATATATACAAAACATTCTTCTTCTCTTTTCTGTGTACTATACATTTGTTTCTCTTTCATTTCTTATTTATTTGGTTTCAATCTTTTAATGAATAAATTAAAATTTAAAATATATGTAAATTACCTTGTAAAATACTTTTTTTTATCGATATATATTCCTTTAGTTTGGCAATTAATTTTAAATAAATTAATCTGTTTTACCAAACCACGTTTATCTTTAAAGGAAATTTAAAACTAAAAATATCATTATTAAATAGCTTTTGTTTTATTTATAATGTTTTTAATTTGTATCTTAATTCTAAAAAAAACTTTTTCCTCTAAAAAACAGAAATTTAAAAAAAAAAAAAATCAAGTCAAACAACGTTAATTTGTTTTGTAACCTCTTGTCCCTTACTTAATTTACATACTCAAAAAGTATTGGTGTTGGGTGTGTGTGTGTGTGTCTATATATATATATATATATATATATATATATATATATATATATATATATACTTTAAAATATTTTTATATTATTAATAAAATAAATTTAATTATTTTAAACTCACATTTCAAATTATATAAATAGTTTCTTAATCTTAATTCATCAAAAGTAAATGTAGCAGGCATTGACATTACAAAAAGATATTAATCACATAGATAAGTGTTTAGATATATAAATATTTTATTTTATGAAAAGTCATGTTTAAAAGCAAAATCATAAGATTGATGATATAAACGATTTGAATTCAAAAGAATAAAATTAGCTAATATTAAATAATAAACTTTCTTTTAATAAATACCTTGAAAATTATATAGTATAATATTTAATTAATTATGAATGTAAAAACAGTTCCTGGTTTTGTTGTTCTCGTAATGCACATTATAGTATACTTTTATGGGGTCAGGTAGAAGCATGAAACATACTAATAATAATAACAATAGGCTCAGTGATAGGTCATTCATGGCTTGAAAGACTTCTAGACTTTACAAAAAGTCCTCAGTCTTCAATTCAAAATTAAGGAATCAATATATCATTATTTTTAGATAACAAGTTAAATGTATGAAGTAAATTTTTCCATTGGAAACGGCTTGATTCAAGTAATTTAAGGATAAACATTATACAAGTAAAAAATTTATAAATTTATCTCAATATTTTGTTTGAATTCAAATTTTATTATAGTACTGTATTCTCCATCAAATCGTAACTAATTGAAGCAGAACTTAATTATCTTTCTCAATCATATTATTTATTTAGAAAATTAAATTTAAAATCTCATTTAAAAAACTGAAGTCAATTTGACCCAAAATGAACTTGTTCCTATACTTGTCTTGACTTAGTAATTAAAGTGTAACTCTTTCACTTGTTTATCTTAATTATATTTTTTTGAAGATTACATTCAGTCATTAAATTGATTACCATTTATTTAATATTAAGATAAGATGTTTATGAATTTTAAATGCATCCTAACTTTACTCAATCATATATTATGTGATAAAATAATATAATCAATCATATATTATGTGATAAAATAATATAATGTGTCAAAAACTTGTATTATGTTTATATCTATTTTAAGTATTATTGTAATTTTATAATCATTAAAAATCTTATAATTATTTTTGCAATATGTTTTAGTAAGTATTTTTAAAATGATCTAGTTTGATGATTTAACTCAACTTTTATATTAGATTGATAGTTAAAATAAGATTCAATTATTCAAATAGTCTTCACTTTGGGAGTAATGTGTCAACTTGATCTTCGAAAGGTTTTAGTTTCGTTTCCAAATTCGGATGATCTTTATTCTTATTTTTTTTAGAAATGATGTTAAGAGTTTGGTGATGTGATAAAGGACAACGTATACATGTAAAATTTGAAATTGTACAATGAAAAGGTTGAGAGGTCTAAAAGATATTCAGACAGCTCAACTAAGAGCATGGAGAACATAAACAACTCAATAGGACATCCAAATAGCTCAACTAATTGCATAAAAACATAAATAACTTAGTAAAGTGCATGAAGAGAAATCAGATGCACCTTACCGAGCTCTGGAGATGTCTTGTCGAGTTATATGTCTTCTCCATATACTTTATCAAGTTCTCTAGATATTTTTGTTAAGAAGTGAATTTTAAGTCTAACTCAATCCTACAAAACCAACTTGTAAGGTGAAGTTTACACCCACTTATATACTATAAATTGACTTTATCTCTAGTCGATGTGAGACTTCCAAAACACCCCCTCAAGCCGAGGTATATACGTCTCGAGCGTGAGACTAGACATTAATGGGTAGTCCGATAGTAGGTGGAACAATATGTCCACACAAATCTCACTAGACCCCTCACGCCGAGGTATATACATATCGAGCGTGAGACTAGACATTAATGGGTAGTCTGATAGTGGCCCGATAGTAAACGGAACAATATGTCCACACAAATCTCACTAGGATAGGCTATAACCTGGATGTGATACCATGTTAAAAAATGTACTTTAAATCTAACTTAATCCCACAAAACTGACTTATAAAGTGAGGTTTGTATCCACTTATATACTTTAAATTGACTTTATTTCTAATCAATGTGAGACTTCCAATAATTTTACTAAACTATTTGAGTTTTTTATACATTTAACTGAGGTATATGAATGTCTTGTCGGACCATTTGAGTTCTTCGTACTCTTAACTAAACTCTCTAATTATTTGTTAATCTCTTAACACTTTACTTTTTTATTTTATTTCCTAACCTAAATTTTCACGTCATAAAATCCTTATACGTGATATCTAGATAAATTTTCATGAAAACATGTATAATTAGTCAATGTTAATTATTTCAATGACATTAACAGAAAAATTTATTGATACACATTAACAAATTTAGGAATGAAATTAATTTTGTTTAAAAAAAAAAAAGCAAATTAACACTCTACTCATGTAAGTAATTATGTCTTAAAAATAATAAGTTTAACTTAGTTAAAAATTAGAGTAATCGCTGTCAAAACCAAAAAACCTAATGATGTACGTAAGGAGAACGAGGAAAGGGATCTGCCTTTATAAAATTCTCTGCCTATATATTCCTTTTCCTTTTCTTTTTCACAGTGCGCCACTGATTATTCGCTGACAAATGCTGTTACTTTTCTGCTTAGTGATTTTAAAATAATGTGTATTTATTCAATGATTCATTCTTGTGACAAGCAACGTGTTACACAACTACTTTTTAGTGGTAAATATATATATATATATATATATATATATATATATATATATATATATATATATTCTTTTTAACTTTTTTATTTGTTTTCTTAATGATAAAAATGTGACGAAAATATCAAACTCTTTACAATACCTAATTTATTTTCATGGGAACACATGTTTTGTCTAAATATCTAAAACCAGATGTTTCATACTTTTACGAAACTAAATTTACAACTTGATTAAAGTTATATATTTAGCTTCCGTAAGTAAACCTCTCAAATTATTTAATTAAGTATTTGTCTATATACATTTTTATTTTATGTTCATCAAGTGACACTTCTTTCTCTTATATTTTAAAAAAGTGATATACACTTTTACTATTTTACTAAAAATGTTATATTAACAGAAACTTATATAAAAATATGAAAATTTAAAACAATAAAGAGTTAAAATAGAAAAAATTAAATATTTTTTATTAAAAAGGTGAGTGATTTAATTATTTTATATTTAAAATATCATAAAAGTCGTATTATCAAAAATTTTAAATTTCTTTTGAAAAATATAAAAATGTGTATCTTTAAGAAAATGTGTGTAATATAAAAATAAATGCATAACTGTAAAATATATAATTAAATTTATTAAATTTACTAATACACATATGTAAAATTATTATACATGATAGACCACAATTATTTGAAAAATATAATCTATATTAAAGTAGTGATATATTATTATTGTCATGAAATAGATTACGGTTTCAAGTGTAATTTATATTGTCATGAATAAATTAAATTTCTTCATAGACAAAAGTTCTTAGTGTTTTTACTCGGCTGTTGAATGCAAACTTTTCTACCTCAGCGACAACATACGAGTTCTTCCTTTCTACTTCTTCTTGTTTTGACATGGTAGTTTTATCATCCTTTATTCAGGTTTATGTCTTCTTTTGTAATATATGTTCATGATTTTGCACATAATATACCTAATATCCAAAATGATGCCTCTACTCTTGTTGATACTCTTGCCCCACGAAGAAAACATCCCATGTGATTATGAAACGCGTCTTCTAAACCCAATAATTATTAATTAATAATGTCTGCAATGATAAATAGGACAAGATTAAAATGCTAAATATGCATGCCAGTCCAATTCCCAACACATTCTGCAATTTTTTATTTAATTCATTTTATTTTTCTTTCCTGAGATGAAAAGCACATGATTCTCATTTCCTTGAGGCTTCCTCATGAATTATTATTATTGTGATCGAGAACCGAACAACAGAGTTTTCTATTTTGGTTTTATTTGAATTTTACAGTGCAAGAATTATTGCTTCATTACCGTCATCGATCAAGACACATAACATAATTTCCCAGTGGGTTCCCATTATAAAATAATGATGTGGTTTTGACTGCTAATTTTTGTTACATTTTTTTAATGTTTACTCGAATTAGAAGTTTATACAGAAGGATTTAGTTTTCAAGGTAAGATGGAGAGAGGGAAAGAGAAAAAGAAAGAGTTTCTCAATAATATATAGTATTGAACATTTAGGTACTCTTGATTTAACTATCCAAAAAGTTTATTTCCATGTTTGGACTGTTTTTTTTTTTATTTTATAGAAATACTTCTTAGAAAATATTTTGAAAGTGATTTAGAAGAATAAATATTTTGTTAGAAATCAGATCTTATTTATTAGTTAAATTTAAACTTAATTTTTAGCATAAGAGTGTATCCTAAGCAAGTTTAATGACTTTTTCAAGCCATTTGCTTTCAGATTATTCTTAAATAATCGATAAATATCTAATTTTATATTTAGACATAAGTGAAGTGTATTATAGTTCTTATATTAGTAAAAAGTAAAATTAATTTAGTAATTTTGATTAACATTTTTCATTTTCTGAGATAACTTTAAAAATGTTTGATTTTTTTTATTAATATTCATATTAAGTAAATAATATGTTAAATAAGTGATAAAATATTTTGTATGCGTTAAAAGTCTCGTATTAATAATATAAATCAGACTAATTTATAATATATAAATAGATGAATTTTTTTTGTGTTGAATTAAATTTAAAAGTTTATTTTTTAATAATAAGTATTAATATGTTAAATTTTATTAATGGAGATTATACAATCAATCTCTTTTTAAATTGATCTTCCTTTACCCAATTCTATCAAATATCACATCGTGTTCCACTTTCTTCCTCTACACGAAGGCCTTTTACTATTTTGAATTATATGAAGTTGTGGGAGTGAGAGAAGAGCAATGCAGGGTATTAGAGGCTGGCATTGTTGGATGTACAAAGGTGGATTATGTTGTGGTGGGGAATATTTAGTTGTCTTGCTCAAAACAAAAAGGATGTCGTTACTTTGTTTTGTTGTTATAAGGGTGTTCATGATCCAAGAAAAAATACGATAAATTAAAAAAAGCAAATAATACATAAAGTACAATCACCTGCTATAGCTGCATTATTTGTACCTAGACTTTGTACGTACGATTGTCTTACCCCTCATGCCTTTCTTTATCAAGCTACGCACGAGACCACAGTTAATTATTTCAACTTTTCCATCTTTCTCTCTTTTCTTTTTCGAATTTTGGTTTTACACCTTTGTTTCGGTGTCTTCTGCAGGGGAAAACCACATGTGTTCTTGTTCCACAAATTATTCTCTTCTTTTTTCTTTCATTCTTCTCGGAACTACCCAACAAAGGTAATGTATTTCAATTTTTTAAACTTCCTTTTCAGATTTTTTTAATTTATCATTCAACTTCAATGAGCTTTCACATAATTTTATAAAAAGAATCACTTCATTAAGCTTCAGTTTGAATTAATTCTTCACATCTAGATTGTTTTAAAATTATAATTTATAAACTACTCGATATTTTTCATCAAATATGTGATCATCACACCATCATTGGTTAGTAGAAACGGTAGCAAGTTGTTTTTTTCAACCAAATGATCTAGAGTTTGAATTTTATGATGTCACTTTAAATATAAAAATAAAATATGCTAAAAGAATATTATTTAACTCTGTACACCTTTTAGGTTATGGAAATTGTTAATCATTATTCTCGATCAGAAATAATTTTAACCAACGATATCTCAAATTCAAATTTTGAATTGTACTATATTATTATAGGAAATTATACGAAATATATAGTGGTAATTTACGTTAAGCAGCAGCCACTACAAGTTTGGGTAAAGTTGAGATTGTAAACCAAGTGATTTTAGTAATTTATTGTGTAGCCAGGCATCTGGAATGGGTGCATACATGATTTATGCTTGGACTTGAAGCACATGCAAGACCCAAAATAAAATGAATCGATTCTGACACCTTCACCAACGCAACACGATATGATCATTCTTACTCGGAAGAATTATCCAAGACGCGTCAACCAATCATGATGAATGATATTTTATTCTTTAACATAATTATATTGGAGTTTTATGTATACTACCGAAAAATCGAATACTCTACTCTCTATTTATGTGGTACTACGATAATAATATTATAATTTTTTAATATATATATATACACACACAGATTTGTTTTATAGGCAGGATAAATGATTTTAATACACTAAACTTGAAAACGAAAACGAGAAAAGAAAATCACAGGAAAGAGATTGTAATTTAATAAAAAAGGTAAAAGAAATAGAAAAAAAATATGAAAGATGTTTAATTATATATTTACCATTTGGAAGAAACTATAGTTAATAATTATAGCAGATAAAAATGGAATATGCAATAATCTTCACCCATTAATTGTCTAATTGTATATAATTTCTGATTTTAATTCTAGTTATAATTAAAATAAATGTTAACTCTAAAAAAAAAGATTGGATAGGTCATGAAAACCAATAACAGGAGTTGCAACATGAATCAGTGACAAGGTCTAATTTCATTCTTTGTTTGTAAATAGCTGATTAGGAATGTATATATTTTGTATTATTAGTGTAGTTTTTGTTTTTGAAATCAGTTTTGTTTTTTAAAAGAATGAAGATTATAAAAATGTGATGTTATTTTTAGAATTATTGCGAATTATAAATTTCTGTTGTTGAAATAACCGAAACATGTATGAGATATATGCTTCGATTTCGAAACCTATAAATTTACAAAAATTTTAAAATTTTACTATTTCTTTTAATTATTTTATTTAGGCGAAATGTATAGGTTTTGGTTGTCAAGGAACTGAAAATCTATACAACTTATATATTTCGTTTAATTAGACCACCAATAAATATAAACAAAATTTTGTGAAATTTAAGATATATGGTTTAAAATTGATATGTAGTAATAAACTAAAAAAAGTGAACCTTCTTGAATGAGATAGGATCACACCTTGAATACAAAAGTGAGGTCCATATTCATTTAGTGATTACAGAGATTGTTCACACAATTTAGTATATATAGGTATGAATTCAGATTAGATAATTTACCATGAATATAGTGTTGAGTACAAGAGAGGAGTAGAAGACTTTACACAATTTGTACAACATAATAAGAGTAGAAGTGGTGATGAAGTGAAGTTTAAATGTCCTTGTGTCAATTGTTTAAATGAGAGAAAATTTAATTTAGGGAACATATTATATGAGATGATTTCCTTTGAAGTTATACAACATGGACATGATAAGACAAATTAATAGACTCCCAACTGCCTCCTTGATAACTCCTAATTTTTCTCTATTTTTCCTTTGTAAAAATATCTTTTTAATTTCTTTTAGTTTCTAATTTTCTAGAATTATGTTAGATTTTAGTTTTTGTATAAAATCCAAAGTTTGATGAAAAGTTACTTAAAAAGCTATTTTTAAGACTATTTTTTTGAATTAATAAAATGTCTTTCGAAGAAAAAAATCAGAATTGAAAAATATCCTTTTAATAAATAGGCCTTCTTTTGTCTTTACTTTTTTGTTTGACCCCTCTTATTCTTTATCGTTTAGCAGAATACCCCTGGCCAAAGGGGACTAATTTGTCAAAGTTGAGGTACCCTAAGTGTAGTTAGCAAAAACACACCATTTTAGGCCCTCGGCTAATTGAAACACAATGTTTCTAGATGCAAAGCTAATTGAATGTTGATGCAAGAAGGGGCTTGAGTTTGAATTCTCCCTCAAGTTGAAACCCTCGAGCTAGGGTTCGAAGAAGCTCTCGAGGGAGATGCAAAGAGGGTCCGCGAGATGCATCGAGATGTTCGTACTCTAGTGGAGAAGGGTTGATTTCAAGAGCCTAGAACTACGAAAGGATGCACGAAGAACCAATAGCTCACGATAAGAGTTGTTTAGCTCGAAGAAAGAAGAGAATGTGGTTCGTGAAGTGGTACTTCTCTTTCAAGTTTTCTTCTCTACAGTACCACACTTTCATTCAAGTAAGGAGAATCAATTCACAAGCTCAAGATCAATTAAAGATTATAAGATTTTTGGTTTGGTTTAGTTTGGTTTTTGAATTTGTGATGGATTTGTTTATATATTTTGTTCATGTATTCTTGCTCTATACTTTCTTGATCTTTAATTTTTAGTTCTTTAGTTTATGCTCTTTATATTTCTTGCACTTTATATTTTTGCACTTCAATTCATTGCAATTTATTTTTCCAACAACTTAATTGTCATCAAGTTCAATTTCTAACACTCTTAATTTCTCTGCATTTATATTCAGTAGTTTTAATTTTTTGGTTTTCAATTTCCATTTGCATTTAATGTTTTCAAAAACCTAAATCACCAATTTAATTTGTAAAAGAAACATTACTAAAGATTGAACACAATTGTGTCCTTTGAGATCGACCTAGGTTGTACTCTATTCTACAACATTTGGAGAAACTTAGTGTTATTCGAAACCACCTACAACAATGATTATCAATGCCACCCATGTGCATTTTATTCAAGTTATCTTTGTTTTTCGCATGTCATTATTATCTCTCTCTAATTTCAAGGAACTACTCATTTGCATTGCCTAATGTTAAGGGTTTAAGATGTGCTAATCATGTTTAGTAAGTTAACTTTTGATTATCAAAATTAAATCCATTTTTTTCTCCATTCTTCTCGCTTAGGCTGAACACCTTCATTACAAATAGAAGTTTCCTTCAATTGTAAAAGACACCTTAAAGGTTGAATGAAACTATCCTTTATGAGTTTTTTTAGAGTTTATGAGTTCTTTACTCTTGCTTTGGTTTGTATCTTGATAATATTTCTCATGTGGTGAATGTCCTTGCATTTATCCCTTAGTTATTATATTAAAGGTGACATGCTCTTACTCATTTTCCAATCTTAATTCATTTTTATTTCCATTTATTTACTTGATCTTGTTTTTCCTTTCTATTTGGTTGAATGTTGCAAGCTTGTCTCATGAGTTCTCATGCTTTTGTTATTAATACTTGAACTTCCATGGTTTTTGAGTTTGCAAACACTAGATAGGAGATTTAAATAGTGTTTTAAAAACTTTTCGTATAGTGTTTAATATCACTTTGCAGGAATTAGACAATTTGCAACAGTAGTTAAACACTTAGGTTTAAAGAAAGCGTTGAATGAAAAATTTGTTTAAATATAAAGGCAGAAAACGAAACTTTGATTTTATACTGGTTCACTCAAACTGAGCTACGTCCAGTTTTTCCACAAAAACCTTTTAAGGGGTTCCCCTAAAAACAAGTTAAACTACTCCTGATTTACAAGCTAACAAAATTGGTTAGACGAGTTTTACCACTCTTGGTATCAATACTAGACCAACTATCTAGAATTTTTAACTCCACTGAGTTAAACTTTACAAGTGTTTGAATTCACTTATGAAACTAAAATAACAAAGTGTTTTTGAAATCTTACAAGACAGAAGATAATTCTCTTAGAAAGGATATAAAATCAATATAATGAACCTCTAAAAATTTGTAAAAAGATATTTTCAAAGATGAGACTAAAGAGCTTAGAAAGAGAGTACAAAGTGTAGCAATATTCTTAATACAAAAAGTTCTCTTCTTCTATTCATGCAAACTCCTTTATATCGACTTCTTTGTAAAAGATCTGTTACTCAGAGCTTTTGACTTTTTTCTAGGATGTAGCCTTTAAGATAGAATCAGAAGCTATGTTGCATCCTTGCAGAGCAACTATGCTGAGTGTACAAAAATAAGAGGCATAAAGCATGTAGGGGAATTTCTTTGAATATCCTTTTATCTCTTCACATCGTTTTGATTATGACTAGACTTTTCGATAAAGTTGATAATTTCCAAAAAAAAAAAAGGGAAAAAACACAATAAACAAAGAATATATATGACAATCTAAGTGTTTAGGCATGATACATATGGTAACGTTTAACACTTGTTTATTTTGAGTAACTTTTAAAGTGTTTAGCATATAATGTTTAGTGAAATTGTATGTATATATTCTAAACAGTCTAACTTTCTTTTAGATGCTTTTGCAATTAGAGGCTCTGTTATAAACTCTATAGCGTTTAATACTTATCAGACATGCATTAAAGACTCTTAGTTGTTAAACGCTCTATATCGTTTAGACACTTAAATAATAACATTTAACATTTATACCCTAATGTCTTATACATTTAAACACTATTTCATTTTAATTTCGTTATATTATACTAGACAATCGTATATTAACAAGATGTTAAAGTAATTTTTCAAAAATTAATAATTTTATCATATACAATAATATAATTATGTGAGGTAATTGTAAATAAATAAAAAATATATAAGGATAATATGAAATTGAAGATATGACCTCTGATTGGACCTTTTTCATGAGATGTTGGGACCAGGGAGCTTTCTCGTTGTTTATTCAAAATAGGATCACATGCAGATCTTGGTGTCATCATTGTCTAGATGATGACAATCAAAGCTTAATTGAAGCAGATACAATAAATAACTGGACCAAGCTGCTACCCATTTGCCCATTTATTTCTTCAAAATTTATTCTTTCTTTTTTCTTCCTTTTACATAATTCGTTACCAATATCACTTCGGCTACTCATCAATGGTTCGTGTCAAGAAAAAGTTCTAGGAGCTCATGATTTTGCAGTAATTGCTATACTTCGTAGAAATATTATTTACTTTTATCATTTTATATGAAACAAATTATCTTTTTGACTTTTGCCTTTTCTTTTTGCTTACTTATTTGTCTTCTTATTTATTTTTTCCTAAATATTTTCCTTATAATGACTATGTTAACTTAACACTTTATTATTTAATGTATAATGTGTAATAATTTTTGGCTTAATACCCTATTTTATCCCTAGTTTCGCTCGACAATGTCAAATTAGTCCATCCTTTAAAAAGTGTGTCAATTACGTCCTTACTTAATAAAATTTATATCAATGAAATCCCTTCCGTTAAATCCGTACAAACGACGTTAATTATTTTTCTCTTTCTTCTATTAACGCCGTTTGTATGGATTTAACAGAAGGGATTTCATTGATATAAATTTTATTAAGTAAGGACGTAATTGACGCACTTTTTAAAGGATGAACTAATTTGACATTGTCGAGCGAAACTGGGGACAAAATAGGGTATTAAGCCATAATTTTTTTAGCAGAAATAAAAAATTTAATAATATTTCATAAGAAAATAAAAAAAATAAAAGTTTTGTAGATACCAAAATTTAAAATATTCCAAATATGTTTAGAAAAAGATATATTTAATTTTTATTTTATTTTGACTTTTGCTCTTTAAAAATGTTTTTATATGTAATCACTACTATTAACTTCATATATATGAAATTAAAAACATCTAATAAGAAATATTTCTTTGACCAAAAATTCAAAAATATTTGATTATGGTTAAAGATATTATAAATTAGAGATAAGGTGAACTAAATCTTATTTTATAAATGAATAATGTAAATTTAAGTTAGATTTAAAATATATTTCTTAAAATTATATCAAAGACATTTTAAGTCTAAGATTTCACATCTAATGATAAAATAAATTTACAATATACAAATTGTATAAATCACACTCTATAAATCAATTTCGTAGGTCTATTAAATTTAAAATTTAATTTTTAAAATCTATTTAACAAAACTGGTTTTTTTAAAAATAAAATATGAAATTTTTTATTTAAATTGAGATTTTTAATATCAAGGTCTTAGCTTTTTATATTTAGGTTGCTGTTGAAACTAAACTTTACTGAAAGTAGTCACAACCAAAAGTTTTCCCCTCTCACAAATAATACTTTTTTGGAAAATAAACATTTAAGTAATTTTACTAACTCACGCATACATATTAAAACAATAATAGATGTAGAAATTTAAATAGACGTGAGTATGGGGTATTTAAGGGCAATGTATGTCTTTTTGTCCATAGTTTTGTGTTGGACTTGTTAAAGCATAACACAAGCAACAAGAAGCTTCATTTTCATGGTAAAAGACAGAATGCAAGGCTTCTTTTATGCTTCATCTTCAATAATTAATGATGAATTTTTCCTCCCAATTGGCTATTATTTTTGGTAGCATAACCAAAATATCTTAATATTAACTTAAACAAACAAACAAACAAGTTGGTTTCTTAATGCTACATATGTTTAAACTTTATAGTTATTCTTTAGTATTACTCGTTCATCATTCATTGCCAATAAAAGTTACTAATCACCTTATGGAATTTTAGTTTATTATTTTATGATATTTGTGACTTGTCCAAACTTTGAAACAAAGAAATGTTTTCCCTATCTTAACATTTTGTGAATAATAAAGTAATGAAATTAATTTTTCTTTTAGATATTGTTTCAGTACATTTAATAATTTTATATTACTTAGAAATTAAAGTGAAATTAGTTTAAATACATTTTTCTTTTTCGATCTTGCTATATGTTTTTTAAAATATATTATAAATTTAAAATTTAAAATTTCAAACGACAAAATGATTAAACTTTTAAAAAAAAAGAAATACAATATATTATTGTCTAAAGAATGACAAGTGAATTGAAGGATTTAAAGAGGGTACTTTGTATTTGAAATGTGTGATGCATAATTTTTTTTTTAATTTTTAAAATAATATCAGTTTGAAAATTGTTAAATTATCATAATAAGTAAAAAATATAATTTTTTAAATATAATCTCTAGTTGTACTTTACTTTCAATTACATTTCAAAAATAAAAAAAAAAAGTAAATATACAAAATAATTTAAGATGAATTAATTAAAAAACTAAAATATTAATTTTTTATTAAGTAAAAAAAGTGTAAAAAATTTATAGAAGTACATGTAAAATCTCTTAAATTTAATTATAGGGCTATATTAAACTTTGTTCTTCCTATGTGTTATATGTTTTCGTGTACAATTTTACTCATACAAGAAACTACGTAGGTTATCAGTGAAATATGTTATAAATGAATAAAATTAAAAAACAACAATTTTAAAAATAAAATTTTACTGAGGGGCAAAATAGTAAAGGAAAGGTGGAGGAAGGGGCAAAATAGTAAAGGGGAGGTGGAGGAAGAGATGTGTGGGGGTGGAGGGAGCAACACCCATTTTAGAAAGTTTGAATTATTGGTTGTAAAATACATTAAGCCCATCACACTATCATATTAGGGTCCTCCAATAAATTCCTGAATGGAGTTTGTTTTACTTTCTGTACCCCTATATTCCTCCCATGCACCTCCCAAAACTAAATATATTTATTTTGTCATTTCTAAATTCATATCTTCTTTAACCTCCGAAATTTCATTTTACTGTGCATTTTATGCACTTGCTTTTGGTTATATTTATTTGGCAAAGTATGTGGATGGAGATAAATGTTAGTATAGAAGTTAAAGTTAGCTAGCTTTAATACATAATCATTGTCTTTTTTTTAATGGATTTAAGCAATGGACTTGTTACTTGTTTTCAAATTCTTTAATTCGGGAGAAACACCTCATTAAAGTAATTTCATATTGCATAATCTAAAATTCTAAGTTAAACTTATAGATTGTAGATTTTATAACCTACTTTTAGATTTATATACTTTTTTTTAGTAATCTCAAACTTATTTATGATCAGGAATTACACAACTTTAAAAGAAGTTGGAATGTTTTGTTGAGAATTATAATGATTATTATATTTGATAAAAATAAATATTAATTTTGGAGTAAAATATCAAAAGAAGAATTGATTGAAAGTGTAATTGAAAATGTGACAAGTGATATATTATAATGTTGTAAATAATGTATTTGTATAGATACGAGATTATTTACTTGAACTAATTCATGGACTATTATTTAACTTTGGTGCCATTTATCATATTAAGATATGTAATATGATCAACGAGAAAGGAACCATGTCCTTTTGAGTTGCGAAAGAGGTTAAAAATATATGCATTACAAAAATTATTTACAACTTACTAGAACAAGAAAATATAACTGTCTATTTAAATTACATAGTAAACAAATGAAAAATGAGAAATGATGGATTGTAAAGTTACTATATAAATATAATCATAAGTTGGCACTAGTATAGAATTAGGCTTCTAATGCGCCTAATAAGTTTCAGTTTTAATGAAACCGCAACATAGAACGACGTGGTGACACTTTTGTAAATTTTGCGAACTTATTGACCTCGGTTCACTTAAAAATCGAAGTCATATGTACCTTTTGACCTTAGTTAAAAAACAAACGAAACCAAAAGGGGTTCCAAATCATCAAAATTTTTCAAAAACCCTGACAATTTAAACTATTTCGTACTTGAATAGGACCAATGACTTCTGTTATTTGTGGAATTATTGCCATAGGATCTTCTAAAACTGACAGTTTAAACTAATATTCCATTCCTGAATAGGGATCTATGGCTTCAATTATTTATAAAATTGTGGGCATAGGGTCTTTCAAAATTGACAATTTATTACTTGTATGAACATTCCTTATAGCCTTGGTTGTTTTTAGAGCCGATGCCATAGAGTATTTACGCTTCAGTTTTACATAAAACTGAGGCCAAACTTTTAATCCAAATTTCAAAATTATCACTAAAAATTTTAATTTTAATTTTTTTCAGGCTTTAGTCATCAGTTATTAGTAAAATTGATGTCATAGAGATTTTTTTTGCTTTTGTTATTAAAATAATTAAAGCAATATGTCTTTTTAGGGTTAAAATTTCACGAAAAGTCACAAACCTATTTCTATAGTTTTCTTCTTCCTTTCACTTGTGAGAATTAGCGTCGCTGCATTCCATGGTCTCTCTTCATCTTCAAATGCGAACGCCACCATCACTGCTTCGACGTCGCCACACCTTTCGCTTTCGACATTCGTCTTCTTGAGACTAATATGTTTTTTGTATTTGTGTCCAAGTACTATATTTGTGTGGTGGGATTTTGTACCTTTCCAAAATGTGGGTAGTCTTGAAAGGGGAAACATACAATGAGCATACAATTTGGTGATAGGTTTTTTATGATGTCCAAACTACTTTGGAAATGCAATATTCCAAGTCTTAATTGATTGTTGTGATAACATAATCTATTAAAATAAAGAAAAAGGTTCACAATGTATACCTCTATGTCATTAATCGATTGGAGAAAAGGACTTCTACTTGTTGTTTCATGTGAACTTTTCTCCTTCACTAAGCCATTACAGTTTGTATGGTCTGTGATATGGTTTAATGTCCATGTTAATCTTTGACACTAATCTTCAACTGACCACATTGATATAACTACCTCCATCAATTATTACCAAACATACTTTACCATTAATTAAACATCTTGTATGATAAATGTTCTCCCTTTAAGATGAATCCTCGACCTTAACTTGACTTCCCAACATCCTCCTAATCATGTATAACTTTCCTTCATTAGCTTTAACTTCTCTATCACTATCTTCTTCCTCTCCACCTCTATCATCAGATTGGCTTGTGTATTCCGCATTATCCTTAAAAAGAACTATATTCTTAGGACACTCATAGACATAATGTCCCATTCCACTATGAATGACATTCGACTTGAATTTTGGTCCCTAATGATTCGAATCTACCCTTTGACTCAAGTTGACTCCCCTCAAACTTTGGCTCGGGTTGACTCCTCTCAATCTTTGGCTCGACTCATCTTGAGCTTTGGCCAGAGTTGACTTGCCTCAACTTTCGATCCAAGCTTATGACTTGATGTGACTTGCCTCAACCTTCAGTTAGGCCTAACTTATCTCCCTCTTTTACCTAAGCTGAATTGACTTAATTCTTTAGCACATGTCTTCCTAGCAGGTAAGGTTGACTCGACTTAATCTTTGATTTTGATAGACTTGGCTCTGCCTAGGTTGATTTGACTTAACTTTATTCTTGGATTGGTTTAACTCAACATTTGGTTTATACCTTCGACCTTAGATCCGGAATAACTTGAATTATTTTGGTCCTCAACCACCTATTCTTGACTTCAAGATCTTTTGATTTAAAATTTTCAAAATCCAAAAAATATTAAATCTAAAACTAAGCCAAATTCAATTAAGTGGATTGGAATTAAAATTCAAAACTATAAATTTAAATTTTAGATAAATCTATGTAAATAAACTTAAAATAATATAAACTTAGATGATTATAGATTAAGTTGTTTAATTTAAAATTTTTGTCCATCCTTAATCAAAACTTGTACAAATAGTTAGATGAAGAAAATTCTTTTTATTGAAGTATGAGATTTTTTATTTCCAGCTTTGATACAAAATCAGAACTCAAAATATTATTTTACCCCAAAAAAATTGGCCGAGCTGGTGGTAGAAGGAGAGCTACGCATAGTTGTAAAGAATGATATAAATAAATACAAAATGTAGAAATTCCAAATTAAATTTAACATGTCCATGTGGTTGACTTAAACATTGCAAAACTCAAGCCAGGTTGTCACACAAAACCTCAATGTCTGCTTAGTTCTGCACCAAGTATAGCACCTGCTAGCTATAGACAACAAACATAAAAGCAACAACATCTAGGGCCATATCAACCAGCACGTTGGCACGTCAACCTTAAAACGAAGAAAGTGCCTACCACGTTTTCACCATCAACCTCTACCATAAATGCATGCACCACTCTCTGAAATTAATGCAGCAAACATACATAACCAACTCAATCTGGCATTGCAAACTTTTGAAACATGAGGCTCCACTACTTCACCCTTTTCCTTCTCTTGGTCCCTTTGAAGTTGAGCAGCATTTATGGCATCTCTCCACAACCCAATAAATCATTCAAGTCCTTACCCCCTGAGGCCTTCCTCTCCATTGATCACTATCACGCAACATGTCCTGATGCTGAAGGCATCATCTCACAGAAGGTTGCTGCTTGGGTTAAGCAGGACCCCACTTTGGCCCCTGCTATCATACGCCTTCATTTCCATGACTGTGCTGTTAGAGTAATTCATTACATAACCCAACATCTCTTTAAATTTCGCATCTTCTGTTTCCAGTCTTACATTATCTAAATAGGGTGCACTAGAATTTGCCAAGTGCTTCTTGGTTTATGCATGCATCACTTTAACTCTATAGGTGCCATTTCAACATAGTAGTGAGGGTGGGCCCAGTTGAAGGTTTTGGTGTTTACTTGGTGATAAATATTCATGTTTAATTTGGATCCTTTTTTACTCTAGTCAAATATCTTTAAAATTATGATTAAAAAAATCCAACTTCTAAAAATAATTGTAACAAGGAACTAATATAATGCAATTTTCTCTTTAGAGTTTACTTTTGATCAAGAGGAATTTATAGAATTATTTTTTTCACTGCAGACCTGTTAAGAATCTTTTTAGATACTTTTTAGTAGGATTTTAAAATACTTTAAAGTAATTAAATCCGGGGTTCATTCATTAGTACTAAAAAACACTACAAATTTGCAGTATGTGATATCCCTGGACCATTTTTATAAGATGTTGGTAAAAAGTGTGATTGGTTGGGAATAGAACTAACTTCTGGTTTGAAAACTGGAACACGTGAAGATCTTGGTCCCGTCATTTTCTGAATGATGATAATCAAAGCTTACTTGAAACACATACAATATATGGCCGGACCATGATACTATGCTACCACTTACACTTTTATTTCTCCAAACTAACTTTTTATGTCCAAATTTCTACATAGTTTTGCGGTCATTCGTTTTACTTCAGTAAAATAACAATTTTTATTGTACAAAATCAAATAAATGATGTTAAGTAATATTAGTTATACACATTTAAGTAGATGATAGCTTCGGAAACACTTAGTTTCAGATTGCAAAAAAAATCATAATGTTTTTGACTCTATGATTCTGGTTTGATATTTTAATATTGCGATTAGCAGTGTTGAGTTAAAGTGAATGTGACGTGATTTGCTTTGTTTGATGATTGATCAAACTAAATTAGGGATGTGATGGATCAATTTTGCTGAACCATCTAGGGAGTGAGAGGACTGCTTTGGAGAGCAAAACCCTCAGAGGGTTCCAATTGATTGATGATATCAAGGCTGAGTTGGAGAGGAAGTGTCCAAAAACAGTCTCTTGTGCTGATATTCTCACTGCTGCTGCAAGAGATGCCACTCTTTTGGTTGGAGGACCATTCTGGGAAGTTCCATTTGGCCGCAAAGATGGCAAGATTTCCGTATCAACAGAAGCCAATTTGGTTCCCCATGGCCACGAAAACATCACAGCTCTTATTGCATTCTTCCAAGAAAAGGGGTTAGACATTCTTGACTTGGTCACACTCTCAGGTTCACACACAATTGGGAGGAGCACTTGCTCTTCTGTTATGGACAGGATTTACAATTTCAATGGGACTCAAAAGCCTGACCCCTCAATCAACGTGTATTTCTTGAAATTGTTGAGGAAGAGGTGTAAATCAGAGTTGGATTTGGTGCACCTTGATGTTATAACCCCTAGAACTTTTGACACAATCTATTATACAAACCTTATGAGGAAGGTGGGGTTGTTGTCAACAGATCAGTCTCTCTTTTCAGATGCAAGGACAGCTCCTTTTGTTGAAGCATTTGCAACACAACCTTTCCTTTTCACTAGCCAGTTTTCAGTGTCAATGGTGAAACTTGGGAATGTTCAAGTTTTGACTAGGCCTAGTGAAGGTGAAATAAGGGTTAATTGTAATCGTGTCAATACTGTCTAACTTCTGTCCTACTTAATATGTGGTCTATTTCATTGCTCCAATCTTACATTTGGAATGTCATAGAAGACAATATATACATGTCTCTACTTCTATGTTGTATGAGAAATTACCTTTCACCTTGTTAATTATGTAACTAAATGTATTGATAAATTTTTAATAAAATACAGTTACAATCTTATTATATCAAAGTTGTTAGCAAACTACATATCTAAAAGCACAGCAATTATATATTTTTAGATTATGTTTCGGTACCAAGAGAAATATAAATATCCCTTTACCCAATATGTATTTTAAGGAGAAAACTCTGGAGAGAATATAATTTTAGATATTTTTTTACAGAATCCTTATTTTCTTATTTTAATGAGTTTTATCGTTACAAAATTAAAAGTGAAGAGAATTTAATTGAAGTGATTGTTATAAAGAAAATAAATTATTGTTTTTATATGTAATTCAACTTGTTACGAGTGTTTTTTCCTTGTCATGTAAGTAGTTGTTTCTGATATTGTCTGTTATTGTTATTGTTATTGTTATTGAGGTCAACGTTTGGTAAAAAGGTGCATCTAACAAATATGGTGAAAAGTGTTGGCAATTTTGTTCTTAATAGAGTTGTCATACATTATCAAACATCACCACCAATATTGATGCATATACTTATCTAGTTTCGACAAAGCTCATTCGCCACTATTAGACAAGGTCGTCAGGACCTCCTAACCTTATTCCAAAGGATAATGATGTTTCATTTGGCTATGATTTCAGTAAATCTAACATATTGGTTCTTTTGCGACCTGAATTTCCTAGTTTACAACCATTTTGTGTTTTGTTTTTCAATGTATGGTATGAAAGTCTATACAGAGGAACTTGGTCGTCTTAGAGTAATGCCTGAATCTATAAGTGTTTTTTATAGTATATCTTTTAATGAAAGTTAAATGAACATTCAATATTGTTGACTCAATTTCTCACGATGCTTTGAATTTTTATTCAGAAGTAACTAATATCATGGTTTGATTTCCCATGATCTTCGATTCACATGTTAAAAAAATACTAAAGAATTGAAATATGAAGATAATGATATATCGACATCACATAATGCTATGAAATCTAACATTTTCACATTATTCTTATACCAGTGAAAAAACATGATTTTATAACGACTTATCATATTGGTTATAATTAACTCATAATAAGTGACACAGTAACAATTTCGTAAGTATGATAAGAATTTTTACAGGGATCAGACCAAGAATGGATATAGAAAGTTGGTGCGATGATATTATCGGTAATTAGAAGACTTTCTGTACAATAGTTAACTTCTTGGCAAGTATACTAAGTCATTCAAGTAATATAAATTGTAAGTCCAAGTATCGTTTCCCAAGAGATTTATGTTTGTTTAGATAATCATAATTACTTACTAGTTTAGGCAATGAATATAAACAGTTGTTGGTTCAAATAATTTGCAAACATGTAAAGTTACTAAATATAAAGATTATAAAGTGATACAGGTAAAGACTCATCACAGTTGGACTTCATGACCCAAACTCTATGCACTTATGCACACAATATATCTTTAACATATTCAAGTATTCACATCATAAGTATACAAGCCCTAATTCCCTAGAGACAAGTTCTAAATCTTTATGTGGAAATACTAATTCCTTAGATATTCAAATAAAAGATTTGTATTAAGAAAAGATGTTTAGAATGACCAAGAATTTAGGTCTAGAACCAAGCCTCTTGGTTGTTCTATCCATTTTTAGGCTCCAAAGCATTGTCCAATGATTAGACACCACCAAAATAGCATAATATTCCATCATGAAAGGTAGCTTTAGTGACATGTGGCTTCTTAAGCTTGTTGGGCTTCTTAGCTGGACTAGAGTTGCCAATGTTTCACTGGACGAGTGGCTTCTAGCAGTATCTCTTTAATCTTCTCCAATCTTCCATTTTCCTGCAAAATAAACCAAAAACAGATAAGTATCTCTATAAAAACTATATACAAGTCTTGCACCTTTTCATGAAATTCAACACAATAAATGAAAAAAAAGACAAATAAAGGATTCTAAGAAGTGTGAATAATAGATGATTATCACACCTATCAACTCTCCCAAAACTTGAACTTTTTCATATCTAAAAAAGCAAAATTGGCAAAAACAAGTAAAGGTAATTATCACCCTCTTCAACATATTTCTTGTTCTCCTCTTCTAGGGTGTGGGACAAGGTAGATTTTTCTTTAGGCATTACTAGATAATTTACAATGCTCTAACGATTCACAAAGGAAGACAATTTACAAAGCTCAAAAGATTCACAAAGGATTCAATGTTGTGCATTAGGGTGATAATTTGGCCAAGTAGCTTCGTTTCACAAAAGAAAAATGGCCTATCTTATCTCCAAACAAATGTGTGTATGCATTTATAAGAATCATGCAAAAATCAAATTTATAGCAACAACTTTCTCACTGGCTCACTATATCATCACACTCAAATATTTAATCCATTAGGTTAATATCAAGCAGGATAAAGAATAATTATATAGCCACCACCTCCATAAATCTCAACACTTAAATTTGCAGTGATTTTTTCGAGATCAAACAAGTTATCATCCAATGGATTCAAGCTCTAAATGCTAAAAGAAAAATAAAGGCATCCAAAAACAAGGTTGACCTACAAAAATCAATTTAAAATACTACATGAAAATGTTCTAACATAAAGCAAAGTACTAAATATAAAAAACTAAAACAGATTAAAAGAAACTATATAACGTGTACCATAGGATACCCAATCCTCCAATGGTCGACCGGTGACTCGGGCGACCTGGTGACAGTTGAACCAATACGAGGCTTTCTTAAAGATCGTAATACTGCGTCGTCGACCACTTGGTCCTCGACAACCAAATAGTGATGTCGCGACATAACGTTCGCACAGCGTACGACAAGTTGCCTATTCATGTCGACGCACAGGATGGTCGACATACAAGCGCTATATCGTAGCATGCAGTTACAGATAAGCAGTTACGCATAATCAGCTAACCAACGCCGCGAATCACGGAAGTAATTGACTCAGTATCAGCACACGATCTAGCAGTTACAACTTCCACACAGTCAATATTCAATAACTGACCGGATTGTCAGGTAACGGTTTATTTTACTGTTTTAAATACACAGGGCACACCAGAAAAAAGGTACGTTTTTCCCCGGAGAGAAATTATTCTTCTTCTTGATCACTTTGAACCAAAAGATTCTGGTGACCCCTTTTCTGACTTGAGCGTCGGAGTGCCTTTGCAGGTACCCAGCCCACCTTTTCCCAAGGAACAGAACATAAAGAGAGGAAGGAAGCATTGTGACAGAGAGCGTAAAGAGAAGCAGTTCAGTTTTGTTAGGTTTGTATCTCGGCCTCCACATCCCTACTGAAACATTTTGGCGCCCACCGTGGGGCCCGAGATTTAACATCCCAATTACGACCACCGGAGCTATGGAAGACTTAAACACTCGTGATTTAATCCAACAACTACAAACTCAGATCGAGGCACAAGCACAAACTATACGGGAGCAGCAGGAACTCCACCGCAAGCAGGCGGAGGAGCTGGCGGCACTGAGGGCACAACGCCCACCGCCAGAAGAGTCTGCCTCCAATCACCATGGAGGACCATCTCACCCTTCTGGCGGGGGGAGGAAAGGGCCTACTTCCATGCGCCTCACCAATCTGCTTTCGTTCACAGAGGCCATCATGCAAGCGCACATGCCGGACAAACCTCCCCCAACATTAGAACGTTATGATGGCTCCGCCGATCCCGACAATCACCTGCGCAACTTTGTAGACGCCATGGCATTCTACACAGATAACGACCCTGTCATCTGCAGAGCTTTCTCCTTATCCCTCAAGGATGAGGCCTTGGAGTGGTTTCACACTCTTCCACGGAATTCTGTAGACTGTTTTGCGACAATTGAAACCCTATTCAGAAAACAGTACGCAACCAACAGAAAACCGGAGATGACGGCCGCTGAGTTGGTAAATACCAAGCAGGAAAAGGATGAAACACTGAAAGCGTTCATGCAACGATACAACGAGACGGCCCGACGTGTGAAGGATATCAATCACACCTTCATTATCAGCAATCTACCTTCCTGCTTAAGGCTAGGATATTTTGCAGAACAACTATATGCTGACCCTCCAGCATCTATGGAAGAATTGCAATCCACAATTGCAAAATTCATCCGCATCGAGGATCTCCGAAATTGTCGGAAGAAGCAGCAACAAGATACCTCCAATCACAACGTCAAGAAAACCGCAAAGCGATCGACCAACAACTATAAACCAGAACGACCGCCCCGAAAAGAGGCAGGGTGGACCCCAAAATACGATCGTTACGCGACCCTCAACGCACCCCGGGCGAGGGTGCTTGAAGAGGCCTTGCATGCCGAACTCTTGACAGTGCGGCGAAAGGCCACCCCAAAAAACGCAGACAACAGCAAAACATGCCGCTTCCATATGAACCATGAGCACGACACCGAGGAATGCAACATGGTGAAAGACGAACTGGAGCGACTTATCCGTGCGGGTTACCTTCAGAACTACATCAAGGATAGAGTTTCCACTAGAGCCGCGACTCCTTGCCGAAGAGATCCTTCTAGGCGAAGCCCCCAACGATCACCCCCTGGAGATGATCGACACCGCAGACGAACGCGCAGTCCGCCTCGACGGACAGAGAGAGAACGCTCGGTCCGAGGCCGTATCGACACCATATCGGGCGGTTTCGCCTGTGGAGGTGTGTCAGCTTCAGCAAGGAAGCGACATTTGAGACAGTTGAAGTCGGTTCATATGGTCGAGCGACAGTCTCGGTCGATCCCCGACATCACATTCACGAACGCAGACTTCCATGTACCCGACCCTGATCATGATGATCCTATGGTCATCACAGCTAATATAGCTCGATATGATGTCAGCAAAGTCCTCGTAGATCAGGGGAGTTCGGTCAACATTTTGTATTGGTCCACCTTTCAGAAAATGGACCTATCTGAGGATCTTATCGCCCCATTTAACAAACAAATTGTAGGATTCTCAGGAGAAAGAGTAGATACCAGGGGATACCTCGACCTGCGAACTCGGCTCGGAACAAGCCGGGAGGCACCGGAACTTAGAGTTCGATTCCTGTTGGTCGAGGCAAATACGTCGTACAACGCCCTGCTAGGACGACCTTGTCTGAATGCGTTTGGGGCAATCGTCTCTACTCCTCACCTCGCCATGAAGTTCCCGACAGAGCATGATACCATTTGTACCGTGAGAGCAGATCAACGAACAGCCCGACAATGTTATATGGCCGGGCTAAAAGTCAACGCCTTTGTTCCAACAAGAAGGGCGAAGGGAGCCGAGGCAGCGACAGTCGACTTGGACCCCCGAACCAATGTCGACGAGCGTCTGCATCCGCAGGGCGAGGTCAAACTCCTTTCCTTGACGAATGACGCGTCTAAAACCACCAGCATTGGCGGAAACCTCTCCTCTAGCGAAGAGCACGATCTGGGGCACATACTGCGGAACAACGCAGATTTATTCGCATGGACGGCCGCCGACATGCCAGGAATTCATCCCGGGGTCATGGCCCACAAATTGTCCATCTTCCGGGAGGCACGACCTGTCGCCCAGAAGAAGCGACGATTCGGGGAGGAGAAGCGCAAAGCCATTCAAGTTGAGGTCGTGAAGTTGATGAACGCCCAATTCATCCGGGAGTTAACTTACACTACGTGGCTGTCGAACGTGGTCATGGTTAAGAAGTCAAACGACCAGTGGAGAATGTGTGTTGACTTCACGGATCTCAACAAGACATGTCCCAAAGATTCGTATCCCCTACCTAGCATTGATCGCTTGGTAGATGGCGCTTCGGGTCATGTGATACTGAGCTTTCTCGACGCCTATTCGGGATACAACCAGATCCCCATGTACGAGCCTGATCAAAGCAAGACCGCCTTCATCACTGAACGCGCTAATTACTGTTATGAGGTTATGCCGTTTGGATTGAAGAATGCCGGGGCCACTTATCAACGCCTCATGGATAAAGTCTTCCATCATCAGATAGGACGATGCATGGATGTATATGTCGACAACATGGTTATTCGCAGCAGTTCTGTGGAACAACACCTGCGGGATTTGAAGGAAGTTTTTGGCCAACTCCGACGGTACAACATGCGCCTTAATCCTTCCAAGTGTACTTTCGGCGTCCCCGCAGGTAAGTTCTTAGGCTTCATGCTTACACGACAAGGCATTGAAGCTAATCCAGACAAGTGCAAAGCGGTGCTCGACATGGCGGCTCCAAAAACCCTACGGGAAGTACAACGTTTGGTGGGTAGGCTCACAGCCCTATCCCGATTCATTCCAAAACTCGCTGACCACATCAAGCCCATCCTGAAGAATTTGAAAAAGGGCACCACTCAACACTGGGACGATAATTGTGAGACCGCATTCAACACTGTCAAACACATCCTAACCAGTCCTCCAATTATGGCTCGACCAGACGATAGGTCAGACTTACAGCTGTATATTGCCGCTTCCCAACATGCTGTTAGTGCCGCCTTGATACAGGAAGCACCCTCCCTTAAGTTGATATATTTCATCAGTCGTACATTGCAAGGGGCTGAAGAACGATATTCTCAAATTGAGAAATTTGCCTTAGCCCTACTCACAGCCTCTCGTCGACTTCGACCATATTTCCAGAGCCATCAGGTGGTAGTCCGCACAAATCACCCCATAGCCAAGATCCTCCGCAAACCAGACTTGGCAGGGCGGATGGTTGCCTGGTCCGTGGAACTGTCAGAGTTCGGACTCCGTTACGAGCCACGCGGGTCCATCAAGGGTCAACATTTGGCAGACTTTGTAGCTGAGTTAGTACCTGCACCAGAGGACTCAACTACAAAGTGGTTACTCAGTGTAGATGGTTCCTCCGACAAAAGGGGGGGAGGAGCCGGTGTCGTCCTAGAAGGACCGGACGATTTGGTCATAGAGCAAGCCATCATATTCAAATTTCCAGCTAGCAACAACCAGGCCGAGTACGAAGCCTTGATTGCTGGCCTATCCCTGGCCAGAGAGTTCTCGGTCGATCGTTTAGAGTGTCGGATGGATTCAAAATTGGTCGTCAGCCACGTGAACGGAACCTATCAAGTCAAGGATAATCAACTACTGCGCTATTTCCACAAGGTTCAGACCTTACTCCAACATTTCGTCGAATTTAGTGTCATCCACGTACCCAGGGAGCAAAACACAAGAGCAGATCTCTTGTCTAAGTTAACTCACTCTAAGGAGCGCGCACAGTTATCCTCAATTATTAGGATGACGCTCGACCGTCCTGTGGTGGAAGCTTTTGTCACCAATGTATCCACACCCGTCACAGACTGGCGGCAAAAGGTCAAGGATCTCATGGAGAGGCAGGATAAAGGTGATAGCATTACTGTCGCTGAGTCCAAGCGCATTGCACGTTTTGTGTATATAGGTGACGACCTATACCGTCGCGGCCATAGCACTCCTCTGTTGAAATGCATATCAGAGGAAGAGGCAGACTATGTACTGCGCGAGCTGCACACCGGGATATGCGACTTTCACTCTGGCAAACGGACCCTGAGAGCACGTGTTCTCCGCGCAGGATATTACTGGCCTACACTAGACCACGATTGTGAAACATTTGTCAAGAAGTGTATCTCCTGTCAGGCCCATGGTCACGACATCCATGCACCCCCGAAGATTTGCACAATATTGTCTCTCCTTGGCCGTTCGCTCAGTGGGGTCTTGACATAGTTGGGCCACTACCGATCGCCAAGGCGCAAAATAAGTTCCTACTCGTGGCGGTCGACTACTTCACAAAATGGATAGAGGCCGAGCCGTTGTCCATTATCAGTGCCCAACGAGTGCAGAAATGTATTTGGCACCTCATCTGTCGGTTCGGTCTCCCTGAGAAGATCATCACCGACAACGGTCGCCAATTCATTGAACGAAAGTTAGAAGATTTCCTTAGCAATTTGGGCATCAAGCATGTCACCTCGTCAGTCGAACACCCTCAAACAAACGGCCAAGCCGAGGCTGCAAACAAAGCCATTCTGACAGAGTTGAAGAAGCGACTGGGTGAAGCCAAAGGTTTATGGGTGGAAGAGCTACCAGAAGTTCTGTGGGCATACAGATGCACTCCCCATGGATCTACAGGAGACACGCCATTCAATTTAACCTACGGCACTGATGCTATGCTCCCAGTCGAAGTGGGCGAACCCTCATTGAGTCGTCATCTCACTGATATGTCGCTTAATGAAGAACAACTGCGGGCAAATCTCGACATCCTTCCTGAAAGTCGAGAGATCGCCACCATCCGTGCCGAGGCACAGAACCGAATGCTATCTTGAAGGTACAACACCAAGGTCAAGCCCAGAGCCTTCAAAAGTGGAGATCTGGTGTGGCGAAAGCGGGGAGAGGCTAGGAAGAATCGAGCCCACGGCAAGCTTGCAGCTAACTAGGAGGGACCCTTTAGAGTTGTAGAGGACATGTCGAACGGCGCATATCGACTCCAGCTCCTTGATGGCCAACCAGTTCCCAACACCTGGAATGCCACTCATCTTAAATACTACTTCAGTTAGCATTCACTTTTTACGTTCACTTTTTGTTGATCATTTTTACAACATTTCTAAATTCCATTTTCAAATAATAAGTGCGTTTCATTATGATTAATACTTAGTGTCATTTATTACTTCTACCATGTCGAGTCCCAGGGTCACCATCTCTGGCACCTTTGCACATAAACGAATTGGGATACACTCCCACTGGTAGATGTTCACCCTTGAACACCCAGTTCGCTTGGGATGCACTCCCACTGGTAGATGTTCACCCTTGAACACCCAGTCCGCCGGGGATACACTCCCTTTGGTAGATGTTCTCCCTGGAACACCCAATATTCCCTCCACTCGACCATCACTCTCGACGGTCACACATCCCATCATCAGTACAATCGACAACCATGGATACTTAGCAGTTATTACAGCAAACAAATTGCAAAATCGGTAAAGTTAAACACCCAACATACACAGAAGTTCAAGATTCAATACAATTCAAGTTCAAATGTGTTTATATTTACACGGCCGTAACAAAACCTAATCTATTACAATGTTACGCGTGTCGCCATCGACATCTCCGCCAGTTTCTGCGACAGGTTCACCCACGTCGACCGCTCCATCATTCTCAGTGTTGGCGACCACCTCCTCATCCTCTTCACCCTCCAGGACAGCATCTTCAGGGATCTCGTTCAAAGGTTTCAGTTGACCCTCGTGCACGTCCTTCTGAGGGTCGAATTCCGCTCCTTTGGTCGACACTTAACGCAAGTGACCGACCTGCCTCAACGCCTTCCGGAAACCTCTGTTATGTTCAATCATAATCGCATCTTTCAGCTCCTCTACCAGCTCATTTCTTTCCAAGGCCTCGGCCTTCAATGCGTTTCTCTCTCGAGCTAGTACCACCATTGCCCTCTTGGCTTGCTCCAGCTCGCTGGCCATTTGATCGCGTTCCTTTCGGAGAGTCAAACCAGCTTCCCGGGTATTGTCCAATAATATCTCAGCCTCTTTCAGAAGTTGTTCCGAGCGTTTCTGCTTGGCATCACAAGTAGCATGAGTCTCGGCGAGTTCTTTCAGTTCAGTCCGTACCTTCTCCAACTCAACCCGCATCCTACCTCTATCAGAAGCATAAGCTAGATGCCAAGCCAACGCTTGAGCCCGTGTTGTCATCTCCAACATGGAGTCGGCAATTTCTTGCTCACTCATATTTTCGATAACCTTCTTCTCCGAGGTGTCCATATGCAGATCCACCTTATGACCCAACGTGAAGGAGGGATCCCATACCCCTAGTGGGATGGGGCGCTCGGTTTCCTCGACTACCTCCTTCCTCTTCTTTGAGGCTTCGCGACTGGTGTCGACCGCCTTCGTTTTCCTTTTACGCACTAGCGGCACTTCAGCAGCTGTCGTCTCGTCAGGCGCCCCCGACAGTGCCACTGGTACTGGATCGGTTAGTGGCGTTTGGAGACGTGGTTGACCAACAGCATGATCGGCAGACGACCCCGGACAACTAACTCCAGCCCTCTCGTTTCCGATTGATTGAAACCAGTTCCTTTCACTTCCTTTTCTCCCCATTATCTCTGCAAAAACCGCAATACGTTCGGAATAGTCAGCAACAACAAAGCAATTTACAAAAATAATAAGCAAAGACACATACCAAACACCCTCGCCCCCGCGTCATCGAACTCGAGGCAATCTATAATCTGACGAGAAGAGAAGGGGCGTGGCAACGAGGTCAACACACTCAAAGCCTCCAACTCTTCAATCGTCATCTTATCTTCAGACCACGAGGTGAACCTCAGAGGATCCTGCGTCCAATATAAGGGAAATCTGGGATTCCCCTCGCCATCAAAAAAGAACCTTCGACCAACATCGGTGATCGACACCTTAAAAAACTTCTCCTTAAACCCCCTATACGACTGCAAGTAAAGCTCTAGTAGCGCATTACCCGGTTCTGAAATCAGTGATACCCATCCCTTCGTGGCCACCGGTCGACATCTAAAGAAGTATAGGAACAAACCTACAGTGGGCCTAATCGCTAACGCCCGACACACTACCGCAAAAGCTTGCACATACCCCCAACTGTTGGGATGCAACTGACTCGGTGCGACATTTAGGGTGCGCAAAACATCCATTTGGAAAGTAGTAAACGGCAATCTCACATACAAATTGTAGAACAACGCAGCATAACAATAAAAAAATTCATCAGAAGCATTCTCCCTACCATAGCATACCCTTTCATCATCCCGGCAAGCTATCAACTTTATACAGGTTTGGTACCCTAGGGTTCTCAACACACAACTATTCTCAATCCAGTTGGTTATTACAGCCTTACTCCTAAATTGACTTCTAAGTTCTTTCACCTCACGCGCCGCCCAGGCGTACTCATCTCCGCTAATCGGAGATATTACAAGTCCCCCTGGACCTTCACCACACACATTTCCATATGTAAAAGCCTCCTCACCGAAGGGTATAGTAGTAACTTCAGGACATTCCGCCGTTGACGACGGCCCCGGCGTATCGCCACCGGTACTCTGCCCCCTTCCTTCCATGATCAACAGTAAATACACTAAGACGAAGGAGATTTTAAGGTTACCTGGTTGATTCTTGTAGCAGCGCAAGCACAGCAGATGCAGAGGAAGCAATCTCGCTCACGGTTCACACTGTCTCTGTTCTTCTGCAAAAGTGAATTAATTCCCCTCTGAATCGTGTTGAAGAAGACAGACCGTTTAATCGTCAGGCGCCGTAGGATTCTTTTTAATCTAACGGTTCCCAATTCGCGTCTCCTCGCTTCCCTAAAAGAGCGGGAAAACCCTAAAAATCATAACGTTAAAACGGTGCGTATCATCTTCCCAGTGAGAATACACTCGACGTCCTCTCGTAAATTCGCCCACCGACACTATGCTCAATTACTCGGACTCGGGGGGCATGTACCATAGGATACCCAATCCTCCAACGGTCGACCGGTGACTCGGGCGACCTGGTGACAGTTGAACCAATACGAGGCTTTCTTAAAGATCGTAATACTGCGTCGTCGACCACTTGGTCCTCGACAACCAAATAGTGATGTCGCGACATAACGTTCGCACAACGTACGACAAGTTGCCTATTCATGTCGACGCACAAGATGGTCGACATACAAGCGCTATATCGTAGCATGCAGTTACAGATAAGCAGTTACGCATAATCAGCTAACCAACGCCGCGAATCACGGAAGTAATTGACTCAGTATCAGCACACGATCTAGCAGTTACAACTTCCACACAGTCAATATTCAATAACTGACCGGATTGTCAGGTAACGGTTTATTTTACTGTTTTAAATACACAGGGCACACCAGAAAAAAGGTACGTTTTTCCCCGGAGAGAAATTATTCTTCTTCTTGATCACTTTGAACCAAAAGATTCTGGTGACCCCTTTTCTGACTTGAGCGTCGGAGTGCCTTTGCAGGTACCCAGCCCACCTTTTCCCAAGGAACAGAACATAAAGAGAGGAAGGAAGCATTGTGACAGAGAGCGTAAAGAGAAGCAGTTCAGTTTTGTTAGGTTTGTATCTCGGCCTCCACATCCCTACTGAAACATAACGGTTAAGAAAGAATAAACTTTGTCTTTTCTATAGCACTTTTACAAATAACATGCTTTTTTTAAATGAAAATATAGAAATTATACCAATTCATAAGCCACTGAAGGGAAAAAAATTAAAATATTAAAAGGAAAATAAAACCATAAACTTTAAAATAACAAGCCCTTTTATAGAAAAGTGTTAAAGGAAAAATTAATTGAAGCAATATCCTAAACTGCGATCTCAAAAAGAACTCAATCAATTTCCTTAAGGCACGCGATAATTTACCATATATAAAAAAAAATAATGAAACCAAAACACAAGTTAGAATATTATTTTCTAATTATACCAATAGACAATTAATGAATTAATGAATGAATAAATTAATTAATTAATGCAAATCTAATACATTTTCTTTGATTGATCCACTGATAAGCAACATTGCAACATCAAGCAAACCCATCAATTCATTTTCCCTGCCCCTCCAAAGCAAAAGACTTTGAAGTTTTGAGATGGGTAAGAGGGCAGTGTTAATAGGATGCAACTACCCCGGAACAAAGGCTGAATTGAGAGGGTGTGTTAATGATGTGTGGAATATGAAGAAGTGCCTCATCAACATATATGGTTTCTCAGAAAGGGACATTGTTGTTCTCATTGACACTCATCATTCCTACACTCAACCCACCGGCAAGAACATCAGGTTGGCTCTGTCCAAGCTTGTCCGGTCCGCCAAGCCCCGCGACGCCCTCTTTGTCCACTACAGCGGCCACGGCACGCGTCTTCCGGCGGAATCCGACGACGAAGACAATACTGGCTATGACGAATGCATTGTTCCCACAGATATGAATCTCATCACTGGTAGGTTAAGTCTTCAACATTTCCCTACTATATTATGTTTTGATTAAGAAATTATTGGTTGAGAATTATTATGTGTTTGTACCTTGATTAATCTTAAGGGACACGTAATTAAATTTATTTATTTATTGAAATTCGATAGAAAAATTATTGTTTGTATACTTCGATGTCTATTACGTGATTATAAATTTGGTTATTTTTATATGATATATAATTGAGTTGCGTATAAAATGTAATATTCTAATTTTAGTAGCTAAAAAATAAGGCGTTATAAAATTAATAAAAAATAAGATTTGTTCCAATTTATATATAATATTAATTTAGTTATTTAAAAATTAAAAATAAATATATCTAAAAGAGTTAAATATAATCATTACACAAACCAAAAATGTAACATTACAAATTCTGTTTATACATATATCCTTAAGTTAGTGTTTAAAAGAAAACTTCATAAAATAATTTAACACATCACATATTATTTCAACATTTATAACATTTTATAATTTATAAATATATAATTAGTTGGCTATAGACTTAATTATTCGGATACATGTTTTGACATATGTATTCAATATAGGTGTGCACCCGTAATAGTATTTATACTCTAAAGAGTCATAAACGTAATACTCACGATGTTAATCTTTCACACCTAAACCAAAAGTTTAGGATAGACCTCTTGTCATTCTTTCTCATTCCATTCATCTCTATATAAGTTGAATGATTGGTAGTATATCAGGATACCTACTTTTAGAATCCCCACATGTCAAAGTACGCACTAACAACATCACCACCAATTCCTCCTTGGATTGGTTCCAACCATTCTCAATTACGCATCAGAAACTAGTCGTCATATTATCATACATGCATAAACGTCATACATACTCATAATCATATTATAAACCAATAATTGTTTTTTAATATTCACATAATCACACTTCGTAAACACATCATCAGAGATATATGAAAACTTAGTTAAAATTTTGGTATTTTCGCTTAACCACCAAATTTGTTCCCTCAGCACATTAGTGCTTGATAGTACACTCGCTCAGTGAAAAAACGACTATAACTTACAGACTCAAATTCTCCAAAAAAATCGTCCAACGAGTATATTCTTGCCTAGGGACCGTCAAGTTAGTGAACTCTCTAACTTTGACTTGCCCATCGAGTATATTCTTTTTCAGCGAGTATGCACAATTCTGCAAAACAAAATTCCACATATTTATGTCATTCCATCCTACAAAACTAGTCTAACACCAACCACAAATGTTATAAACCAACCAATTCTTAGATCATATAAATTTCAACAATACAATTCACTCCAAATACAAGCTTCCTAATTGAAATCAAGATGCCATATCTCATTTGACAACAATTACATAATGCAACTGTCATGCAAGCATACAAGCATCAATCATAACTTTCCTATTAGCTAAAATCAAACTAATTAGCTTCCTTTACCTGATAGATGACCAAACAACTCTAGGATTCTAAAATAGCTCCAAAAGCTCAGGAAGCTCTATGTGCTCCTATGAACAAAACAAACACAATCAAGATACACCATTAAAATCACTGATCAACAAAGACTCAAAAGACACATGCAAGCTAAGTGGAGCCTACATGCAACAAATACACGAAAGGACCAAGAAAAATTATTGAAACTCAACTTACTCAAATAGAGAATGGTCCAAATTGAAGAGTTCACCACCATGATCAATCTTGTGATCTTGGTTCTTCCATTAACTATGAAAACTCTTAGTGAGAAGTCAGAAAACTCAAAAAAAGTGGTTTCTAAAATATTGTATGTTTTGAAATAATGTTATAACGAAACCATTTATATTAAAACAACTTAATATTAAAATAATCAAATTGTACTAAAAAATATAAAAAAATATAAATTTCTAAGTCTTTACATATAAGTCATTTAAAATTGTAGATATAGATGAGCTGAAATAATACAATGATTTTTAATTTATGTAGCAATATCTCTTTTCAATATATATATTTTTAAAAGATTTTAAAAATATGGTTTATATATATAGTGTGAAAAATTGATTATGGAAAACTTAAAATATTGCATATTTAAATATATTTTTTCTTATTTTGAAACTTTTATCTATTTGTGCGTAAGAGGTACGGGCAGAGGAGGAGTTGTAATTCACAGCAATTTTAAAATTTTCGTTGAATTTCAATAATAACAATCAATATTTATTTTTTAATATTGATCACATTTAATTATAGGCTTAATTAATGAAGGTATTTTCAATTTAGCTTTTATTAATTTTTTTAGTCTAATTATTGATCAAAAATTTTATATTTTTCATTTGAGTTTCTCTTATTTATTTATTTTTATGGAATGAGTGATGTGATTATTACTGTGTTTGGTAATAAATGTGAAGTTTTATAATTAATATAAAATGATAAATAATAAATCGTTTTTAGTGTTTTTTATTGAAAATAGAACATCTTTATCACCTACATTAATGGTAGTGATGATTAGAGTCTCTTAACTGTTGTAGTTGATAATATGGAAACCATCGATAAACTTGACAGCATCATATATATCATACTCTCAATTAAAAAGTAATATAAGTCACTAATAGTTTTGTATTAATTATAATATTAGTTTATATTTTATACAAAATTTTATATTAATTTTTTAATACTTAAACAAGATATTGAAACAATAAAAATGCACGTGAGTTAACATAAAATTTAAATCATAGACGTTTAGTTAAAAAATATTAAAGTTTTCAGTTTACATGGAATTTAAACTTTGATAATTCTTGAGTTATTTTCTTTATTTATGGATGATTGGTAATGAAAACTTTTAAGCTCGAAAAAATGTAGAAATTCATAAGTAATGTAAGGCTTTTCATACCTATCAAGTTTTAAAACATAGTTAATGCAATAACAAGGCTTCTTAATATTTATGTGATCGTCTCACTTGGAAACATAAATACGGAATAAGAACAAAAGTTCACATATTTGATAACGTACCACAAGAAATTCATCAAAAGAAAATTTTAAAAAGTGTTAGTAGAACTTCAATTTTTCTTACATTAAAAATATATAGTATATTTACAACAAAATACGATGTTTTCAATTGTCAAATTTTTGGAATGTAAAATCCATAGATGTATTATATTGAGTGATTCTTTGGGAAGGCAGGCTAAGTTGTATTTTGTGTGGAACAGATGATGATTTCAGACAGCTTGTAGACAAGGTCCCAAGAGGTTGCAATATAACAATCGTTTCAGATTGCTGCCACAGTGGTGGCCTAATTGAAGCAGCAAAGGAACAAATAGGAGACAGCACAAACGAAGAAGGCTACGTTTCAACCTCTCTATTTCACTTCAAAACCTTCCTTCATCGAAGCATGCACCAAGAACAACAAGAAGAAGAAACCACTGTGAAGAACCGATCTTTGCCTCTCTCAACTCTCTCAGACATACTCCGGCACAAAACTGGCAACGACATAGAAACTGGGAAACTAAGGCGTACACTCTTCCACATCTTTGGTGAAGATGCAAGTCCCAAAGTGAAGAAGTTTTCAAATTTAGTCATGAACAAACTCCAACATGTAAAAAGTGGTGATAGTGGAGGGCACAGAGTTGGGGATGTGAGTAATCTTGCAGAAAAATTCTTCGAACAGAAGCTAAATTATGATGGTGATGAGGTGGGAAAACGTGGGGGAATCAGGAAAGAGGAACATGCTGCATCAATCAAGCGCAATGTTTTGGATTGTGGGATTCTGCTGAGTGGTTGCCAGAGTGACCAAACTTCTGCAGATGCATGTCCTGCTGGGAATTCTGGGTCAGCTTACGGGGCTTTCAGCAATGTGATTAGAGCTATAATTGAAGAGAGTGAAGGAGCAGTGACAAACCGGGAACTTGTGCTGAAGGCTAGGATGATACTTAAGAAACAAGGTTTTTCTCAGAAACCTGGTCTCTATTGCAGTGACAGCAACGTTAATGCTTCCTTTGTGTGTTGAATAAATGATTAAGAATTTGTGGGGTTTGGTTTGGTAGTGTTAATCGGAGACCATTAAAAACATGTGTTTTTTTTTTTTGTTTTTTAGTTAGAATATTCAAAAACTTAAAACTTGGTATCTTTGCTTAGGATGAGACGTGATTTTCTCTATGGATTTGGCTGGTTTGTTCTATTACCTCTAGATAAATGATATTATCTATCCATTAAACCTCATGTTAACCCTAATTAATTTTAAGTAGTACAACTGTGTTTTTCACCTAATAGTTTTAACTGACTAGACAACAAATCCTTTAGATCGGCTATACTGTGATTTATCCTAAAGCTGAGTTGCGTGATTTAGAATATTCGTAACTTGTATATCGTTTGATTTTAATATGGTTTTACGATTGGGATCAGTTGGTGTTGTAATTAGAAGGTCTTTGAATCATTGGGTGAAGCAGAGGCTTTTGGAAGGAGTTTGTTTTGCCAGAAACATGAAAGGTAAGTTGGCTCTTTGGATTGATTTTGAAATATGTTCCTAACAAAATGCTTTAATACATCCAAATATTTAAATAAGTATCTTTACTTATTTTTTATTTTTCTCTTTCTTATAATAATATAAAAGTTTACATTTTTTCGATTATTTTATTTTTATAATCTGTATGAAATAAACGGAAAAGTGTCTCATAACATCATTATTCATATGTTTAAAAGTGGTATGATGTATTTTTGAACGAGTATCTTCTCTACTCTGCACCAACACTTCTTCCCATTATCTTGGAGTGAGAGAAGGAAAAGCCTACCAGGTTTAATCAAATGGGCCTCTGTTCAAACCAAAAAAAAGCCCTTTTATTGAAAAGCAAATAGAAAGATGATTGTGAGTTTTATTTTCCAATTTAAAAATTCATATTGGTTTTAAATCAATGTATATCTGCAATATTGAAAAACAAAAACTGCAAGTATCCAGCAAGTAACAAAATAGGTAATATGTACGAGATAAATATTATCCGACCTGTATCATTTCTAATCAAAACGACGTCACTTAACTATTGGAGTGGGCTTTTATCTTTTGACGTCCCTTTTTGGCTGAAGCTAAAATGCAACATTCTTGTAAAGTTTTCAACAAATATAATAGTATTTTTTAGAAAATATATTTTCAAGTATTGATTATAGTCTGCAACAGCAAAGAAATGTTTAGACAAAAATTATAAAAATGTTACCTATATTAAACCATAGGCTATACTTTTTCAAATATGAAAATAAAATGATATATACAATATTATTTTAAATTTTGTTTGAATATTTAGGGGACTATATTTTAAATAATATATTAATAATTTTATTATAAAATATTAATTAAATAAATGTATCATATTAACATATATAGTTGAAATAAAATAAAATAAACAAAATTCGAAGTATTAATTAAAACATTTCTAATATATTATGGAATTTAGAGTTTATACATATATTTTAAAATTGCATTCCAATATTGTCTACACTTTCATAATTAAAAGTAATTAACAAATATTATCTTCAAAATAAAGAGAGAACAGATAATTCAATCATTACTCAAGAGCACAAATATTTGTAAGCAGTAAAAATTTCGAACATAAAAAAAATAATCATTCCTCTTAATATTATCTTAATGTCCAACCTAAAAAAATTAAAAGAAGAAATATTAATATTTTAAAATATGAACAAGTTTTTAAATAAGATGACATGAATATAGAGTTCCATACTTGACTAATTTATTTCAACTTCCAATTCAAGAAACGTAGAAAAAACATTTAAATTAATTTTTACAATATTTAACAATTTATTTATAAAAACTTAACAATTTTTATTGAAAATGCAGAATCAATATAAGAAATAAAATAGATTTTATATCCTCCAATGTGATATGGGAATAAATAAAAATATTTCAAATAATGCATATATAATATAGATATTTATGATTATATATGAATTATTTCTTAATTCTATAACTATAACATATATCTTATGTAAGTAATAAACATTTATCATATTCATCATTCTCTCAAAAAGTTTCCAGACCAAGAAAGACAACTCGCCCATTCATTATAAATAATTCTTGTCGATGAAACGTTATCGATAAAAATAAATCTGTTAGTAATATATATATATATATATATATATATATATATATATATATATATATATATATATATATATATATATATCAACTGATTTTACCATAAAAAATAAATACATAGATAAAATTAGTCAGTAAATTAAGGGTTGAATTATTAAAAAAGTATTTGTTGATAAATATATATAGTAAATTTTGTTGATAAATTTTTTTAAAAACTAAAATTGTTATTATAGACTGTGAGACCCGGAAAAATTAACACTGCAATTATCTGTCACATCAACATTAATGCACACGCCACGTCACTACTCCGGGTAATTAAAACCCACTTTACATTGCATGCACGAGCGCCATGTGTCGAGTTGGAAACTTCTGAAATCAGAAGTGGGGGTGCAGGTGTCAGCACACGAGACGCTCGTTCGTCGGGGATTGGAATGAACAAAAGTGATTTTCGAAAAAACCCTTCCACTCACCTGCACCACTCATCTTCTTCCTCAGAACCCAACCTCTCCTTTTCTCCCGCTTCTCTCTAAAAACCTCCAACTTCTCTCTACTGTTACTTAGACATCTCTTCTCCGTTTAACATTCAGAACTGTAGGAACGTTCCCTACGCCGTGAACTTCATTTTGGTCCGAACAACTTCAGATTCTGTTAACGGTAAGATTTCCAACTCATACGCTCGTTTCTGGAGTTCTTGCGAACCCAGATTCAGTTGCATGCAAGGGTATAAGTTGATATCTTCTACGTTTCTTTGGTTAGACTTAGTTGAAGAGTGTAAGAACGATCGTGGAGGGTAGAAAACCCTAAGTTGGGCAAGTCCAAGTGATACTCTTAGAACGAACACTGCTATCCAGGTAAGGGAAGCTTATATGTTTAATTTATACTTGAATGTGGTATGATCTGATTTGGATGTATGAAAAAGTATGCATGTTGATAACTGAAATGCATGTATGCAGTATGAATGCGAATGTATGATGTATGATGATTGAGATGTGTGATCATGAACATGGATGTTTATGTTGTATGAAGTAAATCTGTATGATGATGTTGAATATGAAGTAATTGGAATGAATGTTATAAAGTTTATAAATTGAAATCATATGAATTATAAAGTATAAGTTTAAATGTTGAAATCTGAAATCTGTTATGGTTGAAAAATCTGAAACGTAAATCACTCCCTATGATAAATTACGCTCGTCACCGTACGGTCTTATACCGTTCGGTTTCCCTGAAAATAACTTAGAATGAAATTCTTTCATTTGGGAAGAACTCCGCTTGAGAGCGAGCGTCCCCAATTAAATGTCTGAGCGTTCGGTTCAGCTCAGCTGTATATAAATACTTTACACTTTAAAATATGTAACGTTCGGTCTTATACCGAACGTTCGTTCTAAACAACGCTCGGTCTTAAACCAAGCGTTCGTCCTAAATAGCGCTCGGTGTTAAACCAAGCGTTCGTCCTAAAGAGCGCTCGGTCTTATACCAAGCGTTTGTCATGGTTGATTCACGATCATCTACCTAGCGTTCGCTTTGATGTAGTGTTCGGTCTTAAACCGCACGCTCGTCCTTATCTTTGATTACTAAACGAACGTAAATAGCGTTCGTTCAAATATTACAATATTCATCCTCTAACGTTCGTTCAAATACTGGCATCGGTTCTTTATATACAAAATTTTACAAAGAAAATTCTAAGTATTATTGACCATCCTTGGTACATTGAATCTGGTCCAAGATCTTTTTCACGAAAATTTTCTAAGTATCATTATACCTTCAATAGAGTCAGTTCATTTAACTAACCAAACAGAGAGTCACGTTCGTCCATCCAGTACTTTATTTGGACGTTCGTCCTAATTCTTCAAAGGACTGAACGTTCGTCCTTTTATGCTCTTAAAGTTAAAGATGAGAATGATGATAAATTATAAGATATTACCATATGAACACTATATTGAGTGATTCTATGAGTATGGATTTTGGACGAGCGTTCCAAGGAGGAACGTCTCAGATATGTTAAATATTAAATTTGGTAAAGTATGACTGTGGATAAGTTAGGACTCGCTCTCCATCCTGATATTCAGTGATTACTCTTCTCACGTAGAGAGGGTAAGTCATGCGTGTGAATGGCAGGAGGTCCTTAGTCCATAAGTTAACATGGGCGACGTAAGAACGGATTAACCTCGAGTGGCAGCTGTTTGGTGTATCCTAGTTACTACATCACTCGAGTGCAAGGACGCTTGTAACTACACGGTTTCATACAGTCCGGACGGTCTGTCTTATATATATATATATATATATATATATATATATATATATTTCTATGTTATTCTATGTTAAGTTATTTGCTGTATGTGTGAATTGAAATGTTAAATGTATGTATTGTTGTTATGAGTTAAATTATATAAGCTTACCCTTTCGTTTTCTTTGTGTTGTCCATTGTATCTGTACGTTCGTCCTGTCTTGCAATGATCATCCGTGTGGATGTGAGCAGAAGGCGAGGCCACTCTAGAGGACGTCATCGAGGAAGAAAACCTAGCCGAAGTTGAAGCGAAAGCGGAACAGTAGGACGTCCGTTTTTTTGTTTTAGTTTAGGCGTTCGTTTTGTTTGTGGACGTTCGGTTATTTCTTTTGTAAAACCGTTCGTTATTAACATTCACTGATTCCGATTTGTATATCTTAACTCTGCACTCTAAGCCGTTCGGCTTTTAAACTCTGATTATATAAAGACTGCATTGATTTACTGTTAATTGTAATTAATTCTGACTTATGGTAATTATTGTATTTTGGGATGTTACAATAGACAAATGATTACATTTTTTATTTTGATTTGCGGTAAAATCTATCGTAAATTCATTGATAATAAAATTTCTTAAAATTTGTTGGTAAGAATTTGTTGATAAAATAAAATTTTTTCATTACCAAAAAACATTAATTTGGTGCTAAATTTTCCACTCCATCTAACCGAAATATATTCTATAATTTAATTATAGATGTGTGAGAAAAAGAAGAGAAGGATAAAGAAAAAGAAAGAGAAGAAAAAGGTGGAAGGGGAAGGAGGAAGGAAAGAAGGAAAAGGAGAGGAGCCAGAGGTGGTGCAACGGCAATGCGACGTAGCGGGGTGACACCATCATCAATGGTCGAGGTGGTGGTGGTAGTAGAGGAGAAAAAGAAAGAGTGAGAAAAAAAGGAGGAGAAGGAGGAGAGCAGTCAGAGGAGACAAAATCAGATGACGGTGGCGATAGCTTTTCCGTAATTGGAGTAGGGAAGGAAAAATAGGAAAAAAGAGAAATGAAAAAAATAAAAGGAAGAAGAAGAAGGGAGGAGGAAAAGGATGAACCAGATCGTAACATTAACGAATTTTATCGACATATATTTATCAACAAATTTTTTTCTCTATGATATTTAATGAAATAATTTTATCGATAGATATTTATTGACGAATTTTTGTATTGGTAATTATCGATAAAAAACTATTAATGAACTTTTTGTCTTTGATAATTACCGACACATATTTTATCCATTAGTAAAATGTAATGATAAACATTTTACTGATTGATTTTTGATCATCGGTAGACTGTCGATAATTTTGATTTACAAGAAAATTTCAAATGTTACCGATAGATTTTAAACATCGATAATATTATGTTTTGATATTTATTGATATAGTTAAATAAGATAATTATTTAACAATATCAAATAAAATATCTTAAGATATATTTTACCCAAATTATCTTTAATCATAAACATTTATAAATAAAATAGAGAAAACTACAAGATCCAATTTTTGTTGCTTGTTCCCTCTTATTGGCTTAGACAAATTTCTTCACTTTTTCATGTTATGCTTGGATTGACTTTTTGTAGTCTTGATTATTTGCTATTTTTGAATTTATCTTTAAGGTGTTATGAAACTTTAACCAATTTATTTTCACAACTTAATGAGCTCAACTTAGTTGTAGCTGCACCAAAACACCTCACAATATCCAAAAACATTTATGCAACTAAAAAACTATTTTTAACACGTTTTAGTATCTCATCCTAAATAAACTCAATTATAACAAATCATAATTAAAATATTTTATAGTACAAAAATCAATTAAGAATTAAATATTAAAGGCTAAATGAAGGCATAAATATGCACTTATCACCTAGCATCCACCCTAGCGTGATGTCTCACAAGGTGGCCTTGTTTAAAGAGGTGTGCCCAATGGCGCAAAACAAGAGGGGTTGGGAGAATAAAAGGGACATGCGATAGACACAGAGGTCAAGAAGCTCCTTTAAGCTAGTTTCATTCATGAAGTTACATACACCACTTGGCTAGCCAATGTGGTAATGGTAAAAAAGGCGAACGGCCAATGGAGGATGTGCACGAACTTCACCGATCTCAACAAGGTGTGCCCAAAGGTCGCATATCTTCTTCCGAGCATAGATGGCCTAGTGGATGGCGCCTCCGGCTTCCAAGTGTCAAGCTTCCTGGATGCGTATTTTGGGTATAACCAGATTCCTATGTTTCCATCTGACCATGAGAATACAACATTCATCATCAAGCGAACAAACTACTGTTATGAGGTGATGTCTTTCGGTTTCAAGAACGCAGGCGCATGTATCAATGATTGATAGATAAAATCTTTCGTCATCAGATCGGGAGGTGTATAGACGTCTATGTTGATGATATGGTCATTCAAAGTCGGTCGGTGGAGGAACATGTCAGAGACTGAGAGGAAGTGTTTAAGCAAGTCCACAAGTATGCGATGTGCTTAAACCCTACTAAGTGCACGTTTGGAGT